>NW_020664446.1:27879028-27926380 GCF_002925995.2 Terrapene triunguis
GTTACTAAATCATGTTTGCAACCTTGAACTGAAGAACTATTGTATTCAAATACATTGCCAATAACTAACTTGGTCGCAATTTTTTAGCACTTATGGAAGTTACAACCTCATCAGAGCAAGTAGAATAAGAAAGTGCATCCATTGTTTTGACTGATTCTCTGATTCTGAATTTCTTCTAAAATCATGGGTGCTAGTAGACATCTAAGGAAGATGCGTATATTGCCTGCAACCACTGGGGCAGGCTTCAACCTTAGAGGTTACACCTTCAATTAAGGTTTGGAAAACAAGGCTCTATATAGATATTTAGCATTAGGCCTACATACCATGCTTCTGCTTAGCCCTGGATAGTGTTTTGGATATGCAGAAAGTTAATTTTGTTAGCACAAATTACCATTCTCCTTTGTATAGACTGAAAATGAATCAACACCCACTATGGGACCCTTACTCTCCCCCAAAAAACATAGCTTGTAAGTATTTGTTCCCACATATGAAGCACAGCCTTATACTGTAACTTCTTTCTTTCTTTCTTTTTCTGATTGTTAAATGTAAATATTGACAAAAGTTGTATAACTACATATGGAGGGTCTAGCTAGACAAGAGGTTTTTAGACAGTGAGGCCAAGGTTTTCAAAAACAGGACCCTAGAATTAGGGTCCTAAATCTATATTTTAGGCACCTATTTAAAATTGCTTGATTTTTAAAAAAGTGCTGAGTTCCCAACAAAATCAATGAGAATTTGTGTGTGATCAGGAACTCTGAAAACTGTTTCACTTATTCAAGTGCTTAAATATAGAAATAGGAACCTGACTTTAGGCTCCTGTTCTTCAGAATCTTGGTCTGATAATGACATGTATACTACGTTTGCCCCCAAATAGTCAGATTCTTCTTACTCCAAATTTGTACATGTTATGCCATTGGCTATGGTGGATTTACTTGTGATTTACATTTGTGTGACTGAGATCAGAATCTTACTCGATTTATACTTGACTTTCTACCATATTGAGAATGATCACTATGAGAAATGTAAGGTTATTATAAGTTCTTAGAGGGGCACCAATATCTGAGCAAAGTGAGCAGAATTTTTTCTTTGTCTTTAAGCTTTAGAAAGAGATCTTTTGTATATTGTAGGGCATTTCAGTTCCATATGTGAGTACTACAGAATGTAAATTTTTAAAATAATTTGAAGATCTTGGCTATGAGTATATATTTTTAAGCAATCAGTGATTTTTGGGTGCCTTAGTTTTTGGGTGTCCAATTTAAGACTTAAAGAGATTTTTTTCAAAGAAATGCTAGGACCTCCACCTTCTGAAAATCAGGCCCCTTTAAGGTGTGTCAAGTTTGAACAGTGTGGGCTCCTCTTTTATTTGTGCTTCTCTGTGCTTTTTAATGAGATAAGTGAATGTCTATGGAGCAATCGTGGGTTAAATGTTTTAGTGAACGCCATTTAATACTTTGGGAAATAAAAAAACAAAAATAGAATATCCACTATTTAGCATTTCAGGTATTTATAAAGTCTAGTGTTGGGTGAATAATGCATGGAACATACTTAAAGTGAAGACAACAGAACACTGACAAAAATATGTCAAGTATAAGTGAATTCCAATGCTGTGATAAATACAGTTTCCTGATGGTGTGCTTCCTATATAGAACTGGTACATTTCAATTGCTAAATATTCAAGCAGGTATGAAACTGTGAAATTGTCATTAAAATACATGTGAAACTAGGAAGCAAAATATTGCCAGTGTTTGTTAGTATCTACTCTTATTACTTGTAAAGTACCATGAATGTGAAACTGAACAGTGTCTGCATTTAAATGGGGACAAATATCCCTCTCCATATAGAATAAGTAGTCCTGATGGTCTTAGCTTTTTTCAGGACTTCAAGAGAACTATAGAGCTTCTTTCTATTCTGGGAAGCGATAGCTTGAATAATTTGTCTGATGTCATCTCTCTCTAATACTGTAGTCTTTAAACTGATGTTGCTGAAGAGGATATGTAGTGTTTTAGGGAGGTGGTGTAATCTGTAGCAGATCATGATTATATTCTGTTGCATAGTGTTTCACTGTTTTGAAGTGATTTTTTTGTAATTTACTGTAGATTAAGAAATTTTTTTAGAGTATACTAAGCTTTCCAATTTGAGAAACTGCATTAAAATTCTTGCTTTATTGTGGTTGCTATTACTTGTATAGGACTAGCCTGATCCAAAGCCCCCTGAAGCCATTTGGTTTCTTTCCATTGACTTAAGTGAGCTTTGGATTAGCCTATACAAGGAGACCAGGTCCTCTGTTCTCAGAGCTTAAAGCCTAACCAGTGATGCCCATTCTGTGGTTTGGGGGAAGTGGAGAGGGCAACACTTGGTAGAGCCACACAGTCAGCCTTCAGGGCCTTAGTTTTCCATAGAATATTTCTTATAAATTGATAATGTGTGTGGTATGAGTATGACTATGGTAATGAGTAGCCTGCTCTATTACTCAGACATTTTAAAAAATAGATAACTAACCCACCCATACAACATTAGACCTAATGTCTAACCCTTGCTTTTGAGGAGAGGTCTATGGATTCTGAAATAAGAAATTTAGTAGTTTTTTGTTGTTAAATTTGTGTTGGCTACTGTCCCCCCTAATTCTGATGCAGTGTTTGAAATTTCCAATAAGGAGATGGAGGAGGTTTTCTATGTAGGTGGCCCCCTTAACGATGTTTGTTTTTTTGTGTGGCCTTTCTGTGCAGTGATACTTTCTCTGTATCTCTTCATAGTCCAGGCAGCCTCTCCATTGTAAATACCTTATTATTTACTAGATATATTTTTCCCTGTCAATATTTCTGCTGCTATTTCTGTATCAGAAAAGCAAACACATTATAATATTGAAAATCTGCATAGGTTTAGTAAAATAGGACAGCTATTTTTCTTTCAAAGATAGGCCAAAAGAGTCTTTCACTTAAGCTTTGAATGACTAGTTTTAAAGATCAATCCTATTACACTCATAAATCCCTGACATTAGGGAACGCCTATTTTGAGAGGAATATAATCTCTTGTGCTCTTCTTGCTGAATCTGCTGATATCTTCTGGAACAATAAAAGCATTAATTAATGCTGGAGAATTAATCTGATAATTGTAGTTTGGGAAATGAAATTGGTTTATGGAATATTTGATTCGCTTCTCTGGATAATTTATTTGTTGACTAACAGACAATTTTAATTTTTAAGGTAGGTTACAACCATTTGGAACAATATATTTTGGAAAGGGATTGAGGGTGAGACCTGTTTAAAGCAATGGAAATATTTCTCAACTGTGTTGCTAAATGCTCTATTTCTTGGAAAACATATTTGCTTCATTTAGCCATATCTTGTGCAACTTGGAATTCTCCTTTTATTAAAAATTGCCATTCCCATAGATAAAGCAGTTATCCCCAGACAGCATCTTTTCTTCCTCAGAAAAGTTATACTTTTTTATTTTGCTGTAGATTGAACTGAATCTTAGAACCTTTAGCCTAGACTACACTACTATTAAATAATTGTGGGAAGAAGTATTTTATATTAAGTATAGCCAAGTATTGGCTATCAAATAATTATCTGTAGCTTTACATCAGGCTTATGTAAATATCTCTCTGAGGATACGGCTGTAACTTAAAGGGTGTGTGATTTACAGAAGAGCTTGTTCCGCTCCTTGCATAAATGATCTTAGTTAAATTAAAATGTGCCTTATTAAAGGGCAGAGTCACTATAAATTCCGTTGTCTGTGATTAAAGCAAATTGGAAACTTTAATGCTGCTTTTATTTGCTAGTTCATGTGGAAGTTAACTTTTGCCACTGAACAGTTTCAAAGTCTTTTACTCATATGAAGTCTCTTCTGTGGGTGTTTGGTATTTACAAAAAAGAGAGGAAAGGGTTACAGGTAGTGGTTAAAAAAAATTTGCTGCTTTTTTAGAGCGCTCTTGTCGCACACTCTTTCCTTCCGCTCCCCCCCCCTCCCTTTTTCCTCCACTCAGTAAAATGATTAATTTCAGGTTTAGAATATATTTTAGCATCAGATTTCCACACTTGGGGGGATAGTCATGAGATATTGTTGTGGTGGGAGCAGAGGTTGAGTTAAAGGAGGATTCATTTGAGACCTGTACCTAGATGAATGTTTAAGAGGAATCACACTTAGGCAGTCAGGTCCAGTGTTGTAAGTATCCCCTGTTTCCCAGTCACAAGTTTTAATCCTCTTCTTAGTGTTGAAAGTATAACAACTACAGATACCATTTTCAGTACATTGAGACTTACTTAATAGGCTTCAAAAAGGTACTGCTGAGGGGGTTCACAAACTTTTTCATAGTATAGACCACATCTTAATAGAGAGATTATCTCAAGGACCACCTTCTCACCTATTCATAATTATGGCAACTGATAACATCTCGGTGACAACTACAACAGTCCCTTGCATAGAAAAGTAATTTTAAGAAAGTAATGTATTTTTAGCTTACCTTAATGTGCTGTGGTAGCTGGAGAGGTTGAGGAGCCCAGCATGGTGTGATTGACTAGCAATTTTTCCATGAACTTCCAGAAGCTGTTGGCTGTGCTATTTTGAGAATTACTGTGCTACTGTCTTTATTTTCCCCTTCCTTTTACTATTAAAATATATTTTACACCTTTGAGTGCCAATGCATTAGATCTCAAACTGTGGTCTGTGGAGCGGCTATCAAAATGGTGCTACCTCCCTTGGGTTCCTGATATCTGTAGCTCTGTCCAATTACTGTGCCCACTGTCGTTGCTATCAGTGGAACTGTAGCATTGTTTGTATAACAATGGGAGATTCCCAAAATAGTAGCGTGTAGATGAGCCCTAACTAGCAGGACTTAACTAAGGGCTGGTCTATACTTAGCCGCTAGTTCGGTGGCTGGGGATCGAACTTCCGGGTTCGATTTATCGCGTCTGGTCTGGACGCGATAAATCGAACCAGGAAGTGCTGGCCGTCGACTGCGGTACTCCATCTCAACGAGAGAAGTACCGTGGAGTCGACGGGGGAGCCTGCCTGCCCCGTGTGGACCGCGTCTGAACCGCCGTAAGTTCGAAGTAAGGTATGTTGACTTCAGCTACGTTATTCACGTAGCTGAAGTTGCGTACTTTACTTCGACTTGGGGGGTTAGTGTAGACCAGGCCTAAGGTTTGACATATTAAGACCTAGGCCCCCCCGGTGTAGGTGGTATATCTGAGGTGGGGCACAGTACTTATTGCCAGCTGGTGCAGTGGTCCCTGTGGGTTTGCTGAAGTTCATATAGATTAGAGCACTCAGTAAGTGATTATAAATAATGCCTGGGTTCACCTGGGTGTGATGTTCCGGATCTTGAACCCAGGCCTGGGAGTCCCCAGACACTTGCCACATCCTGGCCTCCACCCAATGGCTACTGAAGCTGGGTGGGCTGAGAAGTTACTAGGGTTATAACCCTAACCAAGGCACCACCCATGGGCGCTCTGACTGGAGGATCGCCTGGCTCCACGGGTTTGGTCCAACTACATTATTTAAGCCAGGAGGAGGAACAGGAAGTTTGTATGAGCAACAAGCTGGTTTCCTGTTGTGATTGCATTGGACCCTGCTTGTACCTGCCTCCTGTATCTAGCCCTGTTCCTGTTCCCTCATGCTTGATCCTTGCCTATCCTCCTGCCCTTATGCCTTGCCTCCAATCCTCAGTGACCAGTCCTGACTCTGACCCCGGTCTCTGATTTCTCACCCTGACTCCGGTTTGACCCTTGGCTCTGGCATTTGGCATCTGACCTCTGCTCTGACCCTCGGCTTTGATTCCTGGTTCTGACTCTGGCATGACCCCAGCTCTGGTAACTGGCAGTTGGCTCTGGTGCTGACCCTTGGCTTCGTTCCTCAACCTGTACACGTGCTCCACCCACTAAACCTGACTGCCTACATCCTGATCCATAATGCTGGGTTCCCAGTTCGTCTAGAATTGGGGGAGCAGAAAAGTGGTTTTCAGCCATCTTTCCCTTTTGCATTCCTCAATTGTACTGAGTTTGGACTTGGCACAGCTCAAAATCTCTCCGAGTTCAAAGTTCCTATTTCCTTGCCAGTCATTGCAAGCTTGTCTCTCACCATCAGAAGTTGGTCCAATAAAAGATATTGCCACACCTTGTCTCTCATGATATCAAATGCAGTTTAAGGAGGGCAGCTCCCTGCACTGTGTGTTAGTCATATAATCAACTACTGCATAAGAAAGGACACTGAGTACCTGATCTCTGCTCTTAACAGCTAGAAGGAAAGAAAAAAAAGAAATTTGAGGGGAAATGGGGCAAGGAACAGCTTTGCTTAGTTTTTTAGGGAAGGGGAAAAAAAATCTTTAAAAGATCCTGGGGGCTGCTAAAGAGTTTTATTCAAATTCTGGTGAATTTTAGATATTTTCTCTTGCCCTTTTTCTAAGAAGGACATAAATTAAGATGTCCTGGAATGTACACCCAAATTTTTGGCAGCACACTGATCTCCAGCTTACCAGGAGCATTATCTCTGTACATGTAGTAAGTAACATCAAACTGATAAGAGCTGCCTGTAGTACTAGGCATAACAGAACAAGTGAAAGAATGTCAGTTGTAGCTTAATGGTCTTGCTTTTGTTAGTATCCTGGTTATCATGTTATTAGGGTGACCAGATGTCCCAATTTTATAGGGACAGTCCTGATTTTTGGGTCTTTTTCTTATATAGGCTCCTATTATCTCCCACCCCCTGTCCCAATTTTTCAGATTTGCTGTCTGGTCACCCTACATGTTATAGTGTACAAATATTGAATTGTATGGTGTTTTTAAGAAGCCAAAAAAGACCCTCCCAACAAGTGAAAGTTGTTCCAGCTGCTGTGATGGATTAAAAAAAAGATTAGTTCTCCTAATTTGAGTCACATTTCCAATTGATGCATAGGTCTGTGTTCAGTGTTTTAAAAAGATAAAACTATTTGTCAATAATCACTGCTTTCTTAAGTGGAAAAAATACATTGTGCTGGTGATTTGTTTTTATTTGTGTATTGTTGTAATGAAGATTGCTGTAAAGAACTTAAACACAACAGCTAACATTATGTACAACAACCACAAATTAAATCCAACCCCCAGTTTTATGTGAAACTAGTAAATCAGATGATGATGAGACATCATTGTGATTTAATTGTTTTTTATATTTTGTGTTCCATTTGGAGAGTTCTTTTTAAGTGTACAGGTTCTTAGGAAGTCAAACTACTTGCTTTTTTAGCTACTGTATTACTTAAATTTATACATAGTAGTGGCAGAAAACACTTAAGCATAAGTCAATGTGCTTTGTGTTGACATCATGACAAGGATGGTTTGTGTTGACAAGGATGGTTCTCACCTGTGAACAAAATACGGTAGAGGAGAGTATATTTTGAATCTTGAACTAGAATTCTAAATATGATTTATATTACCCCTGAAATGGAATCTGTGACAACAGTGATCCAGTAAAGTTCCAAGACCAAAGTTGGAAACCCCTATTCTCCCAAAACTCTACTTGGCAGAAAACTTTTTTGTAGAATTGATAGCAATAATAGTAAGAAAGGGCTGATAATGTCTCCGTTAAAATGTTATTTTGCTACTGTACTTCACCTTTTGATGTATAATCTTGTGTGGATTGAGTCTGATGGAATTTGTCCTTTTCTTTCTTTCTTTCCTTCTTTCTTTCCCTTCTGCCGAATAATTCCCCTGCACTCCACTAGTGAAGGATTTTGCATTTAAAATGGCTAGGGTGACCAGACAGCAAGTGTGAAAAATCTGGACAGGGGTGGGGGATAATAGGAGCCTATATAAGAAAAAGACCCCAAAATCGGGACTGTCCCTATAAAATCGGGACATCTGGTCACCTTAAAAATGGCAGAAAAGAAAAAAGTCTTAGTACTTGTTTAAAGATGGCCAGCTCAGTATGAGTGTGTGGTTTTTTGTTTTTTGTTTTTGTATGTCGTGTGTGTCTATACACTGTTAGAACTTAACATTACTTATGAGAGATTTAGTCAATCCAGTTTATAATTTTACATGCTGTAGTACAGGGATGGGCAAACTTTTTGGCCTGAGGGCCACATCGGGGAATAGAAATTGTATGGCAGGCCATGAATGCTCACAAAATTGGGGTTGGGGTGTGGGATGGGGTGCAGGCTCTGGGGTGGGTCTGGGAATAAGGAGTTTGGGGGTGTAGGAGGATGCTCTGGGCTGGGACCGAGGGGTTCGGTGGGCAGGAGGCGGATATCAGGGGTGTGGGAGGGGGTGCAGGTTCCGGCTGGGGGTGTGGGCTCTGCGGTGGGGCTGGGGATGAGAGGTTTGGGGTGCAGGAGGGTGCTCTGGGCTGGGATTGAGGGGTTTGGAGAGTGGGAGGGGTATCAGGGCTGGAGCAGGGGGTTGAGGCATGGGGAGAGGCTCAGGGGTGCAGGCTCTGAGCAGCGCTTACCTCAAGTGGCTCCCGGAAGCAGTGGTATGTCCTTTCTCTGGCTCCTATGTGGAGGTGCGGCTAGGCAGCTCTGCACGCTGCTCCATCTACAGGCACCGCCCCAGAAACTCCCATTGGAGCACCAGAGGAGGCCACTGGAGCATATAGGAGCGGGGCCATGCCGCAGCTTCTGGGAGCCATGTGGTGCAGCTTCTGGGACCCATGTGGTGCAGCCCCCGACCCTGTGCCCCGGCTGGAGCGGGGCCGAGCCACTGGTTAAGTGACTAGGTTCAGCCGTTTTGGAATGCAAAAGAGTTTAAAACAAAACACTATCCCATTATGAAAACATTAAGGCCTGCTTTGGGCATATCTAGCACTGAAATGATTGAGATAGAAAGTTGAACTTTGGCATGGAAATATCCTTCACCAAGGAGTGTCTTTGAATTTTCCAGTGAAAATTCAGTATTCATTTGACTGAGTAATTGCCCATTCAAAATTGCATTCTGCAATGACTGTCCATTTGGTGTGGTGTCATCTTCCTAAACTCTTAGTATGTACAGCTCAGGAAAGTGTGCCTGCCTGCCTAACTTAGCTATGCAGTAAAATATTCAGTGAATGAATCAGCTCCACAGAAACCCTAATCTCAGTCACTAGACATGTTGTAAATCTGCACAGCTCATAAGGCTCACAAGTACAATATATAGTTAATTCTGGTGGTATCTGAACAAACGGAATACAGAATAATTCTCCTCTCTTGTTTTCTTTAAAAACAAAGGAAATTCCATCCATATAAAATATATAGTGGCACATTTGAAAACTTCGTTCTGTTTTTAGACATGTTATGGGTTCTAATGTATTCCCCATATGAAGTATTTAGCAAATCAGTGGAACGGGTAATATCTCTGAAAGAATGAACTGCATAGGTGAGTCATTTTTTTTAATTGAATATCTTTTATATCTCTCAAAAATGACAAAGCTAATGCCAGACTTCTCAAAAAATGCCTTTGGAAGGACAATAACTACTTGCACTTTCCCACTTAGGCCACAGTTCTGTAAGAGACCCCTCGTGGGCCAAGTGCCCACACAGTTCTTACTGCAGAACTGAGACCTTAGAATATATATATATATATGTATATACTTATACTTTCAGATTTATTTTTTTTGGTGGGTGGAGGTTAGGGTGAGGAAGTTGGTGGTGGTGGTGGTTTGGAGGTGGTCTTTAATTCTTCATGTATTTAGATTTTAGAAAACTTAGCTCAAGCAATATTTTATGGGATCATAAAACTTTTGTAGGCCAGAGTAAGCGAAAAGTTGATCGGCTTTGAAACTTAAAATGTTTCGCTGGTATCTAAAATTAGGACATATGGGTTGAGAAACTAGCCTCTGCTGAGATTGTCTGTACACCACCTTTAAAAATATATATCTATAACTAATAAAGAAAAATTGTGATTTATTCAGTTTTACAGTTCTTGAAACAGACTCTTCTGTTGCATTGGCCTCATTAGCAGCTCTGGAAACAAACATTTGATTAATATCCAGTTGAGTGTCTGTAATTTCTAGTTTGCTTTCAAGTACCACTACAGGAAATGTTTCCCTACAAAGGGAAATCTGTTACAGTTTGTCTTGCATTCAAGCTTTGTAGTACTTTCGATTGTACTAGTAAGACTTTTTTTTTTTTTTTTTTAAAGGAAGACAAATTCTAATAGATTACGTTGTTTCTTTCTTGGTATGCACAGTGTTGTTACATTTGTGATCTAGAAGCTTGTTTGACTACTGTTTCTCTCTTTTCATTTGTTTTCCTTATAAATTGCTAATCCTTCAGCTCTGGCACTCTGTTTCTATTTAGTTCTCTAGAGGAGTACTGGATTTAAGATACTAATATCTAGATCCACAAACATATTTAGATGCCTAACTCCCACTGAAATCTAAAATCCTCTTTTCACAAACCAGATAAAGCAAGGGCATTGGAAGTGCAAACTTCTCTGGCATGAGGCATATATTGCTCATCCAGCATGAACTAAACAGGTCATTTTAAAAGGGGAAATTGCAGTCCACTCTTCATTTCTTTTCAAACCTGCTACAGAGGATTTCAATTATGGTGGTATTTGAGGTAAACTGAAAAAAGATTGAGGCTTTTGCAACACATGAACTTGTACTGTTTTAACTAACAGTATGGTTAAAAACCAATGTAGTTAAACAAGTGTAAATACCCATGGGGACACACTTGTATCAATTTAAAAATGTATTACAGGTTAGCTAAATTTAAGGAATCTGCTTATGCTAAATTGACATAAGCCAGTCTTAAATTGATACAAGTGTCCCTACAAGAGTTAGTGGGTTTCTTTTTTTTTTTTTACCAGTTAACAACTGTTTTAAAATTGATTTTTTAGTTAAACTATTGTAACTTTGTGTGTAGACAATGCCTCACACCACCAATTTATTTAATCTAGGCTGCTGGAGAGCCATCTCTTACAATAAAATGAACCAGAGACCAAAAATTGAAAAACTCCAGATCATATTGCCAGTTCCTATTTCTGAATGTGCACCATAATGATACCTTTCCCCCACAAAGTTGATAGCACAATCGTGTAAAAAGTAGGTCTTGGCTACCACAGCACAGTGCCTGGTGTGCATTCATGCCATAGATTAATCCCAAAATAACTATGAGGTGGAAAAAAAATGTTTCAGGAAACAACGTTGTAACATTTTGTGTGGAAAGTACTAGTATAAATTCTAGCTTTCAGTTTTGGTTCCACAAAATAGACTTAAAGCAAAGGTAAAGGAGCAAAAATGGGGAACCTTACTTGAACGTACTTGAGGAGATGGGAAGACACATTAAACTGTAAGGACTAGATTTTAGAAAATGTGCTTAACTTTACAAATCTCTTTCTGACTAGGCTTCACTGTGGTTCTTGTTCAGACAGATAGGATTTGTTATTCATTAGAAAGAAATGATAGACATTCCACTTCACAATCTGAATACTTTTTCTGCTGAATATCATGTAGTTGATTGAAAACTGAAGTAAAGTTAATAAACATTTTAAAATGAATACAATGGAATAGAAGCCATCTAAATGGAACACATGCTGGAGCAGGATGGTTGTCGAAATTTAGATGTAGGCTAAAATTTCAGAAATGCTGAAAGTTAATGGGACATAGACTCCTAAGTCACTGAGGTGCGTTTGGAGATTTGTATCTGCAGTCCACTGGCTCAACATAGAAAGGATAGGGAGGGGGTAATGGAGATGAGGAATGAGAGAGGAGGGAGATGTTTTGGATTTTAGCAAATTTAGTTTAAACAATATTTCATGGGATGAGACTCAAATGAGTGAGAGGAAAGCGGTTTGGGAGTAGCAGTCCTTATAGAGGATCAGAGGCAAAACTTCGGTGGTCTTAAAATAGCTTGGTTCATGCTTCTCTGCCACTTCCTCTGTCATTACCTATCCCTCCCAGCATCTCCCTACCCCCCCCAATTTTCCACCCACCAAAGATATTTACAGAAACATTTAAACTGCTCATCTGAAATCTTCAGTGCCCAAAGTAAAGATAAGTCTAACTCTCTTAATTTTAACTTTCCATTGTCTCCTAATGTTAGATGTTGTTAAATTTTTCATTGCTTTGCATTCTGCTTTGCTGTTACTTTTCAGTTAATGCACAATACATAAGGCACAATAAAATTTTCAAAAGCCCCTAAATAACTTGTAAGCCTATGTCCCATTGATTGTTCGGGATTTAAACTCGTAAATTACTTCAGTGCCTTTGAAAACTTTACCCTCAATCTCTGTGTATGTGCCTTATTTTCCACCTCACAGAAATGTTGTAAGGCGTAATTAATGTTAAGTGCTCTGAGGTTCTCAGATGAAAGTAGGGTGACCAGATGTCCCGATTTTATAGGGACAGTCCCAATTTTGGGGTCTTTTTTTTTTATTTTTTTTTATTTAGGCTCCTGTTATCCCCCACCCCCTGTCCAGATTTTTCACATTTGCTATCTGGTCACCCTAGATGAAAGATGCCAAATGCTAAAGTCTTGCATTTCTTCAACTAAGCTGGCTAGAAGAACTATATTTTCCTTATTTCTCCCAGAGTGGAAGCTGTTCTCTAACATGTATTACATTTTAGAGATATCTTGTGATAGTACATCTAACATTCATACATATTTGCTGTGTAAATATGAGACATATTATGCTACTTAGTTTTTCTTCCTTTTCTTTTTTTGTTTGCACTGGAGTGCATCTAATGCTGTGCTGAATGCTTAAATGTCAAAGCACAAATATTTTCCATATTCTGAGAATGAGTTTTAAAGAAACATTTGCTTATTTTTAAATTTATTATTAGAAATATTTTCTCGATAGCTAAAGTATACAACATAAAGATAAAACTGAGAATGTTTATATACAATACATGTACTTTAGAATTCTCTTGTGTGTGTTGGGGTGGGGGGGAGTATACAGTGGCCACTTTCTCTGCTTACTAGGTAGACTCCCTTAAGATACGTATTTAAAACTCTGCAGATTTATTGGAAGGAATACATTCTTGTATGAGAGAGCCATCTGCACATGAGGTAATATAATCCATGTGTTTCTATAATTTCAGTAAACAATATTTATTCTTTAATTCTTATGTCATGTTAATATTATTGACAGTGTCTGCAATACATACAACATTTGTGTCAATAAGTGAATAATGATTGTTTTCTTTTTAACCAGTCCATTGCATTAATAGCTATTCAGCTTCGTTTCCACTAAAGAATTTTAAATAGCAAACATTTGCGTTAAACAATGTCCTTATGTCCTGGAAGTGTATAGCTGCTTCAAAAGTTGCCTCTGTGGAATCAGGATTTTTCATGAGTAATCCTGACACCGGGCTTCAAGATTACAAAAGCTGAATGATTATGTCCCTGACCATGTTTGAATTATGAATAAGGTAACCTGTAATTCAAATAAAGGTAAACCCAAAGTATTTTTAAATTTATTAGGAAGCATGAAAAATTTTCAGTAAAACTGAAATCAATGTCCAGAGAATCCTTTCTAATATAAATTTAGATTAATATCTCTTGACCCCTTCTCCTCCTCATGTCTATGTAACAATCCACTTCTTGCAATGCAAATTAGACAGACTCTATTCGAATATTTTTATAAACATTTTTATATCACTAGCATGAGGTACTGATTTATGTTAACCCTTTGGAGTTCTGAACATTCCTGAATACTTAGAATGTCTTCTGTAGATTGTGCTGTATTGCTAGCCTGCTGATAGTTAGGTGAATTGCATTCTATGCTTTTTAGTTTAGCTTTTATGCTTTTGGGCCTCAGTTTACCTATCTATCACAAAGGTATGAAATTTTACCTAATGGGGTATTGGGCTATAGTTAGCACTTGTAAAGTGCTTTCAGATTCTTGCATTGAAGGTGCTATAAAATGCTAAAATTATTTTATTATTACTACCAACAATCTTTTCAAGCAGATGAAAGAGGTACTTAAAAAAAAAAAAAGTATGAAACATTATGTTATACAGATTGTCTCTGAGGCATTGTCACCCTAGAGATGCCAGTTTAAGTGCAGGATGGATTGGAAACTCTCATGGTGTCTCTTAATTGTGCAATTAATTCATGGTAGCACTGTAGTTAATCTTGCAGTAATAACAGTAAGTTTCAGCCAAAGTTGTTCCAGAGCTGAAATTGCACCCAATAACTTTTTTTCTTCATGAAGCGTTTATGTTGAGATGCTGCTTATCAATCCTTTTGTAGAGCTAACTGATTTTGTATCCTATAATCAGAATGCGGACTGGGCTGAAGTCAAGTCCAGCTGCAGTTCGTTCTCTTGAGGGCAGCTTCTACCAGTCTTTAGCTAAGTAAACATGATTAATTCTGTACATGTACACCTCTACCCCGATATAACGCTGTCCTCGGGAGCCAAAAAATCTTACCGCGTTATAGGTGAAACCCCGTTCTATTTAACTTGCTTTGATCGACTGGAGTGCGCACCCCCCCCCGGAGCGCTGCTTTACCACGTTCTATCCAAATTTGTGTCATATCGGGTCGCGTTATATAGGGGTAGAGGTGTAATATGAATCTGGCTTGGTCTTGTTTGCGACTTCTTGAAGATCTGCTAACATTTACCTTGCCTTCTCATACCTTGAGTAACTATTGATAACAGAACTTTCTTTACATATGTGCAACTTGCAAATACCTATTCAGTGTTAAATTCCTTCTCCCCCCCTCCAAAAAAAAAACCCAAAACCAAACCAAACCTAAAAATAGTGGCTGATTCATAATGTTATCTGTACAAAATTAAGTATTTCTAAAACAGGCTGCTCCAGTAATTATATTTCTAGTCAATCTCATTATATTTGTATGGCAAATGTTTTTAAAAATTGTTTTTTATATACCATTCCACAAGAACATACATATACTTTCCAGCTACAACCATGAACAGTACAGGCCACTACTGTAGTTTTCACACCCATTTAAAAGAGTATACCTTTCAAGGACATTATACTTGAAGTCATACTGTTTACTTGTCACAGGGTGTGATTGAGTGCACCTTTTATTCACACCCATTTATTGTGATAATCTTTATACAAAATATGCCTTTTGGGGTATCATTTGAAAATTAATAAGTCACTGGTCAGTAATATCATGGTGGAATGTATGTAGCAACATGATATATAAAATTATGAACATAAACTGAAATCATGACTGAAATGTGGTTGCCAGACAAGTCTAGGGAGGGCATAAACCAGTTTCTTAAAGACAAAGGACAAGCTGACACATCTAGCCAGGTGTCACCAAAGTTGACAAGGATGGGGGGTGGGAAGAGATCGATCCACATTTTCACAAACAGCAGTATGGAACCTTTACACCATGAGAATCATGACTTTATCCTCATAGCAGGAAAGAACTTTATCTCGGGGTAACCCTTGGGGAAAATGCATTTCAAAGGGTGAATGGTCTATAAAAGTGAGGGGCAAAAACACCCCAAGATATCTCTCCCTATCTATCTTTTTCACCTAAGAAGACAAAGGGTACATCTTCACTACTGGCCAGATCGGCGGGCAGCGATCGATCCAGCGGGGATCAATTTATCGTGTCTAGTCTAGAGGCGATAAATCGATCCCCAAGCGCTCTCCCATCGACTCCTGTACTCCAGCTCGGTGAGAAGCGCAGGCAGAGCAGACCGGGGGAGCGGCAGCAGTCGACTCACCGTAGTGAAGACACCGCGGTAAGTTGATCTAAGTATGTCGACTTCAGCTATGTTATTCACGTAGCTGAAGTTGTGTAACTTAGATCGATCTCCCCCCGTAGTGTAGACCAGGCCAAAGTAAGCAGCCATTTGACTTTGGGAGAAATCCTGACCTGAAACTTGGTCAGCCCTGTTGTTGGGACCATGTGATAAGAATTTCATTTTGAACCAAGTCTAGTTTAAGTTTTAGCACTAGAAAGCATTTTATCTTTAATTTCTCTTGTAACCATTGCTGACTTTAATGCCTTGTGCCTCACTTTAAAAGCTGTCTCTTTGTAGTTAAATAAACTTGTTTTATTCTTTAATCAAAATTAAACCATTGTTGTGGTTAAACTGAACTGTTTGGTAACTCCATTTAAAATAGCAAACTGCTGTATATTGACCCCTTACAAGGGCAATGGACCTCCAATATCTGGATTGTCCAGGAGAGGGCTGGACAGTGTAGAACACAAGTGTTTTGGGGAAATCTGGGACTGTGAGTGTGTTGGGGTATCATTTGAAAATAGTCACCCTGCAAATAGTAACCAAGGCTGGTGGAAGCCAGAATATGACTGATGCGTGGCTGGCAGGCTGCAACTAGAGGCCGACACTCTGGGAGTTACCTTCATGCTGTTTGTGAGAGACCCAGGTGGGAGCTATAGTAGCAAAGCATTGTGAGGCACCCAAGGTGGCAAGGCAGGTGGTGACACACCCCTTGACTAATCTGGATTGCACCCTGGAATGTCATGCAGAGGGTACAGGTCTTTTGGTGCCCCATGGAGAGAAGCTTGTAGATCTGCTGTACCTCATCCCAGCAGTGCCCCTGCTAGGATGCTCTGCTGCTAGACAGCAGCCTGTAGTTTCATAGATTCCTTCCCAGACAAAGTCCAGCAGCAGCTCAGGAAGGCACTTCCATCTTGGAGCTAATTAAGTGTATTTGAACCTATTTAGATTCAGCACTTTTAAAGTGGGACTGGGTTATTTCCACAGAAGAGAGAGTCAGAGGTTGTGCTGACCAGAAATCAGGTCAAGGAGCTTCAGGGGAAACATAAGAGCTACTTCTTTGGCTTGTATATTTTTGTCTTGGTCCTTACGGCCAACAAAGTTGTGTGAAGGGGATGCAGCCAGAGGTTCTTTTCAAGTTTCTTTCATTTTAGTTAAAACAGAACTCCTCAAATAAACCCTGGAGAGGATTGTTGAACTGAAACCTAAACCTCTGGTGAACTGGAGCACAGCTCTGGACCTGGATTACTCTGCAAAATAAATTGTCCACTGCTGACCATAATAAAAATGTTCAGTATTTAATTTACACCATCGCTAGTACAGCAGAGAAGTAGATTTATCAATTCAATTATAAGCATGTAAGCTGAGTTTGGTCTCCTGTAATGCAGGATCACTCACACTTTTTAAATGGGGAAGATAAAAATAATCTTCCAAGTTATTAGTGGGGATGGGTTGCTCTTTCAAGAGACACTCACTCATTTTCCCCATCCCTTCAAAAGTTCCATGTCATCATGACACTATTTCTTACTACACTACTTCACTACTTACTTGTATTTGACTCCCTCGGATGTCTTTTAATGCTACTTCATGTAGCAGCCAAAAATGGTCTCAAGAATAAAGAGTGGTGCTACTTTCAAAACCTTCCTACCTCTTGGTGGTCAAGAGCATTCACAACCTTAGCTGTGATTGGCTGTCATACTACTGGGCTGGCCACATGTGCACATCACAGATTCAATTCATTTTTTTGGTGGCAGCTACTGTACCTCCTTATTTCAACAGTGACTCCTGTGCCCTAAAAGGATGTACTGCCTCTGGTGGACAGTAACTAGTGTTGACGCTTTTGCCCTCTTTTGGACTTTGTCTATACAGGGAAATTGCCAAAATACCTGTAACGTGATGTTAAACACTTGGGGGCCAGATTTTCAGTCCTAACTAGGCTCTCTTTTCTGCTGATAACACAAAGCAGTAATACAACTGCCCGAAACGTGCAGTTCAGGATTCTTCCTGATATTTTGGGCCAGCTACTTCGGCTGTCCACTTCCGTCATTACCCCCAGTGTCAAATAGGAGGCAGGGCAGAGTACATGGTGCTCTGCTGATCCTGGGCTGGTGTAGCAATGCCTCTGGGATGTTGTGGAAGAAACTGATGAGTGGGTTAAATTTTTTAAGATTGAAATTTAAGAAAAACATGATGTTTCTGTTCAGTAGTCTGTCGCACTGTTCACAGTTCAAACTCAGATTAATAACTGCAATTTGCCAGTCATTGGCGGCTGTATGTAGCTGTTGTTACTTTTTAGAACTGAAATATACAAAGTTACTGTGACGTCTGCATACTTTACAGAAAATTTCCATAGCTGGGGATGAGGTGCAGGAAAGTCACTGCATTCTTTATAAAAAAAAAAAAAAAAAAAAAAAAAAAAAGCTAAAATTCATACTGGTTTATTTAAAAACTGTACAGATCAAATGTTTATAATAGGATTGCAGATACTTTAAGGACCTTTTTTATTAATATAGCAATTTAGGCTCCACACAGATCCAATGGCAGGATCTGACTTCAGGTTATTAACGGAAACATTTACTGAAATATTTATTTATGCTGTTTAATTTATGCATTATATTCAACTTTAACAGCAGAACTAGACTGATCTGTTTTAGTCACTTCTTGAGTCTCATGCACTACGCTGAACAACTTAAAACAAAATTGAGTACTACTCAGATGTATTCGATTTCATTACTGTGTAATCAGGAAACAGTAAAATATAGTAGTATGAAATATATATACATATTTATACTTCTACAATATAAATGTTGACTCTTTTTTTTTTAGTAGCAACCATTGTACATTTTTAGCTTGCATTTGTTTGCATGGTATCCCTTTCATACAAGACTATTTCTATATTATTTAAAAATCCAGCTATAGAGTTCTATAGCAGAGATATAGTTCGCTATTAAATTTATATAGCATGGTTAAACATTTTGTGAACAGGATATTATTCACTATTAAATAATATGTTTTGAAATTAATCTTTCAATGGGACCCTATTGGTTCCACCCCTATTAAATTCTATAACTGGTTTCCGTGAGGGATTATGATCACATATTTTATGACTTTTATATTTAAAGAAATGGAGCCTTTTTTTATAGGAGCCTTTTTATATTGGAATATTAAGTGAGGTGTGTGTGTGTGTGTGTGTGTGTGTGTGTGTGTGATATATATAAATATGTGTGTGCGTATATATAAAAAGTTCGAGCAAACTTATTTTCTTTTTGTTGATAACTAGAGACCTAAATACTCCTGAGCAGGTAGAAATATGAGAACATGACATTTTAAGAATATAAGTTCCTATGTTAAATAAATAAGGCAGAAAACAAAACTCTTAAACCTTCATTTTAAAGCATTTAGAGCTAAACTTTCACAAGTAGGGGGCGGCATTTTGTGGACTTAGTTTTCTTCCGCAGGATTTTTGTATGCATTTTGTGACTATAATTGAACGGTGGCCATGCATGTATTTACATCTGTAATTATATGGTTTCTGGTGGATATCAGGTAATTAGGGCTGTCGCGTGATTAAATAAATTAATTGCACAATTAAACAACAATAGGATGCCATTTTAAATATTTTTGGAAGTTTACTACATTTTTTTCAAATGATTAATTTCAGTTACAACACAGAATACAAAGTGTACAGTGTTCACTTTATTACAGTGCAAATATTTGTAATAAAAAATATAAACAAATTATATTTTTCAATTAATCTCTTTATCATGAAAGTTGAACTTGCAAATGTAGAATTATGTGGGGAAAAAAAACTGCATTCAAAAATAAAACAATGTAAGTCCACTCAGTCCTACTTCTTGGTCAGCCTGTCTCTCCGACAAATATGGTTGGTTATAATGCTGCCTGCTTCTTCTTTACGACATCACCTGAAAGTGAGAACAGCGTTCGCATGGCACTGTTGTAGCTGGCGTTTCAAGATATTTAGGTGCCACATGCACTAAAGATTCATATGTCTTTTCATGCTTCAATCACCATTCCAGAGGACATGGTTCGATGCTGATGATGGGTTCTGCTTAATAACAATCCAAAGCAGTGCGGACTGATGCACGTTCATTTTCATCATCAGTCAGATACCACCAGCAGAAGGTTGACTTTCTTTTTTGGTGGTTTGGGTTCTGTAGTTTCTGCATCAGAGTGTTGCTCTTTTAAGACTTCTAAAAGCATGCTCCACACCTTGTCCCTCTCAAATTTTGGATGGCTCTTCAGATTCTTAACCCTTGGGTTGAGTGCTGTAGCTATTTTTAGAAATCTCACATCAGTACCTTCTTGGCGTTTTGTCAAATCTGACAAGTTAAGCACTATCCAGAGCCCTCACCCCTTCCTGCACCCCAGCCCTGAGACCCCTCCCATGCCCAAATGCCTCCTGTTGCTGCTGGGGGAGGGGTGGAGGGGTGGTGGCCTGAGAGTGTCCCAGCAGCAGCCACTGTGGCTGGCCCAGGGGCTGTCTGAGCTGCTCAGGTGGCCCCCGGGCCAGCTGCCAGCCGTACTGGCCGCTGCAGAAGTCCCGGAGGGCGTGGAAAGTCATGGAATCCATTACTTCTGTTACCTCTGTGACAAACTTGCAGTCTTAATTAGGAGGGGTGAGAGACTATTGTCCAGGGTAATGCATAGCAGTACAATATAGGTTTATGCAGGGGCATTCACTTTTTATCAGATTTATAGTTATTGACTTTAATCATGTTGAATGAGGCTAACTCTCCAAAGCACTAACATGGAATTTGGGAATGGGTGGCTGTTTCATCTAATGGAGCAAAGGCAAAATTTAAAGCTAAAGCCATCTTGGACACTTCTCTTTCCTAGGGAATCCACTGGGGCTGCCTGTTACCTTACTACATAATTTATTGAAATGGAAATAATTGATTTACTATATTAGTGGAATTCCTGGTCTGCCTAAAAGGTCTGAACAATAAATACCTTCTATTTTAAAATGAAAATCTAGAGGAAATTGATGATAGTGCATATGTTTTTGTGAAAATCCCTCTCTTTTTTACTCGGGATATAAAGTTAACACTTGACTATTCAGTTCTCATAATAAAGATTTGTCTGTCTATAACAACTTCCCAGGACTGCAGACCATTACTTCTGAGAGTAAGGGGTTTCCATTGTTTGCCACAAAATTTTCATATAGCTTTCTTTTCTACACCTTTTGAAAAATGCACAGCTGCTTTTGGAGTGTGTTCAGAAGAAGCTGGCAGCCCAACAGTTCTTACATTGCGCCTCCTTATGTTATTTTTGCTGTGGGTGTATTTATAAAATGTCAACTGGCCTCTTTCAGAATTATGTGAACTGGTCTGAGATCAAGTTTCATGCTGAACTTGCTATGAAGAATTAAATCTGTTTTAAAGGTAGAAATGGATTTTAGTTTTCGACATTGTGTAAAATAGGTTAATTGGCTTGTGGATTATTTGCCAAAACATTTTTTCCTCCAGAATGTATACTGTATGTCTATGACATAATTTTAGAAACTACTAGAAATTTAAAATTAGCAGGTAATGGTCCCTTGTATGTTTTAGAAATAGGCTAAACAATTACTTAATAGGGTGTGACATAGGTGACTTTTCAAACAGACAAGATATTTACCTGTATTCTAATATTAGCATTCATCTTTTGCTGTAATATTTACAGGTAAACATAGATATAGTGGTAAGAACAGTCTTGCCTGGTAGAAAGTGTTATACAGAGAAAAATTAAGTGCAAACTGAGGTTTGAACCTGCAGTCCTTTCTCAATAAGTTGTAAGGCCCTGATCTTACAAAGATTTAAGCATGAGTTTAATTCTACACTTCATGAGTAATCCTATCGACTTCAGTAGGAAATATAGTGTGTAAAGTTAAGCATGTGCATAAGTCTTTCTTATTCATAATGAGGTACACAGATCCACAACATTTGGGTCTCGGCTTTATGTAGTCTTGGATGCAGACAATACCCGTCAATCAGTGGCAGGGGAGGTTTGGTTCCCCTTCTCAGAAATTGCTGTTTTTTGTCTGCCTCTTCAGCTGCAGGCAGGCAGACCATCTCATCCCTGCTGCAGTGCAAATTTGAAAACTCCAACAAAGGAAAAGGTTTTGTTTTTGTTTTTTTAATGGCTAGGCTGCCAGGGTCTGTCTGCCTTTGTCTGGAGAGAGGATTCCCTCTCTCCCTATTGTACTGGGACTCTTTGTGCCCCTGCTCATCCATGCAGAGTGCAGCATGGTGCAGAGGGAAAGCTAGAAATTGGGCTCCTGCACATCTCCACTGACTGAATGCCTGGATGGAGACCTGTGCCTGTTCTGTGGAAACCCGGGTGCTCTCAAGTGCACAGGCTGGAACAGGATTTCCTTCAGATGCCCTCCCTTCCTGAAGACACCTATTCACTTCCATAAGGTTTAGATCAATCCCTAAGGGAGTAAGTGAAACAGAAGGGCTTTGCACAGATGCTCTTGCCTAGGGTGAATTTTGTCCAAATAGCTTATCATAAATAAAATGCAAAACATGTTTTTCTTTTTGCACATATAACAGCATAAAATATTTTATAATTGTGCATTTTTAAATATAGAATATAACTGAAATTTACATTATAGCTCCCCTGCACCTCTCTATCAATGTAACATTTTTGGATGTAGAAGATACTAAAGTCTCGAGAGATTCAGGGCTGCCCGGGGGCGGGGAGGTAAGTGGGGCAATTTGCCCCGGGCCCTGCAGGGGCCCCCACAAGAATGTCGGAGGCTCCCCCCGGCGCCTCAGCGCACCACGTCCAGGAGCGGCCCTGTCCAGGGCCGCAGCGGTGTGGCTCGGGCAGGGCCTGAGGTCCTCCCGCTCAGAGCCCCGTGGTAAGGGGGCGGGCTGCGAGCCGCGGCCCAGCGGCGGAGCTCAGGCCCCGCTGGAGCCATGCCACTGCAGCGCTGTCCGGGGCCACTCCTGGACACGCTGAGGCACCAGGGGATGGGGGAGGCGGGGGTAAGCAGCATGGTAAGCCCCTCTGAGCCGGACACCCCCCGACCCCATCATCCACAGCCCTGACCCCCAGCTCTGAGCTCAGCCCCTCTGAGCCGGACACCCCCTGACCCCTAGCTCCGAGCCCAGCCCCTCTGAGCCAGGCACCCCCTGACCCAGAGCCCAGCTCCCCACCTAGCCCTGGGCAACATCAGCGCCACCCCCAGGCAGTGACAGCCCATTGGCACCAAACATCACCATCACCCAGCAACAACCCATTATGTAATTGCAAATGTATACATACCATTAAAGCATTTAATGTTTTTAAATAATATATTTTGTGTATTTTCAAATTATTCAAAATTAATTTTTGAATGTATTTCACTGGTTATTTTTAACATTTCCAAATACATGTTACTATAGTATTGCGACTTTTGTTTTTAATGGAAGGGGCCCCCGAAATTGCTTTGCCCCAGGCCCCCTGAATCCTCTTGGTGGCCCTGGAGAGATTAAATTGTTTCAAAGGCACTTCATGCAGGCAGGGATGTTATCAGCTTTGACTGAGACTGAGCAAAATGTCACTGCAGTGAAATTTAATATCTGATAGTATTAAGATGCTGTATTCTTTATTTTTAATATTCACCTTGCAACCACCCTTTTCCTAATGGATATATCCTTGAGCTAGCCAATGTGCAAAACACTTTTCCCCTAGAAAAGGATATGAGTCTTCCCTTATGGCAAGCAGAGAGTTGATCAATACCAGAGATAAGTCTGTTTGCCACTGAAATGAGGAAGAGTACAATGGCCATACATGATTCTCACTGACGGGACCAATTCTCGAGATGCCTTCTTGGTTTTCAGTCTCCATGTTACTGGCTTGCCAGCTTTTTCTTAAAGTGAGCTCTATGAAGAATATTCTTGTTGTTCAGACGTTGGCTGAGGCCCAAGAGATTTGGGTAAATTTCCTGGTTTGGCCTATGTGACTTCGTGCAAGGGAAATTAAGTGTGAGCTGAGTGACTAATTTCCTAAGGCTACTTTGAAAGTCCCAGCTTTTGTGCCTCTGATCTCAATCTGTATAAGGAGGAAAGTGTTAATTACCTACTTCACAGAAGTCCTGCTTACCATAACTTTGCTCTCTACTAGCACTACTAGCAACACCTATCAGATTTTTAAAATATTTATAATTGTCACAATTGCCTTTTCATGTCAGTTCTCATCAAACCATAGTATCTGACAACTGGCTTTCCATTTGCGTATCTCCGCTGAATCCCTCTTGAATTATCTGAACAAGACTGACATACTACAAAACGCAATGTTCTTCTTCCCTTATGTTCCATTACAAATATGGAAGTTGGTTAAATATTTAGAAGCCATTTTAGGGTGGGGGGAAAATAATTTTGAATTAGGTGTTGTCAGAAGAAGTTTAACTTTGGTTTGGGAACCTGTTTTCCTAAACAGGAAAAGAGCGATTCCAGCGCAGTTTAGAAATGTTGATACAATGTGAAGTACGCTTCCTCATGGGAGAGAAAAATTAGGTGTTGCCTCATTTCAAACAGGATATCTCTTAATAGTTAGGTTTAAATATATAGGATTTTCCATGGGTTTTGAATTTGTATAGCAACAAACACAAGAGTAAATTTAGACTGAATTGCATTATTATTGACCGACTTGAATAAGACGTGCATTGGGATTTGATGATATTGTTGATTTAGGCTTTAGTAATGAACAGAACACATCATTCCACAAAAATGGTCTAAATGGTTTTGTGCTTTGTAAATGTATTGCTTTTTTGTAAGCACTTTTTTGTTATATTAGTTTTACCTATTTTAAAATGCATTATTTTTGTACCAGTTTAAGACTCCTGGACTATTTTCTCTGGCTGCTTGAAATCTTCCTGCTATTGCTGCTACAATCCCTTAGGTATCGAAGGGTAAATCAAGCCCTTCAATATTACTGTTCTAAAATTATACTTCTCTAAATATCCTATGGTAAACCAAAGTCCCCCTCCCACACAGATTTTAGGGAAGGATTGGATCTAAACAAACTATTTCAGTGTGCCCCTGAAAGTGAGGAGATATTAGGAAAACAAAATACACTGTATGTCTGTATTTCTGGAATTACTTCTGTCTTTAAGGAAAGGGAGGTGTGTAGTTAGATGAAAGTACATTGGGGTCTTCATCCTCTGAGTAATAATTGGAAAGAGTCTGGTGGAGGGCAACAAAAATGATTAGGGGTCTGGAGCACATGATTTATGAGGAAAGGGTGAGGGAACTGGGATTGTTTAGTCTGCAGAAAAGAAGAATGAGGGTGGATTTGATAGCTGCTTTCAACTAGAGCAGGGGTGGGCAAACTGTATGGAGGGCCATTCTCCCCCACCCCGCTCTTTATCCCCTGAGTGCCCCCTCCCGGGACTCCCTGCCCCTAACCACCCCTCTGGGATCCCACCCCCTATTCAAAGCCCCACCCCCCGCTCCCTGACCCCTGACTGCCCTGACCCCTATCCACGCCCCCGCCAGGCCCCCCAGGACTCCCAAGGCTATCCAACCGCCACCTGCTCCCTGTCCTCTGGCTACCCCCAGGACACCCTGCCCCTTATCCAACCCCCTCCCCACCCCCTTACCATGCCACTCAGAGCGGCAGGAGCTCGCAGCCACACCGCCACGCTGCCTGATAGGAGTGGTGAGTCAGAGCGCTGGCGGCACGGTGAGGTGAGGCTGTGGGGCAGGGTGGACAGCAGGGGAGGGGCTGGGAGCTAGTCTCCCCGGCCGGGAGCTCAAGGGCCAGGCAGGACGGTCCCGCGGGCCGGATGTGGCCTGCAGGCTATAGTTTGCCCACCTCTGATCTAGACTGTTCTCAGTGGTAGCAGGTGACAGAACAAGGAGCTATGGTCTCAAGTTGCAGTTGGGGAGGTTTAGGTTGGTTATTAGGAAAAACTTTTTCACTAGGAGGGTGGTGAAGCACTGGAATGGGTTACCTAGGGAAGTGGTGGAATCTTCTTCCTTAGATGTTTTTAAAGTCAGGCTTGACAAAGCCCTGGCTGGGATGATTTAGTTGGGGATTGGTCCTGCTTTGAGCAGGGGGTTGGACTAGATGACCTCCTGAGGTCCCTTCCAACCCTGATATTCGATGATAATAAAAGGCAGATATGGAGGTAACCCATTTGAGAAAAAAGAATTAAGTTCCATCACTTCATATTTTGTATTCCTATCAGTCTGTTACTGAATGCCTTTGAACTTCATGTTTTTACAATAATACACGCTGAGATAGAATGGGGGCCTGATCCTCCCCTTGCACAGTGTGTTTCAGAAGAAATTCCCACTGAAATAAAACTGGTGGAAGTGAGAGGAAACTCTGGCCCTGGCCCTGTGAACCCTTTTTGCTTTCCAGTAGTCTGACCTGATGAGCCACAGTCCTGTGAAATAATATAGGACAACCCTTACACTGTCTCTTCCTATCATCAGTTACTTCTAAATAATTGGCTTGTTATGAAAAACTAGATCACTTAAAGGGCCACTTTCATCTTGATTTTTTTTAAATTAGTAAGTTTCAAAAATTCAAGTTTTTTGATAGGGGACACTTTCAATAGTAAATCTTGAATTGCTTAAAAGAATCTTTTAAACAATTTAAAACAGTTTTTCTGCTTCTGTGCTGAGATTTATAAGCATCTTAACAATCGTATTTGGGCCTGCCCTTCTTTCCCCCACGCACACCATTGCTTGCCTACCAGCAGCTCTGAAGTAGCACCTCCAAACTTCTGAACTCTTCTTGAGGACCTGCACAAGAGCCCCAGGGTGTGAAGAACTGCTCACCTCCATAAGGATCCTGTTGTTTCTCTATCCTGTGCAGGAGTCTGAGGAGCTAATGGGGGCTCCGCTAGTCTCTTTTTGTGAACTATACAGGAATCTGGAAAGGAAAGGAAAGAGACATTTCTCTATTTTTGGCTCCTGTTCACCAGCTACATGCAGAACTCCTGGGGAGGGGAGACATCCTCCTACTTGCAAACTCTGAAACACCAGAAGCTGTGTTGCATTGCTGGTAAATATCCTCTGAGGGCATGGCTACACTTGCAGATGTAGAGCGCTTTGAGTTCAACCAGCCTTCGTAGAGCGCAGTAGGAAAAGCGCTGCAGTCTGTCCCCGCTGACAGCGCACTGGCGTGGCCACATTAGCAGCTCTTGCAATGGCCACAGAGAGCAGTGCATTGTGGTAGCTATCCCAGCATGCAAGTGGCTGCAATGTGCTTTTCAAATGGGGGTGGAGGGTGGGGTGGAGTGTGACAGGGAGTGTGTTGTGTGTGGGGGGGGGAGAGAGTGGGTTTTTGGGGGGCTGAGAGCGTGTCAGCATGCTGTCTTGTAAGTTCAGACAGCAGCAGACCTTCCTCCCCTCTCCCCCAGCATTCCTCAGTAATGGCTTGCATGCCTTCTGTCAGAAATGGAGCTTTGAAAGGGCATTTCCGCATTCCTACAGGAGTTCAAAACAATGACCAGAGTGGCCACTTGACTTAAGGAGATTATGGGACGTTTCCGGAGGCCGATCAGAGCGCGGTAGTGCAACACCTCGTTCGCACTGATGCCCATGTGTTGTAGCCAAGGCACAGCAAACGTTATTTCTCTCGCCGAGGTGGAGTACCAGGAGTGCTCTAGCCGTGGAGTCAGAGCGCTCTACGTGCCTTGCCAGTGTGGAAGGGGAGTGAGCTAGTGCGCACGGGGCTCCTTTATTGCACACTAACTCGCAAGTGTAGCCAAGCCCTAAGTGTCAATGCTTGGGGAAGATCATGAATGTGAAGTCCCCCAGAGAGACTGATATCACCATGCTAGAGTCTGAGACAGGAAGTGCAGTTGCCCATCAACAAAACTAGGTAGAAAATACTGTCAAATCCGCAAAGTTGCAACAAACTGCAAAGGGAATTTGTTGTTCTAACTTCTTTGAATCATAGTAATTTTAGAGATCATTTGTAACTATAGTAGATATAAAAGTTTTCAGACAGAAATGTAACTTTTAAGCTGATGATGCTCTTTTAAAGTAATGGAGGTTTGTCTGCTTTTTGATTTTAGAAGGCAGGTCAAGAAGTATTAAACACCAGAGAAATCTTTTTCAATACTGATGATGGGCAGGCCCTCCCCCTCGCAAAAAAACATGTTCCTCTAAATACTGCAAATGTTCTTCTTAAAATGTCAGGCATGTACTTATTTTAGTGTTGTATGCCAAACTATTGTTTTACTATGGGTCATGGGGAGTTCAATATTAGTGACAAGTTATTAGATTGGTTTCTAAAATTAGCACTGTTAGTACTGGCTGCAGTCTCTTATTTCAGAGAAAGAACTGTATTTAACAAGAATTTTTAAATAGCCTTTGCTAGTTGTCTCCCTTTAAAATGAAAATTCTGCACTCTTTCTCAGAAAACTGTTTTACTAATTGAACAAGTGTAAATAGGTTTAGGTTTCTATAGAAAAATATAGTACAGTACATTTTAGTTGACTAAAAGAACCTATTTTTTCTTCTTAAATCAACTAAATTGTCCTATGTTTGTGGGGGGGAATTCCATAGTTCAGGCAAGTAAGGAATACTTCTCTCTAACACTCATTTTAAGATCTTCAATATAAGAACTAAAAGCAAATGTATATGAATTCTTATATTAATTTAGAAAACATTATTTCTGATTGGAGAAAGAGGAAGTAGTATATAAATAGAACTGGACATTTCTTATAAGATACTTGACGAAATAATATGTGATGGAAGGCCAGGAATGTGATATTACAATGTACCGATTCTCTGGATTACTCACTAGCTCAAAATCCCCATGAATCAGTGTTGCTAAGATCCAGGAACTTGGTCATATCCCTTTTGCTTCTAAAGTCATAATTCTTATTGAGACAGTTGGTGACTGGGACACAGAGCCAGAAATAGATAAATTGACCCACTTAATTGACAAAGGATGGGGTAGAAGGGGATGGATGGCTGGGACACTACGCACCCCTGTATTCTTACTCCACGTGCTATTGTAATAATCTTTGTACAAAATATGCCTTGTGAGGTATCCTTTGAAAACTGATAACCCACTGATCATTACTATTCTTGTGTGATGTATGTACGTGGTGTGTATTAAGAGTTATGGAGACATGCTGAAATTATGACTAACGTGTGTTTTAAACCAGATATGTCAGGGGAAGTTGGTAAACAGGTATGTCCAAAACAAAGGAATGTGGGTTTACCTCAGTTTACATTTAAGCAGCATCAAGAGAGTAGTGGAGAAGATTGCAGGAAACAGAACACTTACATTTTAGCAAGCATCTGCTTAGGGGGTGGGGTGTGGGGGGGGGAGAATGCAGACTTCCTTTACCACCATGTCGCCTTCCTCACAGCTTGAATAAACTTTACTTTGTGGGGTAACCTTCCAAAGAATCCATTTCAAAGGTTCACTGGACAATAAAGACTGGATCTGATCCTCCAGTGGTAAGCAATTGAATCAGCTGATTGTGCAGCATATTCCTGTATTATAAACGTGTAAAAGAGGTCTTTTCTGAAAGCAAATGACAACTGGTGATTTAATATCATTGTGAATTTTAATGTATTGCCACTATATGAGGAAATATGGATACTTACTGATATTATGCTTTAAAGTATGTGGCTACACAAGGAGAAATTGTTTCCCTCACAGACAGGAGAGCGAGCATCTATTGACCTGTCTCTCATATATTTAAGCATGGTGGAATGGAAGTCCCATTTTATATACAGGAGGATGTGAAACACACAGGAAGGGAAGAACAGTGTGAGGTCATCCTGCCTCTTGAAACAGTCACTGAAATTTGGAAGTTATAAGCATCTTCGGCATCCATCACTAGACCAACAGGGAACTGCGATCTTGCAAGCTGAGAAAGATGGGTCCTTCAACCAAGGGGGACCTGAAGTATTTGGAAACATGAATATATATGCTTTAGGCAAAGATCTTTCATCTTCGAAAACTAGTGAAGCCAACATCTTGTACTTCTATAGAAGATTCTGACTGAGGGAAAGTCAGCCATGGCTGGGAAGAAGAAATTTTGGTGAACCATCTTGAACAAAGCCTGTACCTTTCTAGATTAAGTTTTAGACTTTAGATGTGTGTTTTTCACTTTTATTTGATTTAACCCTTTCTAACTTTATTCCTTTTACTTGGCATCACTTATCCTAAGTCGTGTAGTTAATAAATTTTGTTTTATTTTTACTATAAACCAACTCAGTGCTGTGTTTGCATATTTACCCCAGCTAAAATAAGCTGTGATGTACTTTTTTTCTCTTTAAAGGAAGAAACAAACATTATTATTTCTCTGAACAGACAGAAGGCTGGACACTGCAGAGCACGCCGTTTTGGGGAAATTTGGGACTGGGTATGCATTGGGGTCACTTTGCTGGTTGTAACCAGGGCTGGTGGAAACCAGAGTGGGATTGTAGACAGACTGCTGGGGTCAGAGATGCAGAACCAGGGCTGGTTGCACAGCACACAGTCACTCATGGTGTGATCTTCATGCCTGCTACTGACTGTGTGAATCCTATGCTGGCAGCTACAGTAGCAAAGCATTGAGAGGCACTTCTGGTTACAGGGTAAGAGGTGACAAGTGCTCTGGATTGCACCCTAAACCGCATGACAGTGATACTGCTCTTTTTGAGTAGCTTGTTAAAAATCAGCTCTGTTTGCTTCAGGAATACCATTTGGAAAACATCCTTTTTTAATATTGTTACAAAAGTAATTGAGCAGTATGGGTTGTTGTGGAAGTAGAAATTCTTCCCCTATTGAATGTTGGTTTCCATACTGACAGATGACTTCCCCCATGCTTTAAAAAAAAAAAAAAAAAAATCTTTCCAGTTAAACATTGGTGTATTTGGGTGTTTGTGGGTTTTTTGTTTGTTGGTTTTTTGTACAGATCTTAAGTAAACTTCCCCTCATTGCAAAATATCTTGCTGACCTCATGAGCCAAACTTCAGCACTGAAGAATATTCAATTCATGATGTCATTTAGAAGCAAAACTCTCTAGGGATTCTGATAAAGCTACAATGTCTCTTGGCCACTGGTTCTTGTATATTAGAAAATCTGCTTTTTATATACAGGAAATACAGTTCCACACACTTTCCGCTGCCTGCCTTTGATTTCTAGAAACATTCCTTGCCCAGGGAATATAATCATGTAACTTCCATTTATTTTATATTTTTGTACTTTCAACGCTTTAAAAATTGTGCAACGGAGAACTGTTGGACTTTCCTAACTATTTGCATGGACAGTATTGCCTAATATGAATATGTGCCATATTTCAAAGTGTGTTGAGCTCATGTATCAAAAAACAAATGTACATCAATCATGTGATAAGGGGGCAGGAACTGCATTTTTATGGAAGTAGTAGCTATGTGTTTTATTCCTGCCCAACTCATATCTCCTGTGCAATGTGGGGGCTTTGTTGGAATTTGAGGGAAAGTAACTGACAAAAGGAGATGAAGCACCTCTTTTAGGCATCTGAGCTCTTGAAAATTCACAATGTTTTTCTGAAGAAAAAAAAGATTGGCGGTAATTAGTGCTACTCAGTTTCATTACTTGGTAGGGAAAATGAGGGAATTTTCTATCTTTCTTAAAAATATCATGTGATCCTCAGTTTACCTGTGAAATATTATCCTACTTGATTACATAGAGTTAAATCAAAGGAGGCTGTAAGGGAGACGCTAACAGGAAATGAACCAATGGTATTCTCTGTGAGTGTGCCTTATCTTTACCAAGAGTCCTTGGGTGGGGTGGCGGGGGGGGGACGACAATGCAGAAGCTATTAATTGAGGAATATCCCTGGCCCATTTCCAAATAGGTTGGTGCAGTTAATTTTTTCAGACTGAACCTAGGATGGAAGCGGATGCTAGTGTAGGCAGAAATGGAGGTTAGGGGTTGTCAGCAGTGGCTACAGGTCAGTCTCTAGACCAGGGGTCTCAAACTCAATTTACCTTAGGGCCAGTGCCAGTCCTCAAATCCTCCCAGCGGGCCAATAATGTGACTGAAGATGGTGTTCAGAAAAGAAAACGTTTATATTGTATTTTTTTATTTCGAAGTTCTTAGAAATAATAAAATTGTCATACAACTTTATACAATTCTTCGCCTGGCAACACTTCAGTTCTGTCAGTTTGTTGATGTTTAGCCTCAGTGACTGAGCAGTTGAAACCTTCAGGATTGCAGCAAGGCGTGCATCAGATAGTTGGGTTTGGTATTTTGACTTGTTTGTATTCATTGTGGGGAAAAAAAGTGATGCCACCTCCATGGCTGACTCTGCCCGACAACTAATGCTGCTGCCTCTGTGGCTGACTCTGCCCCAGCCAATGGGAGCTGCGGGGGGCAGTGTGTCTGCCTTTGTCTCGCCTCAGTGGGGAGGTTCTTGGGCCGCAGATGGCCCGCGGGCCGGGACTTTGAGACCCCTGCTCTAGACACTGGTAACATGCTACAGCACTGCAAGTCTACTTTTTCCCACCCAGAGGTAAAGATAACTGAGCGGAATGACATTTACCAAAGTTTGCAAGGAAGGATTAAATAAGGGGAAATTCGGATATAGACCTTTATTGCTTTTAGCTTTTTACAATGCATACTATTTACTGTTTGAGTGAATACATAATGTTTTGTTTTGAAGAAGCTGTTTTTGAACCACTAGATCAGCTTGCTGGTAACAGGTCCCCCAAAGGAAAACCGCTTTCAGGTGCCAAACAGAATTGGGCCTGTCCTTGCTCGCATTGTTGGGGAAAAGAAGGCTGCCATCCAGGGATGCAGTCCAAGAGTGGGTGAACTATCTTGTTCCACCCTTGGGAGAGATGCAGGAAGTGAGGCTTGTCACATTGAGGAGTGCACTTGGGAGGGACTGAAAAGGTTCTAAAGTGCAGCTCTCCCTGTAACCATGATATTTGGTTTCTGTTACCATTAGAGTGTCTGGACAGGACAGGGAGGGCCAGTATTTAGGTTAGATGCCTCTGCAGGGATGGCCAGGAATCCATGGAGTTAGGGCCAGATTGCTCATAGATCCCTGAGGTCCATGTGGCTGACAACTAAGTCCCCCTGTCTTGGCTGCTAGAGCCTCCCCACTGAGGGTCTGTTGCAGGAATTCCAGTGGGTTTTATGAGCCACAGAGTAGTTTTGTGTCAGTTAAATGTATCTATAGTGCTGCTACGGACAACTGCACTCTTTTAAAAAATAAAATGTATCTGGTGTACATCTCCTTCGACCTGTGCAGCTGTTGTATATCACTGACATTTTTTATTTTTGTCCTCTCTGCTGTGACCTTTTTTCCACTATCTGCATCCTGTGCCTTGAATTTGTTCCTACTCATTTGGGTCCCCATTGCTCCTAGACTTACTCAGCTACCGATTTATATATATTTTTTTTCCTGGTAATTGATCCTCTCCTCTCAGGATGAAGACTCTCTTTCCCTCCCCCCTTTTGTCGTCTCCCTCCCACCTGCCCCCAACCAAAATACATCAGGCAAGATGTTTTTTTGTCTGTTCTCCAAGGGCTGTTCTGGTCTGCAGACTCCCATATCCCCTCACACATCAGTGATCACAGTACAGTCTTCATACACTAGCCTTTCTTTCCTTATCTTTTAAAAGTATTTGGCTGAGGTTCATCCACAGCCTTTTTTATAGGACTCAGACTCCTACTTAAACCCCTTGTTCATTTGACTATCCTTGTCTGGTCAGTAAAAGCTGCCAGGATTTCTGTGGGAACTTCATCCAGAGGCTGAGGAGAGGAACGGATTTTTTTTTTTTCCCCTCCATATTTTTATTTTCATGGATGATGGCAGTGTATAAATTTGCCTTAATGCGTCAAAGGTCATTACCCATCACTGCATCTCACTAAGCTTTTGTGTCCCCGTTGATGTCTGGATTTATCGTCTTAAAAATAACGTACATTGCATGGTGTCTTTTAATACTGTGCCAGTCCAAAACTCTGTAAATAGTATTGAAATATAGTGTAATGTATTCTTTCACAGTAACATGCTTATAAATATAGTATGAAAATGGCAATTGTATAATTGATGCAAGCTGCACTATATGTGTCGTCTCTGTATTATACAAATGTAACACAGTATAACTTTAAATCCACCAATTAGTTTTAGTGGGGGAAAAGCTTCATTTTGTTTGTAAGACTTAAGGATCAAACAAAGAATCAGGCACTTACACTAAATGAAACACATGCTGAACCTTTCTGATTAAAAAGATTTTGGCCTTGCATGCTCAAACTGAGCCAAGCAACTATGTCACAACGTTTGGGTCATATTCTTTTATGAGAGCATTTAGAATAAGAACAGAGTTTACAAGGTGAAGAGTGCTGAATTAAGGCACTGGTCATGAGAAACCCGAGACTTTGTACATCTGCTCTTAGAAAGTTAAAAAAATGACATGCTCGGTGCCACATTCTGCTCTTGGTTACCTCCATGCATCCCCAATTAAATTAATACAGGGGGATGTAAGAGAGGGATTTGTCCCTTATGTTTTGTGGTGTTATGTTTTTTTTTATTGTGGAAATGGAAGACAGAAATGGCTCTTTTCCTATAAAATGACCAGATCTTTGCCCATTGGAATATGAGCATCTAAAATGGCAGCTGATGAACCTTTACTAAGAATGGCATCAGGATACGCTGTCTTGAATCAGCCGGGGCAGCTCTAGCTTTTTTGCCTCCCCAAGCACGGGAGGCAGGCTGCCTTCGGCGGCATGCCTTGGGAGGTCCCCGGTCCCACGGATTCGGTGGCATGCCTGCGGGAGGTCCGAAGGCTGCCTGACTGCCGCCCTCGCAGGGACTGGCAGGGTGCCCCCCGCAGCTTGCCGCCCCAGGTACGTGCTTGGAGCGCTGGTGCCTGGAGCCGCCGCTGAATCAGCATGGCCACACCAGGTCTAAATTTTTAGTCATTCAGGCTGGCATGTTTTTAGTGTAGTCCGGTAATAGCACTATTTTCCTTTGTGCTGATGTGCAGTTTCCCTATGATTTGAGATGAGAGGTTATAGAAAGATACAGGCAAGCCAGTGTTTGACAGGTAATGGGTGTTCACTTTTCTCTTTGAATTGATGAAAAGAAATGTTGATGTGCTGGAAAATTACTCATGTTAAGACTTCAACATTGCTAGTACCAGAGTGTTATCTGTGCTAGTTCCTGCTCCGTTTCAAGTGTTAATGTGAGCATAGTGATTTATTTCTATCTAAGCAGGAGCACTGCCTAATTTATATAGCATAGAACTGGGAGTTAGGAGTGCTGCACTTGACTCATAAATTTGTCTCACTGTGATTTGGTCAAGTCATTTAATTAGTTTGTTTTAGTTCCCCTCTTTGCAAAATGAGTATTTGATAGTACTTAGGTCTTGTGATGTTACATTAATTAACACAAAACACTGCTCACTTATACAGAGTACAGGTTTAGATGACATATTGGTACAAATGCCTATATTGTGTCTACACTAGTGATTCCACTGCTGCTACCACTGGTGGAGGTGATTGTGGGGCAATAGAGGATGATTTTTTTTTTAAAACTGCTACAATAGACAGCCCTACTGACTTGCCAATATTATTATTATTTCTTCTGTTTCATTTGTTTTATACTGCAGTAGCACCAAGAGACCCCGATCAGGGATTTGGGCCCCAGTGTGCTAGACTCTGTGTATGTGTGTATGTGTGTGTGTGTGTGTGTGTGTGTGTGTGTGTGTACAGGCGCACGTATCTACCTACATACACTCCTTACCCTAGAGAGCTTGTGCTCTAAGTGCAAGAGAAAACTGGCTAGAACAGAGAGAAGTAGAACAAGGTAAAAGTGACACAAGTGTGATTAGAGTAATAAGCAACAATTATAACACACCAGCTACCTAACCACTGTCAAGTGTTAGACCTTGCAACAGAAATGATTATTAAAAAGAGATTTGAAGCAGGATAAGGTGGCTGGCTTTGAGGATTTTTACGGGGAGTTGCTCCCATACTTAAGAAGTGTCATGGGAGAAAGTATGATGGTGCTTGTGGAAAAATTTCACTAATAGACACAACAGAGGCAAAGATTGTTAGCTTGATAATGTATAACAGAGGTAACAGTGGGATTAAGCTATGAAAAGCCAAAGCGATCGTGGAAGCAGCATTTTGCATGGATGTGAGGGTATAATGGTGTTTTGTCAAGAGGAGAAAGGGAAAGGTTGTAGTAGCTAGCATGTGCTGATGTGTAAGATATTTTGCAGCAAGAGGCAGCGATATTTAAACACAGTCTGGATGTGTGGGTCTCAAGAGAGAGCTGACTCAAAGATGATGCCAAGTTTATGTGCCTTAAGTGACAAGGAGGATGGTGAGGTTGTTTACAGTGAATAAGAAAGAGAGTTATGTGTGGAGGGGCAAGATAAAGAGCTCAGTTCTGGCCAAGTGTAGCTTAAGTTGACAGTTGGACACAAACAAGATGATGTCAGAAAGAAAGTTCAGATTGTAGCTTGCACTCAGAGATGGGTCTGTAGTGGAGAGGTAGCTCTATAAGTCATTAGCACAGAGATGATAGTTGAAGCTATATTTTGAATGGGATCGCCTAGAGATAAGGTGTGGAGGCGTTCAAGAGTAGAGCTCTTTTGGATGCCCACTGAAAACTGGTGTAGTGGAGATGATGAAGTTCCTCTGAATGAAGCACTGAAGGTGCAAATAAAGAAGTGGGAGAACCAAGGGACGACAGTGTCTTGAAATCTGAAGGAGGACAAAATTGTTAGAATGGAGTGGTTGATGCTGTCCAACACAACCAAGAGGTAAAAGAGGAGGATGAGCAGGTTGGAGTACAGGCCCTGAGATTTGGCCAGGAAGAGGTATATAATGGAGAGCCATTCCAGTGAAGTGCAGAAGGTGGCACCCACACTGGAGAGGGTCTAAAATGGAGTTAGAGGAGAAGGACTTGAGACAGCAGTTAAAGGCTGTGTTCTATGAGTTGAGAAATGAAGGGCTAAGTGGGGGTGCTAGTTGGAGAAGCAAGAGGGGTCAAGGATATTTATTTTTATTAATATGGCAGAGAGTTATGCCCCTCTCAAAACAAGTATGCATGAGGGAAAGGTTGAGGATAAAGGTGGGAGGTGAGGGTGGAAGCAAAGGAGATCAGGAAATGGGATGTGATGGGGACCCTGGAGTCAGTGGAGGGGCGCAGGTGGAAAATCTCAGTTTCAGCCATAGAGGAAGGAAATGAGGGGTGAAGACGGAGGCTGGGAGGTTACATCAGAGCTTGACAATTTTTCCTTTGAAGAAATCTTGAGCTGAGTGGGTAGAAGGGGCAAGGAAGGGGGAGAGGGATTAAGGAGAGAGATGAAGGTGAGAAAAAGGCAACAGGGTTTGTAAGTATGGATCTGAATTAGAGGGCAGAAAAGTTGGTGCGTGGCTTGGGAGATGAAAGAACTGTAAGAGGAAAGAATGAATTTGTAGTGCAGTAAATCTACCTGGTCATATATCTTCCACCAGAAGCACTTTGTTTCACAAGGGCAGTGCAGAGGAAGTTGATAGTCGGGGTGAGCCAAGGCTGCGGTTAGTTGACATCTCAGTTACTGCAAGATCCTTTTCTTTGGCCTTGACAAATGCAATCTCACCTCGCTCATAATCCATTCAGAATCTTGCTGCAAAGATCATTTTCCTTGACCATCACTTTGATTGTGTTGCTCCTCTTTGTGTTCCTCCACCACGGTGTTTCCCTTCTCTATCATATCAAACTTAAGCTACTTGTCTTCACTTTCAAAGCCTTTCACAGTCTATTCCCACCTTACCTACCATCTATTCCACTATCGAAAAGTCAACTCCTGCCTCTGATTGGCCCATGATGTCATCTTCCATCACCCATTTATTTTTGAAACAACATCTTCATGCTTTCTCCCATGTTGACCCTCAGACTTGGGGTCTGCTCCTTCATTGTCCTACTTAAAACTCCTCCTCAAAACTCACTTTTTCTGTAATGTGTAGAAAAAAAAATTAAGAATGGCTAGCCTGCTGTTCCTCTGATATCTCTACCTATCATGCTTTTAGGGTGCACTTGAGTCATGTTTTCAAGCTTTTCTCTACAAATATGAGGGATAGAAAATAACTTTATTTCCCGAATATTGAAAACCGTGTTCTCACTGAATCACTTGTCTCGAGGAGCATGGCTTTCTGAAAAAGCATCCAAATATTGTAAAACACTGAATAAATTGAGAGCTGACAGCCCTGAAGGTAATACTTTGCATCAACAAAAGCCTGCAAAATATTTGCTACTAACATTTTGTGTGTGTTAAATGGCGCTAGTCTTAGTTTCTCAAGTAAACAATTGCATTTGAAGGCATTCAATTCAAGCTAACAAATATATTTCCATGTGCTCTGATTACTAAGTAACATTATCTGCCATCTTTATTTGGTATAAATCTAAGGCCTGGTCTACACTTACCCCCCAATTCGAACTAAGGTACGCAACTTCAGCTACGTGAATAACGTAGCTGAAGTCGAAGTACCTTAGTTCGAACTTACCTCGGTCCACACGCGGCAGGCAGGCTCCCCCGTCGACGCCGCGGTACTCCTCTCGTATAGCTGGAGTACCGCAGTCGACGGCGATCACTTCCTGGTTCGACTTATCGCGTCCAGACAAGACGCGATAAGTCGAACCCAGAACTTCGATTCCCAGCCGCCGAACTAGCGGCTGGGTGTAGACATACCCTAAGGAACTAAATAATTTAGGCCCCAGTTCTGGAGAGACACAAGAATAAGCTTAACTTTAAGCAAGTGAGCAGTCCCATTGAACACATGCGTATGTTTTTTTTTTTTTTTTGCTGGGTTGAAACCTTATATTGTAAGTAATACAACTTCAAGGATTTATGTTGCTGGTTTAATGATTTGATCACTCACTGAAATTGTCATTTGATTAATAGTGTGTCCTACTAGATTTTGCTTTGTGATTCAGAAGAATAGATGCTGTTTCAAAAGATAAGCTGAAAGACCAAAAGAGAGAAAATTCCAAGAAAAATGCATAGCAATCAAAAGAGTATTAAAACAAAATTATTATTCAGATAGTGTTGATGTTATAGATTGTTACTGTGTGCCATGAAAGCTTTAATACACCCCCCGGTGGCCGTAGGTATAATCCAATCATCTGATCAAACCCCTCAATTTTTATGTAATGCACAATGTTACTTCCAATTGTATTAATATTAGAATTTAAAATACATGTTCATAATTTCCAAAGGGCAATGGGTATTGAATTTACATGGACTACTTGTGGAAAATTTTAAGTTTTTAAATGAGACTAGGAAAGGTTTAAAAAAATATTAAATTAATTATCCAACATGGTAGAAATAACACACCTGTTTAAAATATAGTATAATAGTCAAATTGAAAGGTTGTTTTTTATCTTTCTTACAAGTATGTGTAGAAATTCTGTATTTCTAAATACAATGAAGTTTGTTCTGGGAATCATTTCTCATCTATTTCTTTAAATTTACCAATCAGTGAATGTCTCATTTAAATATGTTTGGAAGGATTATGGAACAAATAAGGCCTTATCCTGTAACTCAGGTGTACCGTAATAGTTCTAACTCAGGACTTCTCTATTGGACCACTTTGCATGAGTAAAGGTTGCTGGACTGGGCCTTTACTTTGTTGTTCAAAAGAAAAATATCTGTTTAAATTATAATTAATTAAACAGTATCTTCCTTTATGCTACTAGTAACATGAGATTAAAACGGACAGAATTTTAATAGTGGAAGGGGTAGTTTTGATTTTTAATGCTAATTATTTACTTTCTGCATTTCACTCACCTTGAACTATGAATGCAGAAAAATTAGTTTCGCTTTCTGAAAGTAGCTACCTTCACAGAAGTTGTTACCAGCAGCAAGATCTGCTAGCACAGAAATCTTCACACATACATTAAGCTACCAGCAAGACAAGCACTACAGATGCTGACATTACTATTCAGAGCTTGAGGAAAGGGATGATCCCAGCAAGGCCTATGGCACTGCAGAGCTGGGTTGTTTGGAGCACCAGGTCCCAATTTCAATTCCTGTTTTTTTTTTTTTTTTTTTAACTTGTTTTTCTTGGGGGCAGGGATGTCTGCATGTGTGTGTTCGGATACAGTTGCAGCTTGGGAAGGTGGCTCTGTTCTTGTGTTAAGAGATCAGAGGGCTAAGGAAGTAAGGGATGTTCCCACTCTATAGCTGGAGAAAGGAGTGGTTTGGGGAACATGAAACTCTAACCAGGGGGTCACTGATATGTCCAGGTATCAGCGGTAGTGCTGCTATTACAAGTGCTTCCAATCTAGCTGGGGGAGTTGCTGGCACATAACTAAAATTCAAGTTCCAGCCTCCTGCTTTAGAACAGTGCTGTAATGTTTTTACTTTAGGGTACATGAGAGGGAATGATTAAATTAGAAAAACTGTCCATTTAATTAACATTTTTGTCAATTTAAATTTTGTAACAAATTATAAGTCTGAATGCTCAGCCTATATTACCTTGCAGAATTCCTCTTATTGATTCAGTTAAGAAAATTGCTTAAATTAAATTTGTCTTTTATTTAATGTTTGTTACATGTGCAACTTTGTATTCTCATTTCTCCCAGTTCTACACAGCTGTCACACCGCCAATTTATAGTAGACCAAAGCTATAGCATCACAGTTCAGTGCAACTACACCTGTATTTTCCCCCTTGTGGTCCACCCAAGGCACTCACTCTAAATTCCTGGCTCCTGTGCTGGGTAAAGACCTGTTTATCTTTCTGTCCTGACTGTTGTTTTTCCAGGCTGCGTAGTCTCCTGCCTCCACTGTGATATTTCCAGCAAGCCAGACTACCTAAACAGGCCAGCATCTCCACTTAGCTTTCTCTTCAGAGGCTATAAACAGCATAATGGCCCGCAGTTGTTATAAGTTACTTCACAGCTCTTTATAAACTAGCACATGTATTCTTACGGCGAAAGCATTACAGAGAAAATGTATTAAAACAATAAAAGAACCTACCCACATGGTAAAGAGCTTTCCAGAGGTTACCCCAACTCCAATCTTGGGCTCTGGTAGGTGTCAGTCCTTCAGGGACCCACAACTGGGTTTTCCCTGTGGTTACAAGTTCATAACTCTAAGGTAGGAGTCTCAAACGCGCGGCCCTTGGGGTTCTTTCCTGCGGCCCACCAAGCCCCCCCCGCCCCCCCCCCGCCTGCAGGCCCCCTACCCTGTGCCGCCGCGAGCCCTGCGCCGCTCTCTGAAGCGGCTGGAACTACTGTATGTCCCTGCAGCCCCCGGGCAGGGGGGTGGGGGGCGAGTAGAGGGCTCTGTGCTCTCGCAGCTCCTATTGGCCGGGAACGGGGAACCGCGGCCAATGGGAGCTTTGGGGGAGGTACCTGGAGGAGCAGCAAGAGCAGCACATGGCACCATTTCCCCCCACCCCCCCACCCCCAGGGTCTCCGGCTGCTTCCTGGAGCGGAGCAGAGCGGGGTCAGGGGCCAGGGCAGGCAGGCAGGAAATCGACCTAAGATATGTAATTTCAGCTACGAGAATAGCGTAGCTGAAGTCGACTTATCTTAGGTCGACTTACCTCGCGTCCTCACGGCATGGGGTTGACTGCTGCCACTCCCCCGTCGACTCCACTTCTGCTTCTTGCCGCGGTGGAGTACAGGAGTTGACGGCAGACCGATCGGGGATCCATTTATCGTGTCTGCACTTTATTGATCACTACCTGCCGATCCGGTGGGTAGTGTAGACGTACCCTTAGATTCAGAACCAGAAGTACCATGAATAGTTCAGTCTTTCTTTTACACAGCTTGTGCCTTTGATCTTGGGCTCATATAACAAGTGATTAGCAGACAGTGGCCCCCTCCTCAAGGTATAGCTTCAAAAATATGGATTTTTGTATAACTGGAGATGTGAAACTTGCATTCACCTCTGCCTGGATATTGCCCAGGAAAACGACTTAACACTCTTTGTTCCAAGAGTCCATTCTTGTATGGGGCACATTGTTCAGTATACTCCTTTGAACCTCCAGGTCTCACATTTGTAATACATAAACAATTCATTTAATACAATGGACCCCAAAGATACTTAAACCTAATTCAATAAGATCTCCCAAGGATATTGCAGGAAATTGCCATATTTGTCCCAAATAGCACAGCAAACATGTCCATGTTAAGTGGATTGGAGAGAAGGAGATGGGCACCAATGATTCTGTGTCAAGGATTTGTTTTGATATAGTGTGTGGGAGTTCCAAAACTCAAAAATGTAACAGGCACAAATGGGTTGTGCAAAGACTGTTTAAAAGAAGCTATATTAGGTAATTATTCACTGTGTTCTGTGGTTGGCAGATAATTTTATTTGGTGTGAGAGAGTTATTTTTACTGGCATTGTATAAAAACATGCACCATTAACTATCTAAAGCTAAAGTCAGAATAAAATAATTCTGCAGTACACATATAGATGTATGAGGCAACTATACAGGAACAGTTCTGTATTCAGTAGGCTATACATCCATGCAGCTCTCATATAATTTAATAGTTGGGTTTGCATTTTGGAGGACAGAAATAGGCCCACTGTGCATGTTGTGGTGTGTGTGTGTGTGTGTTTTTTTTTTTTTTTTAATGCAACCTCATGTATTAGCTAAGCTGTATTTCCATGACTGTGGAAAGCAACAAATAAACTGAAAAGTAACAGTGCAGGGGATGCAAACCTTTTTTAAGTGGCCATCTGTAGTAAGACACTAATTTCATCAAGCACTCAGCAGTGAGGAAAATCTGTATGATCTCCACTAGAGTTAATTAATCTGCAGTTTCTGTTCTGTTAACATAGCATCTGTGTTCTCATATTCACTGCAATTTTCCACATAGTACGCACCATCTGACATAGTGCATACTAATGTTTCTAGCTTATGCTTTCTGCCTAATGTTTCATTCCTTGAGAATCTATATTTAGTGTTTCAGTATATTCACTGCTGCATAGGACTAAACACAGTTTCCTTTCTAATTAAAGGAAATAGCTTTCTGTAGGGATAAGAGTGAACGAAGGGCAGGATTTCCTGTGGAAACTCATATGCATGAAAGTAGACTGTTTCTTGCCACTACGTTCAAAGTAACATTATTAAACTAAAAATATGGATAGTTTGTATTACATTTATAAAGGACAGATTTCTCCCCCTACCCCCCCCAACCCCTCCAATATTATGTTTATTGCTTTCTGCATGATTAATATAGCTAGTCTGAAATAGTTTTGGAAAAGATGAAATAATGACTGCTTTAGACCATGCTTGTAACTACAGCTTCATAAAACTGACACTTTTTTAAAAAGTCCAAACATTTTATATTGCTAACCAGTCGAGTGGTTGATCACTGGTTGTACGGTGCTGTTAGCATCAAGGAACCGTGTTTAAAATCCATATGGCCCTGAAGTTCCTGTGTTTTGAAATTGGTATTTAAAGCTAATTAGTATTTTGCTTCAATACCTGGGTGGGCTGCTGGAGGAAGGGAGAAGGATAGGAAAGGAAGTGTCAGACTTTGCAAGCACTAAATATATTTACCTTATCAAATATCTTTCAGGGTCATATTAATACTACATCATACCAGGGCAAGAGGGGGTCGCCAGCCCCATGCACATCAGTGAGAAAAGGTAAATGCAGTCCCAGCCTTTTCAGCACTAAGTAAAATCAATATAGAATACTGCTCATTTTAAAAATACACCCACACACCACCTGCAGCTGCCCTGGCCATATCCCCTTTATTGAACAATTATATTTTCACTTTAAAATATAGTACACTTTGTTGTCTGGTGTATGTAAAGCTTACCTATATTTCAGCAAAATGCTGGAAGTTCAGGTAGCTGAGAGATAGAGATCATCTCTCAGGACCTGGTCTCAAATCCTAGTCTTGAACCCAGGCCAATTGGGAAGCAGCCTTGGCTGTCATGCCATGCCAACTCATCCAATGACCAAGGAATTCACAGACTTGGGTGGGCCAGCCTCCATGGTTCTGTGACTTGCTTCCTGATTGGCCACATGATCTTGACCCTGATTGGCTGGTGACCATATATAAATTTCTTTCTGACTTTAACTGAGGAATAAGCCATTGCCCTCTAGTTGCTAGTCAGACCCTGTCTGACCCTGCCAACTAACTTGCTGTACATGCTCCTTGGACTGGATCTCCTGGCTATTGGACCTCTTGTGTGAACTCTGACCCTTGATCTGGACTGTCTTTTGACCTGCCTGATCTCTGGGTATTATAAAATCTGGAAGAACTAATAAGAAGAATAAATCTTTATCCTAGAAGATGGGGCCAAAATACAGCACCTGTTTAATGGGATCCTTTAACTGCCTTTAATTTAAAGGTGGGCAAATGACTGTTTATATTTTAAAAGACTTTAAAAAAAAAAAAAAAAAAAGGGCCAGTAACAATTAGGACAAGTACTGAAAGAAACAGATCTCTTAAAGAGATTGCTATATAGCAATACTACTTATTTAACACAGCTTAAATGTTTTGCTTCCTTTCTTAAAAGCTATAAAAACAGACTGGTTTTCAGACAAAAAGAAAACCGCACAGAAATTTTAAAATATATTTTGTATGTAGGAGTATGAACAAAAAAGAAGACATTGCAATAAGATACAAATCTGCGTAGGAAAGAAATTGTAATTGCTGTTGTATAGATTTCCAAAAATATGAAGCTATGTGTATTATCTATCGTGGTTTTGATTAGGAAATGTCTCTTAAAACAAATCAGTCAGTCTGTGTGTTTAAGGTACAGGAGCTCAGGAAAGTTTGCATATACATTTTTATCTTTCCTGTAATTAAGCCTTCCTCCTTCCCTGTGGGAGTCTGACTGCATGCATCTTTTTTTGCCATATGGCGTAAGGCTTGTGGGAATGACTGGAATGGACACAGGAGTGAGTTATTCCTAGGAAACAAAATGTATTAGTCAGTGCAATGACATCCAGAGAGGAAGTCCCCATGGCTGACAGTTCTCAAATGTTCTGAAAGATGTGAGAAAACCAGTGGGCCAAAGATTTTTCCCCCTTATTTGTAAGGATGAGGAAGTGGGAGGGCGTGGTGGAGAAACCATCCTTATAGTGACAGTGAAAGTAATGTTCACCTTCTCAAACTATAAAAGGCAGAACTGTCCCTCTTTATTAATGGGACCAGAGATAGGAGAGGTCCCCTGTTCCAAGTGCAAAGAAGACTTGGGACATTGCATTTTGTTTTGTGGTGGTGCATAGGGGAGTTGCTGCAGACTTGGGCATGCTGTGTGGTTTGTGAAGGGATACAAGCTAAATGGACTCTGCCCTGGATAGGAAGTTAAAGGAGGCAAAGGATATGTCTATACTTAAATAAGACCCACGCCTGGCCCGGGTTAGCTGACTCAGGCTCAGGTTGCAAGGGCTAAAAATTGCACTGTAGGCGTTCGGGCTCTGAAACCTACCCCCGTGTGTCTCAGAGCCTGAATTCCAACCCAAGCCCAAATGTCTACACTACAATTTTTAGCTCCTGCAGCCTGAACCTCACAAGCCTGAATCATCTGGCCTAGGCCACCCACAGCCCTGCCGTTGGTCTCTTATTGCAGTGTAGATGTACCTAAAGAGCCAGATAATTGGTTCTGAAACCCCTGGCGTCAGGCTGTGGTTACTCTCCCTCCCTTCTCCTCAACCACCATTTGATACCATCTTGCATGGTAGGCAGGCTTACCTGCCACTTGATGCAAAGTTGTAGGCCGCTGTTCTGGCCAGTTTATGTGCCCTCCCCAGCCTGGTGTGACCTAGAAGACTGCGTGTATTTGCTGTTTCACTTTGTACATATCTGCTGTTTGGCGCTAATGCTCAATGAGAGATTCTAAGGGAGAAGCAAATATTTCCTCATTTTTTAGCAGTTTTCACAATTTACCCTTTTATTTACACTTGGTGTGACAAAACACACTTCCTGGAGACATGCGAGAGCACCAACAGTGTAATGCTGTGGAGAGGATGAAAAGTGAGTTTGAAAGGAGCTTGGAATGATCAGTGGAATGACTTTTGATCTTTTTATTTAAAAAAAAAAAAGTCAAAGTAACAACAACAACATAAAAAAACCTGTTCTTTTTTTCCCCTCTTAGTGGAATCTATGTACCCTGATCCTAGTAAAATACCCACTGAGCAGTATTTTTGCTAGAATGCATTTACATTTAAGATTTTTTTAGAGAAAACTAAAACAATAAGTAGAAAATTCACTATTAGATTCAAATTATTTTACATTGAATTAGGAGATTAAAATGTGGAGCTGTCCTCTCACTTTACACTAAGGCACTGAGAAACTGAAATACTGTAGGCTCTCTGGAACCAAATGAGGCCACAGTTATCACATGGTATTGTTTAGCACTGCTTGAAATGTCAAATAAAAATGTATTGCTATTTATTTTCTGAGAATAACTGGCTTGTCCTGGAGTTCCTTTTGTGGCCTGTATACTTGTGTGTAACTATAGCACCCTTGTGGCTAAGATGGAGTTTACTATCAAGCAGCTCTGGCCATGAAAAGGCACACATAGGAACACAGCAGGGGAAAGTGCCTTCCACCCCAGGGTACCTGTTCCAAAACCCCGGAGTAAAGAGAGACACGCTGGAATATTACAACAAATCTAGGAAGGGGAAATATTTATTTACAGAGGGATGGATGGAGAAAAACAACAACAGGGGGAGAAGATTGGGGGAGTGGTAAAACAAATTTGGTCCAACACGAGGACCCAAGGGCTCTGTAGTACCACAATATAAAAGGATAGACGCCAAGCAATGCATCTAAACTCCTCTGGTAACCGCTTCTGCCACTGTCTGTCAATGCACACAGAGCAACTGTCTCCCCACTTAACTAGCTCCAGCCTTCCTCTTTGTTCCCAGTGCAAAGTTACAAGCTTCAGCACTCTGTCCCATGCACTTCTGGGTGACAGTGATACTGGGTCCATCTCTGCTTTGTCCTTCTGAGGTGATTCCTTCCTGGCATGGTGCGCCTCCTGGCTCCAATCCTGGGACATCCCCAGTCGTCATTCTGTCCCTCCTGGGCTTTGGGCTGGTTCTCGGTTGCTTCACTACATGAGGGTGTGGGCCTGCTCGTTGTAGGCCCTCTTGTCTGGAGCTACGGACACACATACCCTCCTCTCCCTTTCTCTATTCCCCTCTCCCCCCCCCCCCCCCAAACAACCAGCACTTCCTCTGCCTCAGGACCAGGTTTTAAAGGGGCTCTGTTCTCTATACCCCAAGGGAGTTACATGTGTTACTCCAAAGTAACTTTTTGCAACCTAGACCTTTCTGAATGTATGGCTTTCGTTAGGGTGCTGCGGGTGCTTCAGGGAAGTTTTTTCACAATATATACTGTAGAAAGCTTGACTGCAAAACTAGTGGAAAGGACCAAAAAGTGTTCTCTCTGTGGTAGTTCTGGGAGAGAATCGTAGGTTAAGGTTACCATATTTTGAGCCTCCAAAAGGAGGACACTCCACAGGGCCCCGCCCCAACTCCGCCCCCTCCCCTGCTTCCCGCGAACATTTGATTCGCGGGAAGCCTGAAGCAGGTAAGTGGGGTGTGGGGGGAGGAGGCGCGGCCCAGCCTGGCCCCCCCGGCGTCTCCAGCCTGGGTCGGCTCGGGCCCTGGGGTGCTGGCCCTGGCCCCCGGGCCCCTGGCCGAGCACCCCCGGCCCGCCCAGCACTGCCGGTCCCCGGCCCGGCCCCCGGGCCCCCGGCCGAGCACCTCCGGCCCGCCCAGCACTGCCGGTCCCCGGCCCGGCCCCCGGCTCAGCACTCCCCGGCCCCGCCCCTGGCTCGGCACCGCCGGCCCGGCCCCCGGCTCGGCACCG
>NW_020664446.1:27926780-27956152 GCF_002925995.2 Terrapene triunguis
ATTTCCCCCCGGATGGGGATTTGGAGCCCAAAAAGCCGGACATGTCCGGGAAAATCCGGACGTATGGTAACCCTATCGTAGGTAGGGTACTGAACTGAGCAGTGCTAACTTTAGCTCTAAATGTGCTTATTGAGGGTACATTGGAAAATACTGTGCTGTGTAGTGGCTGGGCAGGCTGTTCAATTAAGTCCTCTCCTTGCTGCTTGGGGGACCCCTACTGGAATGTCCACATGAACTTATTAACTGAGGGCATTCGTATGGTTGCTCGCCTCTTCACTGAAGTCCTGCTACTTCTTTAGAGCACCCTGCAGGAACGTGCACATATGCTCTGCAGAGCTCTAGAGTGCTGGAGCTTCTGACCTGCGTGTATCCTTCATTTAGAAGAGCTATTTTGTTAAATTAACGTCTGTGGATAGCACATAGAATTTGAATGAAGGTAAATGTATTGATTTTTTTCCCCTCTGTCCTCTCCCGTTTTTAAGGTGGGGTGGTGGTCCAACATCAGCACTTCCACTGCTGCCTGTTCTTGCAACAACTGTCTAATTTGGGGAAATGCTTTAAAAAGGGAATATTAAAAAATGTTATCTCTATATAAAATGTCCCTACACTTTTGGTTTAAAGCTTCACTGTTGTTGTGAATGGAAACAATACACTAAAAATACATTCCACGGTACTACTCTACATTTTGGGATACTTGATCATTCCCAAATTGTAAAGAATATTTGTTTTGTTACAATTCTTATAAACACGGGAAGCATAAATATTCTTAGACAAGCAAGACCAAAGTACATGGTACTAAGTATTTGTAGAGACAAAACCATATGTTGTAATCCTCTAGGGTGATCTTTTCAGAAGTGTACAGTATTGGCCTAATGCTTAGATGTAGAGTCCCTGTGCATGTCTGGCTAGGAATTCTGAGAGTCAGGACCTCCTGCTTCCTTGCTACTATAGCTTTTGCTGGCCTTCTCAGCCCCTCTGCCATAGAATCGTAGAATATTAGGGTGGGAAGAGAGCTCAGGAGGTCATCTAGTCCAATCCCCTGCTTAAAGCAGGACCAACACCAACTAAATCATCCCAGCCAAAGCTTTGTCAAGCCGGGCCTTAAAAATCTCTAAGGATGGAAATACCACCACCTCCCTAGGTAACCCATTCTAGTGCTTCACCACCCTCCTAATGAAATAGTGTTTCCTAATATCCAGCCTAGACCTCCCCCACTGCAACTTGAGACTATTGCTTCTTGTTCTGTCATCTGCCACCACTGAGAACAGCCGAGCTCCATCCTCTTTGGAACCCCCCTTCAGGTAGTTGAAGGCTGCTATCAAATCCCCCTTCACTCTTCTCTTCTGCAGACTAAATAACCCCAGTTCCCTCCGCCTCTCCTTATAAGTCACGTGCCCCAGCCCCCTAATCATTTTCATTGTCCTCCCCTGGACTCTCTCCAATTTGTCCATATCACTTCTGTAGTGGGGGTGGCCCAAAACTGGATGCAATACTCCAGGTGTGGCCTCACCAGTGCCGAATAGAGGGGAATAATCACTTCCCTCAATTTGCTGGCAATGCTCCTACTAATACAGCCCAATATGCCGTTGGCCTTCTTGGCAACAAGGGCACACTACTGACTCATATCCAGCTTCTCGTCCACTGTCATCCCCAGGTCCTTTTCTGTAGAACTGCTGCTTAGCCAGTCGGTCCCCAGCCTGTAGCAGTGCATGGGATTCTTCCTTCCTAAGTGCAGGAGTCTGCACTTGTCCTTGTTGAACCTCATCAGATTTCTTTTGGCCCAATCCTCCAATTTGTCTAGGTCCCTCTGGACCCTATCCCTACCCTCCAGCATATCTACCTCTCTCCCCCCCCCTTCCCTTCCAACCCCAGCTTAGTGTCATCTGCAAACTTGCTGATGGTGCAATTCATCCCATCATCCAGATCATTAATAAAGATGTTGAACAAAACCATCTCAGTACCCCTGGTGGCCCCATGAATCAGTAATGGGACAATGAGTAGAATCAGTGACTCTGTAAGAGGTACAGAGTTTTTGGTTTTGTTTCTTCCTCTCCACTTGTTTTATGGTCAGGCTGGGAACATAGCCCTCAGTCTTACTCAGACAGAATTCCCATTGGTTTCCTGAGTATGGACTAAGTAAGAAGTATGGATTAAGTAAGAAGTGAAGAATGACTCTTGGTTTCTGTCCATCTGGTGAGGAGGATGTAGTGTGGAGTCACTGTTGGTTTTTGAAGATGGAAAAAGAAATAGGTGAGAGATTTTTGGTTTTTTTGGAGAGTTAATTTTTGTCAAAATGTTCCAGTCAGCTCATGTTAGTATCAGTACCATCTTTGTTCTCATGGCTGTGTTTGCAATCATCATCTATGATCAAGTGAGCAAACTGCTCCCTGACTGTGGTCAGTGCTATAAGTAGGCCAGCCAGCAGTGATGAATGTATACTAATTGATCATGCTTTTATCTGCAACAGGTTACAGAATGTACATAAAACCCAGCTGCAATTAAAGCTTGTTTAGTTAGCAATCTTCAAAAACAAACAGGAAATGGTGAGCTGTGATAAGTGTCATTATTTACTTGTTCAAATCGCTCGTGGTTTTTCCTGATTTTTAGTTTCTGTGACATCTCAAATGAGCAAAATAGAGAAGAAGAAAAAAACAGCTTCATTTATGTAGTATTAGTAAATGTGTATGTATTTATCTTAAGATAAAGTAGGAAGATTTAGGTGAATGAAAAGATGTCCATAAATATCCACTTATTTAAACTGCTTCACAATTTTAAATTCTTGTCCAGAGGACATTAAATCTACGTATTGCAATGGAAAGTATGAACCTTCTTTGAGAGTAGAAGCATCTTGTGATACTGGTTGCTCTATTTGTGTGAAGGAAAAAAGGAATGTCATCATGTGATTAGATTATCTAATTGTTTATCAAATTCATCATTAACTACACCACAGTTCATGCTCCTTGCAGTTAATGAACTTGTTTGTGTATATTCTGAAATTGTTATAAATGTAAATCTTGCCTTCTAATATACTCTATAATAACTCTATAAAATTAAGTAAAAGTTTATACAAATTAGAGCTGATAACACATCACATTGATTTATTTCTTATCTGCCCCACTCCCAAACTCCCCCCAAACTTTATACTGTAGTACATTCTTTTCTCTTCTAAAAATCAAAAAAAGTTCTAAATACCTTTTGCTTGTATAAATTCACTATTTTTTAGACTCCCCCCCGGGTACATGGTTTAAAGGTGTATCACAGGGATCGGCAACCTTTGGCATGCGGCCCATCAGGGAAATCCACTGGCCGGCTGAACCAGTGGATGCTGCAGGTAAACAAACCGTCCCGGCCTATCGCAGCTTTCACTGGCCGCGGTTCGCTGTTCTAGGCCAATGGAAGCTGTGGGAAGCGGCGTGGGCTGAGGGATGTGCTGGCCGCCGCTTCCCGCAGCCCCCATTGGCCTGGAACAGTGAACCGCGGCCAGCGGGAGCTGTGATTGGCCGAACCTGCGGACGCTGCAGGTAAACAAACCGGCCCGGCCCGCCAGCGGATTTCCCTGACGGGCCGTATGCCAAAGATTGCCGATTCCTGGTGTATCATGTCTGAACCAATACATGAATATGAATGTACACATGATGCTAGTAGTTAAGTCTGAGACCCTGATCCTTTAAAGGGATCCACATGACCCTTACTCACATGTAGAATCCCATTAAAGTCAGTGGGATTTGCATATATAAATAGAGATTTGGGGAATTGAAAACTTTGTAATATCAATTTTTAGGTTCATAATATTCCTCTTTTCATTCTGAGGGCCTTGTATTAAATGTCCATGCCAGATCAGATTGTATTTATACTTTTAAAACAAAACAAAATGCAGTATTTAGATATTTCAAACAAGGAAAGGGAATATGTGGGATGAACCACATTGACTTGAAAAGCCTTAGGCTTGCCTCTGAATGTGTTACATGGTCAGTTTGACTTGAATCTTAGATGTAACGTTTGAGTAAAAGACCCAAGTGTCTCTCTCTTGCTGTCTTAAGTTTTCATAATGTTGGCCATCACCAGGGTATCCAAAAGTCTTCCATGAAAAGTAAACACAAAAATAGTAAGACTCTTCCACCCCCTCCCCCTATTGTATTATACTTCACTTCAGTAAGTAAAAATTCCCTCAGATATTGATCATTAAATTGAACAGAATACTTTTAATATTAGTATTTTATTTTCCAAAATGATTGTTATGTGGATTAATAAAGCTGGCAGTGATTTGTAGGACTTATTCCCCCCCAATATACTTTATTTACAGAATCATCTATATATGGAAATGTGCTCTAGTGAAAAACCTGTGTTCAACGAAGTCTGACTTGTTATCTATGTTGACTAGAGTAGAAGGTCTAAATATGATACAAGCAATTGCATTTGAAACGCTCAAATATTATTTAAACACAACACATAACCTTCCTCCCACTACAAATCCCCAAACCTCTTGACCTTGAATGTCTTATTAATTTTAAGGATTCTTTTTTCTCTTTGCTTTCTTAATGTAATTAATTTTATGGCCTTAAAACATTAAATGTAAACATCCTTTGTCTGGTTTAACCCCACTGCAAACTATCTTCTGTCCCAGCTCCACCGCCACAGGTTACTCAATATTAAAACTAGTCAGAACACTTTCAACTAAATAAAATGTCATCAAACTAGGCTCTTTTGTCAAAATGTGTCTGTTCTGATGAAATTTCTGTTGGGAAAGTTTAGAGAGAGAGAGAGACTCTGAAGTCTTGTGGTTAGGGATGGCCTGGGATGGGGAAGGCCAAGTACAAGTCCCTGCTCTGTCTGATTCACAGTGATTAGGGATGAAAAACTGCTCTGATTCAGGCAGAGCGAGGACTTGGAATCTGGGTCTCATACATGCCAGGCCAGTGCCCTAACCCCCAGGCTATAGAGATGCAGATCTAGATATTCAATGGACTGTTTTCGTTTTATGAGAAATGAAAACAAATTTCAAGTGTTGCTGCAAAAGTGAATAGTCATCTTCCAGACAGCTCTACTCAATATCTAGGGTTCCAGAGTGAGGTGAAAGGAGAAGTAAAAAGTGGATGGGTGGGTGAGTGAAATAGAAGTCTGTTTTTTCCCCCGCCCCATCCCAGAAATAAAATTTATTTGAATCCAGGATAAATACTTTGGAATTTTATATAACAATTGTCTTCTTTGGTAAGGTGATATGGATTCATATTTGCATCAGAACTCTTAGACCTACAGAAAATATATAGCTATGATTTTTTTTATAAATATTGAAAACTTTATGAAACCTGTGTATCCTTGTCCTGTAGTTAACCTGTCTTTTTCTAAGATTATCTGTTACAAAATCTAGTAAGAATACCTTTATTTGCCTTAATATTTTTGGCATGTGTTACATAAACAAATAACTTTGTATGAATATGTTCCACAGTTAAAAATAATAAATCCCAAAACATAAAGTTTATCACCAGACAAACTTGAGCCCTGACATTCAAGGAAAATTCAGTTTTTTATCTGATTAGAATGTAAGAACTGAAGGTTCAGTCTCTGGATTTATACTGTAAATTCTAAAATAGTCAGGTAGGTTGAGTAGTGTGTTTCTGTATCAGTAAAAACCGTAATTAAATAGCCAGAATTACAAGCTAGTACCATAATTCCCATGGTCTTTTACAGATACAGCTCTTACAAATGGCAATTATGTTTTTTCAGGGTCAACAGTATCTTGCTAAATGTATGAAAGTTTTATTTGAGAAATGTTTCATGCTAGTAAAGTTAGTCCAAAATGCTTTCTTTTGATTGCTGAACATTGTGTGGAACATGTTTACTTGATTGTAATGCTTAAAGTCTGAGGGATACAAAAATTCTCCAGTGATAGTAAGCCTAATCATCTTGATGTTTTGGAGCTTCAGGTACATAGTATTTGTGCAATGGGATTTACTGGCAAAGATCTGCAGTATTTTAAAGTTTTTAATAAGCAGTTTTTAATAAGCAATTGTAAACTGCAGTTTTTGGAATTGTTTGCTTAATGATACAGTATTTGAGAAACTTCAAACCTAAATTTCTAACCTCTTTATTACACAGCCCTGGGAGGTGGAGAAGAATACTTCCTTATGTCACTCTTGTCTCAAGAATTTTGAAAATAGCCTAAAGGAGTCAGGCACCCAATTGCCATTGCTTTTCATTGGGAGTTGGACTTCTAACATACTTAGGCTACTTTGAAAATCCCAGTCAAGTTGCTTGAGGCCTTTCTCCAGTTTATTTCATATTGTTTCCCCATACTCCACCACTCATGTTCCTATTACACAAAAATTGCACATAGCTCGGCTTATAGAATATTTCACACATAGTGCCTGATCCTTCCAGGAGCCAAGTATCCTCATCTCCCGTTGAATTCACTTTGTACCACATTAATATGTCAGCTTTTATCCTACAACAACAATTAATCTATAGTGCTGTGTAATAAAGTCAGTCATCTGTAGGAGATGAGTCCCTAGTCACTAATCAAAATCAATAGAGTTAAAAGCTAGGACTAGCCCATTCTGTTTGACTAATACTGCATATGATAAATTTGTCAAAATGTGACCCGGAATTTGTTGTATAATTGTACTATTATGCACAAAAGGCTATGTCTGGAAAGTGCTGAGCCTTCTCCACTTTGGGTTTCCAGGTGCTCAGCACCTTGCTTGATATGGCCCTTTGCACATAAAAGCCTGATTGATGATATATTATTTCTGGTTCCCTTTTTGACAGTTTATTATATGCAGCCTGAGTCAAACCGAGAGGACTAGTGTTAGCTTTTAAATCTGGTGATTTTGATTGGTGATGAGGGGATTCCTGTCCCCTATTTCACTGACTTCATTATATTGCACTGTGCAAGGCCTATTTTTGTAGATTAAACCTGACACCTCAGTAGTAGAGTGAAGTGATGTAAAGATTGCTGTAAATGTTAGTGTATTCATTTGGTTGTTAGTGATTAAAGCAGAGATTAATGGCAAGATTATCTGAGCATCACAATCTTCTGGAGTGCCTTTTAGGGTATGTCTACACAGCAGCTAGGAGCATGCTTCCCAATGTGATTAGACAGATACCCACTATCCTAGCCTGTGTCAGTTTACCCACAGTGGGAAGTATGCTCCCAGCTGCTTTGTAGATGTACCCTCAGGGTTTGCCATCTCAGTATTTGAGGTTACAGCTGAAGATGGGGAGAGTACTTCACCCAAAGGAAAATAGTTTTAAACTTTAAAGTATCTTCACTACCTTCCCAGAGTATTAAATAACATTTCATTTCTTGAGGAGAGAGAAATTAAAAATACAGGTGAAAATATGAAATCTCTAAGCTAGCTCTCAAGTACTGTTGAGCAATGCCAACGAAATGTATGGCATAGTTCATTTCATAAAAGCAGTGAGAAGCCCATAGCAGTTAAATATATACATGGAAATTAAGTTATTTCTGCTCCAAAAAGAATTAGATCAACATACAGTTATTAGCTTGCCTAGTAAACTGCCTTTGATGATGCTAAGGAACAATATGGTCCTACTTGTTTGGGCAAAATTAAGCAGGATCATGAATAATCAATATATGATCATATAAGTGTGTTAGTATTGCAACTGTAGAACAACTGTTATAATATAATATATTTTATAAATATACTCAACTACTATTCTGTTAATTTACAGTATACTTTTATATATGGTTAAATATTATCACTTTTGTGAATGTAAAAATGCAGGGAACGGCACCATTATTAGCACAATAAACCTTTTTAGAAATGTGTACTGATGGGAAGTAAATTAAATACATTTGTGATAAATCTCACTATTATTTTGCAGTTAGTAAAAAATTTCAGCCTTAATGGTACACTATTTTTTCACTCAATTTTATGTAAATACTAGACAGTTCTGTAGGTATTTTATGGATAGTTTCCATAAAAACAATACTTAGAACAGTTGGGTTCTCTGTTTATCTGTAAAATCCCATGTAGGGCACACTATTTGCAGGGGGAAATTTGGATGATCTCCTAGATCTTTTATATAACTCTATTTTCTACGAGTGGTGAAGTTCTAATTCTTCTTACAAATTATTTGCAAGAAATGGAAAATTTTAAATAAATACTATTTCAATCATGGTAGAATGCTGATTGTCCTCATGCTTTTTATTTTTTTTGCACATAATATTTGCATTCTTACATTAACATTGCTTATAACATTTGCATTCTTTCCTGGGCTTGCATTTTTGCTGATTGGGGTTTCTGACAGCATAGTTAAAACACATGGATAGCCTTTGGCCTTCAAACTCCAGTGCCTCAGAGAGTTTAGTGGTTTTACTAAGAGTTCTGATTTGTGATGTGACTGTGAAGTGTCAAGAACTGCCATCCTGATTTTGTGAGCTCTACCAATTCTATTTGAACATAGTTTAGCAGCTGCCTTTTGGTACAATTCTGAAGTTGAATGATGTGTGAAAATATCAGGTTGCAAGAAGAACATAGCAAACCTTTCTAATCTCCTCTGAAAAAGAGGCATCTATCACACTTTTCACAGTGTACAGTAAGGAAAACTGGGTTTTGTGCAAAACCCATCTAATGAATGAAGATCCACAGTGTGACTGGTCCTTTTACTGCCTTAATTGATGTTCCATAAGGCCTTCACCTGATCTGTAAGGTCCACCTTCTCCTACAGATCCCTCTTCCAGATCTACTACTTCTGTGACTCCTACAATATATTAGTCAACTAATAATGGGTAGGGTTGAGGGGACCAGGCATAATTCATGTGTTTATTACATAATATATAGTTACAACATTGTATTTATTTAATAATATATCCATATAAAGATGTTTTGATTGTATCCCTCTCCTACATCCTTCATGTGTTTCATATCTTCTTATCCAATACTTGCAGGATCAAGGTATATGTGCTTATTTAGACACATGAGTAGTCCCCATGATTTAAAATTAAGCACATGAATAAATGTTTACAAGACTGTGGTCACAGATTGTAAGTGTTTTGGAGCAAGACTTTATCTTCCTTTTATGCATATAACAGTGCCTAGCATATTGTGAATGCTACTGGAGTACACACAAGAATAGTAACTGAGTTACGCGCTAATTTTAATTTGCTCCATAAATTACTTACTACCTTAATCTGAATACTGAAAAAAACACTACTCATTCTCACCAAGAAAAAAGTGTCCTTGGCCTTATATACACACACACTTGGTGTATTTAAGGATGTTTCACCACCAATATCTGAAGGGGACTTGTTCGTTCTCCTACAATAGAACATTGTACAGGTCTTAAAGGATTATTTTGCCAAGTTTTGGTGAACAATGCTGCATGTATTTTGCTCTTAATTCTGCATTTCAAATTCAGCATGCTAGTTGGTGTTAATGTAAGTGATTTTGTAAATCACAGGTATTCTTATCTGTAGATTACAAATGAAAATGTGAATTAAATATGTGACATTTTAGATTAAAAGCTTTGGGATCACAAAAGACCAATTTAGAGAGAGCTAGTGTGATTATTTTTTTTTCATGCCCTTTCAAAGTACAGTATTTTGAGAACAATTTTCCTATAAGATTAAAAAATTCAGTAATGAGAGTCTGCTCTCAGTTATGCTTGTGCCACTCTGTTGTAGACAATAAAAGGGAACACTTACACCTGTGCAGCGTCCCTGTGAAGTTAATGTGGCTCTGTACAAAGATGAGTCCCCATGCATAAATCAAATTACATATATGTAACTTAAAGCAGAATTTGGTCTCAAGTCATTGGTAAGAGATTGCTCTGATGTATACAGTAACTTCTGCTCACCCCTTCATGATATTGTATTTATTAGACTGGACAAAAAAATGCAAACCTATTTTAAGCTCTTCTCTGAAAGGTACCTTGTTTGTAAAAGCTTCCAGAGATGAGGACTCCATAACCTCCCTTGGAAGTTATTTCGGAGCTTAACTGCCCTTATAGTTAGAAAGTTTTTCCTAATATCTAACTTAAATCTCCCTTGCTGCAGGTTAAGCCCATTTCTTCTTGTCCTATCTTTAGTCGACATGGAGAACATTTGATCACTGTCTTCTTTGTAACAGCCCTTCACATATTGGAAGACTGTTATCAGGTCACCCCTCAGTCTTCATTTTTTAAGACTAAACATGCTCTGTTTTTTTTCAACCTTTCTTCATAGGTTGGGTTTGCTAAACCTTTCTTCATTTTTATTGCTCTCCTCTGGGCTCTTTCCAGTTTGTCCACATCCTTCCTAAATTGTGGTGCCCTGAACTGGACACAGTACTCCAGCTGAGCCTCAGCAGTGCCAAGTACAGTGGGATAATTACCTCCCATGTCTTGTATACAACACTCCTGTCAATACACCCCAGAATCATATTAACCTTTTTTGCAGCTGCATGACATTGAGGTATTCTAATATTCAGCCTGGACGGAATTCTTATGGACGTACCATAAACACCAAGGGTATTTTTAAAAGATTTTCAGAGTTCTGTTTTGTCTACCCTCCTATCTATGAAGAAAGTGCAAATACACTTTATTTACACTATTTCTCAATATCACGTCTGATATCCCTTAGCCTTCCAAAACTGAGAAACAAAATAATTGAAAACTACAATAAAGAAATTACAGGATCATCATGGATTCAAATTTGTGCCTAAGAGAGAGAGAATCATTTATTCTTGCTAAGTATTAGTGTGTGTGGTGTTAATAATACAAGGTAATGGATTAAACTGTTTTTGCTAACACATTGGTTACTCAGAGAAGCCAGTATCCTTAAATCTGGCAGTATGATTTGATTAAAATGGAAGTTAAATTGGAAACAAATTAGGATTTCACTAGGGTAGGGATAAAGTGAAGATTCATATTTTTGGATTCATATATATGTACCAATTCATAAGTCTGTTATGTAGAATTGTGGGAAATACATATTGGCAATTATTTTATTAGAATTACATTTGGCTAGGTTTCCTTGCAGAGTTGGATTGTGGACAAAGAGGAGAATCACTGAGTTGTTGTGGTTTTAGGATTTTTTTTTTGTTTTGTAAGAAATTCTCCAGGGAAGGAGTAGGACTTCTAAAGAGAGAGTGAGCACGTGTATGTTACTGTGGATGCACACACACTGTAAACTATTATAAGCTATGTGCATTTTTAACACCTGTCATTTAAAATATATTTTTATGTATCAGTTTGTTAAGGGGCTATGTATAAAATAGTTTGGTATACAGTGGTGCATAACATAGAAAATACAGAATTTAGAGAAATCACAGCAATCGGTCTATATTTGACGGCAAGAAACTCAGTGCCATAAGTGAGATAGGTTATATAATTCCATTCAGAATAATTTTCCACACATCTAAAACAATTTCTGAAACTGACAAATATATTGCTTCACATTTGTGTGACCTAAAATGCAAAAAAAAAATCATTATTTCTAGTAAGGCAAAATCATTGGTAACTTCAGGAGATTGGTCTTCTGTTTAAGCTTGTATAAGAGGTTTAAAAATAAAAGTTGAGTGTTATCAGAGTTGTAAAAAAACATATTTGTTCATAACTGGTAGTTTTCTGCCCTTTTGATTAGAGAACATTGGATGGCTAGGAGATGAACATGTTTTGAAAAGGTATTAAACGTAAGACATTATTAATATTTATGTAAAAATTAGTCAAGTTAGTGTTAAGAAAGAGAACAAGATTACTACTAACGTGACTGGGAATGGATTGTTTTATTTATTTTTCTTTATGTATGTGTCTTGCCTTTATTCTTATCATTATCCTTCATTTAATCCTTATTGCAGTGCACATAACATATGGATTATACAAGCAGCAGAGAGGTTTGACAGTGGATTCTGACAGCTGAATATTTACATTTTCAAATTTTTGTTGAAAAGCCATATGCAGGGATGTTAATAACTAAAAGTTTTGAACTGGGTAATTAATAGGTTTTTATTTATTGCCAATACAGTCATCAATGAAAGAGAGAGGGGCATGAGAATGTCTTTTGCTAATTGAAAATGTAAATAAATAGCTGCACCCATACACTACAGATACTTAGTTATTTTCTTTACATTTTTGGCAAGCATAGACTATAAATAACTGATCTGAAAGCTTATTAGAAAGTGCTAGCTTTGTAAATCCTATAGTATATCATAGGAGGGAATTTAGTTTCAAATCCTAAGCTTACCGGTAGTTTGAAAGCTGTAAGAACATTAATTAAAAGTGATTTTTCCATGATATGTTATAGCGCTAAATGCATGCTGCTAAGAACCATGGCTTGAGAATGCTATGTTTATTTACATTTGGTTTTGGTTTAGAATACTCACTGTTTGTGTGGGTTTCTGGCCAGCTGGTTGGAAATCAGTAACAACAAATCTACATCCTAATTGGCAGTAAGACGCTTGTGTCTAGTCCTTTGATCAGATGACTGCAGGTCAGGACTCAGTTTGTTTTAGTTTCACCCAGGCCACTCATATCCACACTTCCCTAGTAGTGGCACTTCTCCATGATCCACTCTACAAATTTGTAAAATGAGGACTATACAGAGGTGTTGTGAGGTTTAACTAACGTTGCAAAGCCCTTGGAGATCCTGGCATGAAAAGTGCTACAGTATATGTTCATATAAGATGGTTACAAGCCTAAAGACATTCTGACATTGGCATAGCCCTCAGAAAATTAATTTTAGTCATTGATTAAGTAGTCCATCCCTATCCTGTAAAGCATTTAAGCAAATGCTTAACTAGGTATATGCTTAAATATCATTGGCATTGAGAGAGAGCATGTTCTTATCTGCTGAATTAGTGTTAATAAATAGCATGCCTTTACAATATCATTAACTAAGTTTTAAAAAATGGGGTAGGGAGGGTGATGGAAACAAAAGAATAATTGGGATTAAAGGTTAAATTTACAAAGAATTGTCTTTGCAAGAACAGAAAGCATTGTACGGAAGTTCTGAATTATAAAGGGGTTTGGTATTTGTTCTAATGCTGCAGCATTACTTTTTTTTTTTTCCTGAAACAGTTTTCACCTTTCATACTTATGAATTTTCATGTATGTATTTTGATGTATTCATCAAATGTTCTGTGGCAAATTTATGTATCTCTGTATATGATTCATAGACTTTTCCGAAGAACTAATTGCCTATATGACTGATAGATTCCTTATAGTGGCTGTTTTTGAATTATCCTTCATTAATTGCAAGAAAGGCTTCAGATTTTCAGTTTTAATAGACAAGACACTGATAAAAGTGTAAGGTAAAAAAAGAAGAAAAGAAAATGAAAGAAACAGGTGTTTTTCTAGTGTTTAGTGGATAAATATTTTGGATATATAGTTTATTGGATAGATATTTTGTATCTAAAGGTCTGTCTACATGGAGCAGTATGTGGAATATAGAGGTGTGGTATTTTTTAAGCATACAAACATGTTGTTGTGCATTAGTTGGCCCATGTTGATCCAGTTGGCTCCCTAGCACACTTTAGCATAGTTCTGTTTGAAACAGTATGATGCTAAAGTGCACTGGGGAACATTACAAAGAGTTTACTTATTACAGTATATACACAGAGAGAGCTCTGAAGAAACCTGCTTTTTGTACATAAAACTCAATAAATGCTCAAAGTAAACCCCAAAAAATAAACCCTGAGAAACAGAAGCCTCACATGCAAGGACTATATACATACTGATTTAGGTCAATGGTATAAAGCTTGTCATATAAAATGTAAGTTTCTATCGCTGTTTTTTCTTTGAATAATATCTTTGGGCAGACTTCGTTCCTTTACATGACAACGGAATTCACAAGGGCCTTGTGAATATTCAAATGCAAAGTTAGGATAGAGTTGCTGTTCACAGTTGTGATAAAGAAAACTCTTAATGCTCTTAGAAAGTGCAGTATTTTACCGTTGCTTCCTTTTAAAATACCTGTATTTTAGCCTTTTCTTGTTTTCGCCTTTCCACGCTAAAGTCTCCTGACTAATATGAGAGGGGGAGGTGTGTTGCTGTTACTCTATTCTCTTTGCCAGCCTGTTGACTGCTGCAAAGTGTTTTTTTTCTTCTACTCCTTTCCCAGTCTCCATTTTTAAGTGGTGATCCTCTTGTGAGTAGCTCCAGTGTCTGATGATTCTACTGTTGTTTCTATCTCCAAGCTGTAGCAAAGTAAAACTGACCTTATTCTTCCCAGTTTCACTACTGTCCACAGGGTATGATAGCAGCAGTGGAAAATGACATGACTGTTCAGTATCTAAGCTGCAGTTTGGGAAAGCTGTGAGCAGCAGAGGAACTGAATTGATTTATAGTCTGTTTACATTTGGAAAGTTATCTTTGCAAACATAATGGCTAGAAACCTAGTGGTTATTTTTAAATGAAAGCTCAGATTCTGCAGAAGTTAATATACTTATGTAGAAAAGCTTCCCATAGACGTTTCAGTATATTTTTCTCTCTTTTAACCTTACTGTTTTGTCTCCATTCACTTTGAAATCTGGCTCACAAACACTTGAACATAGTGCATAGGTTATCATCCTTTTGTTTGTCAATTGTTACTGTAAAGTTGGTACAAAATGCCATGTTAATTACTCCTATTTGTTGTGGACTTTTCTTTACCATGATTTGTATTGATTAATATTTAAAGAGCAACAATGAGAGAACAAGGTCATTGGGAGGTAAGTCTGAATTTTTTAAAATCAAATATATCCTGTAATAAAAATTTTAAGGAATTTCAAACAACGTTTTAAAGATACTAGATGATTAAAAATCTTAATCCTAACTTTATTAGTTTTAGTAAAATCATAACCGTAATGATCACATTTATGTTCCTAATAACCAGTTTTTCGTAACTACGGTGAAGCAAAATTTGACAGGAGGGTTTTTTTAATATAAATAGTGTAAAATTAGCAAATATAGCCAAAAAAAAAAGCTAAAATTTACTATTTTGAAATGTTGAAAATCGGATGTGAATGGAAACAGTATGATCTAAAGATGTACCATAGTACCTGGGAGCTCATCCTTAGGAACATAGGGCTTTAACAGGGCTAATTTTATTGTTGTGTAATTCCAGGAGAACTTTGAGTACCAGTGGCAGTTAACCTCACCAAAACAGGGCTTGGGTAATCCTTTAACTCATATAGGATGTTCAGAAATATTTTAAGAGGCCAACACATAAGCACAAAAAATAATTCTTACCTTCTCTTCAAACACCACATAAAGTCATACTGTCCCTTCTCATCTGTGCTCATTCTCAGGCCTTGTCTACGGGGGGAGGTTGATCTAAGTTATGCAACTTCAGCTATGAACTTAGATCTACCCACCGCGGGGTCCACACTACGCGATGTCAACTGGAGACACTCTCCCGTCGACTCCCCTTGTGCTTCTTGTTCAGGTGGAGTACAGGAGTTGATGGGAGAGCGATCGGCGGCCAATTTAGCGGGTCTTCACTAGATCTGCTAAATCGATAGCTGATGCATTGATCGCCGCACGTGGAACCCCTGGTAAGTGTAGACAAGCCCTCAGGCTGGCTCTCAGTGAGTTTTTACACACTGATTCAAGACTTTATTTTTACTACTTAAAAAATGAAGCTATTATTTAGCTAAAAATAAACTCCACAAACCAGAATTTGTCTACTATAGTTTACCTACTTCCCTTCATTCACCATTGGATGAAACTGAACAAAATATTCCAGGCTGTTAATTGGGGACTCCTTTCCTATCTTATTTTTTCAACTTGATTCTTTCTCCAGCATTTTTAAAAAAAGTTGTCTTGTATCTACTCTGATTATATGCTTTTGCAGATTATTTTGTTCACTTTCTCTTGGCTGTTATATTAGCTTTTCTAATAAAGAAATGGGAGTAATGGGAAGAAGAGACGCTACTTGTATGTTCATTTTGAAAAGCTGTTTTTTTTAAGACCTTACCAACTCATGTGGTATCCATGTGTCTGCAAGCTTAGTGCTTTCTTTATGATCCTGACCAATACTGTAACCAGCATGACATAAATAGACTTGAAGTGGAAACTCAGCATAAAAAGAGCCAGTTTTGGTGGAACTCAGAATTCCAGGAAAAGGTCAAAATGGTATTTAATTGAAGGGAGCTGTGATGCGCCATGCGTATATCCTGTTATTTTAACAAAGATTCCACATGATTTTAGAGTTTAAAAAATAACAGTTGCATCTGGTGGAAGGTGTCTATTTGTGGTTCTGCTTGGTCAAAAATTGCACAATACTGGGTGGAACTATAATATTAAAAATGAAGATATAATCTAAGAATGCTCCTTTACTGCTTAATTTAAGGTGTTACATTTAAAATTTGTTTGTGGTATTTATACACAGCCCTTAGTAAAGGCAGACCTCCACTTCAGCTGTGTGAGCTAAGGGAGATATTTTGCCTTAGTTCATTGAGTCCACCAAAATATTTGGGTCTGCATTTATTAAACTTGACTTATATAGCACCCTAGGTAGACACAGTGCTTTACAAACACACTGTAAATAAAGGCATGTTGTGTCCGGAGCAGTTTATACAATCTAAGAAGACACAAATCTATGTAAGACAATAATTCAGGCACGTGTCTGTTGGATGTGGGGATTTATTGATGAGATAACAAAGATAGGAAGCATTCCTGGAGGAAGAAGGTTTTAATGGAAGGATCTGAAGAAGAGAAAAGGTGTTAGATGGACAAAAAGAAGAATGTTCCATTCATAGGCTGCAGCATGATGTCTCATGTGAAGCTAAGAGTGGGAGGAGGATCGGGAGTGTCAGGTGTTGTAGAGGGAATGAGATCAGCAATGTAGTTGAGGCAAGATTAGGTGGGATGAGGAGGTTGTCTGACCACAGACAGTTCAGGAAGCTAGGTATGTGAGGTGGTCTGGATACTGTGAGTAGAGTGATGGGAGAGGAAGAGGACTCTAGCAGGGGCATTTTTGATGGATTAGAAGGGAAAGAAATGATAAACAGGGAAAGCCAGTGTGGAGAGGATTACCATAGTGAAATGTGAGAGATGTATGGAAAATTATTTTAGCAGTGGAGAGAGTGAGGAAAGGGTGGTGATTTTTGGTCATATTAAAGAGGAAGAAATGATAGGATGTAATAAGAGACAATATGGAAAAAGTTTAGAAATTAGGGAGAGCAGGTGAAAAGCCAAAGGTGACCCCAGTAGTGAGCCTGGGAGACATGAAACAAAGTGTAGTTTTTCCTGGAGATATAGCAGGAAGAGGAATAAGGAAGAAAGATAAGTTTTTGAAAGACTTGAGATGGTGGATCAGCATCCAAGATGAGATGTATAAAGTGCATTTGGAGATGTGAGAATGGACTGAGAGGAGAAGGAAGTAGGGAGGTATAATAGGGAATCATCCATACAAAGGGGATGATGGAAATAGCAGGAGTGGATGGGGTCATCCAGAAAAAGGAGAGTTAGAGGACTAAACCAGGAGACATTCCAACAGCTGGGAAAGGAAGATGAGGAACCATTGTAGGAGATACTAAAGGAATAGTCACCAAGATAGGGTGAGAAACAAGAGAACACAAAATCAGCAAAGTGGAGAATGCAGAGGTAGGAGGAGGAAAGAGTAATCGACAGTAATAAAAACAGACATTCCTCTTTGATTTTAATAAGTGACTTTGGTCAGGGTGGTTTCGGAGTCCAGGTAGCTTAAGCAGACAACAAGCTAAAGAATTTTGAAAACATGTTCCAGTATTGGAGTTCTCCCTAGTGATTTGTCCACTACTGTTGTCACTTCCTCAGGCCTTCCCTATTTCCTTGGGAACTAAGAAAGGAATTAATCTGGAGGTTCTAAAGCTATGCACAAGGCCTCATAAATTTTTTTTTCTAGAGGATTGTCTTCATCTACTCTTTGTCGTCTGTTCCAAGAAATCGCAGTTGAGAACAAGAGTCAATTGAAAATTTTCCACCTCTTACTTTTGGTCTGTGTTGTAATCATTTAAGACACTTTAAACAAAATTAAAGCCAGCAGTTAGACCTCTTTCTTGTTGGTTCAACTTTCAACTCTCATTTCCCATTAACTATATTGTCTTCCTGCTGCCATCTGGTGAAAAAAATTAGGGACAACAGCTGGTGAATTCTTTACTTGATTTGCGTTCTTGGGAATAATGTTCTTTGTAGTGACATGAGCATGAGTGATGAGTCAATATGTTTGTAGTTGTAAGGTGACTACCCAGCAATTAAAATATTTTAGACATTTTCTGTTTCTAATGAGTACTTCTAGTTTTATAGTTTATAATCGTAATGAGCTGCTGAGAAGAGAAGGGGTGGAATCAGGAAAGATTTCTACAGTCTTTTAATGTTTTAGTTTCAGCTTTTTTAGCAAAGGGTTAGGGATCTATATTTAGTGTAGAGCTGCCTTAATATAAGACTTCTTTAATCTCCCTTGTTGTTTAGCTTAAAAGGACACTATGAACTCACTGTTTTTAAAATAATGTACACTATATCATCCAAGAGTCTTTCTGTATACTTTTTTTCCTCTTTTTCTCTCTGAAAGACGGAATGAATTTTGAGATTTGATTTGGCAAATAAACATCCCTTGTTGGTATTTTGAAGACCCCTGTAAATCCCAGCCTGGAATTTATGTACGTGTTTGTGGAATATGCTCACAGAAGCATCACTCAGGGGCACTCCAGAATTGGGCTACTTTCCGCTTACCCAGAATAGTAACAGCAGCTTCCAGGAAAGCTAAGGAGGATAAGAAGAACTTTGTACCTGAAGCAGCTCATCCTCACAGGGGAATGAGTTGGTCCAGGATGACATCCACTATGCCAATGGCAGTAGAACCGTAGAGGGAACACCTGGACTTCAGCTGGAAGGGTACTTCCCAGCGTGGGTAGACAGATACACTAGCTCTGCTCAAACTAGCAAGCCAAAACTAACAATGTAGCCAAGAGTGGCACAGGTGGCTAGTCAAGCTAACCATCTGAGTACAAACCCACCTGATCCCCCCCCTCCCCCGGGTACACACTCGGGTGACTAACCTGAGCTGCTGCTGGTGCTACCCCCAGCTACGCTGTTGTTTTTAGCACACTAGCTTGAACAGAACTAGTGTGTGTCTGTCTACTCAAGCTGGGAAGCGTGCTCCCAGCTGCAATGTAGACATAACCACAGAAAGTAGTACTAAAGCAAGATGTGGTGGTTGATTTAGGGAGGAGGGTCAGACAGTGTGGTGCAAAAGGGAGTCCACAAAAACAGGACACACATTTTTTAGAGTACATCTACACTGCAGCTGGGAGCATGCTTCTTTACTTGGGTAGGCAGAAGCCTAGCTCACTAAAAATAGCATGAGGGTAGCATGAGCTTACCCAATCTGTAAAAGTCCTTGTCCCCCCTGTTTTCACTGGTGTCAGCTTGAACAGCTTTTTACATTAGAACAGCTTTCCGCTGCACTCTTTTGATCAATACAGGTAAACATGGATCTTGCTCCAAGAGCTGCCTGGCCCACTGACCACACCTGTGTGCTGATCAATGTGTGGTTGGAGAACACTGTCCTCCATGACTTCTCCTGAAGTGGCAGGAACATATACCTTTACCAGGAAACTTCACAGAGGCTGGAGCATGTGGGTATTTGCTGGACTCTGATCCAGTGCTAGAATGCATCAAGCACTCGAGGCTACTGTTCAGGCAGGCAAAAGACTCCAGCAGTCACTCCAGGAGAGCTCATTGTACATGGCCCTCTATGACGAACTGGACCAGATGCTATCAAGGGCTGTCAGCACAGAACCTCGAGTGGCTCAGAACTTCCACCTCAACCCTGCTGGCCTCATCATCTGACAGGATGCTGATGAGAGCCAGGGCAAGGAGGCAGCAGGGAACTGCAGAGGACGCCCTGGAGGACAAGGAGTATGTAGATTCTGCAACTCTACCTGGAGAAATGTTTGGAAAGCCCTTTCAGTGAGCTTCAGGAGGACCCTGAGCTGGACAGGAACCAGAACCAGAGGCTGGTAAGTTGTAATGGATCCCTACCTTCCCTGACAGTACCCCCTCCCTCTTGCTACATTTCCCTCTCCCTCCTGGCCCTTCAGCCCATAAATGGCCCCAAGAAAGACACGGCTATAAATCAACAATTTTATTCATTTCCGGTGAACCTCTGTTACGCATTTGGCAGAAGCTATGTCTGAGAAACAGTGCCCCACTGTCTGTGCATTTCTCAGCCAGCATGCAGGCAGTGATGATCTGGAGCCTCACACCGGGAAGCCGATTTAGAAAGGTCCCAGTTGGGGATCGGACAGTTGTAGAAAGCTTTATAGCTGTTTGTCTAACATTAATGACAGCTGTCTTTTGTCCCTTGGAAGAGTACATAATTTCAGTGCTTCTTCCCACCCCCTGTTCTTACCATTCCCTTGCAAACAGGAGCAGCATGGAACGGGAGGAGGGGGTGGGGCTGTTGAGGTGGAGGGAGGGTTAGGTCCAGGAAAGGGAAGGGAAGACTATAGTTGTCTGAGGGAAAAGTTAGTCATAACAGTCTTTTTCTCCCTTGAAAGATTACAGATTTTTTACCATCCTTGTCTCTGTTGCCTGGCCTGGTTGCACCGAGTCATGCTGCACTTCCCTGGGGGAAACAGGTGGTAGAACGATCTGGTCTGGCGGTTGGATAAGCAGAATGTGATGTCCCCTTGCTGTAGACAGCTGAGGGGCTTGTGGTGCTGATCTGAAACTTCAGGGAACCCAATAAAGTTGTTTTGTCTCTCTATGACATGGACTAATTGGCAGAAGTGTTAAATGACTGTGTTTCATTTTCTCAGTAGCAATTGGAAGTCTAACATAACGAATGACAGTGAAAATGAGGTAGGATTAAGGCTAAAATAGGGAAAGAATTTGTTAAAAATTACTTATACAAGTTAGATGTCTTCAAGTCACCAGGGCCTGATGAAATACATCCTAGAATACTCAAGGAGCTGACTGAGGAGGTATCTGAGCCATTAGTGATTATGTACAAAAAGTCATGGAAGATAGGAGAGATTCCAGAGGACTGGAACAGGGCAAATATGTCCATCTATAAACAGGAAATAAGGACAACCTGGAGAATTACAGACAAGTCAGCTTAACTTCAGTACCCGAAAAGATAATGGAGCAAATAATTAAGCAATTGATTTGCAAACACCTAGAAGATAATAAGGTGATAAATAACAGTCAGCATGGATTTGTCAAGAACAAATTGTGTCAAACCAACCTAATAGCTTTCTTTGACAGGGTAATAAGCCTTGTTGATAGGGGGAAGCTGTAGAAGTGGTATATCTTGATTTTAGTTAGGGTTTTGATACTCTTGCACTACCTTCTCATAAACAAATTAGGGAAATATGTCCTAGATGGAGCTACTATAAGGCGGGTGTATAATGTGTTGGAAAACCATTCCCAAAGAGTAGATATCAGTGGTTAGCAGTCAAGCTGGAAGGGCATATTGAGTGGGGTCCTGCAGGGATCAGTTCTGGGTACAGTACTGTTGAATATTGTCATCAATGATTTAGATAACGGCATAGAGAGTACACTTATAAAGTTTGTGGATGATACCAAGCTTGGAGGGGTTGTGAGTGCTTTGAAGGATAGGATTAAAATTCAAAATGATCTAGACAAACTGGAGAAATGGTGTGAAGTAAATAGGGTGAAATTCAATAAGGACAAATGCAGAGTACTCTGCTTAGGAAGAAACAATCAGTTGATATATACAAAATAGGAAATGACTGCCTAGGAAGGAGTGCTGCAGAAAGGGATCTGGGGGTCATAGTGGATCACAAGCTAAATATGAGGCAACAGTGTAACACTATTGCAAAAAAAAAAGCAAATATCATTCTGGGCTATATTAGCAGGAGTGTTGTAAGCAAGACATGAGAAGTAATTCTTCACTCTACTCCATGATAATTAGGCCTCAACTGGAGTATTGTGTCCAGTTCTGGGCACCACATTTCAGGAAAGATAAGGACAAACTGGAGAAAGTACAGAGAAGAGCAACAAAAATGATTAAAGGTCTAGAAAACATGACCAATGAGGGAAAATTAAAAAAATTGTGTTTAGTCTTCTCTTCTCCAGCAGGGGACATAACAGTTCTCAAATACATAAAAGGTTGTTACAAGGAGGAGGGAGAAAAATTATTCTCCTTAACCTCTGAGGATAGGACAAGAAGTAATGGGTTTAAATTGCGGCAAGGTGGTTTAGGTGGACATTAGAAAAAACTTCCTAAATGTCAGGGTGGTTAAGCCCTGGAATAAATTGTCTGGGGAGGTTGTGGAATAATCATCATTGGAGATCTTTAAGAGCAGGTTAGACCAAGACCTTTCAGGGGTGGTCTAGATAATACTTAGTCCTGCCATGAGTGCAGGGGATTGGACTAGATGATCTCTTGAAGTCCCTTCCAATCCTACCTTTATATGACTCTATGATTCTATCTTTGTGTGCCCATTTCACCATTGTTAGGCAGGCAGAAGGACAGGATTAGACAATGGTGATGGTGGGGTGGGTGGTTTTTGTGGTTTGCATCTCCCTTTGAATGAAAACACGATACTGTAGCTGAGAATATAGTTAATTTCCAGTTGAATTGCCTCCCAATCCTGTAAACATATTTCTGGTATAGTAGAAAATCTAGCTAGGTCTTGAAGTTCAATGGTAGTGCAAATCTGCTTGGTCCACCTACATAGCCGACCAGACCTCTCCATTCAGCAAAACATAAGGGGCTGACAATTAGTAGAAACAACTCTCTCGCATAGATTGCCAGATCTCCTTCATAGGACTGGAAAGCCATGTTCCTTTTCTATTCTGGTGCCTTGAAACCCACTATTTTCTCCAAATGTTCACCAGCCTTTAAAGAAGAAATTGCAGGCTGTTAACATAGCCTTTGGAAGGAACTGCAACCACCACTCCGTCTGGAGATATTTATGAACATTTTATTTTTAAAAAAAGTTAGGACATGTCTTACCCTTAGTAGCCTCTGTGCTGTTCTCAGGGGCTGCAAAAGTTGTCTGAGAACTAAGGGTAGTCTAACAGTTGCAATCCTGGAATGTGGCCTTCTACAGCAAAGTTATATTCTGTGGGGGGATTTCTTGTCTTTGTACAAAGGAAAAAAACCATAATGCTACCAATGTCTTTGAATTGGCATTGCCTTTGGCTCCTGAGAAGGAAACCATTCTACGGAGGGCAGGAGCAATACCCCAGAGACAGCAGAGGCAGATGATGAAGGACCCTGGAGGACTTGCTCATTGGGATGGACAGCAGGAAGCAGTAGCAGTTAGGAACACAAACGGCACAGGAGGATCGCACCGATGAACCGGTTCATGGCACAGGAGGCATGCTGTGGGGAACAGAAGCATTCCCTAATGAAGAAACTGATAGAATTGAAGACGGGGTGGGGGGTCCATCTGCTTCCATGACTACTGCCACCACTTCCACCTTCTCCAGCTGCCCCCCACAGTGCTGCTGAGGTAGAGGACCCAACCCCCCACTTCCCCGAGTGACTGAGAGGAGTCTGCAGGACGCTCAGGATCAGACCAGCACCCAAAACCTCTTGCAAGAGACACCCCTGAGCATCCAGAAGGAGGAAGCTAACCCTGTGAGAGTGCCTGAAGCCCACCACGTGCCTCCCTCCCTAACTCCATGCAAGAGACATTCCTTTTTGTCCCCAAGAACAATTTCCCTCTCATCATTCCCCCCTTGTCAGTGGAAGGGCCATGAAACATTATCATTTGACCATTGTTCATGGATTCAGTCCTGTTATGTTTGGTTGGTTTCCATCTTTTTAAAAATATTTCAATTATGTGTTCAATATAATACATTTATTAAATGTTATTGTTTCTCTGACTTGTGTGTAGACCCTCTTTCCTAAGTATGATGCACGTAGGATGTTTACAGGTTTGGGACTGGGGCCCACGATTCACAGCACATGAAGTGGAATGGTGTAATTGTCTGGGGCCATCATACTGCAGACACTTTTTCTGTCTGACCCACATCTACAACCTCCCCGCACCCTATATCCAAAGTTCCAAGGTTACATGGGAGGGAGGGGGAAAGTACAGTTAATGTTACATGCTTACAGAAAGCACCTCTAGTTCTAAACGCAGCAGAACTAACAGAAAATGGGTAGATAGATATTTTTATTTCTTGGTTCACCTGCAGGAAAAATGAAGCACAATTCAAATAACAAAACAGGTGTCTGTCACTACCCAATGATTAAATGGCCATCTCCCCCCCCTCGATCCCCCCCCGACCAATTTCAACTTAGTAGAGATTAATTAGTGCTCCATAACAGCTTCTAAGTATAGTTAGTACTGCTGATGAAGAATGGTTAAAAAATTGAGTGCTCCTGATAACACAAGTAAACAAGTGTGAACAGTTAAGACAAAAGCATTGCACAATGATAGCATTGCAACTTGGCTGCCACCCTCCAAAGCACATGCTTGACCCAAAGGTGTTAACCCAGTGGAGGTGCCCTGTTGTAATTGTCTAGAATGTATGAATTGTCACAGGAATGAATGGCTAATGACCTTCAGTTATGGGGGGGGGGGGGACCTCACAAAGTATGTAGCCCAACATGTAAGTGCCAGTGTTCCCTCTCATGCTTTTCTGGAAGCTGCACAGAAGTTGTCCCTCGGCACAGATAGACGTCATTCTCTGCCTCCTTGCTGTGCCAAGGTACGTGCACATGTGGTATCCCTGATTTCACCTACCTGCTGGGAACTGGGAACAGTGTGAATGTGGGTTGGATCCAGATGCCTGGGTAGAGTTTGTAAACCAGACTTGTCCTGAGCCCTCTTAGTATGGATGTGCTCCCCTTTATTTCCATGAATGTTATGGAGTATGCGGCAAGCAACAGTTCTATGAACAGCATTTGCCATATTGGCATCCAGACAGGTGTGTAGGCAGCACCAACAAGAGTTCAGCCTACCACATGCACACTCCATAACCCTTCTGCAGCTACAGATGGAATTGCCAATTTTGGGTGGGCATATTCCTGGAGGTTTCATCACAGGACTTAATCTTTAATTAAAGATTAATCTTTAATTTCTGGAGACAGGAGAATCCTGGAGGGTTGTTGACCCTACCTACAGAAGCTGTTCCTGAGTCCCTTTTTCCATCGATGTTTGTGTATAGTTTCATGAGCCAAATTAGGACGTGGGGTCTCCCAAAATAACTGTTGGCACCAACACACCATAGAGACCTATGGGGGAAGAAAGGACTTTATTACCCAGAAGCAAGTACAATCCTGATCTCCTCAGCACCCTGGCATCATGAATCAGTGTTTCCCGCGTTGGTATTCATGACTCTGCCTCTGTGGTCCACTAAGCCTTGCAGAATGAGTGAATAGTAACTTTTTCAGTTCACATATTCACTTGCTCCTTTTGGTAAGCAAAGGGTTGGGATATGGGTACCACTGATGGCCCTTGCACAGTTTGGAAAACCCCATCCTGTCAAATCAGCTATTATTTCTGGAACTTTTCTAATGGCAACCACCTGTGGTTAGATCACACTGTTAATTGCTTCGCAAACCTGCACAACCCCAACAGCAGACTTTCCAATCCCAAAGTGGTTTGCAATGGACCTACAGTCTGCTGTTCCCAGCTTCCACAGGGTAATAGCCACTTGCCTCTGCACCAGTATGGAATCCCTGTGCAAGCTTGTTAGACAGCTCCATGAATGTCTGTTTCCATATTCAAAAATTCTGAAGCCACTGCTGGTTATCCCAGGTTACCAAAATGATTTGATTGCACTGCTCCATGCTGGTTCTCCTGTCCTAGAAGTGATGGCCCACCTAGGGGCATATTGTGGCAATAGCAGCATTCACCATATCTGTACCGTGGTAGCTAAATGAATTGTCATTCATCCTCAAGGTCAGTCATCTTCGTTGTCAGAAAGTTCTGCACAAATTCCATCAGCATCTTGCCCATCGCGTACTCCACTAAATAAACAAACATTTGTCCTGTAATAAGGAGCAGGAACAGAACCATGGCATCATCCCATTGCTCCATGTGTTCCACTCAGTGTGGCAAGTGGGGTGATATCATCAGGAACTGCCATTGGCATATGTATGAAGCCTAGGCAGGGGACAATACCAACGGCACACAGCAAAGTCATTCCTAGAATATCTCCCTGTGACACTCAGAACCCGGGGATACCATCCCTGAAGTGGTAGTGCTAATGTTGTGTAACAATGGTGGCAGTGTGCACATGGGTACACTCATGTACATGGCATTATACCCATGACCAGCACAGGATATGTGGACTCTTGGTGTGGGTATAGGGAACATGCATGTGCATGTACACAATCCAAGTCACTGGGTATGTGTGCCAGGGCAGATACAGCCTATGTGGAAAGAAATTTCATTTTTAATTATGCTCCATTGATTGAGGGTATAATTTAGTATTCTGTGCCATTCTTAATCCACATGAAATGCCATTTTATCTCTGTGCAAATCTCCTATTAATATCATAAGTAAAATATGCCTTTATATGATAGTCAATCTTTCAGTTATCATAATCTGTTCAGTACCTTGTCGTAATTCAACATCACTTATTTATTAAATGTTAATTGCTTTATCTTTACATCTTGAAGACTAGGTTTTGACCTCAAATCACAGCAACCCTTGTTTTAAACTGTTCAGTACTACTGTTCTTAGGCCCTGATCCTTACATTTGTGCTTATCTTTACTCAACGAGCTGTCTTATTGAAGTCGAAATGAAAAAAGTGGAGAAGCTGCTGTTACATTTCAGTTTTGACAGAGTTAGGGAGATAGATTATAATCTAAGTGTGAACACTGCAGAGCATGCTGGCATTCTTTTCCTTTTGTGAGCTCCTGGTCTTGAAGTCTTCATATTTTTGCTTTGGAATTTTGTCAACCTCAAAAAAATTATATAAGGGCAGAAAAGAATAGATAACGTTCCTATTACAGCTGGTTGAAAATCTCCAAATTTTGAAATTTCAATAGAAATGTCACAATTCAGCAAGAAGGAAAATTATACGTTTTTCACAAAATTGCTAAAAATGCTTCCTATTTTTCTGAGTTGATTGAAAATTTTCTGAATTTGAGATTTTCAGCAAAAAAGGAGAAGAAACATTTTCAGAAAATTTTCATAAAAAAAAATTCTGTTTGACCAGCCCCAATTCTTGCACTATATGCAGAGTTTTTAGGCACTTGTGGCAGAATTATGGAGGTCTTCATTTAATAAGCAATCAGTACAAGTTAATAAAGAAGTATAAAATATTCTTAATTTTATTTAACTATGTAAGACCACCACTTGAGAGAGAACCCAGCAGAACAGAAATTTCTTATATATCTGAAAGAAGCACCAGCATTATTTTGTGTTATGCCTCTCGGTCAAGTAAAAGCCATCTATTGAAGTCTTTTGGGCTTTTCATTTCACTAACCTCTATTCTATGTAACACAAACGATGTTACTTCTTGCCAGTAAAATGTTAGGGAGCCTTCCTTGGGTTTGCAGAACATTACAAGTTCTACCCCTACTCAAGTCTAGCCCAGATTCAGAAGATTAAACAACGGTTTGTATCTTTCTCTAGGTGCTACGTGCAGATTTGTAAACTACTGTACTTCCGTAGTTCTATTCAGAGGGTTACATGTTTCTGAAAGGGCAGGGCTTTGCATAAATAGCTGTGTCCTTACAAATAAGGGGTAATCTAGAAATTCTCTTGACTTTTTTCTTTATTGTAGAGCCTAGGAGCCGCAGTCCTGGCCTGGGCCTCACTGTGCTACACACAGTACAAACAGAATAACCTGACAGTCCCTGCCCCAAAGAACTTCTTTTCAACTCTTAAAAAAGCCAGAGGTAGAGTTTACAAAAAAGGCTTTAAACCTGAAACAGTTACAAGCTACAAATCTTTTCATCTATGCTGAGACTGTGTACTTTCTACATGTTTATCTTTGGAAGGCGTTCCAATAAACTTTAAACACAGAAAATGAATGCTGTCATTTTTTTAAGTCAGTGCTACAAAAGATATCTCAGTATAGTTCTCTGTATGTACCTTGAAGCCATAAGCTCAAATGTATGAAAGATTAGATTTAAACAGTTTACATTGTTTTTGATGTTCAGTTAATTCATAAGTACTTTAAATGCATAAATTAAAAACTATATGATTGCAGGATTTAGATTTGAGTAATATTTTCAGCCTGTTCAACTATTTTACCTTAACACTTTGTACTGTGTTGCAGAGGTCAGACATGAAATGGTTTTGGATTACCTTTACTGCATTTAGACAGGATCTTTTTCACCTTACATATTTGCACTGTTCATTGGGTATGATCTTGGCAAGAGAGGTACAAAATGAAAAAGGAGATTTCTGAGTGGTAGAGTTCTAGGAAGGACTTGCTAGTTTGTTTTTAATGGGGGAAAAAAAACTCTCCCTTTGAGTCAATTAAGGAAATCAATGGGTATTGAGATATTCTTTTACAAAATGCTTTGCTTCTGTCTTAATGGGTTTTTGTATATTCTTTTTCAGCCAGAAAATTTACAGAAGAATTGGCTTCGGGAATTTTATCAGGTATGGTAAGAATGATTCCACATGAAGTTCTAAAAGTGTATATATGTTTAGTATAGTTAACAATGAGCCATTTTTATACAAAGAATTTTTGCTTTTTTTAAACTGATAGTCATAAGCCGTCTTACTTTTTAAAAAGCAAAAACAAGTCTCATGAGCCAAAATGTTTGAATGGATAATAAAATGTAATAAAGTATGACTGTGGTTTTCGAAAGTGGTTGGGAACTTTTAATCTTAGTTGTTTTGTTATGATGAAAGGCAGTTTATGGGACTTTATGTTGGGGCAGATTCCGGGTTCAGATGCTTGTCTTTATCATGACATACATAGAATAACTCTGATTCTGCCAAGCTTTCCACCAAATTTTTACAGAAGATGGGGTATAAACTATAATTTGGTCTCAGTTGCCCATTCCAAAAATAAAAGTTTCAATATTTTACAGAATCGTTTATTTTGGAATTAACTCAGTCTAAGAAGAGGGACATTAAGGATTCAGAAAAGGGAATATATCTGGATGAAAACGGGAAAGAAAAAACCCTTTTACAGATTGTACGCTTACAATTGTGTTGGCCAGTACAATGTTATGACTTTGCCCTTGTGGAACAGATCTTTATTCTACTGCAAGGTATCTGATGTTCCTACTGTGCCCCCATAAAGTTAGAAGATTTTGTGAGGGTCAGGACCTCAAAGCTCTTTTCCTCACAATTTAAAAAAGTTCAATTCCACTCCATATTCCAGAATACATCATAAACTTGAATTTTTAAGTATCAGAGGGGTAGCCGTGTTTGTTGCTTTTTACAGATCCAGACTAAGAGTCCTGTGGCACCTTAAAGACTAACAGATGTATTGGCGCATAAGCTTTCGTGGGTGAATACCCACTTCACCCACGAAAGCTTATGCGCCAATACATCTGTTAGTCTTT
>NW_020664446.1:27961152-28072677 GCF_002925995.2 Terrapene triunguis
GGCCCCCGGCGCCGGATTTTCCCGGACATGTTCGGCTTTTTGGGATTTCCCCCCGGACGGGGATTTGAATCCCAAAAAGCCGGACATGTCCGGGAAAATCCGGACGTATGGTAACCCTAATCATGAATGTCACAGTGAAACAGCAAGACTGCTGAGAGTGTTCTCAAGAATAGTGCAGTACAGTTGTTTGAACAGTGATACTTTTATTGTGTTTGGTGGGGCTGCTGTTTGGGGTGCACTTGTAACTATAATGAGAAGTAGCATGATGAAGCTCTATAAAAGCTTTTTGAGGCAGGGACTGTTTGTACAGTGCCTAGTGGAATTGGCCTAGTTGAGGCATCTAGGCACTAATGCAATAAATGTGTCACGGCACACACAAAATGATAATAAATTGGTATTAATGCCAACTGTTCAACTTTTTTTCATTTTAAATGTTTGGTTGCTTTTGTAATATTCTACAAGATTATATTAATCAACAGTACTGGAAAATGACTTTAGAGTCAGGCTTTTAACACTTCTTTGTAAACTTGAAGCCCAGATAAACCACAAACCACAATTTTTTCCACTCCTTCTGAGGAATTCAATTTGCATATATAGTTGTGTCAACACAGTTTGCATAACCTCTGACAACTGAAGGTTAAGTGCTTCTTCTGTAAGCAGTGAAAACATTCTCAACAAAAAAGGAAGAGAAATTGCAAGGCTTATTTTCATCTATTTCTAGAAAGCAATGTCCATGATGGAAACAGAACCTGGTTTTGTCTTTTTTTTTTTTTATTAGTTTTAATAATTTGTTCTAACATTTTTCATCATTCCAGCCTCCTAATTATCTCAGATAACATGCTGATGTAGTGACATTTTCATATGTTGTGTTTTGCTGTTTGAAAAGAAACATTTTTAAGATCCAGCAAATTCAAGATTTAATAAGAGTTTAATACCATGGAAAACTGTCCCATTTCTTATTATTAGTACTTACAACAGGGGTCGGCAATGTTCGGCACGCGGCTCGCCCGTGTAAGCACCCTAGCGGGCTGGGCCAGTTTATTTACCTGCTGACGCGGCAGGTTCGGCCGATCGCGGCCCCCACTGGCTGCGGTTCGCCGTCCCGGGCCAATGGGGGCGGTGGGAATCCGCAGCCAGCACATCCCTCGCCCGCGCCACTTCCCGCTGCCCCCATTGGCCCGGGACAGCGAACTGCGGCCAGTGAGGGCCGCGATCGGCCGAACCTGCCGCATCAGCAGGTAAATAAACTGGCCCGGCCTGCTAGGGTGCTTACCCTGGCGAGCCGTGTGCCGAACGTTGCTGACCCCTGACTTACAACATGGTGGCTCCCAAAACGTCCTTAGGCACTAGAGAATTAACTTAATAGGAACATTTCAGTTTAATTATCATCTATTAAAAATTTAAATGCCCTTGCCTATGCTACAAATGAGACGTTAAATTATTAAAAATGAAACAATTTACAAGAACTAATAAACTTTCACTATACTATTTGTCCAAGAACTGCAAAAAAGTAAAAATAGTTAACTCACTTTCCTTTGTAGTCAGTTTCTTGACAATTTAATTTTTGTCATAACTAGTGCAATATACTGTTTCTCCTACTGCATAAGAATGCTATTTGTTTAATCCTGGTTTCTATTGGAATTAAAAATGAGTAATTCAGGTTTTGTAAGAATATTTAAATAAAACCTGAATTTTGGATCAAATTTGGCCTAATAATCCCCCTATAAATTGATTGAGCTATCAGACACATTGTAATTTGTCTGTTGGCTAATTATCAAGATTTTTGTTTTCCAAGAGAGAAATATTTTTTAGATTGTTGTATTTTTAGAGCCGTTTCTCTCCTACCTCCAAATTATCTGCACTACTAATAGCAAAAGAAAAAAGCAGTCCACTAAATATTCATTTTCTAATTTTGCTACAATCTGAGGGTCTTCCTTAAAAGTACTCTTTGAAAAATCTATTTAAATATTGATGTTCACATTTTACAAATTGACAAAGCTACATTTAAATAAAATACAATATTACCAACCACAAGCATTCAAAACCATGAGTCAGGCCCCCAAAATAATGGATTCATAATATTAATACATTTTTGGGAGGGGGAGTTGCCCTTTTTATTTTGTCTTTGTTACACATTTTCAAGCTTTTCTCTGCAGCCATGAGGACTAGAAATTTACATGATTTTTAATTAAAGGATTCTCATGTCATCATCCAACTCCAGGAACAGTGGCTTTAAGATCAATGCCAAATATTATATAAAATCATAAGAATGGGTCAGACCAATTGTTCCTCTAGCCCAGATCCTGTCTTCTGATTGTGACCAGTGCCAGATGATTCACAGGGAATGAATAGAACAAGGCAATTTTGAATGATCCATTCACTGTCATTCAGTCCCAGCTTCTGACAGTTGGAGGTTTAAGGCCACCCAGACTATGGGGTTGCATCCTTGACCATCTTGGCTAATAGCCATTGATGGACCTATTGTCCATAAACTTATCTAATTCTTTTTTGAACCCAGTTATACTTTTGGCCTTCACAGGGGGAATGAGTTTCACAGGTTGACTATGCATTGGGCGAAGAAGTATTTCCTTTTGTTTGTTTTAAACCTGCTGCCTATTAATTTCATCAAGTACTATGTGAAGAGGTAAATAACCCTTCCCTAATTCACTTTCCTCACATCAATCATGACTTTATAGACCTCAGTCATATCCCCCGTAGTTGTTTCTTTTCTAAGCTCAACAGTCCCATTATTTTTAAGTTTTCCTCATATAGAAGCTGTTCTGCATCTCTAATCATTGTAGTTGCCTTTCTCCGTACTGTTTCCAATTCTAATGTATCTTTTTTGAGATGGGGCCACCAGAACTGCACGCAGTAATCAAGGGGTGAGTGGACCATGGATTTATATAGTGCAGTGGTTCTCAAACTTATTTGATTGGGCCCCCTTTCTTTGTGTCTGTAGTGATTTATGCCCTCCCCCACCCCCAAGTACATATACCGCAACCCAGCTCTGAAGGCAGAGCGAAGAGCAGCAGCTGTTTGCGTGGTGCCCAGCTCTCAAGGTAGCACCATGCCAGCAGCAGCACAGAAGTAAGGTGACAACGTGAAAAGTGATATTCGTCAATATCACTTTTCACAGCAGATTTAGCGTCCCATTGCCACCCTTACTTCTGTGCTGGTGCTGCCACCACGGGGCTTACAGCCAGAGCCCTGCCACCTCCAGGTGAGGGAATAGGGGTGGGGAGGAAAGTTCAAGCCTGGGCTGCCTCCCAGTCAGGGATTGGTGGGGGAGAAGGAGAGCTCAAGCCCAGGCTGCCTCCTGGTGAGGGACTGAGGAACAGGGGCAAGGAGAGCCTGAGCCCAGGTGGTGGGCTCCAGCTATCAGCTCCAGGGCAGCTGTCTCCTTTACCCCCGCCTCCCTGTTATGCACGGCCCTTCTGCATGAGTCCCTGACACCCAGGGCTGACAGCCAGGTCTCTTTAATAAATAATAATAATAATAATTAATAAAGGCAACATGTCGTGCCTCCCTTGACACATTCCTGCACCTTCCTTGGGAGACTCGCCCCATAGTTTGAGAACCACTGATATAGTGAAATTATGATATTTTCTGTTCTTTTATCTCTTCCTTTCCTAAAGGTTCCTAACATTCTGTTAACTTTTTTGACTGCTGCTACACATTGAGCAGATGTTTTCAGAGAACTATTTACAATTATTCCAAGATCTTTCTTGAGTAGCAACAGCTAATTTGGACCCCATTATTTTTTATTTATGATTGGCATTATATTTTCCAATGCGCAGTAATATACACTTATAAACATTGAATTTTATCTGCCATTTTGTTGCCAAGTCACCCAGTTTAGTGAGATCCCTTTGCAGTCAGCTTTGGACTTGACTATCTTGAGTAATTGTGTATTGTCTGCAAATTTTGACATCCCTCACAGTTCATCTCCTTTTCTAGATCATTTATGAATACATTGAACAGCACAGGTTCCGGTATAGATCCCTAGGGTGTTACCTGGGGTTATCTGAACCCAAAGCTGTGGTAACTAGTCTCTATTTTTCAGGTGGTGTCAGGAAATAACTCAGTGGAGGACACAGCACCTCCATCTGATAAATGATTGGTACACACAAGACTGCTTCCATCCAAAAATCCTTGTTTTTATTGAGTACAAAGCACACATCTAAAATAGCAATTGGTCTAGAGCACCCCAAAGAAATGTAGTTACCCATAGCCTGAGGTAGTGTCAAATGACAGTAACAGGATTATGGTGGCCAGCCTTCTGCCTAGCTGCTGGGGAGTATTTGTCAGTGGCTCCTTGTTCATAGAACATCCAAACTTCTCCAAACCACACTTTCTAACTAAACTCTTTATAGATTTTCTCCAGACATAACTCATAATGGCCCCAAATACGCTAACAATTTCCCTATCAACAGCCAATAATAATTCATTATTCTACTTATCAGGAAAGCAGCTTGAGCAAAAAAACAAAAACAAAAAAACCCTTATAAACACAGACAAACAGAATCAAGGTCAGTGTTCCATGCTTCTCCCCTTCTAATGAATCTGTCCTTTCACTTTATCTATCCCAGTCAGTAAAACTGCAGCTTGTTTTTGTTCTGTCTGTCTGAGCCAAGGCCAGATTTCTGACTCTGTTGTTTTCTCACTTCCAGCTTACGGGGGCTAAGTGCACACGATGGCTGCAAGTTATGTCAAATCCAGGTCTCTCACAACAGGGGGACCATGCGGTTTACCTTTGTCCATTGTGAAAAGTGACCATTTATTCCTCCTCTGTTTCCTATCTTTTTAATCAGTTACTGATCCATGAGAGGACCTTCTTCTTATCCCAGGACTGCTTAGCTCACTTAAGAACCATTGATGAGTGACCTTGTCAAAGCCTTTCTGAAAGTCCAAGCTGAAAAGTCCCAGTTTTATTAATCTCTCCTCATACAGAAGCTGTTCCATGCCCCTGATCATTTTTGTTGCCCTTTTCTGAACCTTTTTCAATTCCAATATATCTTTTTTGCGATGGAGCTACCACATCTGCACACTTTATTCAAGATGTGGGCGTACCATGGATTTATATAGAGGCAGTATGATATTTTCTGTCTTCTTATCTATCCCTTTCTTAATGATTCCCAACATTCTGTTGGCTTTTTTGACTGCCGCTGCACACTGAGTGAATGTTTTCAGAGAACTATCCACAATGACTCCAAGATCTTTCTTAAGTAGTAACAGCTAATTTAGACCCCATCATTTTATATGTATAGCTGGGATTATGTTTTCCAATATGCATTACTTTGCATTGATCAACATTGAATTTAATCTGCCATTTTGTTGCCCAGTCACCCAGTTTTGAGAGATCCTTTTGTAGCTCTTCACAGTCTGTCCGGGACTTAACTATCTTGAGTAGTTTTGTATCATCTGCAAATTTTTCCACCTCACTGTTTACCCTTTTTTCCAGATCATTTATAAATATGTTGAATAAGACTGGTCCCAGTACAGACCCCTGGGGGACACCACCATTTACCTTTCTCCTTTCTGAGAACTGACCATTTATTCCTACCTGTAAGCTGGCGCAGGCTCACCTGGCGGCGCCTCCTGCTGGTCTCTCAGGGAATTAGCTCAATTTCCAGCCTGGAGCGCTCTCTGCAGGCCGGTGATCCACTACCGCTTCGCCCCCATGTCCCTCCCTGGACTCCGGTGCCCTGTTAGCTGGGATGCTGCCCCCTGGCAGTAACCCCTTTCTCTCAGGGTCTCCCCTCCCACAGGAACCCCCACCCACTAACCCCACCTCAGTATAAGGCTACTGTCAGTCCTCGTCTAGCCCCCACGCCCTGGGGCAGACTGCAGTATCAGCCTACTCATCACTGGCAAGGTTGGGTTTGGACCTGCTGCCTTTGCCTACCCCTGGGCTGCCCTCTGCAACCCCCAGTACCTATTAGCCTTATGCTAGGCTGCAGCCTGGGGCTTTCCAGATTGGATCTCCCCAGCTTCTCTGCCTTTCCCCAGCCTTGCTCCACTCAGGTACCCTGACTCTAGCTCCCTGCAGCCAGGCCCATCTCCCTCTACAGCTAGAGAGAGACTGTTTGGGCTCCTGGCTCACAGCCTTTTTATACAGGCCAGCTGTGGCCTGATTGGGGCCTAGCTGCGGCTGCTTCCCCAATCAGCCCAGCTTTTAGAGCTGCAGCCCTCCCAGGCAGGAGCGGGTGTCCACCCCGCTACACTACCCTTTGTTTCCTATCTTTTAATCAGTTACCAATCCATGAGAGGACCTTCCTCCTTATCCCATGACAGCTTACTTTGCTCAAAAGCCTTTGGTGAGGGGCCTTGTCAAAAGCCTCCTGAAAATCTAAGTACACTATATCCACTGGATCCCACCTGTCTACATGCTTGTTGACCCTCCCAAAGAATTACAGTAGATTGGTGAGGCATGATTTTCCTTTACAAAAACCAAGTTGACTCTTCCCCAAAAAATTATGTTCGTGTATGTGTCTGACAATTTTGTTCTTTACTCTACTATCGTTTCAACCAGTCTGCCAAGTACTGAAATCAAGCTTACTGGCCCTTTTTAAAAATTGGCGTCACATTAGCTGTCCTCCAGTCATTTGTTAAAGAAGCTGATTTACATTATAGGTTACAGACTACAGTTAGTAGTTCTGCAATTTCACATTTGAGTTCCTTCAGAACGCTTGGATGAATACCATCTGGTCCTGGTGACTTATTACTGTGTAGTTTATCTATTTGTTCCAAAATCTCCTCTAATGATACCTCAATCTGGGACAGTTTCTCAGATTTGTCACCTAAAAAGAAGGGCTCAGGTTTGGGAATCTCCCTTACATCCTCAACTACGAAGACTGATGCAAATAATTCATTTAGTTTCTCCGCAAAGGCCTTATTGTCCTTGAGTGCTCCTTTAGCCTCTCGATTGTCCAGTGACCCCACTGGTTGTTTAGTAGGCTTTCTGCTTATGATGTACTTAAAAAGTTTTTTGCTATTACTTTTTGAGTCTTTGGCTAGCTGTTCTTCAAATTCATTTTTGGCCTTCCTAATTATATTTTTACACTTCATTTGCCAGAGTTTATGCTTCTTTTTATTTTCCTCACTCGGATTTAACTTCCACTTTTTAAAGGATGCCTTTTTGCCTCGCACTGCTTCTTTTACTTTGTTGTTTAGCCACGGTGGCTCTTTTTTGGTTCTCTTACTTGTTTTTTGTTTTTTTTTTTAAATTGGGGTATATATTTAAGTTGAGCCTCTATTATGGTGTCTTTAAAAAGTTTCCATACAGCTTGCAGGGATTTTACTTTTGGTGCTGTTTAACTAAACTCCTCATTTTTGTGTAGTTCCCCTTTCTGAAATTAAATGCTACAGTGTTGGGCTGTTGTGGTGTTTTCTCTGTCACAGGAATGTTAAATTTAATTATATTATGGTCACTATGGCCAAGCGGTCCAGCGATATTCACCTCTTGGACCAGATCCTGTGCTGCACTTAGGACTAAATCAAGAATTGCCTCTCCTCTGGTAGGTTCCAGGACTAGCTGCTCCAAGAAGCAGTCATTTAAGGTGTCAAGAAACTTTGTCTGCATCCCGTCCTGAGGTTACATATACCCAGTCAATATGGGGATAGTTGCAATCGCCTATTATTATGGAGTTTTTTATTTTAATAACCTCTCTAACCTTCCTGATCATTTCACAGTTACTATCACCATTGTGGTCAGGTGGTCAGTATATATCCCTACTTCTATATTCTTATTGTTCGAGCATAGAAATACTATCCATAGAGATTCTATGATACAGTTTGGTTCATTTCAGATTTTTACTTTATTTGATTCTATGCTTTCTTTCACATATAGTGCCACTCCCCACCAGCATGACCTGTTCTGTCCTCCTGATATATTTTGTACCCTGGTATTACTGTGTCCCATTGATTATCCTTATTTCACCAAGTTTCTGTGATGCCTATTATAGCAATATCCTCATTTAATACAAGACATTCTAGTTCACCCATTTTATTATTTAGACTTCTAGCATTTGTATATAAGCACTTTAAAAACTTGTCACTTTTTAGCTCTCTGCCATTACATGATGTAATTGAATGAGACTTTTTCATTTGACTGTTTCTCATCAGATCCTAGCTGTATTTTATCATCTTCCAGCCTGTCCTCCTTAGTAGGACATAGGGAATCTCCATGAATAGATCCTCCCCTAAGTGATGTCTCTGTCTGAACCACATGCTCCTCTGCACCTATCGGCTTTCCCCCAGCCCTTCGTTTAAAAACTGCTCTGTGACCTTTTTAATTTTAAGTGCCAGCAGTCTGGTTCCATTTTGGTTTAGGTGGAGCCCATCCTTCCTGTATAGGCTCCCCCTTTCCCCAAAGTTTCCCCAGTTCCTAATAAATCTACACCCCTCCTCCCTATACTATCGTCTCATCCATGCATTGAGACCCTGCAGTTCTGCCTGTCTAACTGGCCCTGCGCATGGAACTGGAAGCATTTCAGAAAATGCTGCCATACAGGTCCTGGACTTCAATATATTAGTTAGCAGCCTAAATTTGGCCTCCTGGACCTCTCTCCTGTCCTTCCCTATGTCATTGGTACCTACATGTACCACGGCCACCAGCTCCCCCCCTGCACTACATTTAAGTCTATCTGGATGTCTCGAGATGTCTGCAACCTTCGCACCAGGCAGGCAAGTCACCATGCGGTTCTCACAGTCATCACAAACCCAACTATCTACGTTTCTAATGATAGAATCGCCCAATACTAATACCTGTCTCTTCCTAATAACTGGAGTTCCCTCCCCCGGAGAGGTATCCGGAGAGGCAAGAGGATACCACAACATCCTCTGGAAGGAGGGTCCCAACTATGGGATCATTTCCCTCTGCTCCAGTTGGATGTTTTCCTTCCCTGAGACTTTCATCCTCCTCAATAGCACAGATGCTGTCAGACTGGGGGGTGGGACCATTCTACTGTGACCTGGAAAGTCTCATCTGTGCACCTCTCTGTCTCCCTTAGCTCCTCCAGTTCAGCCACTCTGTTCTCCAAAGCCCGTATATGGTGTCTAAGGGCCAGGAGCTTCTTGCACCGAAAATGTACACATGTGCCACCTGCCCATAGGGCAGGTAATCACACATGCTGCATTGGGTGTAATAAACTGGGTAGCTCCCACTCTGTTGCTGGACTTCTGCCTGCATTCTCTTTTTTACTCCTGCAGTTCGTTCCTTTGTTGTTGTTTTGTTTTTATCAGGGGGTGTTTTTTGGCTTTAAGTTTAAGGAATGGTAAGTGTATCTAGCCTCCCACCTCACACTCCTCCCCTCTAAACTCCCTCGCACTGTCCAGTGGACCCATTTCCCGTTTGGCAGGTTTCCTGCTTCTGATGTACTTAAAACATTTTTTGCTATTAGTTTTTGTGTCTTTAGCTAGTTGCGTTTCAAATTCTTTCTTCCCCGGCCTTATTATACTTTTAAATGTGACTTGTCAGAATTTATGCACCTTCCCTTTTTCCTCAGTAGGAATTTGCCTTCCAATCTTTATAGGATGCCTTTTTGCTTCTAACAACCTGCTCTTTAGCTATGGCGGCATTTTAATTGGGGTATACATATAGTTTGAGCCTCTATTATGAGGACTCTATTAAAGAGTGTCCATGCAGCTTGCAAGCATTTCACCCTTGTGACTGTTCCTTTAAGTTTCTGTTTAACTAGCTTCCTCATTTTTGTGTAGTTCCTCTTTTTGAAGTTAAGTGCTACTGTGGTGGGTTTCTTTGGCATTTTTCCTCCTATAAGGATGTTAAACTTAATTACATTATGGTCACTATTCCAGAGTTCAGCTATATTCACCTCTTGGGCCAGATCCTGTTTCATTTAGGAATAAATTAAGAATTGCCTCTCTCCTTGTGGGTTTCCATGAGAAGCTGCTCTAAAAAGCAGTCATTTAGTATGTCCAGAAATTTCATCTCTGGATCCCTTCCTGAGGTGACATATACCTAGTCAATACAAGGATCGTTATAATCCTCCATTATTATTGTGTTTTCTTCCTTTGTAGTCTCTGTAATCTTCCGGAGCGTTTTATGATCTGTCACCATCCTGGTTAGGTGGTCAGAATTATATTCCATCTGCTATACTCTTATTGTTCAAGTATGGAATTTCTATCCAGAGTGATTCTATGGTACAGTTGAATTTAATTAAAAGTTTTACTTTATTTGACTGTATGCTTTCTTTCATTCACAATACCACACCGCCTCCTGTGCAAATGGTTAACATTTGGTTATAGAGTGCCCATGTTTATAGGGAAGTCAGAATGGACCCCAGAATCCTGAGTTGCAGTGCTAAAATCACATAGATGAAGGATTTCCCAATTGGTGGCTGCAACTCATGGTCCAGGGCAGGTGGAATTATGGAGAAAGGCCTCTGGTCTGGTTGACTTTTTGTTCTCAAAGAAAAACATCAGGAACTTAAAAATCTAATCCATGCTGTTTGAGATCTGGGCTGGTATTATTTATGGGTGTCCTTTAAAGCAGGTGAGACAGTGGTGAGGTCTGCTGCTTTAGAGGTGGATGGCCTCTACATCAGTGGTGAGGTCTTCTTGCTTGTAAGCAGATGGGTTCCACTAGAAGATATAGACTTGAAAGCCCAAGGACCTATCTTTGACCAGAGAGAATTTGTTTGGGGTGGAGGTGGAGGCTTGTTGGCTGAGGGAAAAAGAGAGAAAGGCCACACTCTGTTCTCTTGGGACTGTATCTCATCTGTTTGGGCCCTTTTTAAAGGGAGGGGATTAACAGGCTGTGCTTTGCAAGCCAGCTTTTATGTTTTTGCACTGGAATGGTACAATTGAGAGACCAAGTACATGAGGTTGATGTGTCATAGCTCTCTCCTTTGTACATAGAGATGTTTTTGCACTAAGTGCGCAGACAGAGGGAGAAGAGGGAAGACAGGGCACTAAATTAATTGACTACACTCTGAGAAAATAGCTTTGTAGAGTTTCCCTGTTAAGTTTAAAATTGGAAGACGCACAGCTTTGTGGCTGTTCTTTGCTTTGCTATTTTAAGCATACTCTGATTTATTTTCTTTGTGGTTCTTGGGACTGCCAAAAATAAATTAAATTATCTCTTCATTGCTGTGTTTTTCCCCCTTCTTTTTCTTAGAAAGGAAGCCACCAAAATTATAGCAATAGAGCAAAATAAAAATAACAATTAGTAGCAAAAGGAAACTAGAAATATGTATGTGTGGTGCTTCTATAGACGGACATATTTCTGACTCTACAACCTTTAATCCTATGGTTTGCAATGTGGTTGCAGAGAGTATAATCATATACAGAATTCACCCCATTTACTTTTACTTTATTTTTGGTAGGAGTTCTACAACTTAGTTTGCACAGTTACTACTTCTCTTATGATTATATTAAAAAGTTAATGAAACAAGTGTGATATTTGCCAAGCCTGCTTGGAAAATATTTTGATGACACAGTGAAATAATTTAAGACTGTGGTTCTTTCATGGCATTATAAAGTATTTTATTTGCTATTTTCACTGATATCTTATGTAAAGTCTGAAGCATTTAGTTAACTGAAAGATTTGCTCCTGCGATAGCAAAAGTTTTGATAGCAAATTGACTTGCTTTCTAATCTAGTGGAAGAACATATGCTTTTTTATATTTTGAAAATGCTGTTAATACTTTAATAATATGACCATATAAGAAATTTTCCTATGTGGTTCCTATGCTGTATTTTTCTGTTTCTAGTTGCGGTTAGGTTTTTTTAGCAGTTGAGGTCACAGTTGGTATCTTGGTACAGTCAAGATTGGAATCTTAGTATTTTCCAATAGCTGATAGTAGTTTGCCTTTAATACTAAAATAGCATTTCCAGACAGAGCTATGTGAATCCTCCTAATTCCAGTTCCCAGGGTGTTCCATGCATTTTCCTTTCAGTCCACCTCATTTGTGAATTACAACTCATCTGCTTGTAAATATTATCTGCTTGGCACAAAGACAAATTTGTGTGTATGAAAAAGCATGGATTCCTAGTTCATAGAGAAATCTTAGGTGTAGTTTGTGACTGTGACTGTAGCTTGTGAAGTAGAGCAAGCAGTTACACTGTGAATGTTGCTCTGAGAGAAATAGGTGTATATGAGATCCTGGTTATGCCACAAGAGGGAGGTGCGGAAGAATATTCCCTAAAACTAACCCTAAGGGCTTGTCTACCTGAACACTTATTTTGTGTATAAATCACCCCATACTAAGTGTCCGTGTGGACCCTGCAGCTGCACACAAGAAATTCCACACTGTACTTTGATCTAATCCCATTTTAAAGCTAAACTGCAAGCTGCCTTCTTTAACTTCCTGTTGCAGAATTAAAAAAGGATTACTTAGCGTGTTAATTTGACTGAACCGATGATTTTACACCAATTTTGCAGCTAACTCATTTATCTGATATTATTTAGCTTTAGTGATCAGTTTTTGTATTTTATTCATGCATGTTTATAACTTTTATTAAAATTAATAAAAAGCATATTGAATCATTTCCCTCTATAAACAGTTTGTGGCAGAACCATTGAGAATCTAGGTGAATCTGCTGATCCACCTCTGAGTCTAGACAACTCTCCGTAAGTTAAACCTCTGGTTCTCACAGTTGCAGTACTTGTGCATTAGAGGTTCTGATAGGTACTGGCACAGTTGCTTGCTTATTAGGTATGGAGCTTTTCAGTATTTAATGTTACTTTTTCTGGACTATTGCATTCAATATCTCCTTCAAAAGTTTTATAGAAAAAAATTATGAATGAGATGAAAAAGTGAGTAACACAATCAGTTCATTTAAATGGCAATGATGCATGGCTTTTAAAAAGCAGGTCTTACATGGTGAAATATTATCTTTTCTAAAGCAGTGCATCATAGCAGAGGCGGCGAGTTATATGGGCCCATGGTGCCTGTGCTCCAGGAATATTCAGGGCGCGGTGGCCGGCTCCACCAATGTTCAGGGCCGAGTCTCTCCCACGGCTCCCCCAGAGCATCTCCCAGCCCTGTCTGCCGCCCCCAAGCGATTTAAAAAGGCCCAGGGGCCCCCGGCCACTGCCATTGCAGTGAGGCTAAGGCAGCTTCCTGCCCACCCTCACTCCGTACCACTCCCAGAAGCAGCTGGCACATCCCTGTGGTCCTGGAGGTGTGTGTTTCTGTGCGCTGCCCCTGCCCGAGCGCCAACTCCACAGCTCCCATTGGCCGGGAACTGCAGCCAATGAGAACTGCAGGAGCAGTGCCTGTGGGCAGCGGCGTACGGAGACCCCCTGGCCGCCCCGCCTAGGAGCTGCTGCCAGAAGGGTGTGCGGGTCGCTTTCGGGAGCCGCCCGAGGTAGGCAACATACTCCTCATCCTCTCTTGCACTCCAACCCTGCCCAAGCCCAGAGCCTTCACCCCAACTCCCTCCCAGAGCCTGCCCCCCGCATCCCCTCCTGCACCCCAACTGCCTCACAGAGCCTGCCCCCCGCATCCCCTCCTGCACCCCAACCCCCTGCCCCAGCCCCGAGCCTGCACCCAAACTCCTTCTGAGTCCTCACCCCCTCCTACACTCCAACCCCCAGCCCAGAGCCTGCACCCCAAACCCCCTCCTGCACTCAAACTCCCTCCCAGAGCCTGCACCCCCTCCTATGTCCCCTCACCTAAACTCCCTTCCAGAGCCTTAGGTAGGTGTGGGGAGTGGGCGGGAATTGGACCCATTCTGGGCACTGCCAAAAATTGTACGAACCTGCCGCCCCTGCATCATAGTGATATCACAAAAAGCAAATTGGCATAGATCAGTAGTTCACAAAGTCTGATTTAGCAGAACTCTTGTTGGAAGTCTGTAGAGAGTTGCCTGCTCACATCTTTTTGTTTTCAGCTGCTTCTATGAGTGCTCAGTCTCTTTATTGCAAAGAAGAGCCTGTAGGCCTCTAAAAGCATCTGGAAATTATGAGAAGCAAGCATAGCTGCTTATACAAGGGACTGTTTCTGCACTGAAAAGAGGAAACAGGGGCCATCAGGGTAGAGAAATGTACGGGGAAGAAGGGAATGAGGTAACCGGGTTAATGTATCCAATAGAAAAGAAGACCAGACGATTGGACATCATATCTGGGGGAGAAGAGAACCAAGCTACAGGGAAGCCTCTGCAAGCAGGGAAGAGGCACATGAGCTAGAAATATATGAGCAAGGGAGTGATGGGAGAAATAGAAAGGGCCACAACAGAAGTGGAAGAGGAAGTGAAAGGGGAGAGAACTTTTTTAAAAAGAACACCACATGTTGCATTAAAGACAGATGCACTTGCATACTTGCCTATTACTTTCCCATGTAAGCAATTTCTGTAGCTGCCACAGGAGTGTTGTGCAGTTGTGAACAGGGAAAGGTAGTGGTTCGCCTGGTCACAGATGGATTGGGAGTTTGTCTACAAAATACATTTTCTATAAATATGTAGTTGATACCCTGGCCAGGTTTGAGACCACCTGTTAGACATGATGGGCCATCTTTGCATCTCAGGTGATACTACAGCTCAGTCTAGGACTCGTGTTAATCTAGTTTCTATATTTTATACTGTCTTGTATAACACTTATTCCACAGTGTCTTCTAACTGTGAAGTGTTGAACTAGGTCATATGAGTGGGATAATTATGATGTCACCGAGTGTATTTTGAAAGGGTGTTCTGAAACTATTGCGTATGACACAATATTTTCATGGTAGTCAATCATTCAGTAAGACTGTACCACCTAAATGAGCTGTGTGTGAAGCAAAGTCAGTGCATTGTAACAGACTGCAGTCATTTGATGCAGTACAACAACCCTTTTACCCTCAGTAGTACCATAGGCAGCGGCACACTGGTGGTGTTCCAGGTTTTGTTACTTACAACTGTGCAATATTTTTTACTTCTGTCTGGGAAGTTTAACATGACATTCTGCTAAAGTATATTGCATAATTGTTCATTCATTAGAAAGCAGTGATGTAGACATGTAATGATGTACAGTTGTTGCAGGGGTTCTCAAGGATCACAAGATTAACTCTAGTTTTTAGTGTTTAAAGAGAATGCAGTTCACACAGCTGAACAGAATCTATAGACATAAAGATACTTTTGAAAATTTTCTTGCAAGCCGGTATATGTTGTACCACACGTTTCATAGAATGGAACATGCAGTCAGGGTGGAAAAGTAAATAAAATAGAGACGTTCTGATAATGAGGCATAATTCAGTGAGATCCTAATAAGGTGAACAGTTTGAAAAACACTGCTGTAGAACATTGCTTTAGCCGTGTCTCTGGCTGAGGACATGTTGGGGATTATGCTCTAGGCAGGTGTTAAGCTTGAGAGTGCATGGATGAGGAAACTCAAAGAGAATCTGCAGAACCAGATGTAATGGAGAAGGGGAATGTAGTGGGAGCTAAACCAGAGAGGGGGTGAAATTCCAGTGGGAGATCTGAAGAGTTGGGGCAAACTCCAGAGAAGGAAAGTGGAGAGCTAGAGATAGTGGAACATGAGCAGTGTGGAGAAAGGGGGAGGAGGGGAAAATGTAAACAGGTGATGTAGGCACAGGGTGACCAGACATACCAATATTAGGGGCTTTGTCTTATAGATATGCAACTATGCCCACCTCCACCCCCCTCAAAAAAAGTGTCACGAGTTTTCACACTTGCTATCTGTCACCTTATGTAGGGAACTGGGAGCAGGGAGGAAGATGTGTGTGGCAAACTTAAGGGAGAGCCAATTCAGAAGGATGGGGAAAAATAATAGATTTGACATGGAAGAGGAGCAAGAAACTTCAACAATTGGATAACCTCAGAAGTATGTAAATGAGGTAATGAGTATTTATTGATACGCAAATTGGGATATTTCATCACATGTACAAAATGTCCAGCTTTCCGATTTTGCAGACTTAACAGGTATGAGCAAGAGAAAAATAGGAGGAATGTGGTACGCTCCAGAAGTACAACTGATGAACCCTATTATATGGGTGGCCCCCACGTGTCTGGAAGAAATGCTTTTTGTTAATCAGACATGTGGACTTTCTCCATCTGCACTGGATCAGTATTGACAAAATGACCCCTTGGAAATGTGTAGTAATTTTAGAAAATTTCTTGGTAATCAAGGGTATGGCAGAACTTGTTAGTCAGCATAAAAGAAATAAAATCTTTAGAGGTAGAATGTTTTCTGATCCATCTAGCAGGTGACCATATTGCTTAATATGTTTGAGACTAATTAGAACTTTTATTTGTATTACAAAGCAAAATAAAAGTGCTTGCCTAAAAGCTAGAGGTCAAGTTAACATTGTTGCGTGTGCAATTAGTTTCTCTTCTGTGCAGCACAGCCTATACATTTAATTTTTGGGGGGAAGACAAAAACAGCATCTCCTTCTTTAATAATTACAGTAGATCTCATCCTATTTGTTTACTTTCAAAGGAAGACTTTAACAGGAGGGTTTAATTACAAAGATCGGCAAGCCTTAAATGTTTAAAACTGGGCTTTTTTCAGATAGATATTTGAATTGAGCTCCAAATTCCCCAAATGAAGACGAAAACAGCTGTCTACCGTATAAATGTAACAGAACCTAGGTGTTCTTGGATTTTCTTTAAGGTATAGCTGAATGTTTCTCTAAGGTGTATTTTCACTAAAGATTTATTTGGTTCACTGACTTCGGTTCAAGTGGAAAAGACTTGAGGGCAGCCTGGCTGGCTGAATAGGAAAAAAACTGCTCTTTTATCATACATGGGCCTGCAGCCAGCCCTGTTAGTGACATCATGGAAACTTGTGGTATCCTGTGTATATAGTAGTAAGAAAATGTGTTGCCCACATAGACTGTCTCTTTGGTGCTGTTATGATACAGCAACAAGCTGTGACTTGGCATGCCATTTCTAACAGACAATAATTTAAATGACATATCATTATAATTTCTAAATAAAGAGACTTGAATTTTTTCAAATATGTGTTTGAGTCCAGTGAAGGGGAGAGTTGTCAGAGAAACATGCTTCTCAAAACCATGTCGCCATTTCCCCTTTTAAATTTGTGACTACTCACAGCGAGTTGCATTTAAATCACCCTGAATGTGCTGAATCATTGCTTGAAATGGTATTTATACCCATATTCTGAATATACCCAGTTCCCTGAAACTGAGGCTAGAAATCTTAGGACCAAATCATGTTCACTTTACCCACATGATGTGTCAGAGAGCTTGCTTGTTAGGGAAAGCAAATGGGATTTGATATTACAAGATTATGCAAGACTTCCATATTTTGGGGATTGGGCCAAATATAAGTAACTCCTTTTTTTCTTATTGCTGGTTCTGACTATATGTTAGTGCATGGTACATAAATAGATTACTTTAAAATTTTGAAAACAATCACAATACATTTTAGTTTTTAACATTGCCTATTACTTGTGAAGATGGACAGTATATCAGGCAATGAATTACACAGTCTGTTCCCCAGAAATAAGCCATTACAGTATATTGAACAACAGAATGATTGCCAGAATTCCTTATTATATTTGCAGTCCTTCACCTTACTTAGCAAGAGTGGGAAAATAGCCTTGTCAAAGAGGTGAGACACTCTCTTTTAGACTACTACTTTTTGTCAAAAAATCAAGTGTGGAAATACATATAAAAAAACATCTAGGGGCCAGTTGAAATTGTAATAGTCTTAAAGCATTTAAACCATCTGTGAAAAATAGGTAATATTATTATGTAAAATAAATCGTACACATTTTAAAATGTTAAAGGCTGCGGTAAAAACTAATTACTATTTTTTCTTACTAATTAAAAAAGAATCTCCGTTTTGAGGGGCAACCATATTGTGTATGTTACAGATCGTAATACAATTAAAGGCCCACATTTGTGTGTTGTATAATACATATTTGAATATGTGTGTTGTGTACAGTGAGATAATACATGATGTCAGAGAGAGGTACAAAGTTTTTTGGGATTTCCCAAATAACTTGCTTAGGGCACTAGACAGTTATTGGGAGACTCAGGTTCAAGTCCCTGCTCTGCCACAGACTCCCTGTGTGATCTTGTGCAAATCACTTAGCCTCTCTGTGCCTTAATTTCGCGTCAGTAAAATGGGGATAAAAGATTTTCCTATCTGGGATGTTGTGAGAGTTAATACACTAATAATAGTGAAGTTCTCAGCTACTATGGTAATAAAGGACATATAAGTGACACTTCTGTCTTTAACATGATATGCATATCACCACAATATACGTGTAGGTTGAAGTACACTCATCGTAAATTTTTTTTTAAAAATGATGAATGTTGTCAATGACTACTTTCAGCTATGTACCATAGCAGGATGTTTGTGAGAAGGGTGGAGGGACGTGAATTAAGAGTATTTCACAATGCCAAGAGTTACTGAGGTAGAATTTAAAATTGTTTAGAACAGGGGTCGGCAACCTTTCTTCATTTATTCACTCTAATTTAAGGTTTCACGTGCCAGTCATACATTTGAATGTTTTTAGAAGGTCTCTTTCTATAAGTCTATAATATATAACTAAACTATTGTTGTATGTAAAGTAAATAAGGTTTTTAAAATGTTTAAGAAGCTTCATTTAAAATTAAATTAAACTGCAGAGCCCCCCAGACCGGTGGCCAGGACCTGGGCAGCGTGAGTGCCACTGAAAATCAGCTTGCGTGCCGCCTTCGGCACACGTGCCATAGGTTGCCTACCCCTGGTTTAGAACATATGAATGGCCATACTGGGTCAGACCAAAGGTCCATCTAGCCCAGTATCCTGTCTTCCAACAATGGCCAATGCCAGGTGCTTCAGAGGGATTGAACAGAGCAGGAAATCATCAAGTAATCCATCCCCTGTCGCCCATTCCCTGCTTCTGGCAAACAGAGACTAGGGACACCATTCTGCTTGCTGTGAAATTTGGTCCCATTTGTGCAGCAGAGTACACGGGGTCCTACATGGAAGGTAACCAGCTACTAGACTAAGACAGGGAATAAGGCTAAGATTTTGTCATGTTTATATGTCGTAAATGTCATAGACAGGTCACAGGTAATGAACAAGAATTGATGGAAGCCTGAGTCCCATGATGCCCGGGCTGGTAGCCCAAGCCCTACTGCCTGGGGTTCACAGCCTGAGCCCTGGGGATCACCCCGCCATCCGAGAGAGGGACTGACAGCCCAAGTCCTGCCAACCACCTGGGAAAAGAGGGAGCTGATAGCCTGAGCCTCGACACCCATTGTGGGGGGCCGACAGCTGAGGCCCTGAAGTTGCAGAGGTCACCAAAAAATCACAGAATCTGTGACAGAGTTGTTGCCTTAACTGGGAACACAAGCCCTATAAAAGGGTAAAGGAGAAAGCTTGTTTACAAAAATAAATAAATAAAGTGGAGGGAAAACCTACTTTCTGGCTGTTTTCTAGCTGGAATAAGTTGGGAAAACAGGAAAAAGGTCTGAAAAATGGATTTTCCCCACTTTCTCACAGTTTTTCCTCCCTTAACCCTCCATTTTCCAACTGGGGGAAGAGGTGGCAAGAGGTTGTTTTAGTTTTTGTTTTGTTTGAGAAAAAGTAGTGTGGGGGTCAAATACCAAAACTGAAGGGGAAAACTAAAATTATTTGGTTTCCAAAAACTGAAACAAAACACACATCAAAATGAAATATTTGGACAATGCTGAAATTTTCCAATCAAAATTTGTGAAAATTGACATACTCTTACAGAAAATTTTACAACTTTTTATGCAGAGAATTTGGATCAGCGCTAATCATTTATAAAAAGATTTGTGTGATAGAACATTTTGCTCAACTACGCCTATTTCAGAAACTGGGGTCCTGATTCTGATCTCATTTACACAAGCTTTACACCACTAAATTTCCATTGACTTCAGTGAAGATACTCCTGGTGTGTACCAGTCTGAGTTCAGAATAGGTCTTTGAGATGTCTTTTGCTAAGATACTAAGCTATTACCAGTACAGGTATAGGGATTATTGGGCCATCTATATTGTTAAATGGCCTTTAGCCTTAACTTCTATGAATTTTAAACCCCCAAATGTTCATTATTCATTATAATGAAGAAATTGTTCATTTATTATAATGGAAAACTAATAAAAGGTAACGAAGCAGAGTCAATGTGCTCCTAGCTGAGATTTATACCTTGGAAGGAATTTTAGTAAATAATACTTTTTTTGCCAACTCTCTTCTATAACTATACACTCATACTATACTGTTTGCTCATTAAAAGATATAACATATTTTAGGTATTAAGCTTCATATTTGCTATCGTTTTAATCCCTCGAAGATCAGATTATGAACTGGAAGAATGTTTCCCATGCCTAAGTGTGGTGAATGTCAGACAGCAAATGCTAGTACTCAGTACATTATAGAGTGAACAACATTTCACTAATGTTGTTGTGATCAATTCCAAAGATTGCTCTTTTACTCATTCTTCCTGCATGTGAGGGGTTACATGTCAAACACGATGCAGGTGTCTGGAATGCATTTAAAACAGCTTATCTTAACTTGTATTTTACTATCTTATTAGTGCTTATTAGCTAGATAATTAAAAGGAGACTATAATGAAGAAAACATTTATATCAATTAAACTTTTTAAAATGGCATTTTTTTACTCTGTTTACTATTAATTTAGCAATAATCAGTTGCTAAATATGTTTCTTTTCATTGGTAAGACTTAGATGTGTTTGCTTTACAAGATAAAGTAGTTGCAATTGTTTTCTAATTATGGTAATTTCATACAGCTATCTAAAGGGATAAGATCAGTATCTCTTATCTAAAATTTATTTGAAACAATACATGAGACAGTGTGTTGCTAGAGATCACGAATGAGTTCTATTATGAATGTGGGATTTTATTTACAAGCTTGCTTTATTTGTTTAAAAAGTTATCTCCATGTTATTGAAGATAAATAACAGAAATATCCAAAACACAGGACCTGGTAGTAATGGGGGACTTATTGATTTCCAAGAGACATCTGGGTAAAGTAATATGGCAAAACACAAAATTTCCAGTTATTTTTTGGAGTCTGTTGGGAACAACTTTTTGTTTCTGAAAGTGGAGGAATTAACCAGGGGAACAGCCATTGTAGACTTGTTTCTGACCAACAGAGAGGAATTGGTAGTTACTCTGAAGGTGGAAGGCAATTTGGGTGAAATTAACCATGAAATCTTAGATTTCATGATTCTAAGGAAATGAAGGAGTGAGAGTAGCAGAATAAGGACAGTGACTTCAGAAAAGCACACCTTACCAAACTCCGAGAACTGGTAAGTAAATCTAAAGGAAAAAGGAGTTCAGGAGAGCTGGCAATTTCTCAGGGAGACAGTATTGAAGGCACAACTACCAAGTATCCCAATGCAAAGGAAAGATAGGAAGAATAGTAAGAGGTCAATATGGCTCCATTATGAACTCTAATACAGTACTGTATCCTGAAAATAAAAAAAAAAACATATAGAAAGTGAAAACATGGACAAATTCCTAAAGAGTACACAAGAATAGCACAAGCATGAAGAAACAAAATCAGAAAGACTAAGGCACAAAATGAGTTATACCTAGCAAGGGACATAAAAAGCAATAAGAGGAGGTTCTTTAAATACATTAGGAGGAAAAGAAAGTTGTCAGTCTTCTACTTAGCAGAAAAGGAGAGCTAAAAACGGATGACGTCAAGAAGGCTGAGGTGTTTAATGCCCATTTTTCTTCAGCCTTCACTAAAGATGTTAATAGTGACCATATACTCAACATAATTAATATTAACAAGGGGAAGGAATGCAAGCCAAAATAGGAAAAGGAAAGATAAAAGAATGTTTAGATAAGTTAGATGTATTCAAGTCAGCAAGGCTTGATGGAATTCATCCTAGGGTACTTAAGGAACTAGCTGAAGCAATCTTGGACCAATTATCAATCTTGGAACCATTATCAATCTTGGAACCATTATCTTTGAGAACTCCTGGAGAATAGGTGAGGTCTTAGAAGACTGAAAAGGGCAAACATAGTACCTATTTTTAAAAATGGGAACAAAGAGGACCTGGAGAATTATAAATCAGTCTGCCTATCTTTGATACTTGGAAATATATTGGAACAAATCATTAAACAATCAATTTGTAAGCATATGGAGAATAATAGGGTTATAAGGAATAGTCAGCATGGATTTGTCAAGAACAAATCATGCCAAACCAACCCAATTTCCTTCTTTGATAGGGTTACTGGCCTAGTAGATGTGGGAAGCAGTAGACATAATACATCTTAATTTTAGTAATGCTTTTGACACAGCCCCACATGACAGTTCCATAAGCAAACCCCTAGGAAAATGTGGTCTAGATGAAATTACTATAAAGTGGGTGCACAACTGGTTGAAAGACAATACTCAGTGGGTCGCTGTCAAACTGGGAAGGTGTATCTAAGGGGTCCTGCAGGGGTCAGTCTGGGGTCAGGTACTATTTAGTATTTTCATTAATGACTTTGATAAAGTGAAGAGTACACTCATAAAATTTGTGGATGCCTCCAAGATGGGCGGTGTTGCAAGCACTTTGGAGGACAAGATTAGAATTCAAAATGACTTGAACAATTGGAGAACTGATCTGAAATCAACAAGATGAAATTCAATAAAGACATTTAGGAAGGAAAAATTAAATGTACAATTGCAAAACGGGGAATAACTAACTAGGTGGTAATGCTGCTGAAAAGGATCTGAGGGCTATAGTAGATCACAAATTGAATACAAGTCAACAATGTGATGTAGTTGCAAAAAAGGATAATATGATTCTGGGCTGTATTAACTGGAGTGTTGTATGTAAGTCACTGGGGGTACTTATCCCACTTGTAGGGTTGCCAACTTTATACTCGCACAAAACCGAACACCCTTGCTCGACCCCCGTCCCACGCCTTTTCTGAGGTCTGCCCCTCCTCCGAGGCCCCCGTCCCCTGCCTAGTTAGTTATTCCCCACATCTGCTCAATCCATCCCCATTCCCTCTGTTGCTCTCTCTCACCACCTTCCTCATTCACTCGCTCATTTTCACTGGGCTGGCTCAGGGTGGGTGGGGTGCGAGAGAGGGTGAGGGCTCTGGCTGGGGATGCAGGCTCCAGGCTGGGGCTGAGGGGTGTAGGATGCAGGAGGGGGCTCCAGGGTGGGGCTGAGGGCTTCCAAGTGTGGGAGGGGGCTAGGGCAGAGGGTTGGGGTGCGGGGTGTGTGTGACGGCTCTGGCTGGGGGTGCAGGCTCTGGGGAGGGGCTGGGGATGAGGGGTTTGGGGTGCAGGAGGGTGCTCCGGGCTGGGTTCGGAGGGTGGCAGGGGGATCAGGGCTGGGGCAGGGGATTGGGGCAGGGGAGAGGGTCAGGGGTGCAGGCTATGGGTGGTGCTTATCTCAAGCAGCTCCTGGAAGCAGCGGCACGTCCCTACTCCGGCTTCTATGTCGAGGTGTGGCCAGACAGATCTGCGCACTGTCCCGTCCGCAGGTGCTGCCACGGCCAATGGGAGCTGCGAAGCTAGCGCTTGGGGTGGGATCAGTGTCTGGAGGCCCCTGGCTGGTCACATGCTGCTGCTTCTGGGAGCCGCGTGGAGCCAAGGCAGCCTGGGAGCCTGCCTTAGCCCCGCTGTGCCACCGACCAGACTTTTAATGGCCCAGTCAGCAGTGATGACCGGAGCCGCCCGGGTCCCTTTTCGATCAGGTGTTCCGGTCCAAAACCGGACACCTGGCAACCCAATGTACTTGGCATTGGTGAGGCTTCGGCTGGAATGCTGTGACCAGTTCTGGGCCCACACTTTAGGAGAGATGTGAACAAACTGGAGAGAGTCCAAAGGACAGCCACAAAAATGATGGAAGAATTAGAAACCCTGACCTGTGAGGAAATGTTGAAAAAAACTGGGCATGTTTATTCTTGGGGAAAAAAAGAGTGAAAGGGGAATGTGATGTCTTCAAATATGGTTAAAGGCTGTTATAAAAGAGGACTGTGATCAATTGCTCACAATGTCCACTGAAGGTAGAAGTAGTAATGGGCTTAATCTGACGGTAGCTAAGCTCTGGAATAGATTTCCAAGGGAAGCTGTGGAATCCTCATTACTGGACGTTTTTAAGAACTGGTTGGACAAACACCTGTCAGGGATGGTCTAGGTTCATCAGGTCCCTTCCAGCCTTACATTTCTATGCTTCTATAAAAAGTTGGATCTGGGTTCAGATTCTGAACCTGCCCCTTACAAAGTTCACATGTCTTTTTGCCTGGAGTTTTCTTTAGGCCCATCTCTACTTCAAAATCTCATTACGATTGAGAGAGAACTGAGTGATCTATAGCAATCATTAATATGATCTTTTAATGTATGATTGTTACACAGTTAACTCACGATTTGTAGTCTAAATGAAGTGTAGTGAAGTCTGTATAAAACATCATGTATGGGAGGGAACATTTGTTATTCCCTTTATGTGTTACCCTCCTTTGCTGTGTTAATTCTAATTTAGATTGGAACTAATTTTATTTTATTTTATGTTCCTGTGATGGCCTACTAATAACATGCAGTACTAGTGTGTGTAGACGGTTGTATCTTAAAACTCCTAGCACTACTTAGTTTTGTGCCTTAAGCATTGCTGAGCCCACCGGCTCCGCTAATATCTGCTCTGCTCTTACTGCTGGTTTGATTGATATTGGCTGTTCCTTTAATGGGTTGACTGCCTTCAGCACTTAGATGAACGATGAATGGATCTTGACCTGCTGCTCATGGCTTGAGGGCAGATTAAAATACTGTCATTAATGATGCCACTTGGAAGTGACAAAGTCTGCTTATTGATTAACTCATTAGTATCTGGTTTCAGAGTGGTAGCTGTGTTAGTCTGTATCAGCCAAAACAACGAGGAGTCCCTGTGACACCTTAGAGACTAACACATTTATTTGGGCATAAGCTTTTGTGGGCTAGAACCAAAGCTTATGCCCAAATAAATGTGTTAGTCTCTAAGGTGCCACAAGGACTCCTCGTTGTTTTTTCATTAGTATTTTAAGTAGTACTTTTCTGTAATGAATTCTTTTAGAAGAGATGTTAGTGCCACTGTCATAAACATACAGCTAAGGGTAGCATAAAATCTCTCCTTTACCTGTAAGGGGTTAAGAAGCTCAAATAACCTGGTTGGCACCTGACCAAAAGGACCAATAAGGAAAGAAGATACTTTCAAATTGGGGGAGGGGGAGAGGTTTTGTTTGGGCTCTCTTTGTTTTGTTCTCTCTGGTTAGAGAGAGAGAGAGAGACCAAGGAGATAACCCAGCTCCTATTGAAATGATACATCTAAGATTACAGAAATTGTAAGTAATAGCAAGGAAATGCGTTAGATTATCTTTTGTTTTAGCTTGTGAATTTTCCCTATGCTAAGAGGGAGGTTTATTCCTGTTTTTGTAACTTTGAAGTTGAGCCTAGAGGGGAATCCTCTGTATTTTAAAGCTTATTACCCTGTAAAATTACCTTCCATCCTGATTTTACAGAGGTGCTTCTTTTACTTTTTTCTTTATAATAAAGTTCTTCTTTTAAGAACCTGATTGGTTTTTAGTGTCCTAAAAATCCAGGGGTTTGATCTGTGCTCACTTTATTAACCTATTGGTTGGTATATTATTCTCAAGCCTCCCCAGGAAAGTAGGTGAAGGGGTTTGGGGGATATTTTGGGGGGGATAGGGCTCCAAGTGGCCCCTCCCTGAATGTTTGTTTAAATTACTTGGTGGTGGCAGCAATACCATCCAAGGACAAGGAAAGGATTTGTGCCTTGGGGAAGTTTTTAATCTAAGTTGGTAGAAATAAGCTTAGAAGGTCTTTCATGTGGGTCCTCACATCTGTAGCCCAGAGTTCAGAGTGGGGAGGGAACCTTGACAGCAACCTTTCCCAGAATGACTGACTTGTTCAGCTGTAGAGCTGATTCACTGCCGTACATTTTGTACTGGAATTCTATTCATGCTATTGAGTTATATTGGTATAGTGGAAAGCAGTATACTGAAAGTTGTTGGGATTTCAATTTCTCTTTTGTCTGTGGACAAGCTAGTGTATTTTAAAGTCAGTTTAAATTTAGGGCATCGCCTCTGATCCAGATTTATGGCAAGGAAACTTAGTTGTCACAATCAGAAATAAAGACTTTTGTCTTTCTGTCTTCAGATCAAGTGTGTCTCTTCATAGATATGTATTTTTCCTTAGTACTCTGATAAAGTAAAAAACAGATTTTACGACTTACAATAAAATAAAGCTAGTCAAGGTTTATTTATATAATTGCAAGTGTAACTGCAACTGTTTATTTTCAGTCCCTTGTGAGATCAGATTTGTAGGATTTCAGCAACAGGAGTAAGTGTGGAAAAAAAGAAAACCTGCATATTATGTGATCCTTCTTCATTGTGATCTGTTGAAATTAGACATTTTAATAGTAACCTTATCCATCCTCTGGACATTTCTACTGCCCCTCACTACCTGTGTGGGACAAGAGCCTCTCTCTCTTCTAAGAGAGTGGGGTATGAAAACTGCCAAGTCTCACTGTGAATCAGCAGCATTAGAGCAGCAGGGAGCATGGAGTCCCAGGTGGAGAGCCAATGGGAGCTGCGGGGGCAGCATCTGCTGCCCATGCCTCTGCCAGGGGCTAGACGTACTGGCTGCTTCTGGGAGCAGCGCAGAGCCAGAGCAGGTAGGAAGCCTGTCTTAGCCCCACTCCACTGCCAACTGGGAGCCGCCTGAGTTAAGCGCTGCCCGGCTGGAGCCCATACCCCAAACTGCCTGCCTCAGCTCAAACCCCCCTCCCACACCCCAGCTCCCTCCCAGACCCCGTACTCCCACCCGCACCCCAACCCCCTGCCCCAGCTCGGAACTCCCTCCTGCACCCCACCCCCTACCCCAGCACTGAGCCCCCTCCTGCACCCAAACTCCTTCCTGGAGCCTGGACCCCAAACCCCTGCCCAGCCCGGAGCCTGCACACCCTCCGGCACCCCAACCCCCTGCCCCAGCCCAGTGAAAGTGAGTGAGGGTGGGGGGCTGGAGTGAGTGGGGGCGGGGCAGGGCAAGGGTGTTCGGATTTGTGTAACTAGAAACTTGCCAACCCTACTCCGGACATTTTTTTATAAACTGTTTCTGTGCTGGGATTTTAATTGTCAATACTCTGCTTATCCAAATGTGGGAGTTATCACTAAATTTGAGAAAGATCAAACAGACAGTGGATTTTGTAGAATAAACCACCTACAGAGACATCAGGTTGGAAGGTGCGAATCCTTAAAAGCTCAAAGCCATGTCCAAGAACTTAATTTTACATCAAATTTATGGCAATGGCTAATTTAAGACTTGTATATCTTTTTTAAAACTAAATTTAACTTAGTGCTAAATGCTAGCTTAATTGCAGTTTGTAGTGTGATTGCCAGCAAAAGAGCTGCAGGGAAGAACACACATAATTGCAATGTAGGCAGAGGACATTTATAGTCAGAAGCTTAGCATTTTTTGTTTGTCATGTGCTATGTAATTTTATTTCTAAACATAGTGCGATTTTAAAAACATGCGATGAGGTGCATGCACTCTACCCTTCTGACAGTTTTGCCCAAGTAAATCATGTCAGTTTAGACATATGTTTGCTGTAAAATTATTGTAGTTCGTTTGCAGAAATTATGTTTCTGTGATCTCTTTATGCCCTTTGCTCCCTGAAATCTGGAAGGAGCGGGGCACCTCTTCTACATAGGAAACAAGTAGGAACAGCCTCTTCCAGACTGAGAGCCTCCCATACACAAAATCAGTTTACAAGGCAAGACCAGAATCTTCCTTTTAATTTTACCTCTCTTTATCTTTCAATATGCTTTATCACTTATCACTTGCAATGGTGTAAATTAGGAGCAACTTTGCTGAAGTCAGTGAGATTAAACTGGTGTAAAAACAGAATCAGGCCATATAACTTTTTTAAAAATACCCATTTTTTGTGGGATTTTAAAAAGCATTTAGGTGCCTAAGTCCTATTGACTTGCAATGGGACTTGGCACATTGAAAAATGCTACCCTTTATCTATAGATTGTAGCAGTATACTTCTTTCTATCACATACTTGAATTCCACTCCATAACTACTCATTTTTTGCGTATGTATACTACTATCCTGTACAAAAGTGTTTTTAACATGTGATTAAAGTATAGAAACCATTTAAAGAAAAACATGCTACATCAGTGCAATGTCCTACATACAGCTTAGCTTGACTAGTTACAAGAAATTCTGCTCAGGATCATTGCAGATTCAACCAGATCACTTTCAAGGTGACTATGCTGATGAGAAAGACAGACTGGTGATGTTTACATTTTAGTCATAAGTTATAGTATAGTGCTTTAAAACCAAAGTCGTTTTAAAATAATCTTTCTCTCTTTTCCATTTCATTGCTATGTGAATTAATGAAATAACTTGGAAGGAAACCATAGTTATACTAGTGAGATACTATTCTCCTTTAAAGAATCAGGTTTCCATTCACTTAGGACAGTGGTCCCCAAACATTTTACCTCGTGCCCTCCCTTACCCCTGTCCACATCTCCCCTCCCCGCGGAGCTTCAGCTGGGAGCAGGGCCATGTCTCCGGTATGGGGGGATGCAGGCGGGGTAAGGGGGTGGTGAAGCCTCGGCTGCCAGCTGGTGCCCTGGGCCTGGGGCCGGCAGCCGGAGCCCTGAGTCCTGGGTGTGGGGCCAGCAGCTGGAGCCGAGTCCAGGAGCGGAGCTGGGTGGAGCTCCCTCTCTACCCCCTGTGGCCCCCAGCTGCGCCCCCCCCCAAAGGTTCCTCCATGCCCACCTTAGGGGGGCGCACCCCACAGTTTGGGGACCTCTTACTTAGTAACTGACCTAGAATAGTATATTTGCTGCTCAAAAGATCAATTCTACCTATAAGTTTTTAGGTGCAGGAACGGAGTGATAGATAATTGAAATCTGAGGCACTAATCTAAAGCAGTTGGTATTCTGTTACTGGAATTTAACTATTACTCTCTTTGGCTGCTGTGTTTCCCCATCTGTGTGAAAGCATATGTGGTTAACAAATGAACACCCAAAAATCTATAGTTCTGCTCTAAGTGTGGAGTTTGCACATTTTCTCCCTTGGGACTGGCAGGCTGGGTAGGCAGGGGTGGGTATTACAGAAGGACAGAAAGTGGGCAGAGAATTTGGGGGCCATTACAGTCCCCAAAATTTAAACTTCAGGCAGCTGACCAGTCAAGTTTTGGGAGTAGAGAACATGCTCCTCTAATTCATCATTTGTTTTTGGACTTTTTAGTAGGTAGAATAATGCACAAAATGATTAATGGAGAAGGCAGTAGACTGGAGAAGACATTGTGGTTAAGTGAAGCGGGGGCTCTGAAATTTTGTTCTCAGACATGCCAAATAAATGTGCTGGCCCAGATCTTAGAAATATAGGACTGGAAGGGACCTTGATAGGTCATCTAGTCCAGTCCCCTGAATTCCTGGCAGGGCTAAGTATTATCTAGACCAGGGGTTGGCAATGTTCGGCACGCGGTTCGCCAGGGTAAGCACCCTGGCGGGCCGGGCCAGTTTTATTTACCTGCTGACGCGGCAGGTTCGGCCGATCGCGGCCCCCACTGGCCGCGGTTCGCCGTCCCGGGCCAATGGGGGTGGCAAGAAGCGGCGCGGGCGAGCGATGTGCTGGCCGCGGCTTCTCGCCGCCCCCATTGGCCCGGGACGGCGAACCGCGGCCAGTGGGGGCTGCGATCGGCCGAACCTGCCGCGTCAGCAGGTAAATAAAACTGGCCCGGCCCCCCAGCGTGCTTACCCTGGTGAGCCGCGTGCCGAACGTTGCCGACCCCTGATCTAGACCATCCCTGAAAGGTGTTTGTCTAACTTGTTCTTCTGTCATACCTGCATCCAAATCTATACGTGGAGGCTTGGTGGAAAGAGGGGTCAGCTGTGTCCGCATTGCAGTGTCCTCTCTACCCCATACCTTGCAGAGGGGCCTTCATGATCCAGGGATGCAGATTTGGCAACTTGAGGGAGGGAGTGGGTAGGACGGGAGTGAGGCTGAGGAGGTGACACAATTCCTCTTCTTTCTAGCCATATAGATGCCCTGAAAAAGAAACTACGGTCTGAGACTGTAGTCTCTCTTCCATCATGCCAAAGGTCAGAGCTGATGTGAAAGTTCATAGCCACTGCATGGATGGCCCTTTGGCCTCTCACAGGTCTCTGGGAACTGGGAAGCTATCAAATTTAGCAGCAAGTCCCATGGTCTTTTCCATAGGAGCCAAATCCTACCTTCTCTGATGTAACAATAGAGGGAGGAGCTCTGTGAGGGTATCTTTGCAGAGATTTCCCCTTTATTCCCTTCCTCCAAATTATGCCCCTGGGCAGGGTGATCTGGACCGTATTAGAACCCTGTAGTTTTGTATATTTTAACTTTACTAAAATATTTTTACTCAAAACAGGTAAAAATATTAAATTAAAAATATTGGTTTAACTTTTAGGAGTTAGGCAGTTATAAAACAATTGATTTCATTGCCTGCTTTTGCAGGAACTTCAGTATCATCTTACAAATGTGATAGAAATATGTTTTCTTTTCAGTGTCATTGCTGGTACTGTGTATTGTGCTAAACACAATGTTACTTGCACAGTATAGCTGACAAAAATGACTCAACTAATAGTGTGGCCTTAACCATTCAGTTCACGATTCCCAACTTTACAGTTCACAAATCCTAATCATTTTGCACGCTGCTGGACAAGGAGGTCAAATCTCTGGTTACCAATTTAGAGCAATGCAATTTTGTCAAGATTACAGATCACCACTAAGTTGCTAAACCACTGGTTATTTCTGATAGCTAATCTATATTCCAATAATATACATAATATATAGTGAAAAGAATGGGTGCTGAAAATAAAAAGGATGTGTTTTGAAGTCTCATTGCTTCTAGATAACTTGTGAATACTACTGAGTTCCTTTATTACAGATTACTATATGTGGTACTTAGGGCTGGAGAATTAGAACAGAAGAATGGCCATACTAGGTCAGACCAAAGGTCCATCTAGCCCAGTATCCTGTCCTCTGACAGTGGCCAATGCCAGGTACCCCAGAGGGAATGAACAGAACAGGTAATCACCAAGTGGTCCATTTCCTGTCACCCATTCCCAGCTTCTGGCAGAGGCTAAGGACACCATCCCTGCCCATCCTGGCTAATAGCTATTGATGGACCTATCCTCCATGGATTTTATCTAGTTCTTTTTTGAATCCTCCACATCTTGGAGCGCTTGGGTAGGAGGAGCAGAAAAGAATGAGCAGAACCACAGTAAGGTTATTTGCTGTGCCCCTGCCAACTCCTGCAGTTGTCAAAAACACCTTATCATGAAAGTGGTGTAAGACTGAGCCATGTTAGGAGGCATATCTGTCCTCTGACTATTTCCCTGAAGGAGAGAGTCAACTGTTGTGATTAGCCATGTCATGGTCAGGTCTGAATCCTGAAGGAGCTTTTGTGTGTCACACATTGCTGAAGTTGGTTTGCCACCATCTTCACAAGAGTTTTTTATAGGATAGTAAGTTGTGAATCTGGATGAATTCACAGTTATTAGTCTTTCTCAGCAAAAATACTTTGTGTTTAATATGTTTTCCAAAGCCTTTAGTCTTTCAGTATTGGCTAATAACCTATTGCATTTCTAGCATTGGATTTTTTTTTAAAGCTAATAGAGTATAAAAAACCTCAAACCAACAATAAGCACATATTTTGTTAATTTTCTCTTTGCAATTCAGTACTGTGAGCACTGGTTAACTCTTGAATTTTTTTATTTCAACTCCTTTGCTCCTATATTTTTCTTCAGCTTGGTTGAAAAATAGAAACTCCTACGGATATCTAGATAAAATCATCCCATTTCTGCCAAATCCATGCATTCAAAAATCATGAGAAGATGCATATGCTTGTATGTCTGGTAGGGTGACCAGATGTCACGATTTTATAGGGATAGTCCCGATTTTGGGGTCTTTTTCTTATATAGGCTCCTATTACCCCCCCACCCCCGTCCCTATTTTTCACATTTGCTGTCTGGTCACCCTAATGTCTGGGGACAACTGCTACAAAATCATATTTTTTGGAAAGTAAATATTAACTTAAAAAGTCTTTTTGATATTTAAAGTCAGTACAATAGAACCTCAAAGGTATGAACACCTCTGGAATGGAAGTTGTTTGTAACTCTGAAATGTTTGTAACTCTGAACAAAATGTTATGGTGGTTCTTTCAAAAGTTTACAGCTGAACATTGATTTAGTACAGCTTTGAAACTTTACAATGCAGAAGAAATACTGCCTTTAACCATCTTAATTTAAATGAAACAAGCACAGAAACAGATTCCTTACCTTGCAAAATCTTTTTTTAAACTTTCCCTTTATTTTAGCAGTTTACGTTTAACCCAGTACTGTACACTATTCACTTTTCTTTTGTCTTTGCTGTCTGATTGCATATTTCCTGTTCCAAATGAGATGCGTGGTTAATCGGTCAGTTCGTAACTCTGGTGTTCGTAACTCTGAGGTTCTACTGTATCTTGTATTCTGAAGCTATTAAAGATATACATTTACAAAGATCATTTCCAATATTTTGATAATGATTCTGCCAGTTGTTTGCCTTTGTATCCAACAGGTATTACCTGAAAGAAATCCTATTAACTAAACATTACATATTTAGTCTTACTTCATATGTACCATATTTCAATAGCTGTGGATATAACTGTGCTAATATATGTAACTTATGTTCATTTATTTCAGATTGTACATACACACAAGCCACACTTCATGGCTTTACATTGTCAAGAGTTTGGTGGAAAAAACTATGAAGCTTCCATGTCTCATGTGGACAAGTTTGTTAAGTAAGTAACTGGAAAGGTGCATTTCTATCCTAGTATATGATTTATGCTTGGAAGTATAACAAATATTAATGGATAACATCTTATCCTGTAAGGTACTGAGTGCCCGTAAGTCCCATTGACTTAATTTCATAGAATTGGGCCAATAGTCTTGTGAAGGTACGCTAATTTGTTGTAATACAGCTATGAATCTGTAGGGAAGTCCGGCACAAATTTAAGGCTTCATTTTAAGTCAAGAGTCTCTGTACTCCTTACTGTATACTTAGATGTGGCATATGTTTTTTTCAGAAGCACAGTACTACTGTTTTTTGAGGAATGTGCTGATAACCTCTACGTATCTGAGAATAAAATCTGGACCTTGGATCATTTGTTTTCATGCAGCAATTTCAAGTTTGCCAATATACTTTCGCTTCTCAGTTAGCCTCTACACAATTAAATATCATTTTTGTTATCTTTTTTAAATTATTATTATTATTATTATTTTTATTTTTTTTAGTAACTAGAGTCTGGCTCTTCATTTTGTGGTTGTTGCTTCTATAAGAGGAATAGTGAAAAGTAGTTGCAGTTTGTTGAAGGCCAATTACCTCTGTTGAAGGTAATTGGCCTTTAATATGAGGCATGGTCTGCACTTAAAAGTTAGGTCAACACAGCTAAATGGATCGAGGTGTGAAAAATTCAGATACAGCTGAGGGGAGAACATGTTCCCTATGAAGAGCTGGGCTGTCATTAAGGTGGAGGAACCTTAATGAAGCAGGAACATCAGGGAAGTCCGTGGGAGAGGCTGAGAAGAGTCCGCAGGGGGAGAGGATGCCGTGGGAACCTGCTGGGGTAAAGGAGCCTCAAGGGAGAAAACCCTGGGAGGCAGTGCTTGGCTGAAAGAGCAAGGAAGAAAGTTTCCAGAAGCCAGGAAATAGGGACAAAGAGCTCGCAGAAAGGGTGTCCAGAAGAGGGGCCAAATTTTTGAGTACAGACATAGTGAGACCATTGTTGAAGGTGATCATGGAAAAGGAGCCTTGGTAGTGGCAGAAGATCCTCTGTTTATGACTTCTAGTCTGATGGACATTGTTGGGTTTGGACTCTGAGGATGTTTTCTTTGAACTTGGAAGCCTTGTGCTTGTTTTAATACATGAACCTGGAAAAGGGTGTTATTGAAATAGGGAGTTTGAAGTCCTTATCAAGAACCCAAGGAAGAATATTGCAATGCTGACTCTTGCAACCAGGAAGTACTAAAAGACAGGATGTCATGTGACAGTACGGTTATTTAGTTATCTTCAGCCATTGGCAAGCTCTAATAATTAAACAATTCTATCTTTTGAGAAACTCTTTTCAAAATGCTAACTGCTAATGTATTTTCTTATGCTGCTACTTCCTAGTTGAAATCCAAACTCCTTGTGATAAAAGGTTGAGTCACAGCTGGTGGCATGGAAACCTGATATGAAGGAAATAGAAGGTGAGATAGAGGAAGTGTAAAGGAAGAAAAATTTAAGCACAAATAATTATTAAAAAAAAAACAACAGTATAAGTACTGCAGGTTGAAAAGTTAAAATATTCAATTCGCTGAGAAATTAGTGAACGGGAGATGTCATTTTGTTCTTTCATAATATATTCAACAATCTAATATATTAGGAAGAAACATTAATCATAACAAGTATTAGCTCCAAAATACATACCTAGACTGAGGTAATACCTCAAGCTAATAAACCATGCTAATCTCTTAACCTTCAGCAGTTGCTATTGTTACATTTCCTTTAGAATTTTCCCTATTAATTAGAAAATATACTATGAAAAGACAGTATGAATATATTGGTATTTTAAAATACAGGCCTGGAAATCAAGTAACTGAGTCTACACTCCAAACTCAAAAATAAATATAAAGAATTTTAGGTCAGCGCTTTTTCTGAGCTAAATGATTGTAGGAATGTAACAGTGTTGATGCCAGTGCCATCTGAGGGGATTAAAGACAACATAACCAAAGTTACACTAGTAATAAGTTTATTTTTATCCTCTTTGACATTTAATTTTGTATGTAATGATATAGTGCACCAGAAGATGAGAGAAACTGACAAAAGAATTTCACAAGCCTTAAACTTTGGATGCACTGAGTCAGGGAGGAGTAGTACAGTGCTACTGTCCCAAAATTTGGCTAAGCTTTTAATTATCTAAATGTATAGAATTCAGATACTTGAGATCTTGCATATTTGAGTAATTTAACTGAGTAGCTTTGTTTGCAATTTTTATTTTTCTGTTTTGATAGCTAACACAGTTTTGAGTGGTGACTTTTCAACATGATGAAACCCAGTTATTTTTATTAAAGGGAAGAGGTGCAACATCTAATTTAATGTTGAAACATTTTTCATTTAAATAAAGACAATAAATGCCACAGTTAATGAAATGTAGCCATAATGAGTTCTTTTCAGAAAGAAAATTATGTCCTGAAACCTCCTTGTTCTCAAATATTTGATTTGCTAATAAACCTTAATTGACATTACTGATGTAAATATTGAAGTTGTATCAACATAAGATTTTCAGTTAATCCTCCACCACCTTCAGTACTTTGAAATAATTTGAGGGTCCTATTCCATGGAAAGTAGTCAAACAGTGCCCTCTGCTGATTTTGTTAATCAGTAGTTATTTAGTTAACCTTTTTATTTTAAGTAAAAATAAGATAGCCCTTAAGTTGTTCTTTTATTTATAAAACTGAATTTATTTGCTGCATAATTTTGTGTAGCAGTTCTATTGTTCTTTCTTTTTTTATAGTGGGGCCAATTTTATGTTTCAGTGGATTTGAAATAAAAAAATATAATTTGGAATATGTCAAGTATCAGGGGGTAGCCGTGTTAGTCTGTATCCACAAAAACAACAAGGAGTCCAGTGGCACCTTAAAGACTCCTTTGTGTCTTAAAGTCTTTAAGGAGCCACCGAACTCCTTGTTATAATTTGGAATGAGCAACCTTTATATTGTAAATCATCAAAATGCAAAATTGTTACTATGGATTTCCAGGGCTGAGCATTTTTCTCACCACATTCCCTGCAAAAAATACTTTAATCTTAGGGCAGAGTAGATCCGTGCATTGTTATGGGTTGAAGAATAGAGATCCTATTCTAGGTTATGGGACAGGATTAAAAAAAAAACAAGAGGGAGGGAGAGACCTTCTGGCCCTATCTTAATCTCAGTCATGCTTCAATAGCATGTGTCCTCCTGATTGTCAAGAAGGGCAAGGGGCTGTCCACTCCATCACTGTTTGTATGTGTGATTCCCTCCTTCTGACTACTGTCTGGGGTAAGCAGGAGGGTGGGGTAAGGTTGATTGTTGAATCACATGGCTCTTGCTTGCTGACACAATGCTTCTGGGCTCAGGCCCTTTGAAATTTGTCCTAGGCTGACTGTCATTTAGTCAGTCGAAAGAGCATTCCCTGACATAGCTTCCAAAAGTCTTCTCCTGGAAAGCAGGTAGATGGGCAAAGTCATGTATGCCATTGCTAATAAATAAGGTTAAGATTTTGTCACAGTTATTTTTAGTAAAAGTCACGGACAGGTCACGGGCAATAAACAAGAATTTACAGAAGCCTGGTCCCCATTGCTGGGGGCTGACAGCCCGAGCCCTGCCGCCCGGGGGATGGGGCTGACAGTCCAAGCCCTGAAGTCATGGAGGTCATGAAAAAAATCACAGAATTCTGACCTCCATGACAGATTCATAGCCTTCCTAATAAATAGGGGGAGTAGCTTCTTCAGCTGTGGTGCTCCCACAGGACAGCAATTGCAAAGACTCATTTGCTGGATCCAAGTTCCTCCAACTACTAAAAAGAGGCAGCTTCTTCAAACTTTATTTTTTTTTTATTCTCATGCACTCCTGCCTTAAAAACCTCATGCTGGAGCACCTTAACAGCACCACTTTCAGGGCTGCCAGGTTTTGTTCAACTCTGTGTGTGACATTTTTTGACAGAGAGCAAAGAACTGAGCAGGTGTCAGGGGAAATAAAACCTATTCCCTTTGTGCCTTAGACACAAAGGAGTTTGGCCAGGTAGGGACAGAAGGGATTGTTGAGTGGGAACTGAACTCTGTTGAAAATCCGCCCAAGAGTGCAGCTATCCGTCTGCCAAGTCAGCCAATATCAAAACTGTTTGGCACATCTTCACTTCTCTTTGGGTTTCCCAAGCCTAGAGAGCAGCCTGCCACGGATGTTAGAGCCGCCAGCCTTTGAAGCCAATCATTCTACAGTCAGGTGAGCTGGCCAGCAAGTTTTACAGACTGTCTTCCAGAGTTTGGGAACCTGGAGCTCAGACTTTAAAGCCTGCTGGGCTGGTTTACCCAATTTTTAAGAAACTTTGATATCTTGAAAGTTTGTGGTTTTTTCTCAAGACCTTCAAATAATATAGATGACACTTTGCAATACCATAGTTCTTCAATAGCCTATGTGGAATATATTGGTTGATCTGAGTCCAGTCCTTAGTAGTCAGGTGGCCACATTACAAAACCATCAGTTGTCAGAAACTGGTTCCCTTGTTGACAGTCTCAGCAGAAAATCCAAGAACTGAATGGACATTCAGGCTGAAATACCCTCTCTTATTGGTGCTCCCTTCAGGTTAGAGTTAAGGAGTATTGGCAAAGCAGTCTGAGGAAGATTGAACTGCAGCTGTTTGCACTGTAACTGTTTTGTGGGTAAATGGAGAATTTCAGTCTCCAGGGCTATCAGTGTGACATATATCATCAACACTTACATTCACTTAAAATGTCTTTTTAAAAATGAGAAATAATATGAAATAGGTCCACGCTTTCTTTGATGGGTGTTAGGGACATGTTGAAATATAGTGGATGAGAGTGAAGAGATACAACAGATTTGCATATCCCTTCATATTGACAGTCTTTCATTTATGTGTTTCAGAGAATTGTTATCAAGTGATGCAATGAAAGACTATAACAGAGCCCGGGTTTACCTGGATGAGAACTACAAGTCACAGGAACATTTTACGGTAAATTTCCTTCTTCCATGAGATTAGTTTAATACTCAATTCACTTTTATGTTTGATCTTGAAATTGTTTTATCCTGACTGATGTAAGGATTGGCTTTAGCATCTTCTGTGAGGATGGGGATTACATCTTTTCTAAATATACTGTATGTGGGTAGGAGATGTTCAAATTGATTGTTTAGAAGAACTGTATCTGTTAAAATATTAGTAGAATGTCAGAGTTCATGAAAAGCGAGTTTCTGTATTCTTTTGTGCTGGTCATTGATAGATCATTATACCTCCATTCAAGGAAATGTCACCAGGCTACATTTTGGGATGGTGCCAGACTTGCAGCTTGGTTAAAGGGATTGGCAAACATTGGAAACTTTGTTATGGATCTTGAGTCTGATTCATATGACTGTGAAGGGAAAAATCAGTGTACAAACAAACTTACACTGATATGTGGGTAACATTTAGGTAAATGTGAAAATGAAACACAGGCATAGGAAAGTTCACCTTTTTATCTATAGCGGAAGAGACCATTTAGTGACAGCCTGAATTTATACAATAAACAAACCACAGCCACCATTTTATTGCATGCCTTCCCAGTAGACTATTCGGCCCCACTGTACCTTCTTCCTTGACTGACTGGACCCCTCCCTTCACGCAAGTAGCCTATTTTCATCCATCATAGCCCATCCAATATTGACTTATCTTTTTTCTAGATTGTTTCTCCAGGGTACAGTCAAGGCAATCCTCCTCTTTCTTCTCAGGGCCACTAGCGTTAATCCAAAATGTGGTGTTAAAGCAAATTTTGTACTGACAGTTTTGCTTTCCTTTGCTGATGCTGCTGGTGTGTTGTACTCTCCTTTATGCTTCTCTGTCAGCAGTTGGTCAGTCCACTCTCCCTTGTACTCCTCAAAGCATATTTAATGAGCTTATGTAGTTGAGTCACTTAACTGCTGACACACACAACTGTCCAGCTGTATAGCTTGTTCTTGTTCTTCAATTCTTCATATTGTCAGTCAATCAGAGGATCCATAATACGATCAAATATCCAACAACTTTAAGTTCAGTTTGCATTACTTAAGTGTAAATGGCAGAAAGTGACTTGGTGGATAGGCGAAACCAGTCTAAAATTCTTAGTGGAAAAACTGAAGTGCAACCCTATGTAAATATGATGTGGATTTTTATATCGATGTGACCTATGCTTGTGGTGTTAGTTTTAGACAAAGGATTAGGGAAGGACTTGTGTGATTACTTTCCATTGTATGCAGTCTTAAGAGACTGAACCAAGTAACAAAAACAAAAACAAAAGTCCCCTTACTATTCCCTGCCCCCACACACAACAACCTAAAAACCCAGAAAAGTGAGCGAGAGAGAAAGAAATTGATTCACCTTCATTGTAGGCTTTTTTTAACTTGTCACTTGTTATAGACCACTTACTGGCACTTTGTATCAAGGAATCTTGTACATAATTTCAAAGACTACTATCACAAATTAAAGATACATTTTTTAATAATCATAATTTGAACTAATAAGAGACTTGAGTCCTGAGCTTCTAGTCTTTGAATTCATGCACTGTCTGCACTAGATAAAATCCCTTTTGAAAATCTAACTACTAAGTTGTGACCATTTAGGGTAAAGTTTTATTCTTATCTTCAGTGTGGCTTGGTACTTTCAGGATGTTATTCATCTCCCCAATTCCTCATTAGTTTTGTTTCTGATTGCAAAGGTCTTTAACTTGTGTGGTTTTTTTCCATTCCTTCTAAGGCATGGAGTTGGCAACAAATGTAATCCCTAATAATTGTACGTGTGTGTGTGTGTATAAATATACTTATATTATATATCTCTATATCTCTCTCTATATATATCTCATATATATATATATATATATATATATATATATATATATATATAACTTTTTCTTTTTTAAAAAAAGTAAAAGTTCATCATATATGTTGTTGTGAAAATTCTATTTTCTTTAGAACTACAAAAGCCCAAGCATTCACAATGTTGCTAACTTATACCTCTGTTATTCTAATATCCCTTTTCCTTCAGTTTTGACAGTGTAGCCTCTATGGGACTTTCCTTGGCTTGGTTTTTGCAGAGCTAATCCTGATTTTGCTGCCCACAATTGCACAGCATGGCTGCCTCGGAGCGCTGACTCAAGGCTTTGACAAAACACCTTTGGGTAACATGGATCCTCAAAATACACCTCCCTCTTTGCTAGTATAAGGAATGTGGCTTTACTTAGAGGATATGGATATATTTCTTGAATACTGTTTAGAAAGTATAGTGCACTGACAGTGATACTCAAGGAGCTTTTGTGGAGTTTTGGATAGATAGAATTCTACAATAATTCTACTGTATGGTAAACTATCAAAATAGTCCATCTCAAACCCAAACAATCTAGACTAGTGATTGTGCCATCTGCAATTGTGTACCAGGTATGGTGAGGTTTTTGGTTTAAAGACACTTCCCTGCAGTAGCTGTCAGTACCCAACTTGTGAATTCAGATTTAAAAACTTAGTACATTTAAAAATAATTCTCTACAGCTGCAGGGCCACTGTTTAGCCTGAAGGAATTTGATGAACACCTCTACTGCTTCTGCAGCTGACAACTAGACTCTTACCTCCTGTTGGCTTTTGCAGGAAGCATCCCTAAGAATATGAAAAAGGTCAAAGGTGAGAGATAGCATTTGGCAATGGTCATTTGTCTAGATGCAGGGAATTGCTGTGCAGCTTTTCGAACCCTGCTAGAATAGAGCCTGTAGCTAAAATTTCCTCACACAACACTACTAAAAAAAAATCAGCCCTATCAGATTTCAAAATTAACAGTTATATAAAATTTAAAAAATGATGTGAAGATTAATTTCTTGGCACAAGGTAGGACAGCAGCTACTACACTAGGGCTTATGCTTGTCAGCTTTGGGAATATGACAGTGTTAGAGTTAAGAGCTCCCAGCAGTTATGAATGAAGTTTGTGGGTGACAACCATTGAAAGAGTAAAGGTTGTTTCCTAGAAGTTTCACTAACTGAACAGTGCATCAATATTAGTTCAATTGTGACTGGAAGCAAGGATGGGCAAACTGGTTTGAACAAGAACTGACTCACACCTTAGCCTACAATCCTAACTCAGGATTTTACTCGTAGTTTAAAATACCAGTAATTTTTTAAAAATTCTGCTCTTAGTAAATCTTTCATTACACAATCATACAACTGTGGACAGTTTTACATATCCTTTGGCAAATACTACACAATACAATCTAGACATCAGTCCCAGTCTCTACCAGGGTTTGTATAAGGTCTTTATAGGGAGGGTGACGAATGGAGGCTGAGAAAAGGTCAGCGGCAAGGCCATAGAAATACCTATAAGTAAATAAGGTGAGTCTTGAAATTTTTATTGAATTTCTCAAGTTCTTAACGTTTAAATTCTCTGCTATAACTTTAACTGCAATCAGTGTAGTTTTTTTTGTAAAGTCAATAAATTATCAGTCTTCACGCTACACAAATGTTTTGCAGATTGGAAAAAAAAAAGTAAATCTTTTAAAGGGATCTCTTTATTGATATTAGGTGAGGGACAAGCAACACTGAAATGGGCCATGAGGAACATGTTTTCCCTCAACAATTATCTTATTAGTAATAATGGGATGGTTCCATTTTTACGTTGGTTGACTAAATACCAACTAGTAGTCGTCACCATTCAATCAGTTCTGACTTGAAATGCCTCAGACCATGGCAACTTGAGTGACTTCAGTGACAGCTGTATGTATTGCATTAGGGTGGAATTTGGCCCATAATGTCCTTGAGACTGTGCAAGACTACACAATAATGGAGACACTTGATATGTTTAGTGTACACCAGGCTAATTACTGGTCCATTAAAGTGTAGCGTGTGTGGGTGTTTGCATATGTTCTTGGCATGCAAGAGAATTGGTAGTCGATGAAACAAGGCGCTGTGGTTTCTTTTCAGTTTTAACCAGGCAACTCCTTAATTGCTGTGACCTTTGCTTTCTTTGCTCGGCATAAGCAAGGCTACTATGCATGAGTAAATTAGGAAATGATAGTTATAGGGCACACCCATGCCTCTCCCATTCCCTCCCTGCTCCCACATAGAATTTGAAAATTTGTACCATGGTAGCTACAAAATGCCCAACCATATTCCTTGTATGTACAGGAAAGTCCAGTACAAACCATCAGTCTAGCAACACACTCCTTGTCAAAGGTCAGAGGAATGTGAGCAAAGAGTCTGCAGCCACAAATTCAGAAGGTAAGCCTCGTGGGTGGCTGCACTGAAGGCTAGTTTAGCTCATTGAACTATATTAAGTTTCCTCTGATTTGAGGCTTTTTTATTTCTTAATATGTACGTTAGAAAATATTTTTTACTAAAAACTGACAGACAAAACTCCCCAGAAACCCTAAATACAGAAACCATTTGAACAAGAGTATTTAATATTGTGGGAGGAATTTGGGAAGGTGTTTCCCCCCCACCCCCCCATGGGCTAACCCCTACAAAGTCCTGACAGTCTCCCCCCCTTAAGTATAGAACACGAAGGACCTCACAGGGCCTTGAATTTATGAGAGTATATTTTGAGGGGTTGTATATGTCTGTGAGGGTTGTAGCTGTATTCTGGAAGAGGCTTCATATCGGGATGGAGATTTACTGTTGAGTACAGACTTATTTTTTTAGAAGGCATAGTTTTAATAGATAATACAGGATTCTCGAGCACTTAACTGTTTATTATTGGTTAACTGTGCAATAAACCAAACACCTTGTAAAATACACTGTTGGTGTATATATTTATTTATTGAAGAGTCATCTTGTCCCTGTTAAGAGTTGATTGAGTTTTAATTGGTCCATTAAAGTGCTGGTCTTACCTTTAAAAACAAAACAAAAAAACCCCCCGTAAACCACAGTTTTCACAGTGGAGAGAAGTAAATGATGGTGGCATCCCCCGGTGGTCTGTACTGGTACCACTGCTGTTCAACATATTCATAAATGATCTGGAAAATGGGTTAAACAGTGAGGTGGCAAAGCTTCCAGGTGATACAAAATTATTCAAGGTAGTTAAGTCTAAAGCTGACTGTGAAGAGTTACAAAGGGATCTCACAAAACTAAGTGACTGTGCGACAAAATGGCAGATGAAATTCAGTGTTGATAAATGCAGAGTAATGCACATTGGAGAACATAATCCCAATTATACATACAAAATGATGGAGTCTAAATTAGCTGTTACCACTCAAGAAAGAGATCGTGGAGTCATTGTGGATGGTTCTCTGAAAACATCTGCTCAGTGTGCAATGGCAGTCAAAAAAGCTAACAATGTTAGGAAACATTAGGAAAGGGATAGGTAATTATACACAGAATAACATAATGCCACTAAACCAATCTATGGGCCACCCACACCTTGAATATTGTCTGCAGTGCTGGTAGCCATATCTAAAAAGAGAGAAATTACTCCTGGGGGCATTCTGTGCCAAAATAAATTAAAAATTCTGCACACCATATTCTCAAATTCTGCAAATTTTATTTGTCAAGATAACACTACATAATCACACCAGTTTCAATTATTTTGGTAATTTATTTTAAAATACCTATCAGCAAGTATGTCTGTAACAATAGAGAGAGACACACAAATTCCCCCAAGAGTAAAGAGTTAAAGAAACCCCTATGACAACCCAGTTCCTGTTTCTCTGCTCCCCTCCCTGCCCCCAGAGCCCCGCCATGCCCCCCCAGCCTATACACGTGAACCCCCTTCCCTCCAGAGCCCAGCTGCAGGGCTCCCTGGCCCAGATACCCCCCCTCCCTCCCTCCCCCCCCCCAAGAGCCCAGCCGCGGCCTCCCTTGCCCAAATACTCGCACCCCTCTCCCCCAGATCCCAGCTGGGGCCCCCCCAGCCCAGACACCTACCCCCTTCACCTCCCAGAGCCGAGGGATCCAGAGGGTGAAACAGCCTGATGCTCAGTTCCAGGCTTGCATGGAGTTTCCTCCATGCCGCCCTCTCCTTCTCTCAGGGGATGCTGGGAACTGCAGTTGCCAGGAACCCTCTAGCTCCTTCTCCCTCCCCCTCCCCCAGCAGTGACTTCTAGGTGCGAGCTGGGCTATGCTGGGTTCAGCGGCTCATAGTGGCAGCCAGCAGCACTGCAGCCCATTTATGTGGGGGAGAGGAAATTCTGCGTGCACAACGTTAATTTCTGCAAAATTCTGAATTGTGCAGAATTCCCCCAGGAATAATAATATATTAGAATTGGAAAAAGTATAGGGAAGGGCAACAAAAATGATTAGGGGCATGGAACAGCTTCCATATGAGGGGAGATTAAAATAATAGGACTGTTGAGTTTAGAAAGGAGATGACTAAGGGGGGATATGATAGTGGTCTATAAAATCATGAATGGTGTGGAGAAAGTGAATAAGAAAGTTTGATTTACCCCTTCACATAACACAAGAACCAGGGGTCACCCAATAAAATTAATAAGTAGCAGGTTTAAAACAAACATGAGGAAGTATTTCTTCACACAACGCACAGTCAACCTGTGGAACTCGTGGCCAGGGGATGTTATGAAGTCCAAAAGTATAACTTGGTTAAAAAAAGAACTAGATAAGTTCATGGAGGATAGGTCCATCAATGGCTATTAGCCAAGATGGTCGGGGATGCAACCCTATGCTCTGGGTGTCTCTAAACCTCTGACTGCCAGAAGCTGGGGCTGGACAAAAGGGGAAAAATCACTCGATAAATTACCGTGTTCTGTTCATTCACTCTGAAGCATCTGGCACTGGCCACTGTCGGAAGACAGGATATTGGGCTGTATGGAGCATTTGTCTGATCCAATACGGCCATTCTAATGTTCTTATGTTAATACTTTTTGGAAACTGTAATTTAAACAAAACTGACTTTTTTAAACATAAAAAGAACAGATTAGCATTTTCAAGGTGAATATATTGAAAAGAATAATACTTTATATATAGCCCCTTTCAAGTTTCAAGATTTTTATAAAGGTTAATAATTATTTATTGCAGTGAAACTTGTCTTAATCAAACATTCAAGGAACAGGCAAAAATGGGTTACTGATGGGGGTGGCTTTCTAATAACAGTGAAAGATGCCCCAAAGTATCCAAGAATGCAATCTTTTAAAATGGGAGGTTGCCTAATAGGGTTGGGTTCTTAAACAGTTTTCACTGTGTTTCCATTTTACAGATGGGGAAACTGAGCCTAAAGGTTGTGACTTGTCCCGAGGCCATCAGCAAATCAGTGGCAGAATCAGGAGGCAAGTCAAGGTCTCCAGACTCTCAGGTCACTGGACAACACGAAGGAAGGAAGGATTGTCCAGTGGTTAACCTGCTAGGCTCTGATTCGGGAGAGCAGGTTCAAGTTCCACCATAGATTTCCTGTGTGACCTTGGGCATTTAGTCTTTCTGTTCTCACTTCCCCACCTGTAAAATGGAGATAAAATAGTATTTCCTTACCCCATACAGTACATAATACATTTAATACATTAAAGCCCATGGGATACTCGTATACATTGATAATGGGGGCCATATAAATAACACCGGTAGGTAGATAGGTGCATTTCAGTGCCCCAATATGAACAAAAAACAGTGTTGAAAATATATTGTCAACTATTTCTCACCTGCCCTCCATGCCCATCAATTATTTTAGATGTAAAATTTCAAAACTTGAAATGGGCTATAAAGCATTCGGTATCCTTGGAGGGGGAAAATGAGAGCGCGAGAGGGCTGTTCCACCCTAATGGTGGTCCACATATGTACACTGAGCTAATGTTAACGTTTAACAAGAGGATTACAATGGCAAGTAAGTGTCCTAAAAATAAAGAAGGGTAACATTTATTTAATAAAGTGCGTTATTTTATCTTAAAATTATGTCCTCATTACTAAGAGAATTGTAAAGTTAATTTTTGTTAGATTAATGATATTTTAGTAATATTTTCAGTAGAGTCTGTTTCAAATAATTGGCCATTAATTGAAAAAGGAAATTGAATTGAATTTATCTTGTACATAAATCCTGTCAGAGTTATTAATGGGTCTCAGAAAATATCGGCCTGTTCCCAGAAATGAATGGAGCACACTGATTCTTCTGAGCTGATTAGCTGTGGCAGTTTGGAGTTTTGTTAAATAAAAAAGATGATTTAGGAAGAGAGACATAATTGAATTTAATACAGAGGGAATTCAAATGCCTGATTAGTTCTAAGAGACCATTTTTTTCTATTAAGCAGTTTCATCGGTAATTTTTATTTTTACAAAAAATGCAGATTTTCACCAGGAGGTGGAGCTAAAGTATTAGCTTGTATTGTAAATGGGTATCTCAATACTGAGAAAGTCTGTGATTTAACTTGTTCGTTCAGTAAGCATGTAGTAAATACAATATTGCTGCTGTGAGTATTTTTCAAAAACATATATTTAAACAGAAAAAGAGAGAGTGAATTCTACTCACAGGTATGAGTGACATGAATACAAAATCCCCTTGGTTACAGGAAGAGGCCCAGAAGACATTTTGTTGGAAATCTGATCATCCAGTCTAAAGTTTGTAATGTACATAATCTGACCCTTTTGCTTCATAAGGAGCTGCTTGAATTGTTTCTGTAACTATGCTGTACATTTAACTGTAGTCTATGTTGAATAGTCCGGTGACTGTAAATAAAAATACTTCCCTGAGACTGTAATACAAATCTCTTTATTTCAGGTCTCAACTGGCATGAGTAGACCCCGACTCCCATTTCCCTTTCTTTTGATAGAAGGATCTGTTATGGGGGCAAGATGAGGGGGCTCACAGTTCCCTCCCGCTGTCTCTGTGGGCTTGTCTATATGGTGCTTTAGTTCGCACCAGTTGGGCTGTAAATTCAAATATGCATCAGTATGTTGCACACTAACTGGCCCATGTGGGCCCTGCTGGCACTCACTATAAGTTTGCTAACGCACAGTAATGTAGTTGCATTTCAAACAGGACAATATTAATGCCCACTAGAGAACTTACGGTGTGTGCCAGCAGGGTCCACACGCACCAGGTCCGCATGGGCCAGTTTGTGCGCAGCATGCCGGGTGCACATTAGAATTTACACCTCGGCTGGTGTGGACTAAGGCACTCCATAGACAAGTCCTGTGAGTCAGGAGTCAGCAGCTAAATAGCAGGACCCAGTATCCTCTCAGCTGTGTCCCGTTCTTCAGATTTTCAGCACCTAGTGGATTTTCTGGTACTCGTACCCCAGAGAGCATCAGCATTTATGAAATCCCAGGATTATTTCAGTCTTTCTTGCACACACTCTTAAACAGGGCAGTTTGGGGTACAAGTACTGGGGTTGCCCTAAAAGGCAGACATTTGAGAAAGTGGCAGCATTGAGTCCAACAAAAATTGAGTGGGTCACCAAAGACCTATGGGATCAGGGTTTTTTGTGTTGGAGGAGACTTGAAGAGGTATCACAGAGCGGGGTAGAGCACAAAGAACGTTGTAAGGGGCAAAAGAGAGTTTGTAGTCTCAAGAGACTGGTTTTAGATAAGACTATTTAGAATCCGGCTTGGATTTCCAAGTCTTTTGAGGCTCACCTATAATTTCAGGCCAGATTTAAGTGTTGTTTGCACCTTAATATATGGATGTGAAAGGTGGAAATCCACCAATGGTATGGACAGATGTTTAAATGCCTTTGAAAGAAAATGCCTCAGGAAAATACTCAGAATTATATGGAATGAATTAATTTATAACAAATGTCAAGTTTTGTCAGAGGGTTCAACAATTTCTTACCTCCAAGAAAAGAAGATGGAAATATCTGGGACATGTGTTAAGAATGAAGCCAGCTCACCATTGGACAGCTGGAAGAACACACTCAAGGGATTGACCAAAAGAATCCTCCATCAGATACTAGTTAGAGAGTGAAAACTTATGGGATTTAACAATATAGAGAAGTGCAAAGAGCAGGTCAGGTAGACAAGTATGGCAGAACATTGTGCCGTAGGTGATGTCTGATGGCACAGAAAGAATTCATTTTTCATTGTTCTACTGTGATAGTTGGGAAAATTTTCTGTAGCTCAATCAGGTAAAATCTGGGGAAGATCAGAGAGATTTTAAAACAGTACACTCTAGAGTGCACCCAGATAATGTTTTTTTAAAATTACATTAGTGATATTTTTCATGTCTGAAAAAGGCAGGTAGTAATGGGAGAAAGCAAAGCTCTATAAACAATATAGAGCATGTGATCTTGTTTAAAATGTTTGCAGCCAAAATAATGGTATCAAAGAGTAAGAAATTTTACTTGTATTAATCTTTAGGGGACTGGATAATTCTAAGGCTGTGTTAAGGACCGGTCAGTTTCTGAGCATGGGATCCAGATCCCTGTGGGGGTTTTGTTGCAGGAAGAGGAATGTCTGGTTCTAAGAGACCGAGCCAGATTAGGACTCTTGTCTAAAGTGAGCCCCAAATTTGCCCTATCTTCCCACTACTGGGAACCCTCTTTTTTTTTCTTTCTGCCCTTGTCACTGTGAACCACTTACATCCATTTCCTGTTTCAGCCATAGGCCATGTCCCACCACTACACCACTTACAGCTGTTCTTCCAAGCAAGCTGTTCTTCCTGTCCAGGCTTGCCAGGAGCACTGAGATGCTCTGGCACAGACCGGAGCAGCTCTGTGCAGCAAGATGTGCTGGTGGAGAAGACATGGCTCCTTTCAGTGTGAGGCTGAGGATTCGAATCCTCCCCCAGTTGATTGGGACGGTACAAGAAATCTTGTTTGAGACAAAAGAGACTCTTGGTTGTGGGGTTACTGTAAAGGAATAAGTGTGACTTTTGCATGTGGAAGGTGGCATGTGGGAAAGAGATGGAAACCAAGTTAGTTTTGCTTTTGTCCCTCCACCTTAGAACACTAAGAGAGAGTACACTCCATCCTTAAAATTCTATGGATTAGAACAACAATGTTTGGTTGGTGGGTAATATTTGCTCACTCTGCTGAGGTTTACAACCTATGGCTGCTCATATTTCAACGACTGCAATGACCAAACATTCCTATTTCTGGTTGCTTAAGAGGTGCAACTTTTCCTGTGTGATGTGAGCTTCCCAATTACATTTTTTTCACCTCCAAATTATATTACTGGAATGCATTCTATATGGGCTGATTGGAAGGCCAGTTAGATGCTTCAGCCAGAGCCAAACTCAGCTGCTAACTTACTTAGAAATGCTAGATCTTCTTTTTTGATTCCCATCTGTTAGCTCAACGACGCTGATGGGGCCAAATGAAGTCACTTCCATTCCTTATTCGATTTATATGGTCTAATATTTGCCAAGTGTTTGACCACATCTTCTTGGCAATGCCCTTCACGAGTGTTTGCTGCCAATAGTTACCCTCACTAGGTTTAGCATGCCAGCTGAGGTAGGGTCCCAGGGTATGATACTGTGGAGCACACACAGCTACTTGGAGTCACCAGTGATAACTGAGTGAGTTGCCAGGACTAGCTGCAAGCCAACTGCCTTTTATGGGTGTGGCTGTCTACTATGCAGAGGTAGTTGAACTCATTCAATGCACCCCAAAGTGCTAGTTAAGTGAAGCATATTTCAATAGACTGCACAAGCATCCACTTCACTTCCAGTTTCAGGCTGTTGGCTAAGATCTGCATTATAAGTCTATCATAGGTGCCACGTATATGGAAGATTTTTCTTTTTCTGTTAGTCTCCAGAAATAAAAATTATTGTATGTAAAAGTAATACAGTAACTCCTCACTTAAAGTTGTCCCGGTTAACGTTGTTTTGTTGTTACGTTGCTGATCAATTAGGGAACATGCTCATTTAAAGTTGTGCAATGCTCCCTTCTAACGTCGTTTGGCAGCTGCCTGCTTTTTCCACTGCTTGCAGGAAGAGCAGCCCGTTGCAGCTAGCTGGTGGGGGCTTGGAACCAGGGTGGACCGGCAGCCCCCTGTCAGCTCCCCCTATCAGCTCCCTGCTCCGCTAAGTTCCCTGTGCAGCAGCTGCCCAGCAGGCTATCAATTGCCAGCAGTTCAGCTGTCCCTTCCCCCACTGCCATGTGCTGCTCCTGCCCTCTGCCTTGGAGCTGGTCCCCGAGATTCCTGCTTGCTGTTGCGGGGGCGGGGGGGAAGAAAGGGAAGGAAGAGGGGGGCTAATGTCAGCGTGTCCCCTTCTCCCCTGTTCCTGCACCCTGCTTACCCCATCTTCCATAGAGCAGGGGGGACACACGACAGGGCTCAGGACGGAGTGAGCTTGCTGGCAGCAGCTGTGGTCTCAGCAAGCTGATTTAATTAACAAGGCAGTGTACTTAAGAGTAGGGTCAGCTTACTTAAAGGGGAAATGCGCATCTCTCTCTCTCTCTCTCTCTCTCACACGGTGTGTGTGTCTCTGTCTATGTCTGCGATGCTTCTCCCCTCTCTCCATTCCTGCTGCCTTGTAGAGTGTGAGAGTTAACCCTTGAGGACTCAGCCAATTGCTAGTTCATCATTTAGCAGTAAGGCATTCCCTGGGCTATATCCCACCTTCTGACTTCACCACCTTAACCAAGCTTCACAATCATCATCACTGTGTACCAGTATTAAATTCAGGTTTCAGAGTAGCAGCCATGTTAGTCTGTATCTGCAAAAAGAGTACTTGTGGCACCTGAGAGACTAACAAATTTATTTGAGCATAAGCTTTTGTGGGCTACAGCCCACTTCATCGGATGCATAGACTGGAACATACAGCAAGAAGATATTTATACATACAGAGAACATGAAAAGGTGGAAGTAGCCATACCAATTGTAAGAGGCCAATCAATTGAGATGAACTATCCTCAGCAGGAGAAAAAAACGTTTGAAGTGATAATCGAGATGACCCATAGAAGGTGTGAGGATACTTAACATGGGGAAATAGATTAAATTAGTGTAATGACCCAACCATTCTCAGTCTCTGTTCAAACCTAAGTTAATTGTATCTAATTTGCATATTAATTCAAGTTCAGCAGTCTCTCTTTGGAGTCTGTTTTTGAAGTTTTTTTTGTTGCAAAATTGCCCTCCAAGTCTGTCACTGAGTGATTAGAGAACCTAACCCCCTCATTTACATTAATTCTTATGGGGAAATTGGATTCGCTTAACATCGTTTTGCTTAAAGTCGCATTTTTCAGGAACATAACTACAACATTAAGTGAGGAGTTACTGTACTCTGAAAATCCTTAAGCACCTTTACTAAAATATTCTGGAAAAGTACAAATATATGTTCGCCACCAGACTTTGTGCATCATTTCTAATCAAATGTCTCCACTCCCACACAGTTGACTCACTTTATCATTGTTTTAATTTTTTTCCAAAAGTGCATTAGTACAAACTTATAGTAGTTTAGTTCAGCTGCAGCAAACCTTTGAATTAATGTGTCAAAATTTTGTAGTCTTAACATGCTGCAAAGACATTTTGAAACTCTAATTTTAACAATTTATGTATTTCTTCTTTTTTCTAGTTGTTTGTTTACTTAGAAATGTGAAACTCAAATACGATTCTTTAACAGCATTGTTTTCTACTTGATTTTGAGCAAGTTATTTACCATGTCTTCACCTCTGATTTACCCTTCATTAAAAAATAGAGATAATGAGGCTTACCCACATTTGCAAAGCAATTTGTGATTTTAGGATTAAAAGCTCATTATAAATGTTAGGAAACATTATTTTTTCCATTTTAAACATTTTGAAAGTGTTACTTGCATTAGCTGACACTGAATTAAATGCAAATATATAAACTAATTACCATTGAGTCATCTATTAAAATAGACTCTGAAATGATGGATGAATGGTAGGTAGAAATATCTCAGATGATTTTATCTTGTAAAGACGAGACTGCACTATTTTCTCTAAGAATGCATGTGATACTATTTTACTCATGCTAAGGCTTTCTTTAACATGTAAGAAGGTTTACCATTGGGTAAACTTGAAGGTGCTGTCATACTAGACATGGAGATGGATACCTGCTTGGTGATTGCACTGAATAAATGGTAATTCTAGATGTTGATCGATACATTTCTCTAGTTCAGGCAATACCAAAACAAGCCATTTTAGAGGATAGTCATGGTACAGCTAAACCAAACTTGTCATTTAACAAAGGGCTTGTTCTTAAACATATGATTGGAAACATTTAAAAAATACTTTCAACTTCCTTTGTCTCTGTTCACTATTTCTGGCATTCAAGAATGTTAAAAGAAAGAACCCGAACAGGAATAGGAGGTGCCCTGTTAATTTATGGTTTTGTATTGTTTGGTTCCATAGGTAAAATGTGCTAATTTCTCCCACGTGTATTAGATGATCTCCTACATTATTTCTTATAAGGTCATAGGTTTTGTGAAAAGGTTGGTTCCCTGACAGGTGAACCAATGAAAACATCAAGAACTTGTGACAACTCAAATCAATAAGAGTACAACAAATTGGTGTTAAGGATTTTGAAACAATGCCCAATGCATCAAGTTATAGGCAAATTACGTGTCATGATAAACCACAATTATTTTCACCTACTATTGGTAATTAAGTTAAAGACTCAAGAAATGTTTGACTCATAAATCTTGAATAGCAAAAATAAGGTTAGTTATGGAGATTTTTTTTATCATAGACCAAATATTCTCTTGTCATAGTGACATCTGCAAAAGTCTCAGTTAATTTTTAATAATTTAAATGTTTCAGGAAACATAAAGCAAGGATTGATATTTTGCTAAGTGGAAAGACTTTTAAAAGGCAAAAGAATTATTCTATTATCTAAAATATTATTTTTGCTACTAACATGCTTATCTGTGAGTATATCAAGCTTGTAATTTATTTTAATTGTAACAGTTCTTTTGATTTGTGTTGGTGCTCAAGTGTGTAGGAAAGTGAATAACATTGTTAGGCTAAAAGAGAATCGCCATGCAGGTTTTCTCCTGACATGGGGAGGCAGGTATCCTTCTGGTGGTCCTCTTTGGAGCTGTGAACAGGCTCAGATGAAATGTTTTTTGTTGTTGTAGATTGTCATTTGGTAGAGATTTAAATGATTCAAACAGTCATTTACCTAGAAACTTAAATTGGCTTTGAGAAAGGGCCCAGAGTTAATGGTTACAAAATATATGCCATTCTCAGTTCCCTGATATTGTTTTTATTACGGTAATTCTCAAATGGCTTGCATGAACTAGGTTAGTCACAACTTCTACCAGTTCCACATAATATCTTTAGAAGTTTTACTAGTCTATATTAAAACAGATGCCCATTTCAGTCTTTCCTGTCAACACATTTAAAAACCCCAAAGGCAAATCAGCAATAATACAAAGAAGCTGTTTGTTTTGGGGATATATATAGTGTGGAAACCAGGTGTTTTTTAAATTGAATTCCACCCTGAAAGGGTTTATAAGAGAAATCAAAGCAGAGAGAAGTTTTAAAGAAGAGAGAAACTAAAAGAGAAAATACAGATTGAAATTTCGCTTAATGTGAAAGTGTAAATGATGCAAAGCCAAGTAAGGCCTCATGGTGGCACTGCCTTTCAGTGATTAGATAAGTTTACCTCAGTTATTGGAATACTTTGTGATACTTTGTAATGTTTTTGCACATTCACTGTGAGTCTTCATCTTTCCCCACCCCTATTTTCACCAATACAGCATCCGTTTCCATCATAAACTCCTGGTTTTGGTGGACTTTGGATTAGATGTAAAACTTTGTGTTGTTCTGAAACTTGTCTTACCACATTTCAGTGTTTTTCTACTTTTTAATTTTGTAAATGAAATTATGCCCTTGAAAAGTGCCACATTAACAACTCTGAACCTCTCCACTGAAGTACAGAAATCACTTAAGTGAAAGTTTCCCTCCATACTGGGAATAAACCTCTGAAAAGAGTGCTGAATATTGTATTTTTTGTGATATGGACATGTCCACAAAAAGCTGAAGTGAGGACAGCAGTTCGTTTCACACAGGTTACCAAACTGCTGTGAGAGGATCACTTCCAACCTGTCTGCATTTGAGTTAGTACCTTATGAGTATAATCATGAATATACTTCCCCTTGCTCGTCTTTCACTTGAGTGAGCCACTTCAATAAAATTTTAAAATCTTAAATCTATTTATCTGTGTTAGTTATGGTGATTTTGTTTGTTTGTAGTGTTTCCTGACAGTTCTAGAACTCAAAAAGTGTAATTACAAACAGGAAAGAGAGAAATTTCACGCTCAGTAGTCCATAATATAGATTTAAATCTGTTTTTGTTTGTTTGTTTTTCATTTATAAGCATTTGCCACTCTTTAGAAAATTGGCTGTTGTGCATGCATGGTAGCTTTTTAATTTGTAGAGTCATTCCAGTGTATGCCATGGATTCATATTCCACTGAATTCCATACTACAGGCTTGCACAATATACTGCAAATGTTCTGAGGGAGAGTGGGTTAGTTAGTAAATAATAATTACAAAGTGTATTTTCATAGTGAACCATACATTTTTCAGCTAAACGATATGTATTTCTAAAATTCTCTGAATATGTATCTGCATAACAGTTTATACATGCTTAATCAGAATTGTTAATTCAGTTATGTCAACTCATATTTCCATTATTTGTATTTATTCTTTCATTTATTTTTGGTATATAGAATCTGATCTATAGCATTGATATCTGTGAGAATGCAGAAAAAAGTCAGCCATTACTAAACAATGCAAATAAAACACAGTTGCATCTAATGTGTCTCAAATTCCACTCAATTCAAAACTCATGTAGATTCATGTTCCCAAAGACAGGGGACTGCTCACATTTTCCTTTATCTTGACCATATAAACAGCTAACAATTTTCTAATGTTTGTTTAATAATTATAACTGGCACTTGTGTAATCCAAAAAACAAACATAGATCTCAAAGCTCCTTAGAAAGGTAGGTGAGTATCTTCAGGGCAGGGACTGGATATCACTGTGCCACTGATCCTATACTGAGCTCTGCTTTAACCATTAACCGTTTTTAGTTAAATTTGCTTTTGAGATGAAATCTTTTCAGAGAAACTGCTCAGGCCATCGATGGTGGCGACGTTATAAAACTTTACTTTGTGAAGACTGTGGGAGGAGTATGTGCATAAGGAGAGCTAGAGAAGGAGGAGAGTCTGTCACAGAGTAGTGAGCTAACTACATATTTCTCTATTTAGCAATAGAACCCATCAGTTGCATAAAGGGTCTTGTACTGAGCTCTAGATTTCAGAAGTTGCACAAATAACAGAGTATTTAACATGGGATCCCATTAGTTATATGGAAACTATTGGTTTATCTTGAGAATCCCATAGTTACATTGAGAATCTGTATTGAACCAGGAATTTCAACTTTCACGCAGGGAATGATAGCCTTAGGTTGGAAAAAACTCTACTTCCAGAGAAAATCATTTTCCAAAGCAGGGAGTTCCAGCAATTACTTAGAGAATCCTCTAATTAATAAGAGAATATTATGGAAGTATTTATTAATATTTATGATTTATTAGTCATTTGTTGTCTGAAAAATGAAAATGGCAAAGGCCCTCAGCCTTGGGGGCCCTATTGTGTTGAGTGTTGTATAAATGCAGAGGACGAGAGAGTTCCTACCACAAAAAGTTTACCTTGTGCATTTAACAAACAGTAAGAGGGAGTGGGCAAGGGGGAACTCAGCTAACTGTGATTGGACCATTTATATAACACAACATTTTAAAAAATCTGCCATTCATGCTAAACTTCCTGTAATGGATTATAGGAAAACTGGAACTTTTAAAGATGCTGAGTAATTGAGTTGATTATTCATGCTAAAGAGTTAGTATAGATAACTTTCCTGAGGTGTGGGCAATGCTCCCCTATTCTGTGAGCACCACATAGACTGCAGTGTTTGATACTATCATTGGAGAAGACTCAAAAGTTTGTGTGTGGAAAATAAGAAGTCGATTGCCCAAGCAAAAGAGCTCTACTCGTCTAAACTGGGCAAACAGCAACTGATATGTGATTAGGCATATATAGCGCAAAGTAAGTAGCAAAAGCACATTTATGTAACTATTCAAATTTGTTACATCCATCATATGGATTGGTTTAAAGCAAGAAGTACACATGTTGTGGCATTTGATCTCTGCGGTGATACTGAGAGCAGCATCAATGTGTTTGGAAGGCTGCTAGTGGACATAGTGAGACACTTTGGGTTTTGCCATAAATATGCTGATAATATTTTCTCAATATAATTAGATCCAGAAGGTGCCATCTCTTAGTGTTCTTAAGGTCTGGGTAACAATAGGCTTGAATGAAAGCAAGTTGGCTGAGGCTCAGTCTAGATAACTGAGACAGCTGAGATAATGTTAGTGGGGTGGGGAAGCTAGAGGAACTAGTGAATATGATATCTGGCCCTTGTATAAAGGCATGCCTGTCTTTTCTTCTTCAGATGTACAACTGAAGGGTTTGATTGGACTTTCACATGCTTTTGGATATCCAGATAGCAGTAGTTGGTAAAAGAGTTTTTATTTATCCTCATGTGGCAAGAAGATTGTGACCTTCTTTATTAGGCCCTAACTTGGGCCAAAGTTGTCTAAGAGTTGTCTCAACTTCAAGACTTTCACTAGATTAGTGGCTCTCAACCTTTCCAGACTATTGTACCCCTTTCAGGAGTCTGATTTGTCTTGCGTACCCCCAAGTTTCACCTCACCTAAAAGCTGTTTGCTTACAAAATAATAACTAAAAATACCAAAGTGTCACAGCACACTATTACTGAAAAATTGCTTACTTTCTCATTTTTGCCATATAATTATAAAATAAATCAATTGGACTATAAATAAATATTATACTTGCATTTCAGTGTGTAGTTTATAGAGCAGTATAAACAAGTCATTGTCTGTATGAAATTTTAATTTGTACTGACTTTGCTAGTGCTTTTTATGTAGCCTGTTATAAAACTAGGCAAACATCTAGATGAGCTGATGTACCCACTGGAAGATCACTGCATACTCCCGAGGTACACATACCCTTGGTTGAGAACCACTGCACTAGATTATTCCAAGATTTGCACAGCAGGGGGTTAGCCAGAATACTCTTAATAAAATAGCATTAGCTAGCTTCACAATGAAGGGGTTTTAGTTAAGTTGGGGAGGACCTTTTATAGCTTCTTTCTATCCTGATGAATATTTGATGATTGTACAGTATGTGTGTTTAAAGTTCCATATGATCCTAGAGAGTTATTGATAGGTTCAGTGGATAAATCAAGTTTCAAACATCTCTTTCGTTCATTTGATGACTATTTCTGAACGTTCAGTGGCTCTCTGGGGATATTACCAAGGGTTCCATTCTGGTCCCCTTGCTATTTAATATCTACAAGTTCCTTTTTGCATGGCATCTTTTTACTGGCATTCTTCCCACTCTTATGTACATGACACTTAGAATTACTGATATCTTCGATACTGTATCTTTAGTGAATAAGACTATTTCAATTTATTTTAGATGTAAATTTGTGGAGGGCAAAATATTGTAAGGACAGTCATATCTGCCAGTAGGCAGTGTTGTTGTGGCTATGTTGATCCCAGGATACTAGAGTGACAAGGTAGGTGAGGTAATATCTTTTATTGGTCCAACTATTGCTGGTGAGAGAGACAAGCTTTCAAGCTCAAGCTTACACAGGGCTCTTAGACTTGAAGAAGAGCTCTGTGTAATCTTGAAAGCTTGTCTCTCTCACCAACAGAAGCTGGTCCAATAAATGATATTACCTCACCCACCCATCTGCTAATAGTGAACTTCACTTACTTTGACTGGACTGAAGATCCTAATCTGCTTCAATGTATTTTAATGGACTTGCCTTTTATAGAAAAACTTCACTGTGAAACTAAATATGTGAGCTGTGAACATGGGAGGTCTGCTGGGACTGGGAAGCTATGGCTATGGAGCAGCCACGAAATTGATCTACTGCTTTACAGACACCTACGTAGGGCCTTGGCTGGTGGATTCATGTAATTGCAGATCCACTGACCACACTGTATATCCCACAGAAGGACCATCCATTGGATTGGAGGGAAGCCCTGAAGTGCCACATCAAATCAGGAAAGGGGGTTCACCCTACATATGCCCACTAGCCCATGCAGTGGAACTGCACTGGTTCCATTGCTTTCATTGGTGTCATGGGAGAAGAACAGAATTTATCTCATAAAAATTTTAACTTGGAAGCCTGTTTCCAACCAGGCTTTCAGGGGTGAAAGTGAGCCGGTACAGGCCGGTACTACGTACCGGTAAGAACCCGCACCGGCCCATACCCAACCCACATTAAAGCGCTGCTGCAGCAGTGCTTTAAGGACGGTCCTTTGCTGTGGCAGCGCTTTAACGTTCCTGCGCGCCCCTCCCCCCAATCGGCGGGGGGCGCAGCAATGTTAAAGCACTGCCGCGGCAAAGGGCCCTGCAGTGCTTTAATGTCCCTGCCCCATTGCCCCTCCCCCCCACAGCCTCCGATGGGTGGGGTGGAGGGGGGACAAAGGGAGCAGTTGCCCTGGGGCCGGCGATTTAAAAGAGCCCAGCAGCAGCATCCGGAGCCCCAGGCCCTTTAAATCAACACGGGAGCCCTGGGTGGTGCGGGCCAGGTGGCCTGAAAGGGCTGGTTGAGGGATGCTGACCCCCAGCCCCGCCCCTTCTTCCCGAGGCCCCGCCCCTTCCGGGGACCAGAGGGCCATTCGCCCCCCCCCGGCCGGTACCGGTAAGTGGCCTAACTTACTTTCACCCCTGCATGCTTTAAAAAAAAGGGTGTGTGTGTGTGTGTGTGTGTGTGTGTGTAAAAAGCATGCTTGTGAATGTGAGAAGAGGACCATTTGGTGCGATGTTCACTGTTGCCATCTCATACAGAAAGTAAACCATAGGCAAAGATTAGTATTTTTTTTTAAGCAGACGTTCATTTTAAATATTTCTGGACATAATGATATTCTGTACATCTGGTGAACATATACTGGTAAATATTTAAATTTACTCTGAAATGGCAGTCAGATAGCCAAAGTCTTTCCCTCCAACGCTCAAACTTAATGCCAGACTAGGTTCTAAACATGTCAGTCAAGTGGCTGGGGTGGGATAGGAATCCCTTTTCTTCGTCTTGCCCCTCAAGTCATAAAGTCATTACCCAACCACTACTGCAGTACTAAGGCTGCAATAGTCCCCGCAGCCCTATGCACATTCTCTGTAAGGTGTGAGGGAAGAAGAGAGGGATCCACCAAACAGCAGATCCTGAAGCCCCATTCCCAGCTGACACCCTTCTACCTGCCTTGTGCATGCCTAAGTGCTGAGAGCTACTGTGGATCTGAGCTCCATGTAGCACAGAGGCTGATAACCTCCAATCTCCCCCCCGCACACACACACACACACCTTACTCATCCTCAGGGCATATGGGCCCACAACCAGGGAGTTCCCAGCAACTACATAGGAAAGGGCAGGGTTTGGTCCAAGAGAAATTATTAAAGCACATTTTGTAGAAGTCTAATTTTTAAATATGGTATTAGAATAAAGGTCTTAGAGCTGAGGAAAAGTGCACAGTGCAGAATCTCAGTACTATTGTGTTTAATGGGAGGCAGAATAATAATGAATTTTCTTCACTGAAATAAATTAAAAGTACTACACACAAACCACTTCTCCCACCTCCTCACGCCAATTGCTTTAATTTGCTTTACAAAGGCTTTTGAAATAGAAAAGAATCCACATTATCCTCTTTTAAGACATAAATAACAGGATAAGCCAGTTTGAGATGTGAAATGCTATCATGTTTGCTATATATGATCTACTAGATTTTGATTTTTGTCCATCTGTGGAAGAGATTATTATTCATTAATTTATACAGCAACCAAAGTGTGTTATTTGTTTTATGTACAGTAGGAATATGGCAGTGCCATTTTTATGTAGCTTTATATCTTGGCAATGATCTTAAGAACCATTCTTTTCAAAGTATTACATATAAGGAATTTGTTTTTGTGGATAAAGTGTTTGACTTGGAACGGTTTTGAAAAATGCTAGATGGGAAAATGGGAAAATAATTGCTTAAGAAATAATTAAATGCTGTTGAAAGAACTTCCTAATGTGTTTGCATGAGGCATTTAATTCTTAAATAAGAGCAGTGTGACTCCTTAGAGAAATAACATGAACACTATGTACTGATATGAACTAATGAGTTTATTAGTGTTTGTGAATAATGCTATTATGAAGTATTTATAGTAGAAAAGAGAGCAATACTTCATTGTGTACACTCCTTTTTTTACTAATGTCATGTGACAGTGGTTTTTACTGCATGGCTTCTCTTGTCTGGTTTTGTTCTTGAAATATGTATCCTTTATATGCTTGACAGTGTGTCTAATTGTTTTGTAATTAAAACAAAAAAACAAACGAAAACTCCCGACCTTCCCCACCTCCTTCCCCTGAAAAAAGGCCAGCCTTGGGTTGGGATATATTTTACTACTTAATCATTAACTCAAACTACAGCTACAAATGTAAAAAGCCAGCAAAATAATATGATTTCCAGAAAAACTTTCAAATAGAGGTCCAAGTCGGCTATTGGATGAATGCACAATTCACAGTGAATCAAATTCATGGCTATGCTGTGGCTGCTTTGCATCTGTCTGCCTGTCCAAAGTAACCATAGGGTAAATCCAGCTGTGGAGTATTTCCCTTTTATATGGCGAGAGCCAATAAAAAGTACAATTGTCCAACATTGACTGGATGGGAGTAGTGTCTCCCTTTATATGACTAACATCAAAATTAAAAACAAGAAATTAAGTTTCATCCAATATTGTAAAGAGAAGTTAACTTTATGCAATTTGATGCTAGTACTAAAATGTCAAAGTAACATACGTTGTTACTTTGTTAAATTTAACAGTGGTTGCAATGTACAAACCCAAACTAGAACCCTTTGACACTGAGGAAGTGTTTCCACTTAGTTTTCGAGGGCTTTCCAAGTGTCTATTGATCAGTGTTCTCTAACAGCACAGAAATAATGTGTCTAATTTAACTGGCACATGGAGGAGTATAGAAAAAACATTACTTATCCCTTGAAAGGCTTGGAACATCGATAGGAGGACATAACATTAATGACTTTCCTATACACCAACTTCAAAAATGGCTAAATGAGGAAGAAATTACAAATTTATTTTCCTATAATTTCAACAGTTGTCTTGTTTTACTGCAGCAGTAAAGCATTAAGCAATGAAATATCACACAAGGACTATTTTCCTGATAATTTGTCTGACATGCAAAGCATATAATACAAGAGAGAAAGAGATGGAAATGTGGATTTTATTTATATAGACAAATTCAGTGGATTTTATTGCTCATAAAATGGGGCAAAGAGTCTGCAGCTACCATGCAAGCATCTTCAAATATTGCTCTTTCATAAATGACACACTGTAACTACAACACCTTTGCTATCTCAGTACAGACCTTGCCCTGAACACAGACTGTTAATTTTGTGGTTGCTTAGTAATGTAGATAAATGTCCACTAAGGACTAATTTAGAACCCCAAACTCCTTTCACTTTTCACATAAACTAAATAAGTACCAAAGTCTCCAGAGACGAATCACTGAAATTAGAGCTGGAAAAGAACTATGGTTATCCAGTCCATCTTTGTCAGTGCAGGATTAAAGCATGAAAGCCTGAGTTTTAACTTCCTTTCATTTTACCCCCTTCTTTCAGATGAAGAAGAACTTTAAAGAAACAATTTATAAAATCCATTGTGGAATATAGTAATTAAAGTAAGTTTTTCTAATGGAGTTAAATTAAAATACCATGTAGCTTTCATATTGGAATTGCCAACTCTTTTTGAGTTTATTTTACTTCAAGCAGTTTTACTAGTCTAAGTAGTGTTTTGTCCATGGAACCAGTGATGAAGGATTACACTATTGAATTTATTGGCTATTGTTCGTGCCAGCTAAATGAGCTTGACTTTTATCACTGTAATCTTTCATACTAAAAGGCAAGTGTAAATTGTTACATAACAATCAGATATCATTTTTGTTAAGATGACTGTGATGGTTTAAAGGCAAGAGGTCATTATTTCTTAGAATATACATTTTGATGTTCACCGAAACATGATGTCAAAATATGGATGGTGATATACATTATGAATATTTTGCTTCCAAAATATCTGAAGACCCTTCATTAAGTACAAGAATTTTTGTGTGTGGTGCTTTTACTTTTAAACAAGCTATTTTTAAAGTGACATGAAGTTAGAGATCTAGAAAAAAAATTCTTTTGAGCCCACGAAGCAGCATAGATTTGCATATGCTTTCTGCCTGTGTACATATGATGCTTATCTGATCGGTTTATCAGAAATCAATCGTGTTGTTTTACTGACCTCATAAGTTCCCCATTGGGAAGTGTTTGCTTCATATCTCATTATTCACTTCTGAGAAGGTTTCTGACACATTGAATGAATGTGTTCAACCAATCATGAGTTAGAATTTTCTTTATCTGCAGTGGGTTCCATTAAAGTCAATATTTTGCCAGAGTTACTACACAGTATTATGACATACCTGTTATTTCTCTGTACTTAAAATAGGAGATAGTGTGTCTTTAGATACTACTGTGTGGTAACTGTGGTAATTTTGGCTTTTTAAATGGTGACTATGTATGTGACAATAGTAATTATGATCCTGTAAAGACTCCATTACACAACAGGAGTTGTGCACACAGATCAAGCCCTGTTTCTTTTAAGTGTCATTCACACAGGTATCACAGATCACTATATGGCCAATTTATATTTTATATTTGCAAAAACAGTTATACCATACAGATTACAATATGCAGATTATACTATGTCAAACAGGTTGAACAATAGTTTTGGTAGAAAAGAAGGGTTCAAGGATCAGATTTCACAGACATGGACCACACATGGGGAACTTGAGCAAGGCTGTTAAGATTAAGGGGGCTGTGTCACAAGACTCAGGCTGAGACCCTCCATCTTCAGGGACACACAGACGACAATGCATTATGATTTTTTCATGGTATTGCAATAGGAACAGAATTGTCAAATTCTGGGTCTGGTCAAGCCAACTAGGAGGCAGAGGGGGGTAGGATTTTGTTTTATTCAAAATAAGATCTTAAGTTATAGGATAGGTAGAAGATACTGATCTTGAGATGGGATCTGAAAAATTAGGGAGGCAGACAGTTGCAGAGAAACTGTTCCAGATAGCAGGGACAGTATGGGAGAAAGATCTACTGCCTGGAGAGAGAAGGAAGAGGTACACCTACAAATCTGGTATTTCAGGAAATCAGGTATTTCTGGTAGAAGGATGGGAAACAGTTCCTGGAAAAGCTTGAAGAGCAAGAGGAAGGTTTGAATTTGAAGATTTGAGAATGGAATGCCTATTTCTGAGGGCTGGTGATGAGTTGGGCTTCCACATTTTAGACAGTGGCCACAGTTCTCAAGTGTAGATACAAAAAGACTGATTTTTCAGAGATACTGAACCACCATAGTTCCTATTAATTTCATTGGGAGTTGTGGGTGGCCAGACCCTCCAAAAATCAGGTATCTATTTAGGTGCCTAATTATAGACACCCAAGATAGAATTTTTTTCCCATTAACGTTAGGAGACTTGGGTTTAGTGGGAACATAAAGGAAGGAATCATATGAGAAGAGTTGAAGGCCTAAATAGGAGTTTTGGCATAGAGCAGTTGAGAATGTTACTGATGTGAGAAATCATGTGCTAATTGGCAGGTTTACCAACAGAGAGAGAGAGGAAAAAGTAAATTACATCTCTAGTCTTATTGCCTAAATTCCTGTAAAAATGGCTGTCAATCTAAATCTAATGATAGATCTGAACCCCAAGATGAGAGAGCCACAACCTAACATCTTTTTTGCTGCATTTCTGCAAAGGTCTCAGCAAAATTGTAACTGGGATTTATTGTTTTCCATGCTCTCTAGAGGGGGAGCTTCTTCAATTATAAATATAAGTGGTATGTTTAAAACATCATCATTATTTATACTCTCCTCTAATACTAACTTTCTATTAAAGTTGAAAATCAATCTATTATTGAATATTTTTAAGATGTCTGTCACCTTGATATCTGATTGCCAGGTGGTAATTTGAAAACTCATTGACTTCTAAAGTAAAAAGAACAAAAGGAGCTAGGAACAATGCTCATTCAGTAATAATAGCCGCTTCTGATTTCCAGTGTACTTAAATTTACATTTCTTATAAAATGCATGCCAAGACTGTATTCCTCAAAGACAATGATTTTTTTTTTTTAATTTTGGTACTGGAGGATTTGCACACCTAAATCCCACACTAAGATACATATGCACGTATGCTGCTGCTAGCAGATTATATGAGTGTCTTCTTTTGACACTTTACTTTTCAAACAAAGCTACAATCTAATCCCTTAGTTATTATGGTGCATGAAAATGGAAGATACACTGATGTATATGTGGGGGGTTTAAGGTGTGATAGAAACAAAACACCCAACTAGGAATTACAAGGCAGCATGGTACTAAGGAAGCCATTTAATGTGACATTATTTATACATCAACTTTGAAGGTTCTTTTATAATTGAAGAATATTTTTATTTGAGAATAAAGAAAACTAACTCCTTTGTTTTTAGTATAGAAATAAAGGCCAAGATTTCCAAAAGTGACTAGTGATTTTGGGTGCCTCTGTTTTTGGACAACCAGATTAAGACACACCTGAAAGAGGCCTGATACTCAAAAGGTGCGTGGTCAAGCACTTTCTGAAAATCAGTCATCTTTAAGGTATCTGCAGTTCACCACCCAAAAATCGAGGTACTCAAAATCACTAATGCTTTTGAAAATCAGGGCCAAAATCAGGGCTGGCTCCAGGCACCAGCTTGCCAAGCAGGTGCTTGGGGCAGCCACTCCTGAGGGGGCGGCACGTCCAGCTATTCGGCGGCAATTCGGCGGACGGTCCCTCACTCCCGCTTGGAGCGAAGGACCTCCCGCCAAATTGCAGCCACCGATCGTGATCGCGGCTTTTTTTTTTTTGCACTGCTTGGGGCGGCAAAAACCCTGGAGCCGGCCCTGCCAAAATAATTTATAATTACTGTACTATTAGAAGTCTTTCTGCTTACTTGAAAGAGAATATTATAGTCCATAGCTTTTGGAAACAAACTTAAGAACAATCATTAACTTGCCAAATTGTCTGTTTTTCCTTTCCTCTCTCATGCCCACCTTGTCTCAACTATGCCTTAAGTATGGCTGAGACAAGGTGAGTGAGGTAATACCTTTTATTAGACCAACTTCTGTTGGTGAGCGAGACAAGCTTTCAAGCTTACACAGAGCTTTTCAGTAAGTATGGCTGCCTTGCAGAAAAGCATAATCAGGAAGGCACTTAAGCATGTGTGCTTAAAGTTAAAAAGGTGCATAAATGCTCTCCTAAATGAATATTTTGAATTTATTATTTTGTACATTCACTGGCATCACAGGGTGGCTGGACCCTTGTAGTGTCTCATCTGGACCCACTTAACTCGTTTCACCTGTGCAAGTACAAAACTGATTTTTTTTCAATAATTTTTATAACTTAATTTTTTCAGATGTTTTTATTTTGTTTGCAAATTCGCCTGAAGACTAGACTTCAGTGAAGACTAGCTACTTGGAAAGTTTATCTATTCAGTTCAAATCTATTCTATTTGTTCTCCAGTTATGTGCAAAAAAAGTCTTTAGAAATTCTTTGTGCTATTGTATGAAACTGTTTTTTCCACCATTGCATAAGTCCAAAATATTCACCGTAGAGATTAGATGAAGCATATAAAATAGAATTTAAGACCATTATAAGCATATGGAAGTGGGAAGGTCTGATGAAAGTCTCAACAGAATCTTAACTATCCTCTTTGTTTCAAGTGAAAGTTATTAAACACTATTGCTTCATCATATAATTTATGGTAATAAAAATTAGAAGAGCTGAGACAAAATTCAGCTTAGCAAAGGAATAGCTAGGTGCCTTTGTATATCTACCTCAGGATGAAATGTGGAAAACTCAGGTTTAGATCTGGAGCAGGTTTAGGGATCTGTTGAATTTCAGTGAGTGTGGGGGTAGAGAGATGCAGGCTTAGATGTCTACATATAGCACCCCATCCTATTTTTTGCTGCAGTTATGCACTGTACACACACTTTTGGAGAGGAAAGGAATCATGGGCAAATCTTTTGCTGGCGTTGCTAAAAAGAGGGGAATTTGAGAAATTAAAAGGAAAAATTCCAAGGTTATAGGGGCAAATAGAATCAATCCAGTTTCCTTTCAGCACAGGTTGTGTAACTGTGGCTATGACTACACTAGAGAGCTTACAGCGGCACAGCTGTACCGATGGAGCTGCATTGCCATAAGATCTCTCGAGTAGCTGCTCTATGCTGATGGGAGAGAGATCTCCCATCAACATAATTAAACCAGCCCCAATGAGCAGCGGTAGCATCTCTCCCACCAACATAGCGCTGTGCACACTACCACTTATACCGGCATAACTTATGTCGCTCAGGGGTCTGTTTTTTCGTACCCCTGAGAGACATAAATTTTGCCAACATAAAAGTGGTAGTGTAGACATGCCTTAGAAATTCCTCTTTAGATTAACAAGTAAGCAAAGTGCTCACCCTTGGGGACTAGATAAGAAAATGGCATACAGAGGAAATGCTTTTCAAAAATATCTTGAATCCAGTTTTCTTTGTTTCCTAAGCTCTGTCCACACTTGTGTTAAAACTGTGCTAGAATAGTTACTAGTTTGTCAGTGTTATAGCACAATTTCTCTGACCAGTGTGGACAGGTTTTCTTTCCGAGAATAATTTGTAGGTCTGATGTGACCAGGTGAAACAGACAGGAAAGGATTAATGGTTACCGCCCTGTCACATGACACCACAGAGAATTTAAGGAAGGGCCATGTCCTTTTTCTGGGGACTGAGAGAGGCATAGGGAAAGACCTTTGGGGAGTGCCACCTGTTTTGGTTAAGGTAATCATTTTGTTTTGGGTTACTGAATGAGTGCTAGCATTTGAATAATACATTGTGGCCTGAGGCAAGGGCTAGAAACAGATTGGTTTCTTTCCTGGGAAGTACCAGCATACATTTTATTTTTCTCACACACCACTTCTATAACAGCCTAACTCTATTGACTTCAGTAGAGTTACACTCAATTACATCAGTAAAATGAGGGAAGAATCTGGCCCCACGTATTACCATACCTATCTCATAGAACTGGAAGACCCCGAAAGGTCATTGAGTCTAGCCCTGTGCCTTCACTAGCAGGACCAAGTACTGATTTTGCCCCAGATCCCTAAGTGGCCCCCTCAAGGATTGAACTCACAACCCTGGATTTAGCAGGTCAATGCTCAAACCACTGAGCTATCCCTCCCCACTTGGTGGTATGGTTTGACTAGTACATAATTTTCAGGAAAAGATTTTTGTCCGCATAATCGTCTGCAGAATCATCTGGGGAAAAGAAAACTGCCCCTACTGATTTGGGGAATCTGTTAAAATCAGGGCTACTCTCCACTTCCATTTAAAAACTAAAAAGTAAGAGAGCTGTTTTCCTTGAGAAGATGACCTTGAAATTGTGTATCATAATAAACAGATTGTTGTCCTAAGGACCATCTCTTGTTCACAGTTCGCCTGTGAGAATCAGAACCTGGGGTGCCTCAGGTTTCCAGAAGACTTCAGGCCAGTTTTGGTTTCTGAGGGGGCAATGCTGCCCAGGTTGCTGCTGGCTTTGTAACCCACTGGTGTGTGTGTGTGTGTGTGTGTGATCGGTCCCCCTCTTTGCCAATCTGCAGATGATATGAGGTGTTACAGCCCCCAGTTATAGAACGTTGGCTCTTTCGCTCTAGCTATAGCAGGTTATGCTGTTAGGTCTGGCAGTCCCCAGTTCAATCCCCAGTGTGTCAGCCAAGAAGCAGGGCCGGTACAACCACTAGGCAAACTAGGCGGCTGCCAAGTGGTTGGGGGCGGACAAAAGCGCGCTCCGGGGCAGCGGTGGAGTGAAGGTGAGCTGGGGCAGGGAGGGCTGCCTGCAGCAAGTAAGGGGGGGGGGGCGGCACACGGGGACCCGCTCTCTGCCCCAGTGCACCTCTGTTCCGCCTCCTCCCCAGCACGCCGCCCGCTCTGCTTCTCTCCCTCCCAGGCTTGCGGCACCAAACAGTTGATTGGAGCCGCAAGCATGGGAGGTGGGAAAAGTGGAGCAGCGACGGTGTGCTCGGGGAGGGGGCCGAGCAGAATTGAGCTGGGGTGGGGAGCTGCCGCACGGCTCCCCGGGCCGGGGGGGAGGTGCCACGGGGGGGCGCCTCAGGTGGATTTTTTTCTGTGCTACATCTCTATGTACAGTTACATTGTGGTTGTCCCCTGACCTGTTTACCACACAGTTACAATTTGTAAGGAAGATGGAACCTAACATTTTCTCAGTTAGGTCCCTTTCTAACTGTAGGACTTCGGGAGTACTCAGCGTCACACAAGGAGAGGCACTTTCGAGTTGCAAAAGGAAATAATTTCGTTTCTATCTGTACCAAATATGGGGGAAAATATTCTGGCAGACTGAACAAAATAATGCATTCAAAAAATGCATGTACTTAAGGCAAGGTAGAGTCAGGACAGGTGTGAAAAATAGGAAAACCAGAAACTTTTACAAGCTAATGGGTGCTATTAGGAAACATTTTCTTCAGCAACTCTGAACATTCATAGGATATGTCTACATTTGAGCTGAGAGATGTGATTCCCAGGTTGAATAGACGTACCTATGCTAGCTCTGCTCAAGCTAGTGCGATAAAAATAGCAATGTATCCGGGGTAGCACAGGAGGTGACTCAGGCTAGCTGCCCGAGTATATACCCACCTGGAGCCCCTGGCTAAGCCCTCAGGTGGCTATCCTGAGATGCAACTCTAGCTACACTGCTATTTTTAGCATGCTAGTTCAGGCAGAGCTAGGGAATATCACCTCAAAGCTAAAATAAAGATGTACCCTTACTCAGTCAGGACTTCTTATTCTCTGACTGGTAGCTCCACTGGATCAGACCTCAGTAATAGTTCTGTACCCCAATCAGTGCCTACTCTCTTCTGCCCTATTCCAGGGGTCCTCTCACTGTAGGGTTTCAGAGCCTAGGGACTTTCTCCTAAGAGGTTAGACAGAGAGGTGGTCTTCACATTGAGCAAGTCTGTTTCTAGTGGGGTCCCACAGGAATTTGTTCTTTCCCATATGCTATTTAACATTTTTTATCAAAGACCTGGAAGAAAACAAAATCACCACTGATGAAAAATTGAGAGACTGGTAAATAATGAAGAGGACAGGTCACTGATACAGAGCAATCTGGATCACTTGGTAAACTACGTGTAAGCAAACAATATGTGTGTTAATACAGCTAAATGTAAATATATATATTTAGGAACAAAGAATGTAGGCCATACTTACAAAATGGAGGATTCTATCCTGGGAAGCAGTGACTCTGAAAAAGACTGGGGGTCATGGTGGATAATCAGCCGAACACGAGCTCCCAGTGTTATGGTGTGGCCAAAAGAGCTAATGCGATCATGGGATGCATAAAGAGGGGAATCTCGAGTAGGAGTAGAGAGATTATTTTATCTCTGTATTTTACACTGGTGTGACCGCTGCTGGAATATTCTGTCCTGTTCCGGTGCCCACAAATGAAGAAGTGTGTTGATAAATCAGAGAGGGTTCAGAGAAGAGCCATGAGAATGATTAAAGGATTAGAAAACTTGCCTTTTAGTGACAGCCTCAAGGAGCTCAATCTGTTTATTTTAACAAAGAGAAGGTCAAGGGGTGACATGATTACAATCTATAAGTACCTAGATGGGAAACAAATATTTCGTAATGGGCTTTTTAGTCTAGCAGAGAAAGGTATAATGTGATCCAATGGCTGGAAGTTGAGGCTAGACAAATTCAGACTGGAAATAAGATATACATTTTTAACAGTGAGAATAATTAACTATTGAAACAATTTATCATGGATTCTCCAGCACTGACCATTTTATATCAAGATTGGACATTTTCTCTAAAAGATATCCTCTAAGAATTATTTTGGGGAAGTTCTATGACCTGTGCTATGCAGGGGGTCAGACTAGATGATTACAATGGTCCCGTCTAGTCTTAGATTCTATGCATCCGTGATCTACATCTTGGAAACTGGTGAGATCTAGCTGCCTTCCTGATTTCTCAGATTATGGAGGAGTTAGTAGCAGAGGAGGAAGAGAGTAAGGTATCTGAGTGAGAAAAACTTCCATCATCCTTATGTTTTCCAGATGAGTTTGTTGGTTCTTCATCACCCATCTTTATATTGTTTATAGCCAATTCTTGAAAAGATTTTGGAATACTTTTACTCACACTTTATTTTAGGCTTTCCAGTTTGTGCAGCCAAAGAAAATCTGCATCAGACTGGAACCCTGATAGTCACCAAGAGACTGGATTTCTAGGAGCACAAAGCTCATTCCTTTACCTTACAGCAGATAATAATCATTAGTTGTCAAGAAGTGCTGATGAAGTATGACTTCCTCACATGCAATAAGTTCTGCCCCTTTTAGATCATCTTGCAGACAAACCAAGAAGGAATCTGAAGGTAGCATTCAATGCAACTGATACTGCTGCCAAACCAGCAGCCCTGGAAGTTACCAGACACTGATCTTCCTGGCTGAACTGTTCTAGTTTGCCACAGGAGAGTTCAGACCAGGATAGAGGATCTTACACTTGAGGGTCCCAATTTATTAGCAAAAAGACAAGTGAACGTGGAAGACAGAAGAAGGCTCTATAGCAACCCTTGGATCTGTACACACCTTAGCTTTGGAGGAAATTCACTCCCCTTCGGTTTTCATAGACAAGCCAAGAATTTCAAGAATATTTATTGATTTTCCATGTTTCAATTTGAGACCCCTTAAAGTGACCCAATTTTCAGAAGATGCCGAGAAACCTACCGTCTGAAAACTAGGTTAATTTAAGATGTCTCTAAGTGGCACCTGGAATTACGAGTCACTTTTGGAAATATTGACTGGAGCTCTTTATGAGCACTAGTAGGTCACTCACAAGTTGACCTAGACATGCTCCTTTTTCAGGCAGTGGTCCAAACATCTTCTCCAGCGGCCTATTGAGGGACTGACCCAATGTCCTGTGGATTTGTGTAGTCTTCTCACCTTTCCTATCATTTTTCAGGGATCCAAAATATCCGTCAAATGGGGCAATAGAGAAGGTTCCTCATCAGTATAAAGGGAAGGGTTCTATTTCTGTTATTTTTTTAATACACAAATTATGTCTGTACACTATAATGGACATGAAGAACTGAAACAAATGCATCAGGAAACTGAAATTCTGTCTGATGGCATTGGCTTCTATTATTCTTTCTTTTATGTCCCAGAATATCATGTCATTAGAAATTCATTTGGCTCTGTATGAAAGAAGGCAGCAAAGGCTGTTAAAGCTTTCTTTCCAGAAGACAGGTTACATACAATTTAAGACAGGGGTCTCAAACTCAAATGACCATGAGGGCCACATGAGGACTAGTACATTGGCCCGAGGGCCACATTACTGACACTTCCCCCCGCCCTCGGCCCCGCCCCCACTCCACCCCTTCCATGAGGCCCCGCCCCTACCCCGCCTCTTCCCGCCCTTTCCTGCCCCTCCCCGAAATCCCCACCCCAACTCTGCCCCCTCCCTGCCCCCAGGGGGTACAGGAGGGGTGTGGGGTGTGGTGGGGGCTCAGGGCAGGGAGTTGGGGTGTGGGGTGCAGGAGGGGTGAGGGGTACAGCAAGGGGTCAGGGTGCAGGGTGCAGCAGGGGGCTCAGGGCAGGGGGTTGGGGTGCAAGGGGGTGCAGGGTGCAGCAAGGGGATCAGGGCAGTGGGTTGGGGTGTAAGAGGAGTGTGGGGTGCGGCAGGGGGCTCAAAGCAGGGGGTTGGGATGCAAGAGGGGTGCAGGGTGCGGCAGGGGGCTCAGGGTAGTGGGTTGGGGTGCAAGAGGAGTGCAGGGTGTGGTGGGGGTTCAGGGCAGGGGGTCGGGGTGCAGGGTGCGGCAGGGGGCTCAGGGCAGGGGTCAGGGTGCAGGAGGGGTGCAGGGTACGGCAGGGGGTCGGGGTGCAGGGTGCGGCAGGGGGTCGGGGCGCAGGAGGAGTGCGGCATGGGGCTCAGGGCAGTGGGTTGGGATGCAGGAGGGGTGTGGGGTGAGGCGGGGGTCGGGGTGCAGGAAGGATGCAGGGTATGGCAGGGTCGGGGTGCAGCGTGCGGCAGGGGGCTCAGGGCAGGGGGTCGGGGTGCAAGAGGAGTGCGGGGTGTGGCAGGGGGTTCAGGGCAGGGGGTCGGGGTGCAGGGTGCGGCAGGGGGTCGGGGCACAGGAGGGGTGCAGCATGAGGCTCAGGGCAGTGGGTTGGGATGCAGGAAGTGTGAGGGGTGAGGCAGGGGGTTGGGGTGCAGGAGGGGTGCCAGGGTATGGCAGGGAGTTGGAGTGCAGGAGGGGTGCGGCAGGGGGCTCAGGGCAGTGGATTGGGATGCAGGAGGGGTGCGGGGTGAGGCAGGGGGTTGGGGTGCAGGAGGGGTGCAGGGTATGGCAGGGGGTCGGGGTGCAGGGTGCGGCAGGAGGCTCAGGGCAGGGGGTTCGGCTGCAGGAGGGGTTCGGGGGGCAGGATCTGGTCCGGCGCGTACCAGGGACAGGGCAGGCTCCCTGCCTGCCTGTCTGCCTGCCTGTCTGCCCTGCCCCCGCAAGAGGCTGGAACGTGAGGAAGGGGGGGCGGAGGGGGCTGTGTGTTTCTGTTGCTTGAGGCACTGCCTCCAGCAGCTCCCATTGGCCAAGGATCCCCGTTCCCGGCCAATGGGAGCTGCTGGGGGCGTTGCCTAAAGCAACAGCCACACGCAGCCCCTCCGCCCCCCCCTTCCCCACGTTCCAGCCTCTTCCGGGAGCTGCGCAGGGCAGGGCAGGCAGGCAGGGAGCCTGTCCTGCTCCCGGTGTGCACGTCCGGCCGCCGCTCTGGTAAACACTGGGGGAGGGCAGGGGGGCTGCGAGGGGCTCGCGGATCGCAGAAAATCACCCTGCGGGCCGCGTGTTTGAGACCCCTGATCTAAGAGATGCTATCCTCTCTAAGATCCCAGTCTTAAGGAAGTGTGCTGTATTTCCTGTGGCTGTTAGGCCTTGTGGTTTCATGTACCACATTACATCATTTGCCAAGTTATGTCTGAGACCTGTACAAGGGCTATAATGGATGGTGTACCATTCCCATTGTACAATGACACCTTAGTCACAGTGACTTGGGATGTTGAAGGCTCTTATAGGTGTTTCCTTCTCACCTGTGCATCATCTGCAGTAATAATCAGAAACCACAAAAGCGGGCTGGGGTGCCATTCAAGACTTGACTTTCCTTCTTATGATCATACACAAAGTTGTTCAAGTCTTGACAGACAAAACCACAGCAGTACATTACACCAGCCACCAAGGAAGAGACTGGGAAAGATGTGCCAGGGAAGGACAATATCTTAAAAGTCTCTTTAAGTCAAAAGTATACTTAACAGAACAAATAGGCCCCTGGAGGACTGAGTCTTGCAAATGTAGCAAGTTTCTGCAAAATAACTTGGCTACTAGGGGAAAATATAGATATCTGGGTCTTTTCCAAGGTTGGGCAAGAATTTGTCTCTTACAGATGTCTCTCTCCCAGACTGGGGTCGAAAGTTCCTCCACCCATTCCCTCTAGTCCTGTAGGTGATTTGGAAAGTATGACAGGACAGATCCAAGAATATTGTTGGTCCCAGTCTGGGCTTTTATGTTCTCTGATAGCCTAATACTGATGTGGGAACTGCAAGTCTTGCTTCTTGATCCAGTTCCAAAATTTGTCAAGCTGACAGCTTCGTTTCTGAATTGCAAAAAGTATTAGATAAAGAGGGTTCTGCTGAGTTCCAAATGATTTATTTAGAAATAAGGAAGCCTTTTTCCAGGAAAACTTCTTTAATGAAATTAAATTGAAGAGATGCTTCTTCTGGACAGCTCAGCAAGGGGTAGACCTGAGACAGTCCTCCATCCCTCTAATGTTAGACATTTTACTGTTCTTAGACAAATCTGACTGATGTGCACTGAGTTGTCTCAGAGTTCCCCTGGCTACAATTTCTGCTTTCTACCTTCCAGTGCATGGGATTGTCAGCTTTGACTCAACCTTAGACCTATCAATCCTATGGGTTCAAATCCTGCTACTGGTCTGGTGGGAGAACACCTAGTTTGCCAGGAATTTGTATCTTGTTGGCTGTCCTTCCCCATTCGCAGCCTGCAGGGCAAGAGGAGCCAATCAAAGCCAGTCCACATGCTGAGGAACAGCTTGGTCCCTCAGTATGCAGGCCAGACAGAGCTACCACCTTCTGCTTGCCAAGAGTTGTAAACAAAACCGTTGATCGCTACAGTAGCACTCAATCCTTTGATCTGGGAGCCACCATACCAGGGAGTAGGTGAAGGCTCCTAGAATCCCCCATTTCCTGAGATACCCGTTACCCCCCATTTGCTGTGATTCCTCCCAGAGCACCCTCACATTTGTTGCTGCTTCCCCCCTCTCACTCATGAAGTAGCTGCTCCATCTCCCCATCCCCAGACTTAATCGCAGATCCCCACTGCCTACAGATGTGTTGTTGTGGAGGTGGCAATGGTCTACCCTCCTGTCCTGCTGGCTTTAGTGGATGGCCAGTGGTCCCATGCATCTTTTTAGGGCATATATGGATAAGGCCAGGAGCCAGTTCATCTACACGCAGACTGTCCAAACTGATCAGAGTGCATATATTTGGGTCCTCCAGACAACTATGTGGATTACAGCACATCTCACCAAGTCCTAAGGCAGTCTCCACAGCATGATTTTGCAGTGTCACTATAATTAAAATATGCAGGGATGCTTCTTGGAGCTCTGTACACACCTTTACGTAGTATTATTATTTTTAACATGTCCTCTAGCTCTGATACTTAATTTGAAGGGGTAATGTCCTGTTTCCGGTTACTGCATAGGGCACTGAGGGTACAAAGAGCAGTACAGTGGACATGAAGACCAAACAAAAGGAAGGGATATGAAGGACTTGATCCTACTAAATCTTACACATACAAGTAGGCCCTGATCTCAATGAGACTATTTTATAATTAAGAACTGACTACTTGCATGATCAAGGATTTGCAGGATGAGTTCCAAAACACTGACAAGTTGTACTGATGCGAAGATCTTCATGACAAAAATATTTTTTTATTCTCAATTATGTCATCAAGAACAGTGATTAGTGACAAGAAAAAAAAAACATTTACTTACTGGTTCTTTGAGATGATAGCCCATTTGGAACTACGCTCTTGGGAGGAAGCACTCATAGGAAGCTTCCAGCAAGTAGCATCCTTTGGGAAGTCTTGCTGCTCCCTCCTCCCTCAGGTCGTGTTCCCAGGGTGTACGATGGAGGCTACCCCAATCACCCTTTAGGTCCTTTCGCTAGTAAGAGACTCCGAAGAAGTAGAAGTGGGTGCAGAAACTGGCTCCATATGGACAATCATCTCAAAGAACCCCACTATTTACTATAAAAAGTAACTTTTCTCCCTCAGGAATTGCCTACATGAAGCCCCACACTTGAGAAATTAACAAGTAGTAGTGACCATTCAGGGATAGAGCTCAGAGTATTAATTGAAAAGTAAATGTAAGACTGCCCAATGGGAGTAGTTTGGGGAAGTGGGGGGATGTTCCTCCCCCCTAAAAACTGCAAACCTCAGGCAGGCATGGAATTTGTGCCCACATGCGTGGCCCTGTTGGCCTGACTGGAGCTGCCTCCCTAAATATAGAAGCCAAGCTGTGCCCATGATTGGCATATGTGTCTCTATATGCATATCACTGACTTTCAACATTTTAAAAGTTTAACTCAATATGTTTTTTTTCTATAAGTATTTTACACAGTGTCCCTTTTTTCATAGTGTTGTCTAAGGCTTATATTGTGTAGCCCCTTGAAATAGTCCTGGAATCTTACCATTCCTCCTGGCAGGATGGATTCCATTGGCAGAGAGAATTTTAAGCCTAGGACTGTATATGTAAAAGGTGCTGTATAAATGAATACATAATAATGAAGTAGAGGTAGCTAAATTCAGACTAGAGGTAAGTTAGCTATGACAGTAGGTGAGGTAGTACATACCATTTTCTTTGGCTATTGGAGAGGCAGCAGACACTTAAACCATTGCAGTGAAAGAGATGTCAGGGCAGTGATCCACTGACTGGGTCCATAACTCTCCCTGCCTGTCTCCACCAGCCCCAGCAGCAACAATCAATAGAGCCACCAGGGCCTATGAATGATGCCTCTTGCTGCAGGAGATTCTCCCCCTTCCTTCCCACCCCTCATCCATTCTGTGCTACCCCTCTCAGCTTTCTGAATAATATTTTGGAAAAATATATAGAACATTAATTATAGTTTATTGAGGTTCCCTAATTCAAGGGAGGTCAAAAAGAATGAATGCATTTATGATGAGGGATGTAATCTGCTTTATGAAACTGATCATGTCTCTTTCTTTGCTCCTGCTCTCCCTCTCTTTCTCTCTCTCTCTCTCTCTTTCCCCCTCCCCCTTCTCTTGGGCTGGGTAAAAGACAGGCCTGATAAAGTGAGAGAAACAAGATTGGTTTTCTAAGGGCAGCAGGCCCTTCATGATCAGCTAAATCATGGGCTGTCTGGCTCCCTGGCTGGGTAATGACCTGCTCCCTGCGCCGTGGCACCTGCACCCCCCTGCGGGACGTTATGATGTGCACCCAGGCAACTGCAGGGGGCTGCAGTGAAGGTGAAACTGTCATATCGATCTTTTTAGCACTAAAATATGAGCCACTTTACTCCGCTTCCCGATGCTGTGATGTGAAAAATAATAACTCGGATCCAAATTAAAAATATTGATCTCTGGAAGGTGTTGAAAGTAAATAAACACCTTCCGAAGTTTTCGGGTCAGCCGAGAAATGGTATTCAGCAATAAATGTGTCGGCATGTCAGAATCCAGGGTTCTTGATCTGTTTTTCCTTTTGAATTGATTTTTCATTATTTACTTCCTAAAAGTGTTGGAATTTGGTCCTCCGCCATTAAATCCCAGTGTTTGGGCAAATTATTTCTTTGGGGCTTATGAGGTGCTCCTAATCCACTCGCTCATTGATTGATTGATTTTTGACTCAATAAACTTGCATTACCCTTGCTTTATTTAAGGCTTCCATCATAATTTTTTGTACATTTAGGCTTGACTTTTTTATTTCCCTCTAACAGATGAGCTGACATTGGTCTATCAAACATGTGGGAAAACAATTGCCACAAGGTTAATTTTATTGCTAGCTCCATGCATTTTAAGTAGGTACCAGGTATTTTCCACTACAAGCTGATAAATTGCAGTTGAACCACTAAAGCATAAGAATGAATGGAAGCACTGTAACAACAACAAAACCCCATATAAATGCATCACAGAGCAAAAGTATTAAATGGATCATTTCTGCTTCACTGGTTTAACTTTGTTTTACATCAAAGAAAAATAGACACATAATACAGTGAGCTCTTTAACTGTTATGTTATTCATGCATTAATGTTATATAGTGTTATGAATTGTGGTGGTGACGATATTTCTGATTAGTAGGCGCAGTAAGATATAGTAATTTATACTTTAACCAAGTATTTTTCTTTTACTAACTAGTCAGTTTATAGTTAGATGGTGAAACATTCTTCACTAATAGAAGTATTGATGCTATTGTTCTCTAACAACTTAGGCTGCTTTTTAACGTCGGAATCAAAAATAGCTATGTGCCTGCCCTCCTATTAAAGAAGGTTGTAGGTTGCCATAGCATGTAGAAAGAGAGAATATGAGTAGCTTCCTCCTTTTAGCAAAGGATCAGTTTGTCCAGTCTTAAAAAATGTGTGTTCTAGAAACCCTCCTAAATACTTATTTATATGAGAAACCCTTGTTTCTCATAAATGCTCTTGGTCTTAATTGAGCCAATAATCCATACTTTTGAGCCAATAATCCATACTTTTTTGTAACTTGCATTTTATTAAGTTTTTAACTATAGATTTACTAACTAGAGTCCGATGCTCAATTTGGGTTAATTCTTGTGCATTTCTTGTGTTTAAAAACAAAGGCATGTAGTCAATTTAAAAATAAGTCTCCCCCCCACCCCCCCGAAAGAGTATATGTATTATTATGAATCATACCCAGATTTACTGTAACTGAAAAAAATCAGAGGAAATATATATATTTGGTTTTGTGTTCTTTCAACTTTGTGGATTTGATAGCACTTTGTGTATAGTTAATTTTATGGCAGAACTATACTAGTTAACAAGTTTCTCCTTTTGCTTATGTGAGTCACATTGGCATCTGGGCTCAGTGGCAGGTACAGCCTCTGAATCTAACTTTGAAATATTGTTTTTTTTTTTAAATTAGATTTTTAAGTTGACTGGTGTCTTTCATATCTGTCATACTCACAAGATTATGACACAAAAATACTAAAACAAGGGAATTTTAATGTGCGGTTCTATGTATCTAGGTTTTCATATGCCCCCCATCACTGTGGTATCTAATCACCTCCCACCACCACCATCATCAAATGCTATGCATAAAATACGTTTTCTCTCCTCCTTCTACTCAGCACGAACTGGACTTAGATAATTGTATAGGGATTGGGGGGGGGGAGGGTTGATTGGTAGGTTTTTTTTGTTTTTAAATGTATTACAGTTGAAGGTAGGCTAGGTTAAAGAGGTGGGGTTTGCATTTTGCTCTGCAGGCACTTAGATTCATGGTCATCCTGATTTTTTTGGGAAGTGAGTTTCAGAGAAAGCGGTCTCCTGCACACATGAGTTTTGCTATTGAGACTGATGGTTGCATTGTTCCAGGAACATAGTAGTCATTGGATGTGACAATTACAAGACCTGAGGTGGCTCATTGGTTAACTTGGACAAATCCGAAATAAGACTTTGAAGATGAGGCCTGAAACCTTGAATTTGACAGGGTATTCCATGAGGATTTCAAACGAGAAAGTGAGGCTCTGTATTGATATTCGCTCTCAGTGGCCTCTGTTGCTAGGAAACTTAGGAGGATTCTCATCTCCACCTGGATGAGGTAGTGTTCAGGCAAGGAAAGGGTGGTGTTTCTTGTGTTCCCTGTACCCATGCTCAGTCTGAAAGGTAAGCCAAGGTCTGTGTGAAGATCCAGAGATTAACTGGGGAAAAACAATGGAGGAAAGTGTGAATAGGAGGTTTTGAGCTATTGCATTAAAGGCATTTTCAACAGATGCTGAACTCTCCCAGGGCAATAGTTATTTATTACGGTAGCACCTAAATGCTCATATTAAGTTTTAAGACATTCATCACCATGTGAGACAGCATCTTAGTCAGCTCCTCTGACATTTGCTTTTTGGAGATGTAAAGATAAGCAGAATTCACATGTTGACTCTAAATTTACAGTAGTTGGATAGCCTCAAAGGATTTTATCTTAGGGTGGTCTCTCTTGCATTTGAGACTGGACTGGAATAGGATAGCTACTCTTCCTCCATCCTTGTCTTCTATGTGTCTAGGTCTGTGCTGTAATGAGTAGTCTGGGTTGGGTGGAGGCTGAGATTAGCTGGCAGTGGACATGCTATATCATTCAGCAAGCTTTCTGCCATGTAGGTCAGGTTGAAACCTTTTGGCATGAGGTCATGAATGATCAAGGGCTTACCGAGCATTGACTTTGCAGTAATCTGCAAGTGCCAAAGACCCTGATGTTTATCTTCGTATTTGATAAATTTATGTGAAGGTGCTTTTTCACAATTACCTTTCACTGGCGATACGTGTCTAGTGCTGGGCCTGCTGGGCTTGGTTTGCATTTTCTTTGGGGTTTCTTGCAAGAAAGATTGGATTGGGGAGAAGTGTTTGGGTGTTACTAGTGGCTGTTGATGAAAATGTGTGGCTGTGCCAGACACACAGAGTGTGGCCAGTGTGCTCAACACCCACTTCCCAACCTCTCCGTGGCACTTTGCTGTTCCAGTTGCTGTCAGACACCAGAACGTGGGCAGTTGTGCCTAGTGGTCAGAGCAGGAGATGGTAGACAGAAATCAGAGGACAGGTGCCAGCGCCAAGAGTGAGAGCCAAAAGTCAGAACCAGAGTCAGAGACCAGATGCTAGAGCCAAATTTCAGAGCTGGAGTCAGAGACAAATGCCAGAGCCAAGGGTCAGAGCAGAAGTCAGGAATCAGAGCTGAGGGTCAAAGCTGGGTTACCTGGAGTCAGGCAAGGCAGGAGCTATCACAGCTGTGGGTGAATGTTTTGAACAGCTGCCGCAGTGCTGCTGGGCTTAAGAGCTGGTCTGCTGTCTCCTCCTACCAAGCAGGTGATGTAGTCAATCAGGACAGCTGAACTCATTAGGTTGTCCAAAGACTAGCTCTGCTACAGGCCCCAATTGCTGTGCAGGGCAAAGTGGGTTAACCTTCCCTCCAGGGAACTGGAGAGTTGAAAAGTTAGATTATAACTGTGGGAATTATTTTAAAATGTATTTTTAGGCACAAGCATTAGGCCAGGGGTCGGCAACCTTTCCGAAGTAGTGTGCTGAGTCTTCGTTTATTCCCTCTAATTTAAGGTTTTGCGTGCCAGTAATACATTTTAACGTTTTTAGAAGGTCTCTTTCTATAAGTCTATAATATATAACTAAACTATTGTTGTATGTAAAGTAAATAAGGTTTTTAAAATGTTTAAGAAACTTCATTTAAAATTAAATTAAAATACAGAGCCCCCCGGACCGGTGGCCAGGAGTGTGAGTGCCACTGAAAATCAGCTCGCGTGCCGCCTTTGGCACACGTGCCATAGGTTGCCTACCCCTGCATTAGGCTAACCCTTCCACATCCCCAAGCTGCCTCTGTTCGGAGGTGTTGGTACCTGGCACTGGGGCAGGGGTCCTGTTCTTCTTTCTGGCAGGGGGAAGAGTAAGGTGCTGATTCCTGGCAGCTGGGGAGGGGTCTGCACTGCATTTTGCTGGGATGGGGTAGGGCATTGTTCCTCTGTCTGGTTATTACTCATTGGTGGTAGGAGATGGTCTTTATTTTAAATTTTAGCAGTTGTAATATCATTTATTTGTGGCAGCCACTGTTGTCCTGTGTGGTTCTCTGAGGGAAGGAGCAGAGAAATGAAACTGCAGAGCCTATGGAGGACACTTTTAATCTCTCCTTTAGACTGCTTACTGGTTGTTGCCAGTTTGTCGGCTGGGGATCTTTTGTGAAAAGAGACTTTGTAAAATGGACACTGTGTGGTTACACATTTATTTTGTGTCATTGATTTTCCAGATGAGTTTTGCTCAGCAAAAAGATGTTTTTACTAATTGCCAAGCCTGCAAACTCAGGCTGTGATCTGTGTTCTTTTCTGGTTTATGCAGAAGTCTGGCTTAATGCATGTTCATTAATAAGATTCTGATTCTGTTTTCAGGGCCACCTGTAAAGCCCCATTGACCTCAAGTTACTCCCTCAATGACAACTTTTCAAAGCTATTACCTTATCTGGGTGATGTAAATGAGCTCATCATTTGATGATAGTGGAATTACTTAGATGGTCCTGAAAATGGAATGTGACATTTATGTTGATGCACAAGCCAGAAAAGTAAAATAGTAAAACTATAGGCTCGGGTGTTCCTCTAGATGAATATTTGGTAGATGATCTAAGAAGAAAGAGAGATGTCAGGGCTTTGAAGCCAGTGGAAAAGACAAGTGGTAATTGACCGAATGCTCTCCCTTTCTTTGTGCATAAATGTGAACATTGGGCAGGATCCACAGGCTTTGGATGGAGGGTGTCTGGTCTGCAAGTGTTATAGTTTGGGAGTAAATGATCTGTACATCATCCTTCCTTTCACTTTCAGTGTGTCTCCTGTTGGAAAAAACATGTTTCCTAAACCCTCAGAACAAGTTTATAGTTCCTGCACTGCAGGGGAAGCCAATGACAACATGTAACTCTGGCTACAAAGGTTACTGAGCACCTAGGAACAAAGAATATAGTCCATACTTATCTAAGAACAAAGAAGAAAACATAAAATCATCACTGATAAAAGTTTACAAAGATTGGGATAGTGGTAAATAATAAAGAGCACAGGTCACTGATACAGAGCAATCTGGATTGCTTAGTAAACTGGGTGCAAGCAAACAATGTGTGTTTTAATATGGCCAAACTTAAAGATATGCATCTGGGAACAAAGACTGCAAGCCACAGTTACACAATGGGGGACTCTATCCTGGGAAGCAGTGACTCTTAAAAAGATTTGGGAGTCATGGTGGATAATCAGCTGAACATGTGCTCCCTGTGTGATGCTGTGGTCACAACTGAAGAAATGTGTTGATAAATTGGAGAGGGTTCAGAGAAGAGCCACAAGACTGATTAAAGGCTTAGAAAACTTGCGTTATAGTGATAGACTCAAGGAACTCAATCTATTTATCTTAACAAAGAGAAAGTTAAGGGGTGACTTGATTACAATCTATAAGTACCTATATGGGAACAAATATTTAATAATGGGCTTTTCAGTCTAGCAGAGAAAAGTATACCGTGATCCGATGGCTGGACGTTAAAGCTAGACAAATTCAGACCAGAAATGAGACATACATTTTTAGTGGTGAGAATAATTAACCATTAAAACAATTTATCAAGGATCGTAGTAGATTCTCTGTTACTGGCAATTTTAAAATCAAGATTGGGTTTTTTCCTAAAAGATATCCTCTTGGAATATTTTCAGGGAAGTTTTATGCCCTGTGATATACAGGAGGTCAGACTAGATGATCACAATGGCTCCTTCTGGCCTTGGAATCCATAAACGTATGAAGATTTTCAAAATCGCTCAGTATCCACAAAGGGACATACTTTTAATAGCTGTTCAAGAACCGAAATATGTGACCAGATTTGCAAAAGAGGTAAACATGTTGGGTGATGAGCTCTTTTGAAAATATGGCCACGACTCCGAGTGTCATGATGGGAGCAGTTGAATGCTGAGGAATTCTGAAAATCTAACTCTTAATTAGCTTAAAGTGTGAACTGGGCTCTTTTTAATATCTATGAAATCATGGTACCTTTGAAGTCAAAGACAAAAAAAGATTGCACTCCTGGCCCTTAAACCCTATTTACCAAGGAAATCAGACAATAAGGCAAAATACATATCCAACATAATACCAACATACAAGAGTTAGTCCACTACCATCAGGACATTTCTCCACACCATTGCACCAGTACATTCTCTAACAACTTAATTTGAATTCTACAGTATTATCAAAAGTCTGAAAATTGCACTGAAGTGACAACCTTAATTCCAGCTTCTCAATGCTACATTATTTCATAATTCTGATGTTAAAATTACAATCAGATTATGTGCCAGACAGAAGAAGAATGCTAAATTGATTATATTCTCAAACTTTATTATCTTATCAAAAGTAAGCAATTGCTACTCTTATAAATTTACATTATGACTTTTGAAGTATCAGAACAAGACAATGCACAGTACTAAATAAGACCATGTTTCATCTGCACATTCATAATATGTTTTATAATGAAATAAATTAACTGGTGACTGAAAAACTAGTGACACTTACATTACATGAGATTTGGAAACTGAGATGGGAAATGATTTTTAGTAAAACTGTTCAAAACTTTTTTGTCAGCACCTATTTACCTTTAATGCCTAATTAACTTGTGAGAAAGAAGTCTGTGTTAAAGATTTCATAGCATCCTCCCCCCTTCACTTAGGCCCCAGTTCAGCAAACAAATGTGTTCATCTTTACATGTGTGAGTAGTTCCATTAAGTAAAATAAGCACGAGTAGTTATTTGTAGGGTCAACGGCTTAAGTTGTGAGAGCTCACAACAAACCTGTGTTCCCCTTTTCCAAAGGTCCTCAAGCAAAATAGTAAAGACCAGATTTAACATATGTAATATTTCTAACAAATTAAAAAAAAAAGCTTTCTATGTAGGGGAGAAAAACAACTTCTTAGGTGTTCTTTATACATGACAAAACAATGGAAAAAGTAGAAAAATACTTTTTAGTCCATGTTTAAAAAAAAAAAAAGTGCACCATTCCATTACCCATGAATCCAACACAAATAGAAGTTTCCTTTCCGTAGCTCTACATTGACAATTAACTAACCAAAGATTTCCAGAATTCTGTTGACGCTATAGATAGTGATGGCGCACCAGAGATATTTTGGCCCAATAATTAGATCTATATAGACTGAAGTAGTTGATAAGGAAAAGCATCAACAGTAAGTTCAGCTGTATACAAAACATAAGAGAAACACATTCAAAGTTAAATAAGAAAGAAAAAAATTGTAGTGAAAAGATATTCACACTTCTAAGATGCTATGTGATATAGAGGATTTATGACTCAGTGAAGTGAGCTGAAGTCATTACAGCTGTATGAGACCTAATGAGAAAGTAGATGACCCTACATAAGGAAGCACTCAGGGTGTGTGGCAGTGGTGGTTAGTAGAGCAGAGTAAAGATGAGGGTGCTTCTCACTCAGATAAAACACAATGAAGTTTTCTTATTTGTGGAACAGCCTTTGTTACGTGTTTATATGATGGATGAATATTTTAAAACTATGGGTAAACTTCTGGCACCATTGAGATAAATGGGAGTTTTGCCATAGACTTCAATGGGACCAGAATTTTGCCCTATAAGTTATTTATATATGTGTTTAAATATATACATAATGTTTGGACACCTAAGTTTAAAAATTTGGCCACAGTTTTTCCCATAGCTCACAGCCCTATTGAAGCATTTGACATAAGAAATCAGAATGAGTTCCACTATGGTGAGAGACTGTTGTTTTTTTGTTGTGTTTTTTTTTAAATCTGATGTATTTAAAAAAAAAAAAGAGCTTTTGAGTTTCATCAATTCAAATTACATTACCACCTGACAAATGTGAGTATAGTAATGCTCTATAGATTTATGGAATTATTACAATATAAGACCTTCAGCAGATTCTATAGTAACATGTTCAGTTAGCTTTCTGTGGGTGGCTAATTATCCTATGCAAACATCTACTCATGATGATATTACATAAAGTAAAGTAAATAGCTATTTTCACAGTTTCTATAGTATTGGTGTTAAATTTGTCCTGTTGGGTTCACATGAGAATTTTTGGCAATATTTCTTTATTTGGTCACTTGTCACTAACCTTTCTCAAACAGTGAAAAATATGCAACTGACATGTTGGCAAAGGTCTGACCATGCTGTGTTGTAGCTGGCCCATACATCAGGAGAAAAGACAAACATGATTGAATACTATGTCATAACAGTGCATGCAGGAAACAAATATTCTGTAAGAAATGTATTGGTGAACAAACTGAAAAATTGTAAAGCTCTAAAAGAGTTTCAGGCTTGTTAGCATTTTTTGACAGAAAACCATTGAAGCAGTGAACAAAAAAAAAAATCAGCCAAAGAGAACCCCCATTCTCCTCCTCCTGTCCCCCCTCTCCCCTGGTAATGGCTGATTCAGAATTTAGCTTTGTTGTTCTGTTCATTTAACCCGAAGTTGCCCTTTAAGAGCTTTCAGCACTTTTATCAAAATTGGTTGCCTTGCGAAGAATTTACTATTCTTAATCTTTAACTCCTGCACTCCCTGTGGCTCTCAGAACACTCTCTAATTACTTACAACATTTTTTTTCATTTTCTCAGTTGAGCTCAGAGTATTGATTGAGTAGTCTTATCAAAACCATAGTGAAAGTCTTACTAAGGCAGCACATATTTGTTACTTTTAAAAATACAATTTTACCTCTCTGACAACCCTCTGGATAAGTTGTCTGTGGAGATTTAACCCAGGATGTTTGGATTTAAAAGCATGACCTTCTACTGCTTGAACTAAAAATTAAGTTCATAAATGTAGAGGCAGTAGCCAGCTCATAAACCTTTTTGTGGTGCGGCCACTAGAGGGGGACAAAGGCCCATATGGGTTAATTTGGGTTACACCTTCATCAATCAGATTAACTATATATGAAGCAAATCAGTTTAGCAAGTACAAGGATGAGATTACTGATGTATTTTAATAATTTTAATGTTTTGACATGAATTCTTATGTGTAACAAATGTTTCTCAGAAAAATTATCTAGAACCTGTCATTCTAAAAAATATAAAGAATTAATTTTAAAACAGACAGAAAATAAGATTCAGTTAAACTGGCACCAAATCCAGTACTATTATCTTTGTTGTTGCCCATCACCATTCTGTATCAAAATACAGTTTTAAAAATAAACTGAAGTTGATCATTTGCTCCATATTCAAGTAGAAAGAGAGATTTGCATATCCTAAATGAATTCTATCAGTTAAGGTAAATTTTAGTGATGACCTCTTCATTCCTGAATCACCAAGCTCTCTGATAATTAATAAGCTTTGTTAAGCAAACACAGGCCAACATGCACATGATGAATAGGGCAATTGTACATTGAGAAACAATTAGTTTAGTGCTCCATATGGCTTGATGTCAATTAACATGCCCTATTAATAATGCAGAACAGAAACAGCTATAATTAAATTTACAAAGGTTTTAGATTATATGAAAAGGAAAGCATTCTGATAATCTATTCTGACACTAATTTTAAAGTTTGGAGGTATGGAGTATTTAAAAAAGAAAGAAAGTGATGATTTCATCCTATGGGAAGTACGGTTATATAGCTGTTCTCAGATCAGATTTTAGTAATCTCAGCTTTCTAAACATACCTTGAGAGAAGAGACCAGTTGTCTCTCTTTTTTTATACTACAAAATGAAGTAAATTTGAGAAAAGTTTATCTTTTCAGTTAATCTTACTCAACTGTGTATCTTGTTACATTTTATAAATTGGAGATCAATAGTAGTGTTGGCATTAGAAGATAACGGGTATTAATTAGAAGAGTTTAGCACCAATTGCATGACTTCTTTATCAGTACTATTTGGCATATGGAAATACCGGGCACTTAAAAAAAATCAATGTACTTCCTACAGTAAATTATAGTTAGAGATAATTATACTGTGATGTCATGAAATAGCAATGATAAAAAATTTTATGTTTTCAGATTAAACAAAAATGTTTTCTGAGAGAGTATCTGACATCCTCATAAGGTCCCCTGAGTTTAAAATAAAAGTAACCTCTGACCAATATATATGCTTATTAAGATGTTCTGTAAAAATAGGGGAACCTAGAAGCCCATCACCAAAAATGGAAGGAAAAAGATAAACATAAAGGTATGTCTTGAGAACACAAAGAAATCCCTACGTAATGTCTAGTCTGATGCACCCTATGTTCATTTGTGTAAAGTTGGAGATGTTCATCCATATTTACTTTTGATTTGTTGAACATCCTTAAATGCTTTATAATTGAAACTGAGGATAATGATAATGGTAAAATTTAATTAAGATGAAAAGAACATTTCATATCTTCTTTTTCAAATCCCTCTGAACACAGTAGCCCATTATTAAACATTGTCTTCTGTGGTTTGAATCAATTGCTGTTTTAGGGGGAAGGTATTTTTAATTAACAATGGAGGATGGCTGGCATTTTGGTTTGCTTCCCATTTTACTAATGCTTCTGGTCTGTCAGAATTTAGCAATGAAAAGACCATTTCTACAGTATATAAATAAGTCTTTTTCAGTTTTTCACTCCATGTTCTAGTTTAGTTGATGTTAAAATAGGATTTAATTTATTTATTTCTATTTTCTTCACCATCATGATAATTATTTCCCTAACCATATCTGTGGTTAAACTTGTGAATTTTTCTTTTGACAATCTATGCAAGAGAATCTGTGATCTGATAGATTTCATGCTGAAATATCTGGAAAATAGTAGAGGTTGTATAGTATGTTTAGTTGGCAAGAAGAAGCGTGCTTTTCCTGAGATCTTATAGCTATATTGAATCTGTTTTTTAGAAAAACTGATAAACTCGAGATCAGTTTAATAATTAAAATAAAAATTAATAAGACCAAGACAAGCCTACACATATCCCATGCAAATTATTAAAGGCCTAAAGCACTTTAATATATATCATTTATTAAAGAAATGCATGCCAAAATGTTTCCAACATTCTAATAAAAATTCAATGTAATTATTTCAAAGAACTATAGGAAATGTGTAGGGTCAAGTAAACTGAATTTACGAGAATAATATCCAGCTATGACTGCCACCCTATTCACTGCTGGTTGACCTTCCTAGTCAGGACATTCATTGTATGGCCATAATCTTGAGGACATTGAATGTGAAAGCTTCACTGCTGCACCATTTATGCATCTTTCAGTAAGAGACAGTTATGCTATTCACTTCATCTAGAAAGTAGTTTTTCATCATCATTTTATTGCTGTATTAAATCTGTGGCATATGAATCTTCACTTTTGATTTCAGTACTTTTGTTCTTAAACTATCCAACATTAGTAGTTCTTCAAGTGTTCTACCAATAAGGTCTTTGGCAGGGCTATATTTCTTTTGTATCTTAATGTCCTATTTTTCATATATGGGATTGAGTAGAGAGAATACCTTTATGACTAACTTTTTAACTACAGTCAGACTTGACATACATACTGATTTCTATGGATGTCACATAAAGTTTAAGGTATGTTTTTATTATTAAAATCTCTCCTTGAAATAAAAAATGGCTACAGGTTGTCATGGCTGGTTCTAGAAAGGCCAGCATGTAGAATAGGCTAAGATCTCATCTGAGTTTAGTTGAGTTTTATGGATCTATTTATGAGATCCAATAAAGTAATGATGTAATTTTACTTCTCTAATAAATGTAGCTGTACAAGCAAAGGACAGCAAACATTTTCATTGTGACCAAAAATCTCTCAAACTGCAGCCACTTTGAGCTTAGAGCTGATGCTATTTAATAAATGTTGGCTATTCTTCTAACAATCACAATTATTTAAAGGGTTTTCAAAAGGGATGGAGCAAATCAAATAAAACAATTACTGTTGTATCTCATTTTGAAGTTGTGTATTTTTTATGTGGGTCTTGTTTAATGTCTCCTCCCAGTTTTCATCCATTATCACAATAATTGAGTTTGTAGCTGGAATTAAATTTATCAAATTGTGTTATCCTCTTTTGAAATTGGATACGTATCCTGGCAGTGGGAGCTAGAAGTTAATCTGCTTTGCTAAAGCCTCCAGTGGCACAGCGGCAACAGGATTGAGAAGGCTCAAACATTTTCCTGTCACCCTGGACACGATGTAATTTCTCCTCAATCCCTTGTGCAAATAATGACATTTGAATCGAGCATTAACAGGCTTAATTACTTTAAAATTGTCATTTTAATTTACACTGATATAGTATTGATCATACAAGCAGAGATTAAGCTGTTCACTGGAGCAGATGATGGGGAATTAAACATTAAAGGGTCCTCGTGGGGCTGAGAGGGCCGTCCAGAGTGTGCCAGAAGAGGAATGATATTTCTCTGTAATGAACTGGCAGCATGCAGGGACATGAATCTTTGGCCTACTGGAAAAAGGGAAATAATGGGGTTTGGGAAGCATTTGCAGGTTATTCATTCGCTGCCATGCACCAATTCTCCAGTGATTCATCCACCTCACCAACATTTATTTATCTAGCAAATTCAGGAGCTCTGACCTTTTGCTAAGTGCATTTAACATAAGACTGAAATTTTTTGGGTGTAACTTTTTATAAATATTGGTTATTGTTTCTTATTTCTAGGTAATATTAAAGAAAATTATTTAATCTTACAAATATACTTATGTCCACTTACTGTGCTTATGATTATCATTTAGACTTCATAAAAAGATCTGCGTATGGTGGGATTAAATGAGGTCTTTCAAAGTCCTTGACCTCATTTAGTTCCACTATGATTTTATCTTTTATAAAGTTTAAATAAAGCCCATAACAAAAGCAAGTTGACACAAGTATATAGGGAAGATTAAATAACTTTGCTTCTTTTTTCTGGGTCAGATTAAGCAATGACTAATATTTATAAAAAAATACACCTAAAATTTCACTCAGACTTATGTTAAATGTACTTGGAACATTTTTTAGAATGTTTTAAAATACAATCCTGTTGTTGTTTTGTGTTTTAAAACATTTTGGTTTGCCTATAATAAAAGTTATATCTGTTTTAAATATTGCTAATGAAACAAATTCTATGTAGGCTCACTGTTTTTGCATAATTTATTATAGAAAAATGTCAACATTAAATATTTGAATGGTTGTTAAATGGTAGATTTTTTTGAACCAAAATTAAAGGATTCATCTGTTGCTAAGTGTTGATGGTGTAATAACTAATAACACTAGGCAATCCTTTTTCCCCTTAACTTAATATTACTTGCTAAGTATAAAAATAAATATGGTGTTGCTGTATACCTTATAAATAGGGTGCTCATATCAAGGAGTCAGCAGTAATGTGACATAGATGTAAATTAGGCGAACCCAAACCTGATGTGCTTCAGTTAAAATTGTTCCAGTTAAAGTCAAATGAACATATCATCTCCGAATTATCAACCTTGTTCCTCCTAAAAGGACTGAGGTCCTGAACCAAAACCTGTTGACCTCAAGCCTCAAATCCTAGTCTTATTTACTTGGGTAAAATTCAGAGTGAATCCATTGAAGTAACTAGTGATTCTGGATTTACATTGGTGTAACTGAGGAAATTCACTCCAAGAACTATAACGGTTATATATAATTTCCCTTTTGTGTTATAATCCTTTTGTAATGCAGAATTCATGAAGATGATGTTATGTCTGAGGAACATGTCTGAGGAACATGTCCAATCTGAGGAACTGAATTTTTAATCAATAATAATTCTTTTGCAGCTAAAATATAAAATGCTTTATGGTGTTAAAACGGGAACTATTGATGTAGACCGCAATATAAAAACACATCATTTTAGGATTTTTAAAAATATATTCATGATTTTAGATCATAACAGAGGAAGATCCCACCATGTATTTCTTTCACAATCAAAACTAGAATGATAAGAATTTTTTTATCCATTTTAACAGAGTAGCTGCTTTTTGTCATTCCTGCTGCTTTTTCTTTTTCTTTTTTTTTAAATCTAGTGATGCAGGGCCATATTGCATCATCAGTTTTTACTCATGACCCATCACTGCTTTCAATGGAGACTGCATATCCAGAAAAACTGGTAGAATGATACTGCCCACTCTGTCTTTGATAGCATAATAATACAAGTTTCATTGTTAAAGTCTGTCCATTTTTTGAGACGTTAAGATTAGCAAACTTTGGGCCAAATACTGCTGACAAATAATACTCACTATTGTAGGAAAAGTGTACGTAGGTCTTGTCTACACTGACAAAATGACCTGTTGCTGACAATGTGTGGTAGGAATGCATTCAGCTGAATTGGTGCTCACCGTGATTGCATTTCAAGTATAGATAAAGATAAAACATGTTCAGATGTGTTTCAGTAACTATAATTAAAACGCAGCGGATCGGGTTACAATCCACCTAAGGGCAGAGAAGTTTGTTCAATGGGATCATGTGGTGAAGCTAATTGTGCTCTGTACTACCAGAAATTAGACAGTTTTAAATTGAGAGGAAATGCCAGGACATGGATAAGGGGGTAAAGAGAAACAGTTCAGAGTATTTGTGCTGTGGGAAAAGCACCCAGAAGAAGCACTGAAACTTCCCATCTAAAATAATGTAACTAGCATCAGGATTAATTTAAACCAAAATGTCTTTGCACCAAGTAACACAGAACAGGGGAGAGCTGCTGTGCTGCCTGGTATGAACAGCAACTCATATAGGAGAAACATATTGCACAAATATTTTGAAAACAGATGAAAATATATTTTCAGCCTGAGCAACCTGTCTTGAATATCATAAAAATGTCACCATTTGAGAAAAATGAAATATATGGATATATTAATGTGGATCATATTTCTTGCTGTATATTTTGTTAAATGTACTATGTAATATACAAATATGAACCTGATGTAATCAACATCATTTTAATATACTTTCCATTACCCTGTTTGATCAAGTAACTATTAATATTGTGCATAACTTTTTATGTTTCTTACTTCAGCTTTATATGTATTTGCTGTTCATGTACAAATATATGTGCTTTATCACTCCTTGTCTGCTAGGGCTCTGCTACATGCCCTCCGATTTCTCAGGAGTTAGAGACAACATAGGCAATATCAGCTGGCAGGGGATTGAATGGAAAGTGTTTGGGGAGAGGAGGGGGGGCAGAACTGATAAGAATAGGCACATTCTTGTCCTCCCATCACACTTTTGTTTTTTCACTTATACTGCCTAAGTTGTTTCTTACCAAGTGCGTCTGTCTGTGTTATTTTCTTTTGAGCACCTAAGGGATGCTAAGTACTGTACAGAGATAGGAGATGGTGCCTTTGGGGTTTTGGACATTTTTTTCTTGTCATAGGGTGATTTGGCTCTTTTTAAACAAATTTGCTAGTTTTTACATCGCCTTGTTGCATTCGTACATGTTTACTTGCAGTTACTGTGAACCCAAAATAATGGTCAAGTCATTTCCAAGTACTGTATATGTTTGGAATTCAGTTTGCAAAATATGGTTGAAAAGTTTTAATAGTAATTTAGAATATTTTTAATCCAAGGGGTGCTTGCTCACCCATTTTCCTCCTGGAATGGATATTCATTTACTTTTCTATTTTCTATGTGTACCACTAGCAGTAGATAGAAACTCTCAGTCCACATTGATAGCTATAATGACAAAGAGGCAGTGCGTCTGCAATTCTTTAATACTCTAATTTATGTGTGTGGACACAGATATAGACATATGAAATATAATTAAATGACAAGAATTTTCTATTTGTCCAAACAAGACAAAGCATGGAATTGTTTCATTTGACTTGAAACATGTAATTAGCATAACCCTTATGGATTGCTTGTTTTATCATTTGCAGTATAGTAAAAGATTTATTGTCGTAATGTACCTTTTGAAATTGATTAATAGAATTGTTTTGTCCACTTGATTAATATGTTGCCTCAGCCCCAGAATAATCAGATTAAACTGGGTTCTCCTGTCCCTTTTGACTTGGTACATTCTTATTTCCATACACTGACTTATCACTAAGGCCCTGTGTAAATTGGTCTTTTGTTTATTTTGTTGTCCTTAATGAATTTCAGTGTACATTTAACTTATGATACTTATTAAGATTACAAAATCTGTATTTTGCTTATTGCATGCATTTGATAAACTAATTTACTAATGCCAGTGAAGTTTAATTGACCATTTCTTCTCTAGCAACAGTTCATCTGACAAATCAAATTGTTCCATATACATATATATTAAACAAAAATCTCTAAAACAATGAGGCTATTTAAGTATTTTATTTAATGCACATATGAAGTTGTACATATCATGAATTCCCAATTTCGAAAATTAAGTACAAACATAAGACACTAAAGAAAAACAGAGTTTCTTTTTAGTTATGTTCTTTGATATATTATGATTCAGTTTGTTTAATAAGATAAAATAAAGCTTAGTTCTTATACTGTAGTTAAAGAGATCAAAAGATTTAAATTGTGTAATAACATTTGGTAGTCATGTGCTTTCTTTCTGTCTCTCAGCTGTGAACTGTCTAAACCAGTGCCATTCTAAAATCTAAACTGACTTTATTCCATTTAAATTAACTTTTTGATTGTTTTGAAAAGAATGATTTTCATAGATTCATAGATGATTCATAGATTCTAGGACTGGAAGGGACCTCGAGAGGTCATCGAGTCCAGTCCCCTGCCCGCATGGCAGGACCAAATACTGTCTAGATTTTAAATCCTTTTAAGTGTATTTAGGGGTAATTCTTGCCCACTGAACCTACTTCCCTATATGGGGGAATAGTATCAAAACAGGAGCGGTGCTAAAGAAGTTCTGCTATACAGGAAAGGTCATATTATGGATAGGATGCAGGGGTCTGCACCCACTGTGTGTTATGGAGCTGTACTCCTGGGGGAACTCTATCTGGGAGAGTGAAGAAAGGTTCTTTTTGGGTATGGTGTCACAGATCCAGTTGAGCTCCCCTCTCCTGGATGCTCACTAGACTGCTGTAAGAGGATCCAAACTCTGAATTCCTGGGGCTTCAAGCCTCTGGAGCTTGAACAGAGTTCATGCCCTGCCTCTGGTTTGGTCTCTCGGCACATTCTTGGGGTGCAGAATTTGCAGATCCTCTGTCTAGCACCTCCTCCTGAAAGCTGAGACTTCTGCAGTCCAGCTGCATAGGACCTGGGAGCAGTGTTGACCGCCTAAACCAGTTCTCGCAACAAATTTTTTGGTGGACTCAGAGTGTGGCCACCGACTCTTGCTGGTAGCTGCACGGACACTTTTTCCTAAAATTATTTATTTTTCCTAAAGTTACTAAAGTAATATGCATATATATGTATACATCCAAATCATTGTTATTTATTTATGTAAGGTTTTGGGGCTTTTTTTGCAAACTCAATAATAAAAATAATGCACAGTTGTCTCTATTCTTTACTGGACCTAATAGAATAGAAACACAAATAAGGAGCTTTGCACGTTCTTGTTTCTTATTATTGTTTCTTTTGCTTTTTTGGTAAAAGTGGTTGTCTGTACAACAATTCTGAAGTAAATTTTAAAAGGCTTTGACATAATAGAAGCCCAAATAATAATGAAAAACATATCTGGGCGGCTTGGGTCTGGGGAAGGGAGGGGAGGAGAGGCACGGCTGTGGCTGCGGCTGGCCCAGGGCTCCTCCGTGCAGGTGGGGGAACTTGGGGCTTCAGCCGGCTCGAAGTTCCTCTGGCTGGTGAGGGGGCACTCTGGGCTTCAGGCAATCCAGGGCTCCTCCAAACAGGTGTGTGTATGTGAGGGAGGGTCTCGGGGCTTCAGCCAGACCAGGGCTCCTCCAGCCATGGGTGGGGGACGCTAGGGGCTTCTCCGAGCAGGGGGCTTGTGGCTCCATCCACGGCGGGGGCCAGGGGGGTCTCAGGGCTCCGGCTGCCATGGGGGAGGCACAGGCAGAAGGGGTGGAGTTGGGGGCTAACCTCCCCAAAGGGGGGCTCCACTCATTGCCCATGCGCCAGCCACTTGGCTTCTCTCACCCCCCCACCCGCCGCTCACCTCCTCTCCAGGGCTGCCCCGGGTGGGGGGGCAATTGGGGCAATTTGCCCCGGGCCCCGCAGGGGCCCCGCAAGCCCTGGCCGAGAATCCCTTCCCGGGCTAGAGGCGCCTTTTTAATTTTTACTCACCTGGTGGCGGTCCAGGTCTGTGGCGGGGAGCCCTTCAGTCACTCCGGGTCTTCGGCGGCACTTCGGCAGAGGGCCCTTCAGTCGCTCCGGGTCTTCGGCAGCATTTCGGCGGTGGGCCCTTCAGTGCTGCCGAAGATGCGGAGTGAGTAAAGGACCCACCGCCGCAGACTTGGAGCACCGCCTGGTGAGTACAAGCGCCGCAGCGGATGGTGCCTTTTTTTATGTCTGCTCCCCCACTTTGCCCCAGGCCCCCTGAATCCTCTGGGCGGCCCTGCTCCTCTCACCCCCCCCCATCCGCCACTCACCTCTTCACCCCCCTGCCACAGACCACCCCGCAAGAACACCCCCCCTCACTGGTGGCTCACCGCTCACCTCCTCACTCCCCCGCTCGCAGCCAGAACCACCGCCCACCTCCTCACCGTGCTGCTGGCTTGCTGCTCGCCTCCTTACTCCCTCGCCAGGCCACCACTTGCCTCGCTGCTTGCCTCCTCGCCGCTCGCCTCCTCCCCTCCCCACCTTGATCCTTAAGCGTTGTGTGTCCCACCTGTGTCTCCAGAGAGGCAGGGCATGCAGGAGCAACAGGGAGGAAAAGGAGGGGGTGATGCTTCCTCCCCACACACACTGCCAGGAAACTGCCATGGCTGAAGGGAAACCCCCTGGTGGCCGCATTTGATAAACGGTTCCCTAGACCAGGTTAACTCTTCAAGGGCACGTGAAGAAATACTGAACTGTGTAAAACCCCATCATCAAAAATAATCCTTAAAATTTGCTGGTGATTTGGTTTTGTTCATAATGCTTGAAATCACTCCAAAAGTATTGTAAGGGCTAGAAAAATAACTCTTAACATTATACCTTGTGCATTTTAAAAGGAGGAATTTTAAAAATTGTTTCTGTAAAGTTTTGATAAATGATTTACATAAAAAGGGCAAGAAGTTTTCAAAAACTGGTGCCTAAGCTTAGGCACTTTCAAATTAGGCTCCTCCAGGGCCGGCTCCAGGCACCAAGCACCCAAGCTGGTGCTTGGGGCGGCACCTGGAGGGGGGCGGCGCGGCGCTCCGGCCCCCGGGGAGAGCGGGGCCACAGCCGGGCTCCCCCCGGTGCTCTGGCTGCCCTCCCCCCCCGCGCCCTCCCCCCTGCGCTCTGGCCGCCGGGGGGAGAGCCGAGCCCCAGCCGGGGCTCGCCGCGCCCTCTCACCGCCCTGCCCCCGGCGCTCTCACCGCCCTCCCCCCGGCCACCCTGCCGCGGGGGGGAGGGGGCGGCCGGAGGCTTTTTTGCCTTGGGCGGCAAAAAAGCCAGAGCCGGCCCTGGGCTCCTCCATTCATATTTAGATGAATTATTACACACTAATTTAAAAAATGTTGACCAAGGTCTCTTATAATGCTGTTAATAATGTTTGATACATTTTTCAAAATAATTACATGAAGAAAATAACCTTTCTGACTATTGCTGTAGTCTTTGAGAAGATTGAAGTCAAAACCAAAATTGATATATGGTATGAGAACTTTCATAAATTAAAATTAGGTAATACGTAGTACTTGTATAGTGCTTTACATCTTCATGTTACTATATGGACTTTAATCAGGAGAGCTGTGCAGATTCTCCTGACTCTAGTTTTCCCAGCCCTTCACAAACTCTCTTGTCTGTTTAATTTGTACACAAAATGCAAGCCATAACTTCAGGGGGAATCTCTGTTTTTGTAAATGCACAATTCCCTATTTGCATTGACATGAGCATAATGTGTAATTTAGCACAAACTCATTGGCATTGTCAAGCTACTGCTACCTAACATCAGTGATAGTATGATGTCAGTAAATATAAATCAAACATCAGCAGCTGCAATAACAGTCTTGACAGCAAGAGTTTTACTTCAGCTGTTTTTGAGATGCTGCACTGTAACCTGTTTAACTGGTGGGCACAATGATGTTCAATATTCTGCTACCCGAGTCCTTTATTTATGCTCTGAACTGTATGTGATGACACTGAAATAATACACACACACGCCCCATAATGAGTTCTCATTTTGGCAACTTGTTGCTGGTGGTGTTACTGATGATGATGAAGAGGGTATTGACTGTGTTTTGCTTCCCTTCCCATGAAGCCAGTGGCCTATGGAGAACATTAGACAACCAGCATGGAATTGTCACCAGCCTCTCCAGTACTCCCTGTGGCTTCTCTGCTGACAGTCACAAGTTTCTTGCAGCTGTGATCCTAAGAACCCCCTCAATGCTGACTGGGAAAGGGATCACTGGTCTATAACAACAATATCTATCAGGCCTGACAAACCCACCACACCTAACACACTGTTTTGATCATATTTATCCAAAGAGGGTCAAGTGTGGTCTCTTCTAAGAGCTTATATCATACTGTTCCTCACAATTGTTGTTGGATGTATGTCTGGATGATATTTAAGGAGTTGTATGTAAGTCCTGAAAATGTTTTAGAGTCTGTGTTGCAGGCAGGATTGACAAACAGGTTTTGCCAGACAGAGGAATGTAGATTCACTTGTCTACCTTGGTTCACATGTAAAATAAGCACTGTAAGCCAAAACAATGGAAGTCTGTTTGCATACACGAGGAAGTAAAGGCAACATGGGACCAGCATGCCAGGGAATAAACCGCAGGGGACATCCTGACTCTGGGGATAAAACAATGGACTTTGGTGTATAAGAAGGTAAAAGGTCACTTTTTTATCCTTCATTGAGGAATCAAAAAGGACAGCTACTTTTTGTACTGATGAAAGGTAGATCCCAGCTGTGTTGGTTGGTGTTGCTGGGAGATGGCTTTAGGTGAGAAACTATGTTAGACAAGGATTTTAGCCAGGTAAAGTAAAATTTAGACTTGGGGTTTTTGTCTACGCTGCAAAAAAAAAGCAGCACCCGCAGCGGCAAGTCTCCAAGCCTAGGTCAACTAACTCGGGCTCTCGCTATGGAGCTACAAATAGCAGTGTAGCCATTCCAGCTTGGGCTGAAACCTGGGCTCTGAAACCTAATGATAAGGGAGTGGGTCTCAGAGCCTGGGCTCCAGCCCAAGCAGGGATATCTATACTGCTATTTGTAGCCCCCATAGTGCAAGCCCCACGAGCCTGAGCCAGTTGACTCGGGCTCTGAGACTCACTGCCACAGGTGTTTATTTCTAGTGTAGATATACCCTAAGAAGTCTGTAAGGCTTTTGTTTTGTATGAAACCATATCTGATTCCACTTTTATCCTTACTATGTCTTAAATCTTAGCTGTTGATAATAAACCTGTGATTGTTTTCACTATACATATCTCAATGCTATGATGTTCTATTGGAGCTGATGCTCAGTTGAACCAAACAGACAGGTGTGTGCACTGTTCCTTTGGGAGGACAGCTTACCTGGTAATTTCTGTGAGTATCCAGTGACAGGGGCTGGGGTACATGTATTGTTAACTTGCAAGGTGAAGTGAGGGCTGGCAGAGCCCTTAGGAGATTGTTTGGGTGGCTGACAGACTGATGGCATCAGGGAGCTGACACCCAGGTAAACACACGCCTCTCTATCACTGAGGTAGGGGGGTAACAATGCGTTTCAAAATCCTGGGCACCCCCAAAAATCGTCACAGCAGCAGTAATACTTCATGTGTTGCAATTTGAAAAAGGACATTAAAGTGTAATCTCCTCAACCCAGGCAGCCTGGGGCAAGAAATCAGTATATTATTCTTCTGCCTGGTCACGACAATTCTGTTGACCTGTGGACCCACTTACGGCCTCCTATCATCCTCATCGATATCAGCATCCAACCAGGAATCTTCTCCATAACTGACAGCAGCAGTATTTTCTGTATGGATCTACTTCTTGGCCTCTAGCTTTGATACATACCTCCCTGATTAAAGATATTAAAGATAAATTTTGGGCTAGCATCACTTAGAAATTTGTAGCTGGAAATGACAGGAGATAACCATTGCTAAAAATGCTATCGGCCTCTGCTCTAACGGACTTGACTATGACTTCATGATAAGCCTCCCTCTTGTTGTTTATTTATTTATTTATTTTTGCACAAGTGATACCTATGCTGTTTTTATCACCTTAAATCTAACCTTTTTCATGATGTGGAGAATGTCTGAAATTCAAATCAACACATGACACTAATATCAAATAATAAAAATGTTCCAGGCAATAAATGAGACTAATATTTAGGCCTCTGTCCAGGAATAATTTATTCTAGGCCTCAGTATCATGCAAAATAGGGACCTTGGAATGGTAAAAGAAAAGTAAATTTCCTCTTGGAAAACTGAAAGAAAACTATATCTGACCAAGTATAAAAAAATATCCCAGAGAATTACAGAAGATACTCTCCCTGGCCTGTCAGTCACAGATCTGGCTAGCCCTAAAAGAAATTGTTTTCCCCCAGATTTGTGCATCTGGAATGGAGCAAAATTGAAACATGATTCTTTGATCCAAGAAACCAGATGAAAAAGGCTCTAACAGCTGGAATGAGCCTCCTGCTCATGGAAAATAGGCTCAGTCAATCAAGGACATGAGAGAAATACCATGTGACTTGGTCCATGTGACCTATCGCAGTGAATTAGGCTCAACTTTCCTTAATTTGCAATTAGTACCCTCAAGAAGTTCATAGGTATCTAGCTACTGCGGAAAAAAGTTAGGGGAGAACATCTACAAAACGTTCATAGATAGGAACTATTGGTTCGTGAGTGTCATTCAAACCGGCCCATATTTTGTATTTTGTGATTCAAGTCAAGCAGTTTGTTCAGTACTGTTAGCTAATCCTGGCAACGACTCCTGCGAAATAAGTAGGTAATATTATCCTCATCTTACATATAGGGAAACTGAGATGGAGCAATGTAGCATAGTCATTACTCAGGAAGTTCTGGCTACAGAGTTGTGCCGAATCCATGAGATCATACCGCCTCAACCAGTATTTGCCTTCAATAGGTGAGTTACATGACTGACGATTTACCAAGGAACTGTTATGAAAAACAGATAATTGTTTCTTTACGTGTGTGAAAGTCCAGGGCACAGAATAATATAAGGACCATGCTCTTTTCAGCAATCAAGCCCAGATCCTCAGCTGGTATAAATCAGCTATACAGATTTATATCAGCTGAAGATCAGGCCCAAGACTATTACCTACTCATATGATGATTAAAAATATTGCTCTGCTACACTCTATCATGTACTAGAGTAAGAAATATTTCAGACTGGGTTGCTAATTGTGTTGATATTTCATGTGCCAAATTGGATTCCATAGTATGGCCTACAAGTTTCATCCATTTTTTTAATTGCAAAGTACCCCAAACAGCTAAAAAAGAAATAGCTTCAGAAATCTCCTACTGGAATTTCTAGTTTGGAATTCTAAGAGAAGATATGTTATGACTGAAAGCATATGCAGGAGGACTTCCTTGGAAACAGATCTCTATATATACACAAGAACTGTATAAAACATTTTATAATTTCTTTAGCTACAAAACATGAATGAAGCTTGTGCTGAGGTTTTCAACCTTGTGATTTAGGTATCTGTCCACATGGGTCAAAGTTAGAGCCTACTAAAGTGTTGGAATCATTGAACTTTAAGACTGCATTCATCACACAGCTCTTAGACTGATATACATTTTTCCCATTAAGTCAAGAATGGTTACATCAGACAGCAGTACTGCCTAGAAACAGAGATTAATGGCTGTCATAAATGTGATGTAAATAGACAACTTGTTAGATTTACACAGATTATTTTTGTCTTCTCAGTGTTTTAATAAAATGTAGGTTATTATTTCAGTCATTATATGTGTTTTCTTCATTACTTTACATTTTACCAGAACAATCTTTTGGAATCTCTGGAAACCTCCAAATCAAATATCAGACCCTCCGGAAAAATTTTCCACTTAATCTGTGGTCTAATAGTAAAACTCCTTCTTATGAAATCTTTTCCTTCCTTTTACAAAGTAGATCTTGTGTAGATCTATTGTTTCTCCTTTACCCAATGCTGTTTTCTTGGGTCAAAGTCAGGGCCGGCTCCAGGATTTTGGCCGCCCCAAGCAGCCAAAACAAAAACAAAACAAAAAAAACAAAAACAAAAAGCCGCGATCGCAATCGCGATCTGCGGCGGCAATTCGGCGGGAGGTCCTTCGCTCCCAGGCGGAGTGAGGAACCGTCTGCCGAATTGCCGCCGAATACCTGGACGTGCCTCCCCTCTCTGGAGTGGCCACCCCAAGACCTGCTTGACAAGCTGGTGCCTGGAGCCAGCCCTGGTCAAAGTATACCCCACATAGGTTTATTTCCTTTTAGGAAAATGGAAATTATCTGAATTTGTGCTGTGAGTTTCAATCAAATAATTCCTTCAGGGGTAGGGACACAACTTATCCCCATGCAGAGCAAAAATAGATTTCCTGAGGTACACTATAGTGCTGGACAAGCCGGATGCATTTGAGCTGCCTTCCAGACTTTCCCCTAATCTGTAGTGGCACTATTAGGCACCCATGGTGTCCTTAAGTGCTGCATCATAGGTGTCCCTAACTGCTGCATTAATAGGTGTGTTGTGAGCAAGACACGAGAAGTCATTCTTCAGCTCTACTCTGCGCTGGTTAGGCCTCAGCTGGAGTATTGTGTCCAGTTCTGGGCACAGCATTTCAAGAAAGATGTGGAGAAATTGGAGAGGGTCCAGAGAAGAGCAACAAGAATGATTAAAGGTCTAGAGAACGTGACCTATGAAGGAAGGCTGAAAGAATTGGGTTTGTTTAGTTTGGAAAAGAGAAGACTGAGAGGGGACATGATAGCAGTCTTCAGGTATCTAAAAGGGTGTCATAAGGAGGTGGGAGAAAACTTGTTCATCTTAGCCTCTAAGGATAGAACAAGAAGTAATGGGCTTAAACTGCAGCAAGGGAGGTTTAGGTTGGACATTAGGAAAAAGTTTCTAACTGTCAGAGTGGTTAAACACTGGAATAAATTGCCTAGGGAGATTGTGGAATCTCCATCTCTGGAGATATTTAAGAGTAGGTTAGATAAATGTCTATCAGGGATGGTCTATACAGTATGGTCCTGCCATGAGGGTAGGGGACTGGACTCGATGACCTCTCGAGGTCCCTTCCAGTTCTAGAGTCTATGAATCTATGAATCATTCAGGAGTGCTTCACACTCCTGTGTGGGAACCATTGCAAATTAATTCTGATGAGAATCACCACAGGGTTGGAAGACAATGCTGAGTTGGTGCCTTTGGCTCTAGCCTCTCTTGCACTACCATTGAGAGCTCCTGAGCGGATTCTATGTAGATGGGAACATACTGCGGAGTCCACAACCTTCTTCTGCACCCTACCCTCAGTAGGTTCCATTAGAATCATAGAATCATAGAATATCAGGGTTGGAAGGGACCTCAGGAGGTCATCTAGTCCAACCCCCTGCTCAAAGCAGGACCAATCCCCAACTAAATCATCCCAGCCAGGGCTTTGTCAAGCCTGACCTTAAAAACCTCTAAGGAAGGAGATTCTACCACCTCCCTAGGTAACCTGTTCCAGTGCTTCACCACCCTCCTAGTGAAAAAGTTTTTCCTAATATCCAACCTAAACCTCCCCAACTGCAACTTGAGACCATTACTCCTTGTTCTGTCATCAGGTACCACTGAGAACAGTCTAGATCCATCCTCTTTGGAACCCCCTTTCAGGTAGTTGAAAGCAGCTATCAAATCCCCCCTCATTCTTCTCTTCTGCAGACTAAACAATCCCAGTTCCCTCAGCCTCTCCTCATAAGTCATGTGCTCCAGCCCCCTAATCATTTTTGTTGCCCTCTGCTGGACTCTTTCCAATTTTTCCACATCCTTCTTGTAGTGGGGGGCCCAAAACTGGACACAATACTCCAGATGAGGCCTCACCAATGTCGAATAGAGAGGAACGATCACGTCCCTCGATCTGCTGGCAATGCCCCTACTTATACAGCCCAGAATGCCGTTAGCCTTCTTGGCAACAGGGGCACACTGTTGACTCATATCCAGCTTCTCGTTCACTGTAACCCCTAGGTCCTTTTCTGCAGAACTGCTTCCTAGCCATTCGGTCCCTAGTCTGTAACAATGCATGGGATTCTTCCGTCCTAAGTGCAGGACTCTGCACTTGTCCTTGTTGAACCTCATCAGGTTTCTTTTGGCCCAATCCTCTAATTTGTCTAGGTCCCTCTGTATCCTGTCCCTACCCTCCAGCATATCTACCACTCCTCCCAGTTTAGTGTCATCTGCAAACTTGCTGAGAGTGCAGTCCACGCCATCCTCCAGATCATTAATGAAGATATTGAACAAAACCGGCCCCAGGACCGACCCCTGGGGCACTCCACTTGAAACCGGCTGCCAACTAGACATGGAGCTGTTGATCACTACCCGTTGAGCCCGACGATCTAGCCAGCTTTCTATCCACCTTATAATCCATCCAGCCCATACTTTTTTAACTTGCTGGCAAGAATACTGTGGGAGACGCTATCAAAAGCTTTGCTAAAGTCAAGGAATAACACATCCACTGCTTTCCCCTCATCCACAGACCCACTTATCTCCTCATAGAAGGCAATTAGGTTAGCCAGGCATGACTTGCCCTTGGTGAATCCATGCTGACTGTTCCTGATCACTTTCCTCTCCTCTAAGTGCTTCAGAATTGATTCCTTGAGGACCTGCTCCATGATTTTTCCAGGGACTGAGGTGAGGCTGACTGGCCTGTAGTTCCCCGGATCCTCCTCCTTCCCTTTTTTAAAGATGGGCACTACATTAGCCTTTTTCCAGTCATCCGGGACCTCCCCCGATCGCCATGAGTTTTCAAAAATAATGGTCAAATGGCTCTGCAGTCTCATCCGCCAACTCCTTAGCACCCTCGGATGCAGCGCATCCGGCCCCATAGTCTTGTGCTCGTCCAGTTTTTCTAAATAGTCCCGAACCACTTCTTTCTCCACAGAGGGCTGCTCACCTTCTCCCCATATTGTGCTGCCCAGTGCAGCAGTCTGGGAGCTGACCTTGTTCGTGAAGACAGAGGCAAAAAAATCATTAAGTACATTAGCTTTTTCCACATCCTCTGTTACTAGGTTGCCTCTCTCATTCAGTAAGGGTCCCACACTTTCCTTGACTTTCTTCTTGTTGCTAACATACCTGAAGAAACCCTTCTTGTTACTCTTAACATCTCTTGCTAGCTGCAACTCCAAGTGTGATTTTGGCCTTCCTGATTTCACTCCTGCTTGCCTGAGCAATATTTTTATACTCCTCCCTGGTCATTTGTCCAATCTTCCACTTCTTGTAAGCTTCTTTTTTGCGTTTAAGATCAGCAAGGATTTCACTGTTAAGCCAAGCTGGTCGCCTGACATATTTACTATTCTTTCTACACATTGGGATGGTTTTTTCCTGCAACCTCATAAGGATTCTTTAAAATACAGCCAGCTCTCCTGGACTCCTTTCCCCCTCATGTTATTCTCCCAGAGGATCCTGCCCATCAGTTCCCTGAGGGAGTCAAAGTCTGCTTTTCTGAAGTCCAGGGTCCATATTCTGCTGCTCTCCTTTCTTCCTTGTGTCAGGATCCTGAACTCGACCATCTCATGGTCACTGCCTCCCAGGTTCCCATCCACTTTTGCTTCCCCTACTAATTCTTCCTGGTTTGTGAGCAGCAGGTCTGGAAGAGCTCTGCCCCTAGTTGGTTCCTCCAGCACTTGCACCAGGAAATTACTATTTGCTCTCTCACAAGTGGAGGAAGCGTCAACGTCTATATGTGCTTTGCTGGAGCGTCAACTGCATAACAAGCCTTATGACTTTAAGCATCTCTTGAAACACATCTGCTGGCAGCTCCTGCCTGACATTCACTTTATGCTGAAAAATGATGGATATATGTGTGATGGTGATAGCAGTTCCAAGGAGAGAGACTGCAAACAAGGTGAAATTTTGATAAAGGTCAATATTACTTGATCATTGTCACTGAAGCATAATTTATGGAATGGCTATTAACGAGAGAGAACTTCTTGTAGTTTTCCAGTAAGGAGTGTCATACATTTTGACTACAGAAAAAAGAGCAGGTAAAAAAAAAGTTTCAGGTTGAGATCAGACATAGAAGTTCACAAGTTCATCCTATGTAAATGTAGGGAAACAGACTGTAAGACAAACAGCCTCTGAGCACTTCTGGGTGGTTTGTTTTTTTCCCCGACCTGTAGCATGCATTTCTCCAGAGTGGTATAATTTGAGGTAGTTTGGGCAATTTTGAAGGTTTCGTGAGAACTTGGACAGTCAAGCTGATGATGCATACTATGGCAACCACATCTTTTACTTAATTTTTTTATGTAGTTTTCTCTAGACTTCTTGGGTTCTTTGTAGTGTAGGCACATCTGTCAACTCCTTGGTGACATCAGCTTATCCAATGGAGGGGCCGGTTTACCTTCAAGACCCTTCAGACAAGAAGCTGGAATCCTAGTTCAGGATAACTCATGAGATAGTTACAAATATCATTTTGAGGATTCATCTATTGCCTTGCATTCTAATGCGTTAACCATTAGGCACTGGATTCAGGTGTCTTCAATGATCTCAAGTAGATGAAGGCCTAAGGCAACTTCTGCTTGGGTTCTGACTTCTTGTATGCTGCTTTCCTGATAGCTGTGAATAACCTCATGGGAAAGACTGTCTTGTTAAGATCAGGGCACCTGCAATTCCTTATCAAGCTGAGGATCATGACCAATATATATTGTACAGGCAATTTTTTTTTTTTTGATCAGTCATAGCTCTTCAGGTCCTCCACATTCAGAAAGAAATTCCTGCTAGAGCACAGGAAGTCTTCATTGTTCTCCTTCCAAGTTCCCCAAAAATTGTCCAGTCACTCAGTTATAAAAGAAATATGAAAAGTGAGACAGGCTCTACAGCATCTTTTGTATATCAGACCTGTCTCAGAAAGTCTGAAATTTGTAAGTATTGAGATTTAGAGTAACCCTTTTGGGGTAAGTACCTTTTAAAAAATTAACCAAAAAAATAATAGCATTATTCATTATAACTGAAATTTATACACAGTCAGTAGGTAATAGACATTATCAGTCAGTTACTTCAATCCTCCAGTGTAACTGTTGCAAAACACTCCAATCAAAAAATGAATTTTTGAAATTTCAAAATTAAAAATTTCCATTTTCAAAAATTCATTTTTTTGTAAGTTCTCATCACATGACTTAGCAAACCAATCAAAATTGGTAATAGGGAAAAGATGTGAAATGAAAACTGGAAACAGTAAGCAAAATATTTAATCAAAAAACAGAAATTTTTAAGAAAAATCTAACATTTTTTATGGAAATGACTTTTAGGGAAGATTTTTTTTTTTTTTTAATTTCTACTTTCAGACTCTTCAGGAAAACAATAACTACCTAATGTCACATGCTTCCAGTGCCCTCTACTTGAAATTTGAGCCTATGACAATGGAGATGAATTTTTTTTTTTTAGGCCAGCAGTATTTATGTTACATGGTGGGAGATCTTTGACAAAGCAATAGCTAATGGTAGCCAATTTGTATGGAAAACAAGAACTTTGACAAAATGTCCCTTCAAGAAAGCACACCACCTGAGTTATCTGAGCATATTAATGACGATGCTGTTCTTCATGAATAGAGTTGCTTTTTAAATAACCATTCATACACAATCTCTGTATTGTATGTCATTTAAGGTTTTTCACACAAAGCCATATATGCATCAAAATGCATGTCGGTTTTTTTCCGAACAGTACTCTATGGGTGCTCCACTTCAGGTGTCTGGGTGCCCAACATGCCTTTGATTGGATATATTGATTAGAAGTGTCCATTTAGCCCATCCATGTGCTTGTCATGGCCCACAGGCCTCAAACTCAGGTCCACAGGAGCAACCATGCTGCAACCCTCCACTGGGCCGCCTGCTGACAGCAGTTACCCAGGACCCATGAAGCCCAGCCTCAGTTTGAGGGTCCACCCCTGACAGAGTCCACCCACTGGCAGAGTCCCAGAGGAGCTGATTGGCCCACTGGCCCTAGTTAAGCCAGCAACATGAGCAGGAAGCTGTCTGAACAACTGGGATCCATCCTGTTCTGGACTGTGTACCTTGTGGCTCCTGTTCCACCTGCTTGACTTTCCAGCGTCCAGACCTAGCTTGGCTCCAGACCTCTGACTTATGGTTCTGATCTTTGGTTTGTCTCTGGCTATCCTGACCCAACTGATTCCTGACTATGGACTCTGGCTCCAACCACTAGGTCTGGCTGCCCAATACCTGGCCCTGACAGTGCTACTGATATACTCATTCCCTGCACGGGGGTTGTATTAGGCTGCGCAGGCGAACCACCTTCAGTTTCTTTTCAACTGCCGCTGCCTGAGACAGAGCTTAGGGTGTCCGCATTGTGTATGCCTCTGCTATTTGCTGACTTTGTTCTTCTTAAGTTATTTAGTTTAGATAGTTTGTTAGTAATAGTAGTTAGTTGCTGGTTATTGAAAGATTGCTTCGTTTCCTGCAGGGAAGATCTCCCTGTGAGAAATGTTCCTTGCTCACTGAGGTTTAAACATTGCCTCATGTAGAGAGGCTACGCTGGTCAGTGACGGACATTGCTGCCTGAGACACTGTCACATCCCTCAGAAGTGTAACTTCTGTTTAGCCCTCAAATCCAGGGCATGGATGAACGAGGAAATCAAGCTGCAACTGGGAGCGCTCCCTTCACCCTACTTTGGAGCCAGCACAGGAGAACTCCCCTGTTCATAACTCTCCAGGAGTCTCTAGCACCTCTTGGAGTTTGGTACAACAGTGTCTGAGACAGGGGAGAGCCTCAGAGACCTCTCTAAAGAACCTAAAAAAGAGGAACTCTAATTCCCCTCCTAAGGAAATCACCTCAAAAGACCTCACAATTTCAGCTATGCATCTCCTGGGCAGGCAGAATGTCACAGCTGATTCTCTCAGCAAGTGTGTCCCCCAAGACTAGGAATGGGAGTTGGATTCCCAGGTTCTTGTCAGCACCTTCCTCTTCGCTTGGATGAAGAAGCTGTTTTGTGCATTTCTCCCGATGCCTCTGATTCTCAAAGTGGTGAACAAAATCAGGCAATTAAAGACCAGAGTTATCTTAATAGCCCCAATGTTGTTGAGGCAGTTGTGGTTTACTTACCTGTTTCACCTAGCTCTGTAAATCTTCCAATCACTCCTCAGCTCCTCTCCTAGGATGCCAATCAACTGCTGCATCCCAATCTGCGCATTCTCCACCTCAAGGTGTGGCTCCTCAGTGGTTGATGGGGTTAGAGTCAGTCTGGTCAACAGAGGTACAACAGATATTACTAAATAACACAAAGGTTTCTACCAGAAATTCTTACCTTCAGAAGTGGAGAAGATTTAGTCACTGGTGTGAATTCCAGAAAGCTGACCCCGATTCTGGTTGCTTCCACTTGTTCTGGAATACCTGCTGTGACAAAAGCAAGCAAGACTATCACTTATTTCTGTGAAGGTTCATTTGGCTGCCTTAACAGCTTTTCATACCAGTATTGACCAGTTCTTGCTCTTTGGTCACTTTATAACTGTACAGTCTGGATAATTTCTTCCCACCGGTGAAAGTCCCCACCCCAGTGTGATACCTTAATTTGGTTCTTAAAAGTCTAATGAAATCTCCTTTTGAACCAATGGAAATCTTCCTTCTGGAAATTGGCCATAAAAACAGCCTTCTTAGTGGCTATTACATCAGCCCGCAAAGTCGGAAAGATTGGGGCCCTTAATTGCAGACCCTCCTTTCACAGTATTCTACAAGGACAAAATTTCCTTATGACCACACCAGAGGTTTCTTCCTCAAGTATCTTTTGAGTATCATCTGAATCAAATCAATTACCTACCAGTTTTCTTTCCAAAATAACATAATTCAAAACTGGAGGCTGCCTTTCATACTCTAGATGTCAGAAGGGCATTAACCTTCTGTCTGGATAGGATTAAATCATTTACTAATCTCCTAGTCTGTTTGGTTCCTTTGCATACAAATCTAAAGGTTCTGCTTTTTCAACCCAAAGACTATTGAAATGGAGTTGGGGTGTATTATAGATCATTACAGTGCTGCCAGCAATCCAGTTCCTGCTGGCCTCTAGATCTGATGTGGCAGTTGGCAATGCAGATCTTTCTTCTGTACAGGCTCGATTCTGAAGCTCCCTCCTCCTTTTGGGGATACTGCTTAGGAGTCATCTGAGGTGAAGCACCCATAGGGTCACTACTCGAAGAAGAAAAAGAGGTTACTCACCCTGTGCAGTAACTGTAGTTCTTAGAAATGTGTGTCCTTATTGGTGCTCCACTACCCACCCTCCTTACCCTCTGCTTCAGAGTTTCCTTCTGCGATTCAGTGATACAGAAGGAACTGAGGGCAGTTTTCCCACGCAGACTGATGTAGCTTCAGTGTGGGACACGAGCATATCAGCAGCACATGCGTGGGCCGAACGGACACTGGTAATGAAAATCTCTGACCAAAGGTGCATGGGACACACAAACACCAGAAGTGGAACCACCTATAGGTACGCAAAACTTGAAGAACTCCAGTTACTGCACAGGGTTAGTAACCTCTCTTTTCCAGAAATAAACAGAAAAGATAGTGGTGAGATGGGATGGGGAGTTTTGTCTGATCTTTTGGGGAGTTGATGGTGGGATCTGGAAGGCCATCATCCTTACTGGGTCTGAGTTAAGGTTGTTGTGCCTTGTCTATATTTCTCCGGAGTGGGGAAAGGCAGAGCATGTACAGTTAGATGTCTTAAATTTTAATTTCCTTGCTTATGAGATATTGTTAGGTAAATTATATGTAGACTACTACTGACACAACAGTGTTTGTGAGTGTCCAAGATTTGTTTGTTTCAGTCTGGATGATGGACTAGTTCACAAGGATTTCATGGATGTGAAATACTTGTTATATTTTCATAGGTTAATAAATATGATGCTCAGATAAAACTACAAAAATTGATTTTAGTCATTCGGAGAGCCACTTATCTTTATACATGCCAGCAGGGTATCTGCCACAGGTTTTTAGAACCACTTCCTTTTGTAGCATCACTATTCAGAAACTGTTGTGGTAATAGAATAATAGTTTTAAGGTTTTAATGGCTCAGTGGATTAATCTTTCACTTGTTAGTAGCTTGGTTTGAATCCAGCAGCCCTGATCAGAGAAAGATGATTCTGGTTAGATGGCTTGAAAAGATAGCAGGGGGGAAAAAAGGAAAGGAAAGGAAACATGATGGATTATGCTCAGAACTCATTAGACTAAAGCCTACATCACACTTTAAATTACAGAATAATTCATAATACTTGATCTTGGTAAAGAGATTAAAAAACAAATATGCATCAGAACTGAAGCCTTTTAAGACCAAGGAAAATCATTTAATTGCAATTGGCAGAGCAATTGGGAAAGATGCAGTCAGACTAGATTTAAAAAGCAGAAAGAGCCTCCAATGCTGCTTTTTCAGTATTTCATGATAGATATTTTCAGTGATACTTTTTCCCTTCTCCATCTTTGAACTTTGATCACTACATTAAATATGCTGATGTCTACTCAAGTCAGATATATAGCTAGTCTATAGTTAGTGGCTGCTTTGTTTCCTCATTTTGCTCCCCCCCCCCCCCCATAATATCTTTTAATCCTCTGTTAGTTGTGTAATAAGGTTTCCATAACGTGAGAGTAATCCGCAACTAAGTTTGTGTGCTGATGGCTTCCATACAGTAACTATCTACCAGAATAAATTCCTGTGCAAGTTTAATATTTCATATACACTTATTCTGTAGGTTATCCTCTCCTCTTGTCATATATTATTTGAAATAGATTGAATATAAATGTACTTTATATAAATACTGTATGTATATGTGCAGCATAAATATGTAATTAGTGAGTCTGTAAATCACATCTTAATTCCCATGTTTGTTTGGAAAATGGATTAGATTTTTATGCAAAATGGTAATAGGGGCAATGAATCTTGTCTGTTTATATACAGTAAAATCAATACCCATTACTATTTTTAATTTTTGTTCCTCTGTATCAGTTGTGAAGACATTTTCTAAGGGTTATTTGTATATATTATAGTGGGCAGTTTGTCTATTCGCTGTTTTATCAAGCATTTCTGTTTTGTTCCAAATCATTCTATAGAAGTTAAACTGCATAATGGGTAAGAAGATATTGTAATCCATAGTATTTAGTGGGTACAACAAGAAAGTTGATAATAATAAGGATTAATAATAATAATAATAAAAGATGTTGACATCTTTCATGTAATCAAATTTGAATTTAGAATCTTTTGTCTTGCTTTTCTTAAAAATAAGTGCCTAATTCCACAAAACATTACTTTTAATATTTTAGCATTACAGTTTACTCTAGATTATATTTGGCCCTTGTTGCAAGACTCTAGTTTATATTTCTTTTTTTGATGAAAGATCTTCTATCAATAGCATGGTACTGAGGATCTGTTTCTCTGATTCAAATCATTAAAAACAAGCAAAAAAATTGTAGTTTGTAAATTGTGCCAAATTATTGCTCTAAGAGCCAGTGGAGCACTTAGTTGGGGGCAGTGCTATTTGCTTGTATAATACTTCCAGAGGTGCTCTCTAAAGAACACTCAGAAGAAGCACATGCTACAGCCCACCTGCACAATATGTGTAGTGCGTGATCTGCTTACGCTGCTGTCCTTGTGTTAGCTGGTAAACAGAAGTGAGGAATGACATCCAACTACCACCACTCCTTTGAAATGTGCAGTAATGCCAGCAGCACTAGTGGGGCCTCCCTTATGCTAATGAAAATCAAGCACTTGCATTAATGACAGGTTTCAGAGTAGCAGCCGTGTTAGTCTGTATCCGCAAAAAGAACAGGAGTACTTGTGGCACCTTAGAGACTAACAAATTTATTAGAGCATAAGCTTTCGTGGGCTACAGCCCACTTCTTCGGATGCATATGCATATGCATCCGAAGAAG
>NW_020664446.1:28073077-28123967 GCF_002925995.2 Terrapene triunguis
CTTCTTCGGATGCATATGCATATGCATCCGAAGAAGTGGGCTGTAGCCCACGAAAGCTTATGCTCTAATAAATTTGTTAGTCTCTAAGGTGTCACTTGCATTAAGTTATTAGGAGAAAAAGTAGGCAGTGATTACACCACATTATTGTAATTTTAAAAATCAATTAAAACTTTTCAGTAACAGTATGCATGCAGGAACAATCCTAATGAATGACAGTAGTTTGTAAACAGTTTATGTTAAATTATTGGCCATCGCTTAAAAATGCATTTTATTTTAATTAATTTATACACCTAATGCATGGGATATGATTCCCACTAAAAATTATGAGACTGAAATTGTGATTGAAAAGGCTCTGAAAGATCAAAGAAAATACGGAGGTTTTAATTATGATGCAAATTTCTCACATGATTTAATTAACATGAACTTTCATTGATTGCATTTTTAGATACAAAGAGTATAACTTAATCAAGTTATTTTCATAATTAAAAGCACAATTGTGATTGCTGTACTAAATACTTTTTATTGGTGGTGGTATTCACTGAGTTTCAATGTACAGAAGTTATATTAGTGAAAATATTCTTTTAAAAGTGTAAATGTAGTCTGTTTTAGAACAAGACAACATAGGTAATGCGCATGAAATGATAGCCAGATTTTGAAAAAAATGTACCTCCAAATTTTACCTTTTGATCCCACATCAGAAAATCCAGTAGTAACAACAAGCGCTTTGCCTTGCTGCCTTACTAGCACAATACAAAATTCCAGAATGTAATTTCACAAGAAAGGTGACACTGCCACTACACACCCTCAGTAAATGGACAACTGGGAAATGTTTTTGTCTGTTTCTATCCCAGGTTTAAGCTTTTTTTTTTTTTTTCATCGAGTACTTAGAGTTTCTGGTTTAGGTAAAAACTGATACAATCCCACTGAATAAAAAGTGTGATAATAGATTTTTATAAAACATACTCTGAAAATACTCTACATCTGCCATTTTTACTGTATTGAAAATTGTTTGCAGAAGGAGCTGCACGTGTCAGACTCAGTGCAAGCTGGTTTCTAAGAGTGATTGATTTATCTGATTTATTTTTAAAAAATGATTGTTGTAAATGCTGATAAAACTGACTTTTACTCTTATGAAATGAAGCGTAATTTTAATGTCATCTGATGCAGGCAGGCAAAGTAAGCCACACTCTGCCAGGCTTTTTGTGTCTCTCTGTGAGTCACTGGGGAGGATAGCAAGGTACCATCACTGGCAGGCTGGTGACTAACGAGTGGCACTAGAAGGGAAGGAAAGTGCTGAGTCCTTGTAACTCTTTCCTCTTCCAAGTCCTGCCATTCTCAACTTTGTTGTGCTTTGCTTCCTCCAGGTAGGAAGGTTGCATCAGCAGTGTGTTACTGTGTGGCCGTCCCTTCCCAACCTAATCAGTTAGCTATTCCTATCCAGTTGTCACCAGCCTCTACTACATAGTTTGTTTAGAAATATAGCTTCCAGTTGACACCATACAGTACCTTCTCAGTAGGAGGATAATATGTGGTAGCCTTTACTCTCCTTCACTTCTGTCCTCTGACCACATGTAAAGTTGCAATGTAATTTACCATGACATTGCCTGGGTGCCAGAAGCTGCCTTTACAGATATCATCTGATTTGAGACTGATGACTGTTGAATCAGAATTTTGGATTGTAAGATCTTTAGGGAGATCTATCAGCACTGCAATCAGACCCACCTAGCTAGGCCAAAGCTATGAAAAGCCACGTTTGAGTAAAGTTATTAATTTTAGTTTCTTTAGCATCTTAGCTGATCTCAGTGCATGTACTGCCCTCCTGCTATGATTTTAAAATTCTTCAACCCTCTGCTTACCCGCATTGTAACCAAGAATACCCTGATAATTTGTATATGTGCAGGGCCTGATGTCCTTGCAAAAAGCCACTTCTTTCCCTCAAAACTGTCTTTTTTTTTTTAAAGGCTGTCTTGTTACACTGCAGTTCATCTTTGTTATGGTAATTTAAAATTTTAACAGGTTTATTAATCCTGCAGAATTTATTATAGTCAAACATGAGATATTATTAAGTTGCTATTGTACAAAGCATTTAGCCTCACTGTTGGAATGACTTGTCCTCTGCATTGGCAGACACAGAAACATTCATTTTGTTTCCTAATTAGAAGAGTTGCAATCAGGAGCTATGACAGAGTTCAGCTTCTCAATGTTCAGCATGCCAGGTTCCATAGTGCAGGCTTTATAAAATTCTCTTTAATTCAGGAACAGAATATCATTAACTTTGTAAGTGGATGAATACAATGGACAAGCAATTTAATTAACTTCTAACATTGGATGTTGGACGGGAGACAAAATGAAATTATGCACATATTTCTCATGCAGGCAGTCAACCTTGAAAGGGGCTTGATTGTGGTGGGTCAGACAGGGGGACAGCTTTGTCCAATTATTTCTTGTTTAGCCCTAGAATATGAAATTTGAAATTTGGTACTTTGTAAATCAATCATCTCTTATTTTGAGGCAGTTACAAAGGTTCTTGGAGATACAAAACAACCTCCGGTGACTGTGACATGCTAAATAGAGTCTTTTACCACATGATACCCTTCCTATTCTGGGCTGACCTGGATAATACAAAATGAAATGGGCAATAATGCCGTCTTGTCAAATTGAATTTGCCATCCCTGAGTATATTATTTAAGAGATCTATGTAATACTAAATTGATGTAAAGCCAAGTGTTATTTAAATTATAATTGTCTAAAGTCAAGTGAACATAAGAGTGGTTCAGCCTTAAGTTTCCCACAAAATAAAAGTTTGAAGTATTTTTTTAAAATAAGAAATCTATTTTTTGTCCCCCCCAGAAGTGGGTAGAAGTTCTCATTTGGTCAAATGCATCCGTATTGTAATGCCACTGAAGTTACAACCTGTGTATCATGTAACAGTGTTAAGGGTCATGGTTACTGGATATCAAACTATGCAGATTCACAGGCCAGCCTCCCTACCCTATGGTGGGAGAAACTAGCGATTGTAGAGGCTAAGCGCACAGCTGCAGAGTAACTCTCCTGCTACTCCAGGGTCTGGGGCAGACTTTTGTCTTCCCTGATTCTCCGCAGACGTCTCCGGTGTACAGTTCATTTACTTGACCTGTACAGTGAAACTAGTGTTTGTCCCACAGTGAACTGACAATTGATTCAAACGCATAAACATAAGCAGCAAAGTAATTTCTATAAGAGGTGAAGCTACTGTTATTCGAAGCAGTGTGACCTTCGGTTACACTTGTAAAATATTTGAGAATAGGGAGAAACAAGAAGTGCTTCAACTGCACTTCTTTTCTGAAAAGTGACTATAAAAAATGGCATTGTGTGCTTCCATGTTTATTGTATCCTGCAAAGTCAGCCTGAATCTGAGTCAAGCTTAATTCTTTCAGACTCATGAGTCATCACCAGGGATCCTAGTTTTCCGTGATTAAAAAAAACCCAAAATTCTCTGATTTAAAAAAAAACATAAAAATTCTCTGAACATTAGTTTCCCCAGCCACAATAGCAATAGCTATCAGTTGAACCCAATGTTTTATTGATATATTTATCATTTTTAAGCAAGTTTGAAGCCTATCAGTGCCATCAATCATTATAATAAAATTAATAGAATTGCAAGTTTTATTTCATACACGTACCAAATACTTCCATGTCTGTATTCTGTATTTTCAGGGGAAAAAACGTTTGAGATGCACAAAAACGCTGGAATGATCCAGTCACATTGCAGTGTTTCTTTACTGTTGTCGATGGCCCTACTGTTTCAGCTTCTTGTTTTACTTTCTTTTCATTCAGTTTATGCTTAGCACTTTCCATGTGTTCTACAATTATCTGCCTTTGAACGTAATCTACAGCATTGCTGCATACAGTACAGAACAGCACATTACCATCAACGTGAAATTTGTCCTTGCCAAACTCAGCGACACGATCTTCAGAGGTGATTTAAAAAGTTTTCGGCATCTTTTCATAACGTTAATTACTCACGTCTGGAGGCTGAAGTGAAATTTGAGATGCATTAAAACACGAACCATGGTACGCCTTTGAGTAACCTCTAAACGCCGGAAGCAGTTTATTGTTTAGCTATGTAAATTTAAAGCACATTCAAAAATCAACCACAAGAGGGGGGAGGTTGCACACGTTGAATAAGTGACACTGGTACTTTCAGTTAAATTTAGTTACTAGTTAATATATGTATTTATTTTTTCACAAAATGTAAAAACTAAAGATTCTCTGTAAAAATGCAAGTTCTGCATTTTTTCTTAGCGAACAGTATCAGCATGATAAATTCTGCTTTGTTACACCTGTTCAAGGTATTCATAAAATATTTAGCCCTTTGTTTTTCAAGGACCAATGACTGCTCGCTTATTTTTTTTGGCTCACTGTGAGGTTTTACACTACCAAGTGACTTTAAAAATAGCACTTTCTTTCTCAATAGATCTGTTCCCTCTGTCTGCTTAGTGTCATATCTGCTGCATTTACTGACAAAAATACATTTGTTCCTTTTTCTTCCTGCACTGAAGAGCCAACACATCTGCAGAAAAAAGAGCTGGATTTTGTTCTGACTCATGCATCATCATCAGAATTATTAAATAAGGGCCAAACTCTCTACTGACTTGCATCCCTCTTACTCATAGCCATTAAGAGATTGCTTGGGTGTAAATTAATTCAGAATTTAGCCCTAAATTCCTGTTGCAAACTCTGCCTCCAGTTACACCTTTGTAACTCCCGTGGAGACTGAATAGGACTGTGCCTTCCTGTGTGATTGTACAGTACCAGGCACAGTGTGGCCACTTATCTTGATTGGTATCTCTTGGTGTTACTGTAATATAAATATCACTGTAAGTAATAATAGAGAGGTTAAGTGATTTGTTTAAGATTCCACTGTAAGTCTAGTGATTGAGCTGAGAATAGAATCCAAGCGTCCTGCTCTGATCGCTAGATGACATTTCCTTCCTAACTATTAGGTATTCACATTTTCCCATTCTTAGGCCTGGTCTACACTGGGGGGGAGGGATCGATCTAAGATGCGCAACTTCAGCTACGAGAATAGCGTAGCTGAAGTTGACGTATCTTAGATCGACTTAGAATCACTTACTTCGCGTCCTCGCGGTGCAGGATTGACGGCTGCCGCTCCCCCGACGACTCCGCTTCCACCTCTCGCCGTGGTGGAGTTCCAGAGTCAATGGCAGAGCGATTGGGGATCAATTTATCGCGTCTACACTAGATGCGATAAATTGATCCCGATAGATCAATGACTACCCGCCGCTCCGGCGGGTAGTGTAGACTTACCCTTAGCTATTGAATATTCTGTTTTATTCTATGGGTTATACCTCTCTGTAAGTAATATCTCTTTAAGGAGAAGAACTCGTGATTTTACTGAATTGATTAAAATTTAAAATGTTAGAGCTCTTGTGTGAATGTTGTTAGTATCAAAAGGCATAGATGATATTCTTTTGCATTTCAATAGATGGCGGATGGATTATTCATTTACTTATCAAATACTTTTATGCACAGTTATAATTTAAAGAACTGAATCATAAAAACTCTTTTTGAAAATGGAATGTGAGTTTGCATTTGCTACTTTGATATAGCAAAGAAAGTATACCTGGAAGGTGTTAGAAATGTTTCACGTTAATACAAGAGCACACATTTTGTTCATTAATTTTCTTTAAATCGTAAAAATAAAAATCAATGTGATTTAAGTGCTTTTGCAAATTTACCCACTGACAACTGCAGTCAGCAGAAATACTTGAGCTGAATTCCCCTCAAAGAGAGGGGGATGTTGGCAGGTCTCTTTGTAATGATTCCAGGACTAGGCTCCTAAGTCAGTGCAGATCTTCAGACATGGCATCATGTTCTCTTGTTGAAATGCCCATATGGGGAAAAACAGACTGAGGGTGGTGAAATCACACAAAGTTTGTCAGAACTTTTGTAGACCTAAACAGGGATTCCAATCTATCCTAGTCCAAATGATTGCTAGATAATTACTATACTCTTCAGTGAAATTATTTTGTTTTATTGTTTATAAGTATATACAGAATCAACAAGCATGTATACAAGCCAATGTCTCATTGTTTGAACAAAGAATTAGAGATTTTGGAAATATATACCATTGGAAAACCATTTGGAATAACGTATCTAGTGCTTGCTGGCTTAATGTAGTGAATGTATTGTTCTATTCTGTGAATTAGCTGGTCACATAATATATGATTTGTGGGGTCACAAGGGAGTTTTGATGGGTCATCTTGAACAAATATAATGAAAAAGTACCTTCAATATCCACATGTGGAATATTCAGTTTCAGGTATTGAACTACACAGAAAATATTATTAAACAGGATATATATATATAAAATTGTCCTGCTTCTGGCCACAGATTGTGCATATTGCATGACTAAGCATTTCACTGCTCAATTAATTAGTTTTGTGGCAGTTTGAACTGTTAGCAAACTGGCAACACCTCCTTTATATATGAGTGAATGCCTGCTATTGTCATATTATTTCTAAAGTCCCAAGGTTTTGCTATTAAAAGTGTTAAAATGTCACATTGGTGACATAGGTTATGGGTAGCTAGCAAATGGACAAGGTAGGCTCAATCCATTATCAGTTTTTGTTGGGTTGTGGGAAAGACACTTCTCTGGAGAACCTCAAGATCTGTACCATCTATTGAGGTTTCATGTTCTGCATAATATATTTGGTGGAACTCAAAATATAATGCATAAAACTGCATGGTGTATTTTGTGAAACTCAATATTTAAGTAAGAAAACATTTATGTTGTTTATTAGATTAATTTCTCTAGATTTTTAGTACTTCACAATAAGAGTACCCAAGCAATGTTTTGCGTGCCCTCTACAGTCTTTATAGTGAAAAACAAACAGACCCATCTATTACCCTAAAATCAGATCAAACAACACAATAACAATATAAATATAACAAAAATTAATCTCTGCACAAAATCCCAACCAGAGTTTACACCAAAGTTAACCCCTATCCACACACACACACACCCCACACATATACACCCTACTCAACGATCATCTATCTCCTTATGGACAAGGATGTACCTGACAGACAAGGATGGAGGAAAAGATGGGCCTTAGGGTATGCATTGAAGATTAACAAATTCAGTGATAGACCAAGAGTTGAAAAACATTCTAAAGACTAAGGGCCCTAACGGAGAACTCCTTTCCAGGCAGTGGGTTTTGTAGGTCAACCCAGAAAGTAGACAGCCAGTGGAGATCATAAAGCCCCAGTTTGTTAACTTACCTTATATACTTATGTGGCACCTGTTACCATAATCTTTAAGCACTTCACAATCTGTGTATGTAGCTTCATAACCCACACACACCCCTGGTGAGGTAGGGAAGTACATATTCCCCATTTTAGAGACTGGAAAATGAGGCACTTCACACAGGTGGAGCAAGGACTTGAACCCAGGTCTCCTAGGAGCCAGGGTATTGCCCTAACAACTGGAACATCCTTTCTCTCTTACTTTAAAAATCTTTTAGGTTAATATGCTCATGAGAAAAAGGTGTTTTTTAGCAGACTGGCCACTGCATTCTGCACCAGCTGCAGTTTCCAGATGGATTTAAGACTTTTGCTGTCCTCCTATTTAAAAACTTCAGGCATCCAGTGTGCTGAATTAATGCCATGCAACTTAGAAAATTAACTGTACAACATAAAGAACAATTATTTATTGAAAGTATTACATGAATACTTACTTATGAATAATAAATACATGAGCAAAAATCAGAAATGGTTTGTGAATGATTCAAATACAAAAAAATTGGACTAAATCCATAGTGAATATTATTCTTAATTAATAGCTTAATAAGCCCTAGTTGTAGATGTATCACAACTATGCTGGTGACATAAAAAGGAAGGGAAAGTGGAGGAATAGTGTAACATGTCAAAGGTATTTACATTGCCGGCAAATTACAACACAAGGTAGATTGTGTCAGTAAAGTTCTTTGGGTGTGGATAGAAGAGATGAGAAATAAAGAAGAAATGTCACTGGATAATTACATACGACTCATCAGGATTGGAAATATGCAAGATACTAAATTACTGGACCAACCTTATGCAGTCAAAAGTACAGGGTATTTTGCATGGAAGATTTCAACTACCCATCTGTTCAGTAACAAACATAGCCAGAGGTAACATCAGAAAAGTTACTGAGTTACCTAGAAAAAAACTTTAATTCAAAAACCACTGGATCTATTTCTTACTAATAGGAAATAATTAAGAATGTGGGAATAAAAGGGAGGCTTGGAACTGGTGACCAGTATCTATGTGAATTCATCATAGGAAGAAGTAGATTTCACAAAATACAGAATTATGGTGCTACCGTGCTCACCATTAAAATTTCCATCATAAAACACAAGATAATTAGGCTTTGCCAATACTAGGACAATTCTCACCATTTGCCTAACACTAATGAAGTTCCACTGGTGCTAGCAATGGTGGAAGAGTTACTAGAAAATGAGTGCAGCAGTCTTTCGCATCATATCATCAAGGTTTGATGACACGATAGTAAAAATACCTGCGCCCCATTTTCGCTGCAGCTTCCCCAATTCCTCAACAAATGGTGCAGAATCCTAGTGTTGATGCACTCTTAAGATGAAATAGATTGTAGTTCCTCTGAAAAAGAAGAATGCAAGGTACAATGACTAGCTAATATTGTTCAATAAGGGACTTGTCAAAGATATGGGTAAAGAATCAGTATGGGGAGTAAGGGACAGGGAATCAGAAGGAAATAATCTGGGGGGGGGAGGGTGAGGGGAAGAGAGATTGGGGAGTATAGTAGGGTGGTTTGTTCCCTTTAAGGGGTAGTGGGGACCAGGGACAGCCAACCCCTGTTCCAAGTCATAATCCTTTAAGATTCTGGAGTTCCGGAGCAGATGAGGTCCTAGGGAATGGAAGAGGCAGATGCTGGGAGAGAGGAAGTGGTCTAGTGGTAATAGAGTCTGGGTAAAACCCACGTTCCTGTTTCTATAAGGACCTGGGATGAGGAGCTTTGTAATGTAGGGAGAGGAAAGGCTCCCCTATCTCTCACCCAACCATGACAAGGTCTGTGAAATAAGGCAGTATATAAGCTGCCTCTTCCCTCCTCCAGGAGGGACATTAGCTGGGGAAGGGCCCCTTGCCTCTCCCAGACCAGGAGAGAGAGGACTGAGGTGATGAGCCCTGATGTCCAAGCCATGGAACAAGGCTGGAAGATAACAACCAGCAGAGATACTTGGGGAAGAAACAAATTTTGTTATGTTATGTTCTGCAGTCTGTTTGTTTTGAAAGACTTTGCTGCTAGTCCAGGTGGAACTGGCTAAGGGTAATTTAAAGGGGCCATCAGGAAGAAGCCGGCCTGAAGCAGAGTTCACCCTCATGAAGGAGGGCTTTGGGATCCCTTGACTAAGGGAAAGGGTTTGGGCTAAAAGAATTGTTTGTAAAGATTCAGCAAATTAAATACACACCCTGCTCCCACCAGGAGAAATGTTCTTTTAAGTACTTTGGACTGTGGAAAGTTATTGGGAGATCCAGGAGAGAACGGAGGATGGGATGCCTGTAGGGCCACCCCAGTCCACGAGGGGGCATACTCTGGAGACACCAACCTGCCACAGAGAGAAAATCAGTTAATTGAAACAGGAGACTTGATATAGAAATTGGAAGAGATGCCCTTGAAGTTACCATGGGTGTTTTAACAGCCTGCTGTCCTCTCTGTAAACACAGGGCACTGGACCTCCTCCCTCCCTCAAAAAGAAAACTTCGGACAAGAGGAAGCCTGCTGCAAGAGGGGAGTTGTGTGAAGAGGGTGGGTGGTGGGGTCTCAACTGGTTTTACTGTTGTTTATTTGGATTTAAAGAAATGCTAAAAAGTGTATCCACAGGCTCTAGGCAGCATCCTGGACATAATGTAAAAATACTCCCTAAATGCAGCAGAACAGTTTACAATAATCCAGCAGTCGTGAGCCTGGCAATTTAAAAACTCAAATCCCTCTCCCCTATGAACAGTTCTGCACTCTACACCATTATTACCACTTTCACCCCCATCTTCAGTTGTCAGGGGGGAAACAGTGAGCTTTGTAACATGCCCTGAAGGTCATCAGATTGGAGTAATTTCAGACCATGGTATGTGGTGGGGAGCAAATCCCAAAGGGGTGGGGTGCTCACAGAGAACACCTTGCCAGCAGCCTTTATTTATTTATACCCGTGGGGCAGAGCCTGTGTTGTTCTCAACTACAGAAGAGTGGTTAATGAGAGAGGCGGTCACTAGGTCACAAGCCTTGTAGAGCTTTAAAGGTCAAACCCAATGCCTTAAATTTCACCCAGAAACATACAGGTAGCCAGTGTACTTTGGGGGAGTACTGCTTCAATATGCTTGAAGTAAAATACTCCACTTACTAAGTGGGCCACCATATCCTGCACTACCTTCAGTTGCTGGGTGGTTTGTTGTTTCACCTCTTTTTCACCAGCTCTGTGCACAACCATCTGGTTAGCTGAGAGCTATATGGTCCTCACCCAATGAACTTAATTGAGAAATTGTTCCTGGGGAAAATGTCTTGATTCATTTGTTGTCTCTTGTTTTACACTTGGATTACAAAATCTTTGGGTTGGGGACAGTGTTTGTTCTGTGTTTGTACAGCACGTAGCTCAATGGGGTCCTGGGCCATGATTAGGGCTCCTGTATATTGGCAACTAGGCAATCAGTTGTACACTGCTATAAGATATGACCTTGTAGGCTGTCCTTTATGACAGATACTAGGCACATATTATGACATGTGCCATTCTTTTAGATTTCATGGTTGAAAAAAATAGAATCCTGAGCCTAAATATTGTCGTAAATTACACAGAAGTATAACTTTACCCATGTGAACAGTCCCATTTAAGCCAGTGGGACTACTCACATGTATAAAGTTAAACAAGTGCATAGCTCTTGGTAGGATGGGGCTCTGATTTACATAGCCTGATGGGGTTTTTTTTTACATTTCACGTTATGAAAACTGTTATGTATGAACTATCTGTAATTTTTGTGTGAGTTGGTTGTATAATTTGAAGCTATAAATACAAAAAATAATCAATGCTAAAAACCAGAGCCCTCTTCCTTCTTTATCAAAATTGTCTACAATGGGGATTCTGAACATACACATGCTGTAAACTGTAGTTGTTAGCAGCCAACCTTTTTGGCCCCATTTATTTTCATTTTGTCATGTGACTGTTTTTAAATGTTTGAATTGTCACTGGATATTTGGAGTCTACTGTATTTTTACATCTCCTTAAAAGTATAATTGTTCAAATACTGATGAACTAAAGTTTATATCGGGGTTGTATGGATCTGAAATAACTTCTGTGTTGTTAGAAATTGTTTGGTCCATTTAAGTTCCAAATGGAACTTGTCTACATTTCAGATAGACAAGGCCTCATGCAAAAAAGCACAATAGCAGTTTAATTATATGTACTTTGGCTGATAAGTCTAATTCAGGAAATGATAAATTGCTGGACACCTAATTTGTTTGCAAATAAAAAGTGACAGATTATTTTTTAATGAGTTGATCTGTGTACCCAGTCAGTTTTATCCACCTTGGATGAGTAATAGACATTGAGTGTTAATTTAGACATACTGGATCAAGTGGACTATGAACACAGTTGACAAATATATACTTTTATATTGCTCATTATTTGTAGTTACTTTGTCATTTTCTATTCAAATGTAGTAGAATAAGCCTGTTCTTACATCTTTTCTTTTGTTCACTTCTTAGAAAATGAAAATTATATCAGAATTACATTGTAAGAGTCAATTGAACTAATTTAGAATAGATGTTTCCATGTAGTTTGTCACAACTATTGTGCAATTTAGAATAAACCCTATATGATTTTCTAATAGGAGTTTGGAATTGCTTTTATTTTCATTAATGTAAATATATATAGATATTACATGGTGGTAATACAAGCAACTGCTCCATGGCTAAACAATGTACAGCCCCAATCCTGCAAATATATTTGCATGTGCTTAACTTTAAATACCTGAATAGTTCTATTGAATTGAAATGGAAATTAGACTGTCATACACAGATTTATTTATTTATTTATTTGTTTATTGCACAGAACAACTTCAGCTTAAGGGAAGGTTCGCAATAACAGGAATTGCAGTGCACTGAGCTTTCCATCTACTTAATTAAAAGATTGTTTTAAAATACTATATTAGTACTAATTATTACTGTCAATGTGTATTAGTGCCTACCAGAAAACCTAACCACAGCAGGAGGAGTGTGTGGCAGAAGTTTTTCACTCAAGCCTGGCTCCTGCAAGTTCCATTAGAAGGTTTTGATACATACCCTATTTAACAGGAACTGTGGAGGGTGTTCCAGAGCCAGGTGTGCAGTCTGTTTGTTTTTGTATATACATGCCCTAACCGGTGACGCCCATGCACACCCTCCCACACCAAATATTTTTGTACCTGCAAGGAGTAGTGCACCTTGTTGTGGAGAGTGTTGTGTGCTGCCTCAGTGAAAGTGAAGTGTGCATGGGGCTGCCGCTGGCCAAAATACAGGTGTACATTACTGCAAAAGCAGAGTTACATATGTGCACGGGCGTAGGGGTTATTCATTTATTGGACCAGAATTTGGCAATAGAAATGGAGTTTCACTGAAACAGGGGTTCCACTGTGTCCTCTCAGAGCAACCCCTGATTTTTACTCCATACGAAAAGATAGCAGTGTTACTTACATCCTTGGATACTTTTCATTATCAGTAAAAAATAAATAAATGTCTTTCTTAAGGAAAGTAAGAGAGCCAGGATCTGACTTCGTTTTTAAACGTAATAATTTTCCATCTGAGGCCTTTCCAACTTCATTGTTACGCAAATGAAACCAGACAAAGTAACCCCTTTGCTATCCCATAAGAGTGTGTTTATGTAAAATTATTGTCTTCCTGTCTAGAGTTATTGCAATTGCTTATTTGGTTCTTTTCCTCTGACTGAAATATGGCAGCTAATAGACTGCATTTTACTAATGGAAAATTAATAAGCACTCTTGACAGTCAGGTTTATAAATATGTAAAATATTTTTAATTGTTTTTAGCAAAACAGGCAGGTAATCAATAATATCAGACGTGACAAACATACTGTTGACATGCACTATAGTCAAAAGGGTTGTAAGAGATAAGGACTTCCTGTCAGCAGTGGCCTATGCTAATTAATATTCAGACATTGTCATGTTCAATGATAAATGGATTCCTTGAACTATATTGATATAGTAGGTTAAACATTGAAAAAGTTGGGTTGAACTTTGACTTTAAATATTCATTAGAGCTAATTATGGATTTTATGACTACATGAATTACAGTTTCTGTGTCATCATTGGCAATTTATTTTAAATTTATTTAAAGCAATTTCATAATATAATATAATAGCTTTATCACATTCATTGAGGTAATGCAGTAAATGTTTACTCTGCACAGTAATTAAACTTTTGTACCTAGTATTTTCTTTGAGTGTTAAACTTATACAATAGAAATGACGTACTTCTAAAAGCCCTGTGTCAACACCTATTAAAAAAACGTTTATGGGTGTAGAGTTTGGCAGATTTTTATACTAGGATTTCTATATAATCGAAAAAGTGATACTTTTGTAATGCCAGATGTGTAATGCAACAAGACTACAGTATTCTGTTAGTCTCACTGTTAGGTAGTTTGAATTAATTACTCCTATTTGGCATGGAATCTTGAAATAGACTTATGATATTGTATTGAATATCTACCTAAAGGCTAATTAAAGACTAAAATGGACATTTGGCAACAAATTATTGGCAAAGTAAAAGCATAATATGTAAAGCACTATTAATATAAATGAAACTACCTTATTTTCTCTCAAATGTGTATCTATGGGTATGTATAGATGTGTATATATCACCCACAAAAATACACTAATTTACAGTTTATTGCTGTAGTAAATTATATTATCCTTTTGCAAAATATGTTACCAAAACTTAAAAATAAAAACCTTAAGCATTAAAAGAATAGAAATGATCAGTAGTGGTAGTTTGTATAAATAGTCTGTTACCCTTGAAATGCAGACATTTGGTTAATGACAACATTGCCATAAAAAAATCACCTTGCACGTTCGAATAACAGCCTGAATTTTGGCACACATGCCATATTTATAAATTCTTAGGAAATCTATAATGATATCTTTGACTCTGTGACTAGAATTAATGATGGGTGTATTGAAAGAATGTCTAGAATTTTACAGCCAAAACATGTGCTAGGAGCATAATCCTTTCTTATGCAGTCAACGCTGTCCCTTTTTGTTCACCTCTCTTTCTACAAATCACCTCTTCTTTACCTAAGCATCTTGGAGGAGCTCCTGTGCTGCAGACTTTAGGAAGTGTATGGCAGTGGGGTTCTCTTTCTGCACTCATTTTAAGTGCATGTCTGGCAAAGGTGTCTGTTTTGGGATGTCCCGGAGATCTTTGGAAGCACGCAGCCTGCTTTATGGAGTTTTGAGCTCCTCTCTCTATGCATCTGCATTTCTCTCACAAAAGATTACTAATTACTTTGTTGTTCTAATTTCCTGTGTATGATTTTGTTTAAAGCTGCATCTGGAGTTTGAGGTGTTAAAAACAAAGCCATTTATTTGTAAGTTTAGAGTAGGGGGCGAGGGTCAGAAAAAATAAAAACCAACCTTAAAATTTAATTTTGAACTCCTTTCAAATAGTAAGCCACTTACTAGATTCATGTATAACTTTACAGAAAATTAATTTTTTACTCTGACAGTAAGTTGTACAATTTTGGTTATGATCAATATTTGTTTTCATGCCTAGACAAGAGATTTAATCTCTGCTTTGGATGGAATTCTGAATGACTACAGAACCACTAGCAATGACGCCATACTATCTCTGTGGGCATGGTGTGTTAAATTTTAATGTGTATATATATTTAAGGAAGGGGCTTGATGACTCATGGGGTTGGTACAGCGCCTCTTCTCTCTAGTCCATCAATTCAGATCTTGCCCCAGCTAGTGGAGACTGAAAGTCATTTATTATGGAAGGGTAAGGTGGCCTATATAAACTAAGTTGGTGGTCTCAGATCAGGCGGTGTTGATGCTTTATTTAGATCTTTTAGGACCCTTTGATATTTTTGACCACAAGGTGGTGTTAATGCAGTTACAGACACTGGCAGAAATAGAGACATTTGCACTTATTTATTTGTTTGTTTGTTTAGAAAATGCCGAGAGGGGAGGAATGAGTATTTGTTTGTCTGCCCCAAAGAACTATCCTGTAGGTTTCGTCTCCACTCTATTATTTTACCTTCTTTCTCAATGTGTTTGTGAGACTACTATGGGAGATGATGAGGATGATGATAATACTTAGCTCTTATATGCACAGAGTGGGCTTCAATATATTGATGACATTTGGTTCTATATCTCGGTGTCATCTGACACCAATAGTAAGGATTTCAGCTTTCTGGGTGTCTGGCTGTGATTGGGACATGGATGAGAACCAGTTTGCTGAAATTTAACCCAGACAAGGCAAGCGTGATGCTGGTGGGTTGTTGGAGGAACTGAAGAAATGGTGGAAAAAACAGCTGCCCCTTCAATTGAATCCTTTGCTCCTCGCCCCCGGTTTGTAATGTTGGGATCACACTGGTTCCTTAACTGCTTCTGAATGTTCATATAGTAGCAGGGCCAAGTTGCTTAATTCCATTTGTTTGTTTTAGCAGGTTAAGAGCTTTTCCTTCTGATACAGACCTCACTGTAAATTATCCATGCATAACACATTGAGATTGGATTACCACAGTGCAGTATTCTTGATCCTATATATGAAGACCACTTGGAAACTTCAGCTAGTGAAGACAGTAGCTGCCTGCCTCCTTAGTTGGCTTCACTCTGGGAGCATATTACATGTACCCCAGACTCTATACTGGCTCCCAAGTCATTTCCTGGTGCAGTACAAAGTTTTGGCTTTTATTTAGAATACCTTAATGGTTTGGGTCCTGGGTATCTATTAAGAAACTATCTTGCTGTGTCTGTGCCTTACCCTGAGAAATGAGGTTACCTGAGATGATCAAACTGACAGTCATCAGATTTATACAACAGGGGGCTTGGGCAATGTATTTTCAGTGGAAGACCCTCAATTCTGGAATTGCTTCCTCTTTTGGTCTGACAAAGCCCATGTTTGATTACCGATAGGGCACATTGTTTTCTCAGACGTTTTCCTAAGCAGGTTTTTTTAGGGAGAGTTTAGTTTTCTGGCTATTGTTGATCAGTGTGCTTCCTAAATTCTGCTGTAAATGGCAGGTGCATTACGTAAACTGAACAATAAATATGTGTGATAAATAAACCTTTCTTTAACGATATATAATATGTAACTACACTTCTTTGACTGCATCTTACAATTTACTTAGTTAACGTGTTTGTGCACTGTTTGTGTAGAATCTACACTACACTGTGAGCTGTTTTTTATTTTAGTTTTTATTAACTGCTAGAACAGAGGTTCTCAAACTGGGGGTTGGGACCCCTCAGGGGGTCGTGAGGTTATTATGTGGGGGGTCACGAGCTGTCAGCTTCAACCCCAAACCCTGCTTTGCTTCGAGCATTTATAATGGTGTTAAATATATAAAAAAGTGTTTTTAATTCATAAGAGGGGGGTCGCACTCAGAGGCTTGCTATGTGAAAGGGGACACCAGTATAAAATTTTGAGAATCACTGTGCTAGAATGATCAATTAAATAGCCACCAATTTAGAATAAGAAATGTGTTTCCTACTGTAGCTTCCAGTTGCAAAAGATGAGTTATGTTTTTGGGGCTAAAAATGTGAGTGCCTTTGTAATCTCTATTTGTGCTATGCAGTTTCTCTATGAGGTGCTTAATGTTCTGTAAATATTACTGCTGAACAACAATTAGTTGGGCCTCCTCTTAAAATGGTGCTGAGCAGAGTGTGTGAAGAAGTTCCTTAAACAGCTTAATAAACCAGAGTACTGAAGTTTTAATTTGTATGTGTAACTACTGCTGTTGTACTCTAGTGGAATCAACATGACCTAATCTAGGAAAGGATGTATCCATGATTTAGGCCCTGGAAAAAAAGTTTCCTTTTTTGCATTTACGTTGCCCTAGAATCAGAGCAGTGGATAGCATATCTACACTCCATCGTTTTTATTGGTTTCCACTTCTGTACATAAACCTGATTAAGTCTGTTTGAATACGGAAGGTGGTGATAACCATAATTTCCATTCCATTAACATTTACCTCTAGTGAGTGGTATGTTCAGAATTAATATACTTGTGTATACTGTACTATATCCCAACTCAAAACACATCTTTTAGTGTTGGCAGCATCAGAACCTGACAGAAAACCTTCAAGGTATTATTTAATAGTTACCAGTGATCCTTTATGCGCACTGGCAGCTGAAAGTCTACTAATGCTACAAACATTGATTATCAAACCAAACTATATGCTATGTAATTCTACATATCAGCTATAAAATCCTTTAGAGAGAATAAGATTAAAGCTGTAAAAGTGGAGCAATGCATGAAACAAGTCAGCACCTTCAGAAAGTAAACTTGTAGCCCGAGTGTGAATAGCAATTCTTTTTAATAGAATCATGGCATCTGTAGTAGAAAGGAACTATCTTGTCATTTCAGTCCTCCCTAGTATATTTACTAATGTCTAGTTTTAACTGTCATAAGTGATGGGACAATAAGGGTTCGCAGTCCTATAATGTAGGCTGAAATTTTCACTTGCTTTTATAATTTTTAGTCTGATGAGGACAGGCCCCTAGATTCCAAATGTACGTTGAGATGGTTTTAATTCACCATCTGACATGAGAAATTAAGAAAAAAAAGAAAAACTCGCACTATCCACTATTTAAATATTATAGGCAGGGCAGATAGCATTGTTTATTTTTAAGGTTGACTGACACTTCCCACTATTGTATAAGGTCCTGTTTTCTGTTGCTTTTAACTTTGCCATACTTCAACCATTTGGGCTGAAATTTTCTATACCAGGTGTCTGCCTCGTTCTAATTTTTTTTCTTTAACTTCAGCCATTTCTGAGCATGAGAATAGGGAAAAATATGTTATTGTGCCCATGTTAAAAAAATTCTGAGGATCTTTTCTTTGAAAATATCTAGCACCCCCAATCTTTGGAGCAGAGACTTGAAATTTGGCAGGGATATATCTTTTGCCATCTCCATGAAAATCTGCCCAATTTATAAGCCTTTAAAAAATAGCAGTTAACGTATGCTCAGTAGATGCTTACTAGATTTTAGTAGCTAAGTTTCATGAAGATTCTGTCCACATTGGGCATGCTACAGCCCTGCGGCTGAACAGGACTTTTCCTGCATTTCCAGCTCTAGCATGTTGCAGGCCATTCCAGGTCCAGGCAGCTGAACTGAGAACAGCTAGACTGTCTCTCCTGTGCTCTCATTGACCCTGCTGGGCCCAGGTAGCACATGGAAGAGGAAGCTGCCTGATTCAAATGCAGAGAGGACAAGTGCCAGACTGTGGGGGAGGGGGCACAGAGAGAGGGAGCATGTATAGGTGAGACTGGGACTGGCTGGATAAAGAGACCGGGGAGGAGGAGTTGGGGAAGGAGACTGGGAATGAGATTGGGAGCCCAGCAGCCTTTAGCACCTTTTCGAGGCTGGAGTGTGAGGCTGCCCTGCACTCACCTGGCAGTGGCTGGGCCTGGCTCCCCGCTCTGGGTGTTGTGACATGGTGCACAGGGTTGCATGCCACTGTGACCCCAAGCACCAGGTCGCAATGCCAATCACTCAAATTTGGCCCGGTTGCCCCTCCGTAATCATGCCCAGTGTGGGGAATCCGGCCCAGCCCCGTGGCCCAGGAACCAGCACTGCCAAGTGAGTTTGAGGCAGGTTTGCTCTCCAGGCCACCGCCAATGGCCCATCACCCCGGGCTCTGCCACTGGTCATGCTTAGGGGGAATGGACAGACAAGTCTGTGCCCACTAGAACCCATGCTGCTCCAGAGTCTGTAACAGGACACGTGGGTCTCATCATGCCTCTGTTCCCAGCAACTAGTTGTGAAACCCACTGGCTAAGTGTCCCATCCCCCTCTAGTGCTGTTCCACATACAGGATAACAGCCTATTACCACTATCTGTTACTCCATCCGTTCAAGAGACAGAGAGATGTATGATGTATCTAAAGGTTCCAATTCTGCTGATGACCCGCGTGGGTGCCAATATGATGCCACATAACGGAATTTGTTTTTTTCAGTTTACTTTTTAAAAAAAACCTAAAGCCTTTTTAAAAAGCCTAAAAAAAAAGCTATGTTAAAAGACTATTATGGTTGTAAAAGCAAGCACCATATAATAAAATCAAATAATAAAGGGCAAGATTGTGAGACCCCCTACTCACACAAGTAATACTTTACTCCAAATGGGATTACTTGTGAGTAAGGATATCAGAGTCTGGCCCACGGTTTTGAGATATGCAAACTAACGTCAGACTACTGTCCCCATTTTCAGCCAACCTCATGTTAACTTAATTTTACAAAAATTATTCTGAAAAATAAAATTTTTGAGTGGTGATCTTTGTTTGGTGCCATTCCTTAAAAGCAGCACTGCTTTTTATTTTATATTATTTATTTTTAATTAAGATTAGCAAAGAGATTTTCATGTGTGATTTTTGCTGTGCTCCAAGTACAGTTAGAATGGTTTCGTGTGATTCTGGGTAGGGATTTTATCTACATGAATGAGGGAGGTAAGATATAAACCCTTCTATACAAACAAAAAACTCAATAAGCATATTACTGTTTAAGAGTAATCTCCTGGGTTTTTAAAAAGCCAAAGGCCAGAATATAATCAAAGTTTAGCCATGAGGTAGCATCTCCTTTTTATTAATTGCTAATATAATTCCATTAAGTTAAGAAATTAAATAGCAGATGTCAGCCTTTTTTTTTTTATCTTGTATCAGAATGTTTTTTTCTGGCAATCTGTCCTTGTTGCAGAATAGTTAACCTTGAATCCTGTACAAGAATGTCTCCTGCTTTTTCTTATTTGCCACCTCCATTAAAAAAAACCCAACCCTGGAGCAGGTTGCCTGGGTCACAAGGAAGTGTACTCATCAATTAAATATGTGACAGTGTTTTCCGTTGGATGAACTAATATGTCAAGGAGATGGGCAGGACCTCATGTTTGTGCTTTTGACAAATCAGCAAATGTTTAATCTCTAAATGTGCAGCTTCTCATAAATAATGCAGCAATCACTGAGCCAAAACACTACTCTGCCAGGAAGGTATCTCAGTCAGTAGAGAAGTAAAAAGACAAAATAAAACTAAATCATCCTATTTGTTTGGTTCTCTTAAACTTGTCATTAAGTCTTCTTGTAATGGCAAGGATTCTTGTTTTTTTCCGCTCAACTGCTTCTATTTAACTTATACAAGAAATTTAAAAACTCATCAAGGAACTCCTGAACGTTGGGGGGGAATAGAATTAATAGATTTGATAACAAATCTGCTTTTATATTTTATCTCTCTTTTCTTGATATTTCATGGACTGCTAACATGTCTTCAACCCCCAGTCACTAACTAGAAGACGACAAATTATAGAAATGGGAAAAGGTTTAAAAAAAAATAAAAAACCTCCACTTTGGGTTAAATTCTGGCCCCAGTAAAGTCAATGGCTAAAACTATTATTGACTTAAATGGGGACAATGTTGGTTTTTCTCTCTCTCTTACACACACACACACACACCCCCCCAATATGTTAAAAGAATGCTAAGGTTGCAAATCCAGGCACTCAGAAGTTAGGAAATGCCAGAGTTAAGATTGCATCTTAATTCAGCTCCCCTGCGTATGCATTATGATAGTCTTTAATTACATGAGCAAATGTCATTTCCATAGACCTCTGCTTCATCCATTGCTGACTTGAATGGGTTCACTGTTGAATTCATTTTTTCTATTTATCCTTTATTCTTTACAAACATTAATGAATTTGTCCTGACAACATCCTGTTAGGAGAGGTGGTATTACTATCCCCATTCTATATATTTCACTTTATATGCTCAGAGCAGCACTTCCATTATCTCAATTGCAGTTTTGAGTGCTCAGCAGTTCTTCAACTCAGACCCAAGATGTCTGAAGTTGGGGCCTCAGAAAATGGAGAACATGTATGTTCTTATAACAGAAAGTCATGGGAAGCTTTAACAGTATTTGTTGCTGCCTCTGCCACCTATAAGTATGCAACTATATGCGTATCCTTAATGTTTTCTCTAGAAGATGGACCATCAAGGGTACAAAGCTTCATTAATGATGATTAATAACCAGTAATCAAATTCTTAATGCCCAAGCTCAAATTCTGCCTTTTACAGACTGCCTAGGCTTGGTTTAGCCAGTTTTGGTCAGGCTTCTGGGGAACCCCCTTACCCTCAACAGTCTTGCCAGTTTTCCTTTTGTCATGAACTATGAATTATGGACATGGACCTTCTGTCCCAGTCTCTATTCAGGACAGCATTTAAGCATACAATTAAGTCCCATAATAAGCATTAGCATGTTTCCTGAATTGAGACCCCACACTCTTATGGACATGCTTAAAGTAAAGCACGTACTTAAGTGCTGTTGTGAATAAGGATGCTTTCCTTAATCCATGGCCTAAGTGACTTGCAGGATATGAATGGATTTTAGCATGTCCTTAAATGTTTTGCTTTGCTTTGCTGAAAAGAAATGGGAATACTGGTATGTTTGTGTGCTTAGCTGAATCATGGACTTCTTATTGTGAATGTTAGAGCATGGGAGATCAGTAATTGATTTAGCCTGTAATGTTTCAAAAGAGCCAAAGGAATGTAGACATGCAGCTCCCAGTGAGTTTCAGTGTGATTTGGACACTTAACTCCCTTAGTCTCCTTTGAAAATCCCAGCCCTAGAGAATATTTTTTGGCACAATGATATGTATATAATGGTAATTAAAAACAAAAAAGCTCTTAATAAAAGAGGATAGATTATAAAACTAGGCCAGGATTAGAAACACAGAATTTTGAGTATGGCAAAGCAAACCTATCTGGAGAATTAACTTTCTTCCCCCAGTGTTTGCTTGAGTTATTCAGCCTTCTTTTACTGGTACCTCATACATCAATCTCTTTAAATAGCTAGGAGACTTCCTGCATGTTGATGAAGAGAAGCTTTTCACAACCAACAGATTTCATTCCCTATGCAAACTTTCTATTTTGAAACAAAATTCTGAAGTTAGTTCCAGCAGCAGATTAGTTGAATTTTGCCTGAGCCAGATCAGCTTATCTTTCTTGCTTCTAAAAAGATGACCAAGTTTTGCTCCAGTTACAAAAAGTCTAAGATCACTGGGACTGACATTACTTGTGTATGGCAAAATGGAAGCAACACCATCACAGGACCTAACCAGATCAGCTACAACATCACCGGCTCATTCACCTACACGTCCACCAATGTTATATATGCCATCATGTGCCAGCAATGCCCCTCTGCTATGTACATTGGCCAAACTGGACAGTCACTACGCAAGAGGATAAATGGACACAAGTCAGATATCAGGAATGGCAATATACAGGTACAAAAACCTGTAGGAGAACACTTCAACCTCCCTGGCCACACAATAGCAGATGTAAAGGTAGCCATCTTACAGCAAAAAAACTTCAGGACCAGACTCCAAAGAGAAACTGCTGAGCTCCAGTTCATTTGCAAATTTGACACCATCAGATCAGGATTAAACAAAAACTGTGAATGGCTATCCAACTACAGAAGCAGTTTCTCCTCCCTTGGTGTTCACACCTCAACTGCTAGCAGAGCACCTCACCCTCCCTGATTGAACTAACCTCGTTATCTCCATACTGATTTATACCTGCCTCTGGAAATTTCCATTACTTGCGTCTGATGAAGTGGGCATTCACCCACGAAAGCTTTTGCTCCAATACTTCTGTTAGTCTTAAAGGTGCCACAGGACCCTCTGTTGCATTATCCTTAGTAATATTCTCAGAGAGTTGATATAGTTAATGGCCCCTAGAAATACCTGTCATGCTGGCACTGCATTTTACTGTTTTAGTAATCTACATATACACTTTAAAAAATAATAAAATTAAGTGTGATCTTTATGCAAATGACAATGTTACTGTAAATATTAACATGGAATAGCATGCAATCACCTGTATACAATGGTTATTACTGAAACATTTAATAGAAAAGAGCTGTACAAACACAAACTAATCTTTACAACACTCCTGTGAGATACATAATTATTACCCCTTGACAGTTCTCGGGCCGACCAGGATTGTCTCCTTGTTACCCCCCTGCCTCCAGCAAGAGGGAGACTTGCTTGTGCTTAACTGGGTGCCCAGTCCCTGACACCTCCAGGCTGTGAGCCACCCAAACAATCTCCTCTGGGCTAAGCCAGTCCTTATTTTCTCTTGAAGGTTAAGAAGAGGTGCACCCCAGTCCCTGAGTGAGCCCCTTTGAAGCATTCCCCTGTAGTGTTTAGCCCCTCATCCCCTGAACACTCACAGTAATACCAGATATGTTGTCCCCAGGGGAACAGTGTACTCACTAGCTTGAATGAGTCAACTCAGGATTAGCTTGTTGTACAATACCACAGCACTAATATATTTATAGTGAAAGATTTACCAGTTTATTACCAAAGATCAAGATTCAAGAGATAGTGAGTAAAGATAATGGAAACAGGAGGGTTACATATAAAACAAAATCAGTACACACTTTCTAGAGACTAAACTTAACAGGCTAACCTCCTGTCTAGAGCAGTCTTATTTCACCCAAAACCTTTTTCAGTGCTTCCAGTCAAGTTGTGATCCAGTTTTCATTAATGTAAATGCACTGTTCATTTTCCTACTATGTGCAAAATTACAAACGCTTTTCTTTGTCCCCCAGTTATCGCCCAGTAAACCTTTGACATGCACCCCCCAGATAATGCTTCTTTCCCCCTGCTGTTCTTCTCTTCCTGTTAAATCTCACAATCCTTCATCTTCATTTTGCTCAGACTGGTGATTGTTAATGAGATAATACTCAATTTACATTTCACCAGATAGATGGAGAAACATCTCTGGTCTGGCAGGAAACCAGTTTTCACCTCTGTTAACACCTTCATACAAACTATAAGAACATATTTCCATCATATATACGTAACTCCTACATAGTATCAGTATATACATATTCAACTATATTCATAACCAGTGACGCTGGCTTTCATTTAAGACCCCACATGATATTCTTTATGGATAAATACTATGAAAGTGGTATGCTAGGTGTAGTGAGTTTATTAGGTGTGTTAGAAGTTGCTGTTACAGTGAACCCTTTGCCATCTGGCACCAAAGGGCCTGTGTGCCACACTCCCATTCTACAGTGGGAAATTGATACAAAGCGGAAATGTGATTTGCTCTGCACTACCCAGTGAGAAAATGGCTAATCTAGGATTAGGTTTTAGGACTCCCACCACTGTGTATCATTCCTGCAGTCCACACTGCCTCCAGAAACATTTGTTTTGCCCTATATATGAGGCAGAAACTGTTTGGCAGACTCTTGCAAGGATGCAGTCATTGATGGGCCTGCAAGCCAGAGGACTAATGAGGCAGACTTTATGGGGATTATTTCAGTGGCAAATGAAGGTGCTTAGCACCGCCCAGAGGAGAGCTCTTAATTTGTTTATTTCCAAATGTGTGATGTACTTAGTGATATTAAAAAACAACTTTATAAGTCTGTTTGATGTTTATAAAGTATATTAAATATTTGTGTCCTTAGCAAATTTAGGGTATGTCTGTGCTAGAAATGTAGATCAACCTATATTAGGTCAATTTACAGCCACTGCTGTAATTACTGTGGTGCTGCATGTCCACACTACCCTCCTTGGGTCAGTGGTGCACATCCTCACCAGGAGCACTTCCACCAACTTAAGAAGGGCAGTGTGGGGAGCTGAGAGACTGATCTCTCAGCTCCATGGGCAGCCTCCTGCCAGGAGCCTGGCTGCCCCACAGGCTCTCGGGCTCCATTCCCTGGCTGGGAGCAGGGTCCACAGCCACCTGGGCTTTTCCCCCTAGTTTCTCACCCTGGCTCCCAGCTGGAAGCGGGGTATGAAGCTGCCGGGGCTTCTAGCGGGGGGTGGGTGGAGCCACCAGCTTCCCACAGCTCCCATTGGCTGGGAACAGTGAACCACGGCCACTGGGAGCTGTGGGTGGCTGTGCCTGCAGATGGTCAATGTAAACAAACTGTCTCACGGCCTGCCACCGCATTACCCTGATGGTCCGCAGGTTGCCCACCACTGCCCTAACTACACCAACATGAGCCTTACACCTCTCAGGGAGATGGAGTAGTTATGTTTGTGTAGAAGGACACTTACATCAGTGGGAGCAAGGCTGTAGTGTAGACACTGACATAATTAGGTGGACATAAGCGGTCCTATGTCGACCTAACTGTGTAGTCTAGACCAGCCCTCGGTAAACTACTAATGGCCTTCATTATAGCTGCTTATTAAACTTAAAAGAAAAATAAAGAAAGAACTCATTTCTTTTCACGGATTTACTGAAAATATTTTACTTGTCAAATGTAATATTTTTAATTACTGATATTTAATTTCAAATGCAAAAAATGTAAGAAAAGCTGTATCACAATTTTGTTTTTAACTAAAAGCAGACTATACTTATTACTATTTATTTTTTGTTTTTCTACAGGCTCTAGGAAGCTTTTACTTCCTTCATGAATCCTTGAAAAACATCTACCAGTTTGATTTTAAAGGTAAGCACAGAAATTAAAAGTCAGTAATTGTCAGAGACGTCTCACCATTTTTCATATCAGGAAAAACCTAGGGCTTTCTTTAATCTGAATCCATGTGTTTGGACCCTTGGAGCCATATACAGAGCCCCATTAACTTCAGAAGAACTCCACGTGCAGAGGTCAGTCAGTGCAGATCAATTGCAGGAACAGGACCTTAAATGTCAGGCAGTGGTAATTGTTGTGGCAGAATTTTGTTTACCACTTATGAATAGTGTGGGTCAGTGGGAAGGGTGTCATTATTTTTTTTTTAACAATAGACTCTACCTTCATGTTGCAAATTTTTGTAAATCTCAGAAGTTTTAATAATTTGATATGATGCTTCTAATATTTAAGTCAGTCAGTGTATGTAATCACTTCCTGGCTGAAGTTACTTCTAATGCTTCTTTAAAGTAGATAGGCAAACAGATTATTTAAAATTTACATTATTTTTAGTTGTGCGCTGTCTGCATTTAGGTCATTGAGCTGGATCAAATTAATTCTGCATCTTGCATCACATTAATTTGAAACATCACTGAAGCTGTGATAATTATGGAGTGAACTAATCGTCTCAATTGTACAGATTCATTAATTTTGTTCTCAGAAGAGACAGATTGCCTCTGTTCATGTAATTGAGGGTATAGGGTCTTCCCTTGGTGAAATATTTGAATAGCAGTTCTATAGATATTGCAATTTGAGGTTTAGCCAACATAAATCCTTCTACTCATCATCTTTTCTGATTCCCAAGGAAAATTTCAAATATTCTGTCAGTGCCTCTTCATATTTTATTTCTGAAAGAGAACATTGTAAAATGCAATAGTGATGAAGGAACTTTTAATGAGAGGTCAGCTTGTGCTTCCAGCCATTCTCCCCACCTCGAACAGTTTAATAGACATGAAGAAATAATGTGGAGTGTTCTGATTCAAATGAACTGGGAGCAGGATTGCTATGTGAGAGAAATTCTCAACATAGTGCACAGGAAGCCAGGTGCACAACTTTCGTTAATGATAGCTGGGATTGTGATCCTTACTACCTCAATCGCCACACTGAACATTTAGCCCATGGACTGATCTACTGTATTTTTGAGGGCAAGGGGTTAATGAATAAACCTATGAAACTTACATTTGTATTGTGAGATGACAGCAGTCACAACTATTTATTCATTTTTCTATGTGATCGGGCTTTGTGCATCAGTAGTATGTGAACTGTATCTGCCAGCTGATTCAGAGCCTGCAGTTTCGTTGCACCAGCAGTACAGAACTAGAGCGTTCACTCTCAGTTCCAGTTAAACCTCCCTCCCTCCGGTCATATATCAAAGATGTCCAACTCTAATGACATCTGGCGGAGTGAAGTGACATCTACACCAGGGAAGAGGGGCTGTCTGGATTTATTCACAGCTGATTGACAGCTTATTTGCTGTTATGGAGCCTTGAAAGGAGAGGGAGAGAGAGAGAGAGTGTGTGTGTGTGTGTGAGAGAGAGAGAGAGAGAGAGAGAGAAAGAGAGAGTAAATGGTTACAATGGAAGGAGAAATCAAAAGAAAGAACCAATATAAAAGTAAATAGATACTGGTTGTGCCAGCTAGAGGGAAGGTGCCCTTAGATGCTCAATGCTTCATTTGTCCAGGTCAAACATGAATCAGCTGTCTCTCTGCATCCTTCCAGCCACACCACATCAAGCTGTGATCTAGTTGAATCTCATAAACATCCCCTGACAAGGAGTTCCACAGGTTGACTATGCACTGAGTGAAGAAGTACTTCCTTATGTTTATTTTAAAACTGCTGTCTATTAATTTCATTGGGTGACCCCTGGTTCTTGTGTTAAGTGAAGGAGTATATAACACTTCTTTATTCACTTTCTCCACACCATTCATGATTTTATAGACCTCTATCATAAACCCGCCTCCTCCAGTCATCTCTTTTTCTAAGCTGAACAGTCTCTCTTCATACAGAAGCTTTTCCACACCCCTAATCATTTTTGTTGCCCTTTTCTGACCAGTATTCAAGGTGTGGGTGGAGCATGGGTTTATTATAGTGGCATTTTGATATTATTGTCTTACTGTCTCTCTCTTTCCTAATGGTTCCTAACAGAAAACTGCTGCTGTACATTGAGCAGATATTTTCAGATAACTATCCACAGTGACTCCAAGATCTCTTTCTTTAGTGGTAACAGCTAATTTAGTATTTATAGTTGGGATTATGTTTTCCAGTGTGCATTACTTTGCATTCATCAACCCTGAATTTCATAGTCACCCTGTGTAGTGAGATCCCTTTGTAAATCTTTGCAGTCAGCTTTGGACTTAACTATCTTGAGTAATTTTGTAGCTTCTGCAAACTTTGCCACCTCACTTTTTACCCCCTTTTTCCAGATCATTCATAAATATGCTGAACAGCACTGGTCCCAGTACAGATTCCTTGAGGACCCCACTGTTTAACATCTCTCCAGTGTGAAAACTGACCATTTATTCCTCCTTTTGTTTCCTATCTTTTAACCAGTCATGAGATCCATGATCCATGGGAGGACCTTCCTTCTTATTCCATGACTGCCTACTTTGCTTAAGACCCTTTGATGAGGGACCTTGTCACAGGCTTTCTGAAAGTCCAAGTCCACTATATCGAAGACCCTACCAAATTCAATTTTGGTCAATTTCACTGTCAGAGGATTTTAAAAATAGTAAATTTCATTATTTAAATCTATTTTAATTCTATTTAAATCTGAAATTTCACAGAGTTGTAATTGTAGGAGTAGTGGGGGGTCGCAAGGTTATTGTAGGGGGGGTTGCGGTATTGCTATCCTTACTTCTGTGCTGCTGCTGGTGGTGGCGCTGCCTTTAGAGCTGGGCAGCTGGGGAGTGGCAGCTGTTGGCTGGGGGCACAGCTCTCAAGGCAGAACTGCTGCCAACAGCAGTGCAGAAGTAAGGATGGCATAGTATGGTATTACCACCCTTACTTCTGTGCTGTTGCGGCACTGCCTTCAGAGCTGGGCGCCCAGCCAACAGCCACCACTCTCCAGCCACCGAACTCTGAAGGCAGCACAGAAGTAAAGGTGGCAATACCATGACTCCCTTAAAATAACCTTGTGACCCCTGTGCAACTCCCTTTTGGTTCAGGACCCCCAGTTTGAGAAATGCTGGTCTCCCCTATGAAATCTGTATAGTATAGGGTAAAAGCACACAAAACACCAGATTTCATGGTCCGTGACGTTAGGGTGACCAGATGTCCCGATTTTATAGGGACAGTCCCGATTTTTGGGTCTCTTTCTTATATAGGCTTCTATTATCCTCCCACCCCCGTCCCGATTTTTCACATTTGCTGTCTGGTCACCCTACGTGACGTGTTTTTCATGGCCGTGAATTTGGTAGGGCCCTAACTATATCCACCGAATCACTTTGTCCACATGTTTGTTGACCCCCTCAGTGAATTCTAATAGGTTAGTGAGGCATGATTTCCCTTTACAAAAGCTGTGTTGACTCTTCCTCAGAATATTCTGTTCATCTATCGGTCTGATAATTCTGTTCTTTATAATACTTTCAACCAGTTCTTCTGGTACTGAAGTTAGATTTCCTGGCTTATAATTCCCAGGATTTCCCCTGAAACCCTTTTTGATAATAGGTGGTACATTAGCTATCCTCCAGTCACCTGATACATAGGCTGATTTAAGCAATAGGGATTCTGTAGCGATGCAACGACTCACCGGCGCAGAGCCTCCTGCTGGCCGTCTCAGGAATTAGCTCTTGTTCAGCTTGGAGCGCCCTCTCTTGGCCGGTGTCTCGCCTGCCTCTGGCCCCCATGTCCCTCCCAGACCCCAGTGCCCCTTACCCTCTGGGTCCTGCCCCCAGCAGTAACCCACAGTCATCATATAGCCCCTGCTCACTGGGGCAAACTACAGTCTGTAAAAAACCACTCATCATTGGCAAGGGGGGTGGGGGTTGGACCAGCTGCCTCTGCCTAACCCCAGGCTGTTCCTCCCAGTCCCCATATCTGCATAGGCCTCTATCAAGGCCTGCAGCCTGGGGAGTTGCCAGGCTGGAGCTCCCCAGCTCCTCCTCCCTTTCCCCAGCACGGCGCTCGGCTTTCTGTCCCACTCTCGGTGGCTCCTCAGAAACTCCCTCCGGAGGAGTTTTACCAGGACTCGCTGCTCACTTGCCAGCTGCCCCAACTCTTCGTGAAGGGCCCACTGCCCCTCCCATAGTCCCTCTTGGGTCTCCCGGATCCCTTGCAGGTCATCTGCCCCCTTCTGCAAGGGTGCTGACACCGGGGCCCAACCAGGGATGGCATCTAGGGTCTCTGCCAAGAAAACCCCCGGGTAGCTGGGTTCCATAGTCCCCTTTCTCCAGATCTCCAGGCAGTAGTACCAGTCCTTGCCCTGCCCCTTGTATCAGGGGCAGACCGCATGTGCCCACATTCTCCACCACGTGTAGCGATGCAACGATTCATCGGTGCGGTGCCTCTTGCTGGTCGTCTCAGGAATTAGCTCTTGTTCAGCTTGGAGCGCCCTCTGTTGACCGGTATCTCGCCTGCCTCTGGCCCCCGTGTCCCTCCCGGACCCCGGTTCCCCTTACCCTCTGAGTTCTGTTCCCAGCAGTAACCCACAGTCTGGGTCTCCCCTCCCAGGGGAACCCCCAACCCTCTATCCCCACCTGGCCTCAGTGGCTACTGCCAGTCATCATCTAGCCCCCGGGCTCACTGGGGCAAACTGCAGTCTGTCATAGCCACTCATCATTGGGGTCGGACTTGCTGCCTCTGCCTAACCCCGGGCTGCTCCTCCCAGCCCCCGTACCTACATAGGCCTCTATCAAGGCCTGCAGCCTGGGGAGTTGCCAGGCTGGAGCTCCCCAGCTCCTACTCCCTTTCCCCAGCACTGCTCTGTCTCAAGTACCCTTCTCTCCCAGGCAGCCAGGTCCTTCTCTTTCAAGAGCTAGAGAGAGGCTGACTTAGCTCCTGGCTGAGCCCTTATAACAGGACCAGGTGTGGCCTGACTGGGGCATGGCCCAACTGTGGCTGCCTTCCCAATCAGCCTTTTTTTCTCAGCTTTCAGCCCCAGCCCTCTCCAACGGCTGGCTTTTAACCCTTTCACAGGAGCAGGGTTACTGCCCCACTACACATATGTACCACAGTTTGTAGTTCTGCAGTTTCATATTTGAGTTCTTTCAAAACTCTTGGGTGAATACCATCTGGTCTTGGTAACTTATTACTGTTAAATTTATCAGTGTATTCCAAAACCTTGTCTACTGGCACCTCTGTCTGGGGACAGTTCCTTTGATTTGAAAAAAAAAAAAAAAAAAAAGCTAGTATGGGAATCTCCCTCACATCCTCTGCAATAAGGACCAATGCAAAGAATTCATTTAGCTTCTCCGCAACAGCCTTATTTTCCTTGAATGCTCTTTCATTCAGTGATCCCACTGATTGTTTGGCAGGCTTCCTGCTTCCTGATGTACTTTTAAAAAATTGCTGTTAGTTTTTGGTGTCTTTGCTAATTGTTCTTCAAAATCTTTTTTGGCCTGCCTAATTATACTTATACACTTGACTTGCCAGAGTTTGTGTCCTTTCTATTTTCCTCAGTAGGATTTGACATCCAATTTTTAAAAGATGTCTTTTGTCTCTAACTGCCTCTTTTACTCCGTGGGTTAGCGATGGTGGCTTTTTTTTTTTCTTTGTCCTCTTTCTGTTTTTTTTTTTTTTGGGTATACACATAGTTTGAGTCTCTCTTATGGTGTTTTTAATAAGGTTCCGGGCAGCTTGCAGACATTTTACTTTTGTGACTGTTCCTTTTAATTTCTGTTTGACTACACTCCTCATTTTTGTGTGGTTCCACTTTTTGATATTAAATGCTCCTGTGGTGGGTTTCTTTAGTATTTCCCTATTACAAGGATGTTAAATTTGATTACATTATGGTCACTATTACTGTGCAGTTCAGCTATATTCACCTCTTGGACCAGATCCTGTGTGCCACTTAGGCCTAAATCAAGAATTACCTCTCCAGGGTTCCAGGACTAGCTGCTCCAAGAAGTAGTCATTAATGGTGTCTAGAAATTTTGTCTCTGCATCCCATCCTGAGGTGACAGGTTCCCACTCAATATGGGGACAGTTGAAATCCCCCATTGTTATTGAGTTTTCTATTTTTATAGCCTCTCTAATCTCCCTGAGCATTCCACCATCACCATCCTGGTCAGGTGGTTGGTAGTATATTCCTATTGCTATAGCCTTATTATTCAAATATGGAATTTCTACTCATAGAGATTATGTGGTATTATTTAAGATTTTTGAATTATTTAAGATTTTTACTAAAAAATCTGATTCTTTCAAATATAATGCCATTCCCACACATGCGGGAACTACTCTGTCATTCCTATATATTTTGTACCCTGGTATTACCGTGTCCCATTTATTATCATCGTTCCACCAAGTTTCTGTGATACCTAGTATATCAATATCATCATGTAATACCAGTCACTCAAGTTCACCCATCTTAATATTTAGACTTCTGGCATTTGTACACAAGCACTTATAAAATTTGTTAATATTTAGTTGTGTGCCTTCATGTGATGAAGTTGAATGGGACTCTTATTCAACTGTTTCTTTTCAATTCCTACCTGTACTTTATCAGCTGGCAATCTGGTTCCATTTTGGTTTAGGTGGAGCCCATCCTTTCTGTATAGGCTCCTTCTTTCCCAAAAGCTTTCCCAGTTCCTAATAAACCTAAATCCCTCCCCGAGTCACCATCATCTCATCTTTGCATCGAGACCCTGCAGTTCTGCCTGTTCAGTTGGCCCTCTGTGTGGAACGAACCGTTTCAGAGAATGCTACCATGGAGGTCCTAGACTTGAATCTCTTAGCTAGCAGCCTAAATTTGGCCTCCAGAACCTTTTCCCTATGTCGCTGGTACCTACATGTACCATGACCCCCAGGTCCTCCCCAGCACTGCACATACATCTGTCTAGTTGTCTTGAGAAATCTGCAACCTTTGCATCCGGCAGGCAATTCACCAGGCAATTCTCCTGGTCATCACAAACACAACTATCTATATTTCTAATAACCAACTCCCCCGTTACTGTTACCTGTGTCTTCCTAATAACAGGGCTCCCTGCTCCAGAAAAGAATCTTCAGTGTGAGAGAATACCATGACATCATCTGTGTGTGTATGGGGGCGGGGGGGGGGAAGTGATTGGCTTAAGTTTGAGGAATGTTTATTAGGTGTATCTGGCTCTTCTGCTCCCTCTCTAAACACCCTCGTTAAACACCCCCTTTTTGCTGCTTCCATTCACTAGCTTCTCTGATTGCTTACATGGTTGTCTCCATTTTCAGCTTTCCTGGGCCATGTGACATGAGGAAGAAAAATCTAACACTTTTAAAATTAAAATCTTGACAGCCAAAGCTGATATGTGACCTCCCACAGCATGAAAGGCATTGGATTTTTTATGATGAATAGAGCCCTAAAAAATTAGCTTATATTTTACACATATTCTGATACACCAAAAAGAGGGTTTGCTGACAGACACATAAGGCCTGATTCTGATCTAGCGCTCACCAATTTTACACTGTCATAACTTTGAATTCTTCAGTGGAGTTACTCCCAGTTGACACTGGTCTGAGATCAGAATCAAGCCTGTAGCCCATAAGACTTTTTCTTCTTCAAGTGATTGCACATGTCCATCCCAGTGCAGATGTTTGTGTGCTCCAGTACACAGTCATCAGAGAGTTGTTGCCCTTAGCAGCACTTGTCAGGGTAGCTTGAGCACTCTCTGCTGTCTCACACACCTCGTGGAGACATAAAGGGCTGAGCCACTCCAGACCCTCCTGAGTTCCTTCCTGCCACCCATGACGATTGTTGGAGCGCCCTATCCTTGCTTCTGCCAGTCTTTCTCAATAACTGTATGTAGTACTCCTGTGTAGTTTGTAAGGACAAAAAGAAAAAGGTGTTTTGTTTTTTGTTTATGCGGGCTCTGGCACTCAGTTTGGGGTACTGGCCCTGGTACGGGATGTACTCCACACTCTACGGGTTTCAAGTCCTGCCCCCCTTGCAGCAAGACTGCGCCAAATAGTGACATCACTCTAGCTAACGTAAGTGCTTAAGGGAAGCCTATGTGAGTGACAAGTGTGGCATTTGTAAGGACTTTCAGCAGAAATCAGGCTCAGTATCAGGGTCATCAAGGGATTTGAAGAGAATGAGCTTTGCTAAGGACTTGGGAGGGTGTTCAGACAGGAAGCAGTCCCCAAAGAACACCTCTGAACAGGAGAGTTTGTTGACTCCAGGGCCCAATGGGGGCCTGTCAGGACCAGTTCCCAAAGCAACTGCAATGGCGTCTCCTTGCGCCTTAGGACTGCAGAGTATCTTTCCAGTACCATCCACTTCTGAGGTGTTTGAGGCTGTGAGAAGGTTGTTGAACCTCTCTGTCCCGATGTCACCAATAGTTCAAGAGTCTCACCCGGCACCGATGCCCAGGGTACCGCCTCTGGCACCTTCACCTCTGCACCGAGCAGCTCCCCTGGATCTGGCTGCCTGGGTACCTGTGAGGCTGGTACCGTCTAGAGGAAAGCCACAGAGGATATTCCCAGCTCTCCTTTCTTCAGAGCTTTCTTCTCAAGTATTGATGAGTACGATACCGCTTTGGTCTCAAGAAGCAGCATTGTCATCAGACTCTGAAGTGGGTTCCCATGTATCCCAACATAGCTGTTCCCATCTGGAGGATTATGCCACCTGCTCATCCTTGTTTCCATCCCAGTACCAGCAGGGAGCTTTCAGGAGGGATCATTGGGCTACACAGAGCTGGGGGCCAGGACTGTTCCAGTGGATCTTTTGGAACCCATGGGGTTCCTGCCCAATCAAGAGTGTCCCCTCAGCTATCTCAGCTGACTCCATCTGCTGGGTGTCATGAGTAGTGTCACCACAAGCATTGTCGCATCAGTACCGAGCCTGGCACCAAGCAGAGTCAGAATCCTTCTTGTTAGCAACTGCAAGAGGACCAGGAACTGGACCAGCCCCCTGGTACCGTTAGCAACCTTTTCCTCATTCCTGGTAAGGCAATTGTGATGGAGCCTATTTCTCCACCTCATCTTAAGACCCATCAGGATCTGTTGAGGATAGCTATGGCTCTTGATATCCATCCAGAGGGGGTCTGGGAAAAATCCCACAAGCTGGTGGACATTTTAATATCTGCAACCTCAGCTAGAATAGCACTGCCAATAAATGAGGCTATTTTAGAACCTACTGAGATCCTCTGGAAGACCCCAGCTTCACTGCCTCTGATGGCTAAAAGAGTAGAGAAGAAGATATTATGTCCCCTCCTGGGAGTTTGAGCAGCTGTACAACCCTTCTCCTCCAGGCTCCCTTGGAGTTGCAGCAGCCTGCAGCAGCCAATGAAAAGGAATGATAGGGGCACCAGCCCTCAACCAAAGAGCAAAGAGAACAAGAAGCTGGACTTGTTTGGGAGAAAGCTTTATTCCACAGGTGGATTATAGCTTCGCACTCTGAACCAGCAGCTTTGCTGGAACGCTGCAATTTGACTCTCTGGGATACAGTTTTTGAAATTTAAAGACAAGCTACCAGATGAGCCAAGACAAGTGTTCCCCACTTTGATAAATGAGGGCAAGCACCAAAACAGCTCTACAGGCAGGTCTCAATGCAGCAGATTCTGCAGCGTGCAGCATGGCCTCTGCCATCACGATGAGGTGCTCATACTGGTTGCACTCTTCTGACTTCCTGCCAGAGGTGCAAACAGTTCATGACTTACCATTTGAGGGGCCGTTGCTCTTTTCAGAAAAGACGGATGAGACTCTGCACAGTCTCAAAGATTCGAGAGCGACACCTGATAATCAAAACAGACAAGTCAGTTCTATGTCCAGTACAGAGAGTAGAATTTATTGGAGCAGTACATGACTTGACAACAGCCAGGGCCTTGCTGCCACAGATGAGGTTTCTTGCAATACAAAGCCTCATTCTGGACTTAAAAGGCTTTATCCTCACTCCATGGTGAGGAACTGTTTAAGACTGCACAGGGTGGCATGTATTTACCTGGTCCGGTATGCTAGACCGTGCCTCAGATCCCATCAGGGCTGGGTAGCAGAGGTGTATTCTCCAAGAAGACACCACATAGACATGTTAGTACACATACCAAGTTGTGTATCTCATCTGGACTGGTGGTTAGACTCAACCAGTGTGTGCAGGGGACTTCCTTTTGCCCCACCTCAACACTCACTCACTTTAGACAGAGATGTGTTGGGTCTGGGGTGGGGTGCTTACCTGGGACACCTGCAGACACAAAGTCTCTGGTCTCACCAAGATCTCAGTCTGCACATAAACATCAGAGAGCTCCAGGCTGTTTAGCTTGCAGAGCACTCCTTCCTCACATTAGGGGAAGAACCTTATTAGTGCTGACTGATAATATGACCATCATGCTTTATGTAAACAAGCAGAAAGGAGCCCAGTCCCCAATACTCTGTTGGAAAGCAATCCTACTTTGGGACTTTTGCCTCAGCAACTCTATACTTCTGAAAGTGGACCACCTCCCAGAGACTCGTTGTGCTGGCAGACCACTTAAGCAGGTTGTTTACCAGTCACCACACATGTCCCTTTGCCCAGACATAGCAAGGTCTATTTTCCAGCTCTGGGGAACTCCCTAAGTGGATGTGTTTGCAACAAAGGACAACACAAAATGTCACCAGTTCTCCAGAGCAGGTCACAGCCCAGGTTCACTAATGGATGCTTTTTTTACTGATGTGGTCAGAGAGTCTGCTATACAATTCCCCCCCACCCCCATCCCTCTTCTGCCAGGAGTTCTGTACAAGGACAAACAGGACAAGCCCAGTCTCATACTGACCACTCCAGCGTGGTCCTGTCAATGCTGGTTTTCTCAGCTCTTGGACCTATCTGTCTGTCCCCCACTATTACTCCTGCTTCACACACACATAGTTTTGCAAAATCATGGCTGCCTCGTGCACCCCAACCTCAAGGCTCTCCTCCTGTGCTCCTGGAGGCTTCATGGCTAACATTGATGGAGGAGTCCTGCTCCAGAGAGGTACAGGAGATACTGCTGACTGGTAGAAAGCCATCAATGCGGTCAACTTCCCTGGCAAACCGGAAAAGGTTTTCCATCTGGTCAAGCTGGTCTACCCCATTCTTGCTTCTGTTCAGTGTATGCTGGACTATCTTTGCATCTGAAACATCAAGGATTAGTGATTAGCTCGATTAGGGTAAACCTAGCAACTATTTCCACATTTCATCTTCCAGTGGATAAATGCTTCCTTTTTTCCAATCTATTGGTCATAAGATTTTTAAAGGGTTTGAACAGGATGTTTCTGCATTTCGAGTCTTGTTCCACCCTGGAGCCTGAATTGAGTCTAATCAAAGCTCCCTCCTTTGAGCCTCTAGCAGCTTGCTGTCTGTTACACTTTTCAATGAAGGTAGCATTTTTAATAGCCATTATATTGACCAAGAGAGTAGTGGAATTGAGGGCATTAGTATCACATCCTCCATATACCCTTTTTTACGCAGATAAAGTCTACCTTCGTCCCAGCTAAGGTTCTTTATGAAAATGGTCTTCTCTTTTCATATCAATTAGGCAATCTACTTACCGACCTTCCTCCCAAAACCTCATGGTAGCAAGGGAAAGGAGTCACTGTGCACTCTAGGTATTAGAAAAGTGTTAGCGTTTCATCTGGAGAGAATTAAGCCTTTCAGATCATCATCTCAATTGTTTATCACATTTGCAGACAGAATGAAGGGCTGTTTGGTTTCCACACAGAGGATTTCAGCATGGATATCGCTATCCAGTTGTGTTCACCTGTGTTACCAGTTAGCTAATGCAGAGCTGATAGAATATTGGGTCATTCAACTAGATCTCAAGTGGCTTGTGCGGCATTTCTGGCTCATGTACCAATATTAGACATTTACAAAGTGGCAACCTGTTCATCGTGTCACGCATTTGCTTCGCACTACATAATCTCTCAACAATCTAGAGATGCTGCTGCATTTGGACAAGCGATCCTCTAGTCCAGGGGTCGGCAACCTCTGGCACGCGGCTCGCCAGGGTAAGCACCCTTGCGGAACGGGCCAGTTTGTTTACCTGCCGCGTCGGCAGGTTTGGCCGATCGCGGCTCCCACTAGCCGTGGTTCGCTGTCCCAGGGCGATGGGGGCGGCGGGAAGCCGCGGCCAGCACATCCCTCGCCCGCGCCGCTTCCCGACGCCCCCTTTGGCCTGGGACGGTGAAACGCGGCCAGTGGGAGCCGCGATCGGCCAAACCTGCCGATGCGGCAGGTAAACAAACTGGCCCAGCCCGCCAGGGTGCTTACCCTGGTAAGCCGTGTGCCAGAGGTTGCCGACCCCTGCTCTAGTCCATGTTCAAATAGACTCTGGTCCTGCTTCCAAATAGAACTGCTTGTGAGTCACCCACAGTGGATTGGACATGTGCAGTCACTCGAACAAGAACAAAAATGGTTAAACTTTTCTGTAACTGTTCTTCAAGATGTGTTGTACATGTCAATTCAGCAGCTCGCCCTCCTTCCCCCTCTATCAGAGTTGTTCTGGTAGGAAGGAACTAAAGGCAGTCTGGGGTGGCTCAACCCTTTATGCCTGCGTGAAGCAGCAAAACGTGCTCAAGTCACCCCGACAGGTACTGCTCAGGGTAAAAACCTCTGTCAGCTGTGCACTGGAGCACACAAACACCTCCAGAGGAAATGGACATGTGCAACACATCTCAAAGAACAACAGTTATAGAAAGGTTAATAACCGTTTGTTTGTTTTTTCACCTGAAAGGAAATGAGAAGACACATCCTCTTATGCTAAGGCTGCTTCTCAATGCCTGTGTAAATGACAAACTATTACTAGTTTACATTTGGCCTTGATCTCAGGGTAGGTTGATAATAAAGCACCCCCTTCTGCCAAAATGGTACAGTTTACCAGTTAATATTCACTCACGTTGTCTCAGCAAAAGCCTTCAGTTCTCACAGAACAGAAATTACTCCTGGCTGTGTTTTATATATGCTGCCAAAAATGTTTTCTATGTCTTGAATGACATCAGGATCTTTTTGCTGAGATTGTCAAACTCACTGAAAGAAGGTACATCCATCCATGATCTACTTAGAGTGATGCCACATTCGTTTATCAGGATGTTTATTTAGTCCTCCTGTGGAGCCAGATTTTAAAAGTGATAGGAAAAAAATGAAATCTTCTGTATATGCCAAAGATATATTGGTAGCTTACGGTAAATGCTTCATGATTATAGATACTACTTCATCTGGATAATTTACAGTAATTAATTTTTATGTTTGGGTTTTAACCAAACATCCAGTGAGAGTGAACAGCTCAGAATGTTTGGTAATAGTATACCTAAAGTCCTCCTTCTCTGGGTGGCAAGTTTGAAATCCAGTCCAACTTGGGAGTTATGAAAACTTGATGCCACCTAATGGTGGCTATCTGACTTCTGCCCTGTGTCCCACTCCTGCAGTTGACAGTAATTGGCTGTAATCAGCAGAGTGGCCAAGACTGAATGGACACAGAAACTGAACTACTCTGTCATCTTTGCTGATGATTCTTGGAGTATATGTCCCCCTGGGTATGTGTGCATGTGTGTGCACCTGTGCACTCTCAATTGGAGACTGTAAAGCAGTGTCTGCAGACCTGCACCTGTGCAGAGCAGCTCTTCATGCTCCCACTCGAGGCCATACAGGGAGGCACAGACCTGCCACCACTCAGTTTCTTCTCAACCACCTGTGGCTCAAGATGGAGTGCTTGGTGTCTGCTCTTCTACCGCTTCCCATCCTCTCTCACTTATTGTAAATTTCTCTTTTTATTTAGTTATGTTCTTATTTTCACATTTTTATTAATTTCAACGCAGTTGTGCTTCCACCGCCCTTCCCACGCTTTCAGGGTTTTAGTTTTAGTGCTTCAGCACACCAGATTATGCCAAAGACCCTGGTGCTTGAGACCCTCCCTTGTTAGCCTAGGGGATGATATGTTTGATTCTGAGGTCTCGGTACCTACCATCACACCCCTCTGAGTCCATTTACTGGAGAGGACCTTCCAGAGACCCAGCAGGCCCCTTGAGGATCTTTCCTCTATCCCTCTCCTTCTCAGTGGGCTTACTGGAACCCTTGGGGGTACTTTGGTGAACAGTTTTATAGGGTGCCACTAGAAATAAACGCCCAACACCCAGTGGTATTGCATCATTCACAGGCACCAACAGACCATCCTCTGGTGCTGTGTGCCCCCTAGGCAGCAAGAGAAGTACAGGAGGAGCAAAAGCTGCAGATTGAGGGAAGCTCGCCCCCAGCAGCCAAGTCCTCCTCACTAGATGAGGCAGTAATGCCACCAACATCCTCTTCTTCTGATGACTTTAATCTTCCAGAACCTAATGAAACTCCTGGGAATCCCTTCAGCTCCCGCTAGGAGAGGTCCAGGAGTCTCCACATTCCCTGGTGGACATTCTAAATATTACTTCCCCAGGGGAAAAAAAGCCCTACCAATTAATGAGGCACTGTTATTGCCTGCACATATTTTATGGGAAACGCTGCCACTATTCTGCCCAACTGCAAGTGGGCAGATTAAAAAAAAATTGTATTCCAGCCAAAGGAATGGGGTATTTATTCTCCTTCCTACCCCGAGTCCCCTGGTGGTGGACACGATTAATGTAAGAAACTGTCAAGCTCACTCCAAATCCTCTGCTTCAGACAAAGAGTCCAAGCGATTATACATCCTGGGCAGGAAAACTACTCCTAGGTGGCTCTTCAACTTTGAGTTGCAAACTACTAGGGCTCGATGATAATATATGATTTTAACATTTATTCTAAATTCACACATTTAATTTAATGACTAGCACAAGACCAAAAGGACTAATTTCAGTCCCTCATCTCTGAGGATCAGTTGATTGTGAAATTCTCCCTGCAGGCTGCTTTCAATGCCACTGAAATGTCTTCTAAATTCTTAGCTACTGCTGTGGTTATACAGAGACCATCTTAGCTTGGAGTTGCCAACTTTCTAATCCCACAAAACCAAACACCCCCACCACTTCCTGAGGTCCTGTACTGCCCCCTTCTCCGAGGCCCTGCTCGTTCCATCCCCTCTCCCTCCGTCGCTGGCTCTCGCACACCCTCACTCACTTTCACCGGGCTGGGCAGAGGGTTGGGGTGCAGAAGGGTTGAGGGCTCCAGCTGGAGGTGCAGGCACTGTGGTGGGGCTGGGGATGAGGGGTTTGGAGTGTGGGAGAGGGCTCTGGGCTGGGGCAGGAGGTTGGGGTGCAAGGCGGTATGGGTTTTGTGCTGGCAGTGCGAGCTCCGGGTGGGGCCAGAAATAAGGGGCTCAGGGTGCAGGAGGGGGTTCCAGGCTGGGGCCAAGGGGTTTGGAGTGTGGGAGGGGGTGTGGGCTCCAGCTGGGGGTGCATGCTTTAGGGTGTGGCTGGGGATGAGGGGTTTGGGGTGCAGGAGGGGGCTCCAAACTGGGACAGGAGTTTGGGATGTTGGGGGTGGGGGGTGGGCTCTGGGGGGGGAGTTTGGGTGCGGGAGGGGACTCCGGGCTGGGGCAGGGGGTTGGGGTGCGGGATACCAGTGGCACTTACCGTGGCTCCCAGGAAGCGGCCGCCAGATCCCTGCAGCCCCTAGATGCATGGGTGGTCAGGGAGGCTCTGTGCGCTGCCCTTGCGCCCACAGGCGCCACCCCGCAGCTCCCATTGGTCGCAATTCCTGGCCTCCCTGGCCACCCATGCATCTAGGAACTGCAGGGACTTGGCGGCTGCTTCTGGGAGCCACGTGGAGCTAGGGCAGGCATGGAACCTGCCTTAGCCCCTGACCCCTGCTGAGCCGCTGAATGGACTTTTAACAGCCCAGTCGGCAGTGCCGACCTGAGCCGCCAGCGTCCCTTTTCGACTGGGCATTCTGGTTAAAAAAAAAAAAAAAAAAAACAGACACCTGGCAACCCTATCTTAGCTCCAGTCTTCTGGACTCCTGAGAGAGGAGCAGAGTACTGTTGAAGACCATCAGTTTGAAGGGCCTAAGCTCTTCAGTATGGCACAGACTTTTTGCTCCATACTCTTAAAGATTCAACGGCAATGTCACAGTCTCCGGGAATTTGTGTGTCTGTAACAAAAAGACATTTTAGCAGATCTCACTGTGCCACTACCACCACACAGGATTTTCCTAGACCTTTGGAGCCTTTGAGGAGGAGATCCAAACCTCACAAAAGGGGACTACCCCTTCTGCAGCCACCTAATCTGCATCTCCTTCTAAGAGAGAGTTTTGACAGTTGATTGAGGACATAGAGCAACATATTTCCTCAGACTCTCTACTGTACAATTCTACTATCCTCTCTTCCCCCCCCACCCCCGCCACCCTTTTTGGCGACAGACTGTCCCACTTCCTACCTACTTAGAAGCATATCACCTGAGACAAGTGGATACTGGAGGTGGTCAACATGGGATATTCCATCCACTTCCACTCTATCTCCTCCTTCCCCTTCTCTCTCAAGGATTTCTCTCACGAGGAGATCATTAAGCAGGAGATCCAATCTCTCCTACTCTTGGGGCAATTGAGCCGGTTCCCTCTGTCCCCAAGTTTGTCAGAAGATGGTTCTATTCCAACAATTTCCTAGTCCCCAAGAGGGTGGATACTAATCCCCGATCTCAGAAAATTGAATACCTGTGTCCTTTCACAGCATATCAGGATGGTGACGCTAGCCCCATAATTCCATGCTTAGATCTGGAGACTGGTTTGTTGCCCTCAGCCTCCAGGACACTTACTTTCGTGTAGCTATCCACCCCTTCCACAAGCATTTCCTATATTTTGTAATAGGGTCAGATATTAGCAATACTGAGTCCTCCCTTTTGGGCTCTGCATAGCCTCGAGAGTCTTTACAAAGGTCCTTTCAGCAGTAGTAGCCCACCTACGTCAATGGGGCATCGCACTATTCCCATACTCTTTATTCTGCTAAATCTGATCAGAAGAATTGTTCGTTGTTGAACAACCTGGCTGGGCTAATCTGAGGTGTTTCCATCCAGTAATAGAATAGATTGTTTCTTACACTGAGGAGTTTATTTTGCATTCAAATTTGGACTGAGTTGTCTGTCTCTGTTAACAGAGTTTGTCATGTGAGAGAAGAGAGGGAACAACTGAAGAGTCTTTTCTCCTTTAGATACAGCCACTATGACTTGCTGATGTGCTAGAGGAGGTGCAAGTTACAACCTGTGATTTAGACCCTGATCCTTTTGGCATGGAGTTCATTATCATTGTCTACCTAGGGAGATAGGAACTACCATTCTGCATGAGACCTGTGATCCATCTAGTCCAGTATCCTCTCTCCAACAATGGCACCTATCTGATGCTTCAGAGCAAGGTCCAAGAAACCCCACAGTAGGTGGATAATCTGCACCCCAGGAGAGTCTCCTCCTAACCCTTAAAATATAGAGATTGGTTTAAGGCAGGGGTCGGCAACCTTTCAGAAGTGGTGTGCAGTGTCTTCATTTATTCACTCTAATTTAAGGTTTCACGCGCCAGTAATACATTTTAACATTTTTAAAGGTCCCTTTCTATAAGTCTATAATATATAACTAAACTATTGTTGTATGTAAAGTAAATAAGGTTTTTAAAATGTTTAAGAAGCTTCATTTAAAATTAAATTAAAATGCAGAGCCCCCCGGACCAGTGGCCAGGAGCCGGGCAGTGTGAGCGCCACTGAAAATCAGCTCACGTACCGCCTTTGGCACGCGTGCGATAGGTTGCCAACCCCTGGTTTAAGGCTTGAAGCATGAGGATTTATGTCCTCTGTATCTGTGTTTGTTGTAACTGTGGATATTCTTGTTATCCATTTAAATGTCTAATCTCTTTTAAATCTTCCTAAATTCTGACATTTTGTGGTAATGAGTTGCACAGTCTTATGATGTGCTGTGTGAAAAAATACCTCATTTTATCAGTTCTGAAGCTGCTGCCCTTTAATTTCATTGAATGTCTCCTTGTGCCTGTATGAGGAGATAGGGAGAGTCAAAGTTCCCAATCTGCTTTTTCTATACCAGTCAATATTTTGTATACTGTTATGTCCCCTCTCTAGAGTTAAATCATCCCAAAGTTTTCAATCTCTTTTCATAGAAGAGCTTTTCCATGTCCCTAATAATTCATAGCACTTTTCTTTGAACTCCCTCTAAAGTGCCTTAGGGAGGCCACAATGTCAGTTTGTCTTAAAGAACCACGTGTTCGCTCCTTACTCGAAGTATCATATGTTGACACCAAAAAAACTATCCAATATTGCCCTATCTTGAATATTGTTTTTTTGGGAGAAGTTTGAGAAAGTTGTGATAAGGCAATTCCAGCAATATATGGAGTCCTCTACTCTCCTTGGCCCCAGTCAGTTAGGTTTTGGCCCTGAAGTGTGGTACAGAAACTGCACTGATTGTGTTAGCTGATGACTTCCTCCTAGCAATCTACACATATATGCTGATTATTTAGATCCCCTTTTGTACCACTGACCATGAGATTTTATTGACACCTGTGAACCTTGGAAGAGTAGCTTGGCTCGTTCCTGAGAGTTTCCAGAGGGTAGTATTGGGCAATTACAACTCTGCTCCATACAGTCCAAGGGAATATCTTCACTTACTGGGGATCGATGCTGCTGCGATCGATGCACCGGGGGTTGATTTAGCGGGTCTAGTGAAGACCCGCTAAATCAACCACAGATCGCTCTCCCATGGACTCCAGTACTCAACCGGAACAAGAAAAGTAAGGTAAGTCGACGGGACAGTGTTTCCCGTCGACACAGCGCAGTGTAGACGCTGCAGTAAGTTGACCTAAACTACGTGAATAACATAGCTCGAGTTGCGTGACTTAGGGCGACTTACCCCTGTATTGTAGACAAGGCCTAATGGAGTTAAGGAGGTAATAATTGGTAGTACTGCTGACTTTAAAGGTTGAGACAGTAGGTAATTGGATATTGGCTTGTTTTGTAAGATGTGTAATTTTTATATTATGTCTGTGCCTAGTGTAAAGAACAGGCATATATTTGAAAATGTAAATAAATTAAATGATAAACTATACAATTACAATATTTTTAAATAGCATCACTTACACTTCAAATTATTTTTAATAAATTTATCTATATCTGTTTTTGATCTGTTTGTTACTATTCAGTGTAGGTTTCTGGATGTTTATTAGAGACCAGACCAAACATCTCAGACCCAGATTTCATCAAGATTTTCTGTACAAGGTTGAATGGGGTCTTGGGCCATGAGTAGGGCTCCTAGATGGTATGGTAATACAACAAATAATACCTAAATCGTTAAAAATTCACATTGGCTGCAACCCAGTGCAATATGCAAAATAAGCAAGAGATGGTATAATTTGTGGTCCAACTTTGCCTCTTCCTACCATCAAAAAACAGCTCTGATTTTACATACTAATTGACCAGACCAACACTGCCTCTATCCTATAGATTCTGCTGCTTTTCTGATGAATGCTAAAAGCTGGTTGCAATGATATAGGTACATATGTTAAGTGTGTTTTTATATCTCTTCCTAGCCAAGAAGTATAAAAAGGTTACTGGCAAAGAAATCTACTCAGATACATTAGAAAGCACACCCATGCTGGAAAAAGAGAAGTTTCCACAGGATTATTTCCCTGAGGTATGTACAGTCCGATGGAGCATTCCAAAGTGTAAGGGTCCGGTTCTAGTTTCTCTTGCACTGAAGACTTCATTGGTGTTACTCCTGACTTAAAGTGGTATGAACTCGATCATCATCAAGTCATAAGCCTCTAGTTTTTTTGTGTCTCCATTTCATAGAACCTATAATATACATTTTTGTAAACCTTTAAGTATATTTATCAAACTCAACTGGAGTTCTATGTTTAAACAGTTACATGTTGTAAAGAATTTATTATTTATAGGAGATTCAAACAAACTTTCCTTTGTGTATCTTTTTCATTTTATGTATTTTTTTAAATGTTGTTGGTGAGGGGTGCAAACATGCTGAAAATATTTAGTAGTACATTAGAGTTCACAGAACAGGCAGAGTCCAGATTATGAATCCGTTCTAGGCAAATAGGTTTTCCTCCTTAAGTGGATGGGACGTAAGTAAGTACAACTGGGTGCCATTTAAAACCACATCTGCTTTGCCACAGTGGTGTGGTAATAGCATCTTTTATTCTGTGTAGGAAGATACCATGGTTACTGCAGATACTAGGGGAGGTATATGTTGAATTTTTAATAGTGCCTGTTGTATTTGCAAGAACAGCAAATAACTTTCAAGGATACACGAGTATATTTTACTTCCTTTAAAAAAAAGTTATTTATTATTACTATTTCGACACTGATTTTGTGATCTTTATGGTGGTATTTTCTTCCCAAAATAATGACTGTAATATACCTGGCATTGAAATTGAAGTCCTGGACAAAACCTACAAAGTCAAGCTAAGGGCACTGGGGGTTTTGGGGGTACCACATGCAAACCTAAATAAAATTGCTGGATTCATTTCTGTTCTTTGACATTGAATTGTATTTTTGAGATAGTACATTTTACAGGAGTGCACAGAGCATGGAATAAGCACTTACTGTTGTATGGATTTTAAAAATCAAAAGAATACAAATAAACAAAGTCAGTTCTTACTGACTTTTGTAGGTAAAATGTGAAAATTACTTAAGTTCAGTAGTAACTGAATTTAAAAATGAAATCAGAATATTTGTAAATATTTGTGCAGGCATCTAGCTAGTTCATCCATGCCTGGGGAGAGCACTGCCTAAATATTTAAGGGTTGATGGCATGAAGATCACCCCATTTGATGTATGATTTTTAGCAAACATGTTCTCATTTATAATGCACATACATCTACTGAGAATGTAAACAGAATTAACTGCCTTTTTGATAACATTTTTGGTTCCATTGGGCCTCTTAAAATAAAAATAAATGTTAAATACTTACACTAGGAGTTTGGTTTTGCTCTACTTGAAGGGGAGCATTGGTGGCTGTTCAGAGCATTTTATTTAATTATTTTTCTCCATCACTGATAAACTGTAGAAATGGCTGGGTGACAAAAGAAATAAGACTGATTGATCCATATTAAGGAATTATTTCATCATACTATTGAGAGTTTTGAACAGCAGATTGTTAATGGATAAGGCTATAAGAAAATCACAGGCCATGGTTGTGTGGTGGAAACTGCAGCTTTTAACACACACTGCAACTTTTTATAGTTACGGCAAGTGTAAGTGAGTGGCGTTGCGACCTGGTGCACAGGATTGCAATGCTACTCAAATCTGTCCCAGCTACCCCTTTGTCATGACCCAGTAGGACCACTGGTGGAGGCAGACAAGGAGAAGGATGGGACTGGGGACCCATGCGGGTCAGAGGTGGATTCCCGGGGGGCTTGCCCCACTCTCTGCCCTGGCTCCATACAGACTGCTGCTGGCACTCAGTGCTGCTGGCACTTCCCTCTCGCTTTGCCTGGGGCAGTTCCACCTCTAGCAACAGCAGCTCCTGCTCAACCTTGAGGCCTGCACCTTCCACAGTGGATGGGCTCAGGGAGGCCCTGGTGAGTGGGGACCAGGCAAGGGCTGTGACAGGGGCTGCTAGTCCTCCACAGGGCCTTCAGGGGTATCTGAGCTGGGGCCACCTTTAGGGCACAAGGGCTCAGGTCCCCACACTATGCCCTGGAAATTGAAGGAATTTGGGGGAAGGGGGAGTTATCCAGCCCCTGTTGGAGAGTAAAGGACCCCGTTGCCAACTCAACATCTAGTCAGTTACAAAACTAGAGTTTTGTAACCTGGCCACCCACTCACACCTGAACCCCCCTTACTTCTGCCCTCAGGGGCTCCCATATCTCTGTCCTGAAGACCCCCACTTCCCTGCAAAGCCACCACACTTCTACTTTGAGGGCATTTCCACTCACACTTGCACTTGCCCATCATGATGGGGGGGGGGCGCTTTTTTTTTTTTTTTTTTTTTTTTTTTTTTTTTACTGTACTTGAATTGAATGCACCAAAATTTCCACTTTAACAAACTGTGGCCACAACTTCTGGAAAAAAATAACCATACATTACAACTTTCTTAGAACCTTATCCCTGGAGCATTTGATGTTAACCATAGAGAACTTGCTACTCCCTCAGTGCAGGCTTCTACTTATTTCTACCTGCTAAATTACATTAAAACATATCTGAAAACATATTAAATATTTTCTAATTTTATTTTTCTAAGTCAGCAATTCCTGTAGTTGTCTAAAGGATGTTATGGAGGTGGTGTACGAAAAAGGAGAAACCACTGGATCAGACTTTTTTTCAGGGTTTAGGCTCTGTTTCTCCATACAACACAATATATTATAATAACGTTGCTATAGCTACACTTCGGCATATATTTCCACTAATTTCAGCCTGCGGTATGGCATACATACGGCAGGTACATTTTTTTTTTTACTTGGCAAAATTTGAAAGTAATGCTAGACATTTTTAATATGTAGTTAAATTTTATGTTTCTTGTTCTCTTTCATTTTAAGGCAGAAAAAGGAAAAATCTACAAAAAGCCTACACTACATCTAACTTAAGCTTGTATATTTACAGCTGAAACTAGATCACTGTGTTTAACCCATTTTCCTCTTACCCACACATTGGTGATTAGATGGCCTTCAATAAATAGACCTCAAATAGTGGGTATTCTGAAAATCTCTTCTGCCACAATGAGATGCATGAGAAACGTATCAGTCTTCACACTAAATTTCCAGGCTTTTGTGTGTTTTAGCCAGACTTTTATCATTACATTAACTTTTTTTGTATGTGTGAATTGGTTTAAGACTGATTTCTTTTCTTTTTATTACTGCCGCTTAAGGATGATCTAAAAGTAATTACAATGATTGAGGCATAATGCAATTCAAAATAATTACAGCCCACTGCATATAAAACTAACAAAACTTTCTGTGTTGATTTATGGGTCTTCTTGGCTGGGCATGAATCTGAAATGATGCCTTTGGGAGCAACACTGCAGATAATGTTAGGCCATTTAAAAAAGCAGATTTGTGTAGTCTATCAGGGCAGAGTAATGTTTTTTCCCCCATAGTGAGAAATTGGTTGTTATCATAGATCACAGATACTGCTCAAAGCTCTTATGAAAGATGAATTAATTTCACTAATGCTTTAATGCAAACCTTTCATGGAGAAGGCTGTATGGTGATAACCTTACTGCGGTCTCTCCTTTCTCAATGATGATTTATGTCGTCTTTTAGTAGATGAAACTGCCCGTATTCACAATCCATCTGCTGGCTAAAGGAATCCTATTAACAGGAGATCTGAGGAGAGACTTAATATTGTAAGGTGAAAGATGTGGTATTCCTTTCCTGGGGCATGATTTTTGTTTGGCTGTTTGGGGGGGGGGGGGGGGGGAGTGTCTTGTTTTAACATTTAGATACTTCTTTCAGAGAGCACCGATGATCTATATAATCTTTACTCAATTTTTGTGCTGTCTTACAAACAGTGAATCAGCTAACGAGTAGCTTGTTTAAAGTCAAAGCCAAGCTCGTTGCTTTAAAAACTGCAGGCAATTGTCTGTCATCTTATCCCTGCCTATAGTTCTTTTCTCAACTGTGTTCCTGGAAGTCCCTTTTTCCCTAGTATTTACAAACAGAGTGTTTGGCTCTGTTAAAGACCAGCAAGCAACCAAAAGGTATTGGATTGCAATTTATACCTCAGACTGGTGAGGGCATTCAGGACCACACTTTTTTGTTTATCTGTTCTAGCTGTACTTTATGTGCTGTGCTGTTTTAGGCCCTAATCCTGCAAACATTTTCACACATTCTTAATTGAAACAAGTGAGCCACTCCTGTGAAGTTAATGGAATTACTTGCATGTTTTCAAGCAAAGCACTTCCATAACTGTTTGAAATTGTCCTATTAGGCAGGGAGATGGTCTTGTGGTTTAAGCACAGGCAGGCGAATTGGGAGAGGTGGGTTCTTGTGCTGTGCTGTCCTGTCTCTCTCTAATTTGCTGCATGATCATGGACAAGTCATATAATCTTGTGCTTCACCTATCCCAGGTGTAAACTGGGGATAACAATATCTACCTTAGTGGGCTGTTGTGAGGTGTAATTCATTAATGTTTGTAAAGCATTCTGAAAGCCTTGGAGGAAATGAACTATAGCAGTGCTATCATATTTTGTTCTTGTCTGACCTACAAGATAGACACATACATTCCCAGTCCTGGCAACCCTAAATTCCCCTGTCCTGTTAAAAGGAAGTGCATTTTTTAATAGGAATGTAGTTCTGGGTTGTGGTTTTTTAGTGTAATAAACCATGGAGAAGCAGACAAATCTGTAGGACAGGTGAAATACTAAGGCTCCAAAACTGGAGTGAGTAATTATAAGCTTGTGCTCATGCATTTTTTAAGTTCTGTTCTCAAATACTTAATTGTAAGTTCGTGATTGCAAGTAATTATTTTTGTTATTTTGGCTGTAATTATAGGCCAGAGAGCTGCTAGCACAGAACTTGCATGACTGCAGCTACTGGTAGGGTCAGCCTCTTCTTATTCCCAATCCCTTCTTCTGTGACCTCCAACTCACTAGCTCTTTCCTGGTTATTTAACACAGAGAGGGGACCCCCCCCCGACCTTTCCTCACTCCATGCTCTTGTCCTGATTGCTGGCACAAAATGCATGTAGGCCGCTTTTATCAGTTTGAAACACTTAACTAAAACATCCAATTAAAAATAATTAACTAAATCAGCCTCCCTTTCATAAGATGCATTTGCCAGCACCACAGGGAGGTAGTCACAGAAAGGCCTCTGGCAGATGAGCCCCCTGCAAGAAGCTGCCTGTGCAAGCAGAGAGAACTGTGGACAGAACTCGTCTGACTGTTGTTTTAGTTTCCTTCCAATGAATATGATCCACAGTGAAACTGTTCAGAGAGAAATAATTGGGTTAAGTAACACCTAGACGTACTCAGAGCACTTTTATTTGTGTCTCATTTGATATGAATAGGAAGAAAACAGGAATGTGAAACATTCTGAGCCTATCCTGCACTTCTATCAAGAACATTTTACGCTGCTGTCAATATGAGGTTTATTTACCTACAGAGCCGGTGCAAGGAAGTTTCGCGCCCTAGGCGAAACTTCCACCTTGCGCCCCCCCCAGCCCTGCAGCAGCTCCCCACCCCACCCCCGCCCTGAGGCGTCCCCCCTGCGGCAGCTTCCCCCCCCCCGCCCTGAG
>NW_020664446.1:28124367-28229033 GCF_002925995.2 Terrapene triunguis
CACTTACCTACATGCCTCCAGCTTCCATCCAGGACACACCACACGATCCATTGTCTACAGCCAAGCTCTAAGATATAACCGCATTTGCTCCAATCCCTCAGATAGAGACAAGCACCTACAAGATCTCTATCAAGCATTCTTAAAACTACAATACCCACCTGCTGAAGTGAAAAAACAGATTGACAGAGCCAGACGAGTACCCAGAAGTCACCTCCTACAAGACAGGGCCAACAAAGAAAATAACAGAACACCACTAGCTGTCACCTTCAGCCCCCAACTAAAACCTCTCCAGCGCATCATTAGAGATCTACAACCTATCCTGAAAGATGATCCTTTACTCTCACAGATCTTGGGAGACAGACCTGTCCTCGCTTACAGACAACCCCCCAACCTAAAGCAAATACTCACCAGCAACCACACATCACTGAACAAAAACACTGACCCAGGAACCTATCCTTGTAACAAAGCCCGATGCCAACTCTGTCCACATATCTATTCAAGTGACACCATCATAGGGCCTAATCACATCAGCCATACCATCAGGGGCTCGTTCACCTGCACATCTACCAATGTGATATATGCCATCATGTGCCAGCAATGCCCCTCTGCCATGTACATTGGCCAAACCGGACAGTCTCTACGCAAAAGAATTAATGGACACAAATCTGACATCAGGAATCATAATACTCAAAAACCAGTGGGAGAACACTTTAACCTGTCTGGCCATTCTATGACAGACCTGCGGGTGGCTATCTTAAAACAGAAAAACTTCAAAAACAGACTCCAACGAGAGACTGCTGAGCTGGAATTGATATGCAAACTAGACACAATCAACTCAGGGCTAAATAGGGATTGGGAATGGCTGAGCCATTACAAACATTGAATCTATCTCCCCTTGTAAGTATTCTCACACTTGCTTCTTATCAAACTGTCTGTACTTGGCTACCTTGATTATCACTTCAAAAGTTTTTTTTCTCTTACTTAATTGGCCTCTCAGAGTTGGTAAGACAACTCCCACCTGTTCATGCTCTCTGTATGTGTGTATATATATCTCCTCAATATATGTTTCACTCTATATGCATCCGAAGAAGTGGGTTGTAGCCCACGAAAGCTTATGCTCTAATAAATTTGTTAGTCTCTAAGGTGCCACAAGTACTCCTGTTCTTTTTGCGGATACAGACTAACACGGCTGCTACTCTGAAAAAAAATTGGGGGCACCGCTTTTTGGCGCCCCCAAATCTTGGCACCCTAGGCAAGCGCCTAGTTTGCCTAAATGGTATCACCGGCCCTGTTTACCTACGTAATGAATATGAGATTGAATCATTAGTTTGTACAATTATGTTAACTCTGAGGACGCTCACTGCTTTCTTCTTCCGCATTTAGAAATAGTTAATGGACCAAATGTGCCTACAATCACACCTGTGCAATCCTGTGAATTCATTGCAGTTGACCAATGTAGCTAAGAGAGAAATTTTGTCAAGTGACTGCTAGAACTAAAATCAAATTTGCCCATGAAAGCCAGAATCTGCAATCCTTACTCAAGCAAAGCTGCACAGTTTGACCCAAAATGTACTTGCCCTTGAAAATTACATACTGTATGCAATTGTACTCTATCAAAAATAGTGTTTTTCAGAAGTAGAACTCTGAAATGAATAATTACCATAAAGAAATTATATATGTTGGTGGCTAATATATTATTACTGATCTATATAAATACATTTGCAATGGATGAAATTATATGCTTTAGTATAAACTGGATGGAAATGCATTTGATTTATCACGTTTGTTGTATTTATTAACATTGTGTGCAAATTCCCTTTTTGAAATGTCAGTTTTGCAATTAGATGTTTTCTTAGCAAATTCCAAATCCATGTTAGATAGTATTTTTCTATTAGATAATTGGTCATTATAGCTCTATGTTAAGAGTAAAATTATCAACTGGCATGCCACATGGTGTTAGTTTTTCTACCATTATGTAGATTAACTTTAGAATCTTGAACTACTGGTAAGTGTTTCTGAAAATTTTAATAACTAAGAAAGCTACTATGCTACAGGCATAGGTGCTGACTCTGTGGTTGCTCCAGGGCAGGAAGAGGCAGAGTGGGGGCAGGAAGAGACTGGGTGGGGGCTTGGAGAAAGGGGTAGAGTGGGGGCAGGGCCTGGGGCAGAGCAGTGGTTGAGCACCCCTCGGGATCTGAGTAAGTCAGCACCTATAGCTATAGGAGCATAGCTGTATATAGATCACAAATTTGAATGTAATTTGAGAAAAATTCCATCATGAGCCAAATAAACTTAAAATAAGGATTTAAAGCTAAAATATGCTGTATTCCCAAGTAGAAGTCGTCATAAAATTTGCAGGGTTATTAAGTTGCTTTTACAAATCCTAGAGTAGCAGAACTTGCTATAATTTTTGAATAGTGTTGTTTGTATTGCAATAGCATCCAAAGGCCCAAACAGGTTTGGGACCTCACTGAGCTATGAGCTATTCTAACACTCAGGAAGGTTAGGAAGCTACAGTCCCTGCTCCAAAGAGTTTATCATCTAATCTAATGATTTCACATCTACACAATAGTGTAAACATTTAGAATCCTTTAGGGCGATCAAGGAGAGGAAAGCCATCATCATCAGGAGCTACATCCAGATTTTTTCTATTAGAAGTTGTAATAAGTATTTTTTTTTTTTTGCATTCATACAACTGGTATTATTACTGACTAGTGTAAACCACTGAACATACTGTAATTTACGTGGAATAGCATTTAACACAAGTCCCTACGTGAGGCTCTAAGGAGGAGTTCCTTTTACTGCAATGATGATATAACATGGGAGGTATTGATACTGAAGGTCAGTTAGTGCATCAGCTGCACTTGCAGTTTGTTAGACCTGGTTTCTTTTGTTGTTCAATTGATTCATCTACAAATTTTTTCCCTTCTTCCTCTTTGAACCATGCTGTTCATTTAAGAAGCTGCAATTACACTCCAGTCATTGCTACTTCAATCTGTCTTTCCTTCATGCCCCTGCTTTGTATGGTTGAATAAACCCTTGCTGGGCCACTATTTAATTTGATATGGTCCCTCACAGTAGAATGATGGAGAAAAGATGAATTAAGGCTCTGTGCTAGTCATTATCAATCATGATTTGTGTTCATTACTTATTGCTCACAGTGCATTTTGACATTAGCCCTCCATAACCTCTCTCTTCATGTTAATGTTGTCTGGAGGTCCTTTTACCCCATGTAGCTGAGGTTATTTATGTAGGTGGTGTTTCTAGAGGGTTTTAAAAGGTCAACACAATCTCCCTGGGAACCCTATTCACAAAGAGAAAGCTTGCACAATGTAACTGCAAGTTTTAGAAATGTGAGGTGTTTTAAACTCAGAGTTTTCAGATTTTTAATTTCATTTATTACAATGAAAATTTGGCAAAGTGGGATCAAGTATATACTGCTGTGCATAAAACCAATAGTCACTGCACAAGTGTAGGCATTAGGAAACCCCAAAATATCATAACAGACTTTTGTATTTGGACCCTAAGATGGCATATCAACTAATATACAAATGACTTAAGTCACATTTGCAAATTTGACAATAGATACATTTTTACAATAAGAAACACTGTACAGATCCTAATTAGATCGATATGCATATCTGCAAATACTTGTGCATCCATTCACCATCCTAATTGTTCCAAATCTAAAGAAGTTGTTGCAGGTCTATTATTTTACCTAAAGACAGGAGTAACTTCTTCATCTAAATTGGCCTTTATTTAACCTAGTTCTGAGATGGAAGAATCTGATGTAATCTATTGTGTTAAAAATACCCATTGCTATCCAATATTTAAAATATCCATGTTCTCCTTCTCTCTTATATATTGCCCTAAGCCCTCAATCCCCCACTGAGCCTCTATTACCAACATATAGACATGGCTGAGAAGAAAAAGAGCATGGAAGAAGCTAATCAGGCAATACCCTGATTAATATGAATGTCCAGAGGTATCCTAGTCGCAGCCTGAGGGAATTGGATGGGGCCCTTCTATGGATGTCCCCTCTTGAAAGTCCAGAGTGGCTGCTGTTCGTTAAAGGGGAAGCTGGTCTGAACGGATATAAAAGAACTAATTTCCCTAGAGTCATTTGAAGGAGTCTTTTGTAGTATGAAGTTCTATCAAAACATCCTATTCCAATTATGGCTGTGTTTACTGCTTTGGTCTAATCAGCTGCCAAGAGTGCACAAATTTCAGTTGCAATGTTAGTATTTCTTAAGTGAATGGCTGAAGCTTTGTTTCTTAAAATGGAGAAGCTGCTCCATTGTAGGGTGAGGCTTTATATAGTTGACTACGGAAAACTTGGTTTGAACGTTGTTCAGGAGACACTGTACAATGTTCCCAGTCAAGCACAGTTGACTATTTTGAAGATTACTAGTAGCACATGATAACTTTACTTGATAAAGACATTTAATACAGGAGGCCTCTAGTGAAATCCTGGCCCCATTTAAGTCAACGGGATTCTTGCCATTGACTTCAGTGAGGCCAAGATGTCACTCAGTCATACTAGTTAAAACGGAGCTTTTTGAGGTGATACATTCCATAATGCATCAGACATCCTGAAAGAATATCTGTAAAGAATCCAATTTTTAAAAAACAGATAGCAAGGTAGTTGATACTAACATTTGATATGCTCAAAGCCGGAGCTATTTTGAAATCCATTAACTGTTTATAAAGTCCTTGCTTTTAGGAGGTCTGTTTTCTTTCAAGATACATTTCTTGTGGTGGTAAATGTAGCAATTGCTGTGTTAATGTTGGTGAGGATGTTGATATACATGAGTGGCATTTGACATAGGACTCTGGAAATAGGCTGAATGTAGTTGTAAGAGGGTTCTCTGTATTTTTAGTTAGTTAGTTAGTAGTTAGTATGAGCACAATCTAAATATGTTAAAAGAATTCAGTTGGGAAACAAGAATCAAGTAGTGGTATGATTTGTCACCAGTCTTAATTGAAATAGAATCTGTAGCCATTGTTAGAAATAAAATTCAAATACAATAATTACAAACAGAAAATATGCAAGCAAACCTTATTCAAGGTTGATGGGTTTGTAGTAAATCTTTACAACCCTGAAAGAGCTTTCACAAATTAGGTATCTTGGTATCCACAATGTTTCAGATAAAGGAGAACTCTTCAAAGCTAATTTTATTAAACAATTTACGAAAGCTATCAAAGGACTAGAAAAATGGTCTGGAATACCACTATGGTATCTCTCATTGAGAGGATTAGTGATATTAATTATAATTATTAGCGATATTAATTATAACTCTCCCACAAGTCAACTATCTCTTCTCAAATCTCCTCTTCGATATCCCTCAACTCTTCTTCAAACAAATTAATCTCAGTGTTTTTACATTCATTTTGGTCAGTCAGGCACCCAAAGCTGAATCGTAGACTGTGAAACATTCTTATGAAAGGACAACTGGCAGGCACAAACAAATCCCTGATGCAGGAAGAATAAGGCACAGAACCATGTCAGATTTTTTAAAAATAGCTAAAATGTCGTGAAAACACCCCGTGCCTGTATAACAAACTAGCTGAAATTATGGGGACATAATTCAAGTCATGAAAAAAATAGAAGAAAAAGCATTCATTATGCAATCTGTTCACATTACCAAATATAAATGTTGAGTCTTTGGATAAAGCACTTTATTGTTAATCAATGTTCTTGAACTTTTTACTATTTTCAATTGAACACGTTTGTTTTTCCAATTGCTGAATCAATATGAAGCTGATGAAACTATATGGAGTGTATGAGAATGCCAGCAATCCTCACTAGCGTGTTTCAGCCAAAACTGTTCTTTAGTTGAGAGCTGCTCAACAGATGTGATTGTAAAATTCAGATCCTGGATATAGGTATTTATAGGGACACTATCAAAAATTGTAGACTAGAACGTGGAATAACTTTTTTTTTCTTAAGTTTATATAATCCACATAATTGTATATGTTTTTTCCCAAAACAAATGCTTAAATAGACTTTTTTTTCAATTAAAAATAAATCCGTGAGAGTAGCCCAGCATTTCTGGATAACTCTACTTACACAACCCACTGTGAACTTATGTTAAAAGAAAAGATTCATGTAAGTTTTCACCTTCAAGCTACCAAGTTCAAGTTGTTATTCAGTCAATACAATAAACATTTTAAATGTATTTCTATAAACTGATGTTTTGAATATAAAGAGGATTTTGTTGGGGTAAGGGAACCTTAATAAAGGGACTGTGGTAAAGGAACAATGTATTTTTTGCATTCTTCTGATTGGTTATAGTTGATTTGTTGCCGCAAGAACCAGGGAGGTAAATGTGGTTGCCAGGAGGATAGATGTACAGTTAAAGAAAAGAAAATAAGAGGTGTTGCTCATCTGAAAGATAATGAGAAAATAGTCTGCTTTGACTTTATGTATGCAATGTTGTTGTAGTCCTATTGGTCACAGGATATTAGAGAGACAGGGTGGATGAGGTAACATTTTTTACTGGATCATCTTCTGTTGATGAGAGAGCCAAGCTTTTGAGTTACACATAGCTCTTCAGGTCTGGGAAAGGTATTCAGAGTGTCACAGCTGAATACAAGATCATATAAATAGTTTAGCATAAGTAGTAAGTACGTATTCTATGAGACTATTCAAGGTGAAGTGGTCCATTAACATCCCTGTAGTCATAGGACGAAAAGGGGAGGTTAGTGGGTTACAGATTTTTGTAATAAGTCATAAATCCAGTGTCTTTATTAAGACTGTGATTTTTAGTTTCTAGCAAAGTTATGAATTTAAGCTCCTGAGCTCATCTTTTGAAGGTGTTGTGCAGGTTTCCTTTGAGGATGAAGACTGATAGTTCAAATACAGAGTGATTGCTTTTTGAAAAGTATTCACACACAGGTGATAGAGTATTTTTGTCTTTTATCATTTTCCTGTGTGAGCTCATTTGAGAGAGTAGTGATTGTCTGGTTTCACCCACATAGTAGTTATTGGGGCATTTAGTGCACTGGATGAAGTACACCACATGTTGTGATTAGGTAGTTGTAGGACCCATAGATCTTGAAAGGTGCGTAGTGTGGGGGAGAGGGGGTAATTTGTAGCAGTGGAGATTTGTCCGCAGGTTTTGCATCTGTTGTTCTAGCAGGGCCTGGTGCTGCTTTGAGTTGGTGGTTCCTAGTCCATGGGGAGCTTGCTTCTGATGATGAGGTTGGGGGATTGTTTGAAGGCCAGAAGAGGGGATTCAGGAAAGATTTCTTTCAGGATAGGGTCCCCATCGATTATGGGTTATAGTTGTTTGATGATACCCTGTGTGGGTTCCAGGGTGGGGTTGTAGGTGACAGCTATGAGTGTGCAGTCAGAGGGGGGTTTATTTGCATATTGAAGCAGGTTCTCTCAGGGTGTTTGGGTGGTTTGGATTTTGTTAGGCACCAGTTTCTTAGGGTAGAGTTTTTTGGGGGTGAGTGGAGAATTTCATCTAGTGTCATATTCACAGTAAGGAGCAAAGAAAGCACCTTGCAGGGTATATGTCAAAAGCTGTATATATTGCCTCATGAGAGGCCAGAAGTGTGATTACTTCAATTCTGAAGGATGCTATACTATGGTTAATAGTTATTTATTATAAGTAGTTTCAGTATTTTGCCACAAAATCATAGGCATCATCATTTAAGTATATCTGGGGCAATGAATAGTCCAGCATCACAGTCACTGTAGCCGTATATAAATGGGATCCAATATAATGGCTTGTTTAATTTAATTTAAATTAATTTTTTCTTTTTGGTAGAGCAATTTAGGACCACGGCTGAAAGAATTATTTTGCTATGCCAGCAGTATTATACCTTGGCAGTAGTTGATTTGTATCTTACTGAGGATGTTGCTGTTTTGATAAATGTATTGTTATACTCTCATTTAAATTCACTTTAACTTTTATAGAATTATAAGGTAGGCAGAATCTGCAGAAAAAGTACAGCTTTCTAATATGTCACATTAATTTAAATTCATTGTAAAACTCCATGATGCAACTTCACAATTTAGGTAAATTTACAAATAAGTTAAGGCATTTATGCACAATTGATAAGAATTGGTTGGTTTTTTTCTGGTATGTATTCAAAGTAATTTTATTTTTCTTATGAAAGTACAACTGTAACAATCATTTCCATGTTAGTACTCACTTATGTAAAATTGAGGAGGTTTTTTTAAGTAGTTTTTATTTCAAGTTTATTGTTAGACTAGTGAAACAAAGAAGTAAGCAGTGCAATTTAAATCCTTATAATAGATAATATTTTATTTTGATCCTGTTTATATAGTTCATAGAGCTCTTTACTTTAACATTGTATGGGTTGTTCGTTTTATGTTCTTAATAAACAGTTTAAAAATATTCTCTTGTAAAGTATATTTAACTTCTTCATACACTCCCATCAATCCTTCATTTAAGCTGACTGATTTAAATTGCTTATTTATTTTTCAGTGTAAATGGTCCAGAAAAGGCTTCATTCGCACAAGATGGTGTATTACTGATTGGTATGTTGCATCCTATTAAGTTATTTATGCTTATCTTTATTTCATGTATATTTTCTATGAGAAACTTTATGTATATAACCTAATTTATTTGCTACAAAGAAGAGATGACAGATCATGCTTAGCTTTATTATGTGCATAATAATGCTCAGTAAATTGTAAATGACAAGTGGTAAAACTCACTTTTATTAATGTGATTTTAATATTTGCATATACTTGCCATTAGAATGATCAAGAAAATTATCTGTGAGGCACAGACATCCAAAAAGCTTTGGAAGTATTTATGAAAAAATATACCATTCTCTATGTACTCATTCAGCTAGCCATTTAGAGCCCAAGCCACTGCCCACTTAAGTCAATTGAAAAACTTCCAGTGACTTCACTGGGTGTTGGATCAAGCCATATACATCAGTTCCTGCTACATATTTGTGCACTGAAACACATTTGGAATGAGCAATTGTTCTTTCTTTGCAGAATTTAGGTCTGCCTTACTATTTTGGGCCCAGATTGTGGTTCATCCTATGCTGGCCAAATATTTAAAAACTCGGAATCGTAAATATTCAGTTTGCTCTTATCTGTAGGGTTACATTTTTAGTTATTATATGTTAGATGGGATAGTGCCTCCATAAGAAATCAAAGGGAATTGAGAGGTTTATCCCTCATAGATGTCTCCTGTTTTCAATAAATTATTATTGCTGCACAGGTCTTTAAATATAAATATATTCAGTTAAAATGGTGAATATTTAAGATATTTAGCAATCCTTTCCTTTTAAGAGTGCTTAGGAAAGTGTGAGTTTGTTGTGTAACCCTGAGATGAATTAGTAATTTATGCCAAAATAATGTTACTTAGAAAATAATGTAAACAGTTAGAAAACTAAGTGCAACATAGTAAGAAAAGCTGTTCGAAAGTTCAGTGTGGACAAAAGGATCTGAACATAATATCAATAATGTGAGGGAAAATATTTTGTGATCTGTTTGAAAAGTTTGTGACACGGACTGTACTTGACTATCAATTATGTGTATTACATCATGAGATTACCAAACCCACTTGAGTTGTGTCTGATGATAGGCTTATAAGAGAAAAGGTCATGTGGACTAACATTCACTCTTACGTTAGTTTTGCATTATTTCTTAACTTATCAATAGTTTTTAAAGCCCAGCATTATTGCGTAGAGTGGCTGAGAATAGGTCACATATCTCAGTGACCTAAACCAGAGAAACTTCAGCGCAGACTGACTCTGATGTTGTGGTACATTTAAGAGAAAAAGCCTCTATAGTTGAGACGTTTAAGCTTATTTCATATTTATTTATTTTGGGGCATATTTCTTTATTTGTCTTTAAAATTTAAAAGGAGTGCAAGGGACAAAAATTGGAAAGAAAAAAAAACTGGAAAAATTGGCTAAATTTCACCTTCGTTTATCCAGGAATGAATGGTTGGCTCAGAAAGAGGCAAGCTCTATCTCTGAAGAACACCAAATATATGTTTCTTATTCTTCAAGCTGTTGGTAAACTGCTGCTATAGATATGGCAGATTTCAGGGGAAATTAATGGTTGTTTCTGATATAATTTTGGGTAATTAGAATGGAAGATCTTGTTCTAAATATCAAATGCATCCATTAGATTCTAAAAAAAAGCAGAGTAAATAATAATGTATTGTGCCATCAAGAAAGCATGAATATGGTACCCTTAAATAAGTTGAGGCATGGTGGCTGAGTGGTTAAAATACTTCATTATAATCCCCAAAGCTGTGGGTTTGAGTCTTGCTCAATCTCACACTGAAAGGCTACCTCTAGTTCGCCCAACTGCAAAATGGGTACCTGATCCACAGAGGTGAGAAGTCAACGGTATTGACTATGGAAACTGATGTGCCTTAAACTGCATCAGCCTGATGAGTCATCTGCGCCTTGAACTTTTTTTTTTTTTTTTACAACCAAATAATGTCCAAGATCATTACAATATTACATAAAAAAACGTTATCTGAGAAGAAGCTGTACCACCTATTAACTTTGTTTCCTATGGTCATCTGCAGTTGACTATTAGACGTTTCTTTGGTAGATAGTTTATCTGTTTTTTAATTGGTTGCATTAATATTGTTAACTCTTTGGGTGAGATAGAGAACTGGAGCTCTCTGAGATTCTGTGTTCTGAACACATTTGATCCAGATTTAGGAACCTGTACAGCAATGTATTTATGCATGTACCTAATTTTCAGCACATGAATAGTCTCTTTGAAGTCAAGATTCATGTGCTTAAAGTTAGATATGTCCTAAAGTACCTTGCTGAAATACACCCTAAATGAGTAACATTCACAGCAGAGGTATATGCAAGACAAAGGGTCTATGTAGGTGATATAGATTTTGAAAGTGTTTATATGCAAATTATATTATTAATAATTACTGATATTGGGATCTGATTGTGCAGGACACTGTACAAACACAGGCGAGTCCCAACCCCAGAAAGCTTGAATGTGGTTCCTATCTTATGATAAGGAAAAATACTTAATATTCACCAAACTGCCTTCACAGATCCTTACTCTTAGGAATCATGTGTGCTGCTGTATGGATCCAGAACTGGAAAAGGCAGTAAGGGTGTAATAGGGTAACATTATACCACAATATATGCACCACAGCCATATCTATAAGGGAGGGACCTCAGCCCTGTCCCACAAGGTGCAGCTTTTCCTTTTGCCATCGGACTTGGAACTGTTGGTGTCTCACCACATTTCCCATGTTCTCTGACTCTTTACTGTAGCTCTTCATGTGTTCTGTTGTTCAAAGATAGTTATAAAAAACAAAGGTATTTTTCTCTTCTGTGGATATTTAGAATGTGAAGCATTTCAGATCCTAAAACAAGGAGAGTTTGATTTTAAACTGTGTGACAAATGTTCACATACAATATTCGTAAGTGATTAATACTGTTCTTGGTTGTTGTATTTAGAATATGCACATTAATTGGCTGAGCATTTGGTGACAAACAAGGGAACGGCTACTTCCTCCTTTGATAAACTCTGATTTCACCATAAGTTAGGCAGGCAACTGTCAGATAAGTTTAATGCTCTTTAATCTTCCTGAATCCAGGTGGCACAGCATGTGCCTCCAAAGATGGGGCTCTGTGGAGGAATATATATTTATAAAAAGAACAGGAGTACTTGTGGCACCTTAGAGATTAACAAATGTATTTGAGCATAAGCTTTCATGGGCTACAGCCCACTTCTTCAGATGCATAGAATGGAACATATATTGAGGAGATATATATACTCACACATACACAGAGCATGAAAAGGTGGGAGTTGTCTTACCAACTCTGAGAAGCCAATTAAGTAAGAGAAAAAAAACTTTTGAAGTGATAATCAAGATAGCCCAGTACAGTTAGTTTGATAAGAAGTGTGAGAATACTTACATGGGGAGATAGATATATATTTATAGAACACCAATTATTGGTAACTAACCAAGTCTTTTCTTCTTGCCTCATGAGGGACCCCAAGGTCTGTGCTGCCTTCTTGGGCTTCCTATTTTGGGACACTTAGAAGCTGTGTTTAGAGAAAACATTATTCAAGGATGGGTTCAGAGTAAATTTTTATTCCAAGATAGGAAATGAATAATTGCTGGAGGGATTGGGCTGTGTGGCTGAATGATTTGATTAAACTTTATATTGTGTATAATTTTCATAGGGCTATTTTCTGCCTGCCCTTTAGAGGGCCACTCCATTGTAAAGGGTAAAAATTAAGAGGCCCCACAAACCTTTGTGTGATCTGCTTAAGGGATGAGCAGAATTGCAGTTGCTATGGTCAAAATTGTGTGTAACTACTAGCAGGATGCTCTGATGGGCATGCAGGCATCCAAAGGTGATGGAGAAGGGTCAGGCATAGGCAGAGAACATATACCTAATGAAATAGGTGTAAGACTATGGCCATCTGTTTAAGTGTGCATGTGCCTGTTCACTAAATAACAGGTGACCACGTGTAAGAAATTCAGATTTGTTTAAACACATTACTTTTCATATGATTTATAGAGTTCCTTTTACCCAAAGGTTTTTAAAACCTTTCTAGATTGTACATTTGGGGAAAATTCTAGCTTCTCACACACAGAAAAAATCCTCTGGGCTGGAGACTAACAATTAGTTAACCACGGCCTCAAAGGCCACAGAAGCAAATGAAACTGTATTTTGGTAGCTAAAACTGGTTCCATTATATAAAACCTGGAACTTCATGGCTCCAATTTCTGCTTCTGTGCCACAGCAAACAGTTCCTTCAACAGCTTTGCTCTGAGTAGAGAGACTAAGGATACGTCTACCCTGGAGTTAGAAAGAAGAATTTCCAGCTCGAGTTGACATACTCATGCTAGCTCTGATTTAGTTAGTGCACTCAAAATAGAAGAGTAGCTGCAGGAGCGTGAGCAGCGGGAAGGGCTAGCCACCCCACATATGATCCATTTGAGACCCCAAGTATATACTTGGACCAGCTAATCCCTTGCACTGCTTGCACCACCATGGCTACACTTCTGTTTTTAGCACACTACCTCGATCAGAGCTAGCACAGGTGTGTCTCCTCAAGCTGGAAATCACACCTAACAGCTGTAGTGCATATATACCCTTAATCTCCCTACTCAAAGCAAAGCTATTGAAGGAAATGTTTGCTGCAACACAGAAGCAGAGGCTGGAACTGTGAAGTTCTAGGGTTTGTTCAATGGAAGCAGAATGAGATGCTAATGGTATAAGGTAAAGTGACATTATATTCATTAGAATGTTTCTTAAAATAGGAAGTAAAAATAGAGGGTACACCTCTACCCCAATATAACACTGTCCTCGGGAGCCAAAAATTTTTACCGCATTATAGGTGAAACCACATTATATTGAACTTGCTTTGATCCGCTGGAGCGCGCAGCTCCACCCCCCCCCATAGCCAGGGCCGGCTCCAGGCACCAGCCCACCAAGCTGGTGTTTGGGGCGGCACCTGGAGGGGGGCGGTGCAGCGCTCCAGCCCGAGAGCGGGACTGCGACTGGGCTCGCTGCCCTCCCGCCGGCGCTGCCTCTGGCCGCCGGGGAGAGCGGAGCCCCGGCTGGGCTCGCCGCCCTCCTCCCGGCGCTGCCTCTGGCCGCCGCGGAGAGCGGAGCCCCGGCGGGGCTCGCCGCCCTCCCCCTGGCGCAGCCTCTGGCCGCCGCGGAGAGCGGAGCCCCGGCGGGGCTCTCCGCCCTCCCCTGCGGGGGGGGCGGCGGGAGGCTTTTTTGCCTGGGGCGGCAAAAATGCCAGAGTCGGCCCTGCCCATACCGCTGCTTTACCGCGTTATATCCGAATTCGTGTTATATCGGATCGCATTATATTGGGGTAGAGGTGTATAGTGCAATTGACATTGCAAAGGACGTCATATAGACAGGAATATTGCCAAGATACGATTATTGTTGTTCATATTACAACACTGTCCAAAATATGCAAGGTACTGTACAGGCATATAGCAAGACACAATCCCTACCCCAAAGAGCTTACATTCTTATGGCAGATATGGCAGAACTACTGAAAGCTGCAATAATAGGGGGAGGGAAAGGAGGATGGGCAGACAGAGGTTACATAAACAAGATCAATTGCTAAACAGCCAGTGGGGCCACTGGATGATTGAGATGCTAAAGGAGCATTCAAGGACGATAAAGTTATTGCTGAGAAACTAAATGAATTCTTTGCATCGGTCTTCATGGCTGAGGATGTGAGGGAGAGTCCCAAACCTGAGCCATTCTTTTTAGGTAACAAATCTGAGGAACTCACCCAGATTGAGGTGTCATTAGAGAAGGTTTTGGAACAAATTGATAAACTAAACAGTAATAAGTCACCAGGAGTTCTGAAGGAACTCAAATGTGAAATTTCAGAACTACTAACTGTAGTCTGTAACCTATCATTTAAATCACCTTCTCTACCAAATGACTGGAGGATAGCTAATTTTGACGCCAATTTTTTTAAAAGGGCTCCAGAGGTGATCCCGGCAATTACAAGCCTGACTTCAGTACTGGGCAAACTGGTTGAAACGATAGTAAAGAACAAAATTGTCAGACACGTAGATGAACATGATTTGTTGGGGAAGAGTCAACATGGTTTTTGTAAAGGGAAATCATGCCTCACCAATCTACTAAAATTCTTTGAGGGGGTCAACAAGGATGTGGACAAGGGGGATCCAGTGGATATAGTGTACTTAGTACTTTTCAGAAAGCCTTTGACAAGGTCCCTCACCAAAGGCTCTTAAGCAAAGTAAGCTGTCATAGGATAAGAGGGAAGGTCCTCTCATGGATTGGTAACTGATTAAAAGATAGGAAACAAAGGGTAGGAATAAATGGCCAGTTTTCAGAATGGAGAGGGATAAATAGTGGTGTCCTTGTATTGGGCCAAGTCCTTTTCAGTATATTCATAAATGATCTGGAAAAAAGAGTAAACAATGAGGTGGCAAAATTTGCAGATGATACAAAATTGCTCAAGATAGTTAAGTCCCAGGCAGACTGCGAAGAGCTACAAAATGATTTCTCGTGACTGGGCAACAAAATGGCAGATGAAATTCAGTGTTGATAAATGCAAAGTAATACACATTGGAAAACATAATCCCAACTATACATATAAAATGATGGGGTCTAAATTGGCTGTTACCATTCAAGAAAGAGATCTTGGAGTCATTGTGCATAGTTCTCTGAAAACATCCACTCAATGTGCAGCTGCAGTCAAAAAGTGAACAGAATGTTGGGAATCATTAAAAAAGGGATAGATAATAAAACAGAAAATATCATATTGCCTCTATATAAATCCATGGTATGTCCACATCTTGAATACTGCATGCAGATTTGGTCGCCCCATCTCAAAAAGATATATTGGAATTGGAAAAGTTCAGAAAAGGGTAACAAAAATTATTACGGGTATGGAACAGCTGCCATATGAGGAGAGATTAATAAGATTGGGACTTTTCAGCTTGGAAAAAAGACGACTAAGGGGGGATATGATAGAGGTCTGTAAAAGTATGACTGGTGTTGAGAAAGTAAAGAAGGAAGTGTTATTTACTCCTTCTCAGAACACACAAACTAGGGGTCACCAAATGAAATTAATAGACAGCAGGTTAAAACAAACAAAAGGAAGTATTTTTTCACATAACGCACAGTCAACCTGTGGAACTCCTTGCCAGAGGATGTTGTGAAGGCTAAGACTATAATAGGATTCAAAAAAGAACTAGATAAATTCATGGAGGATAGGTCCATCAATGGCTATTAGCCAGGATGTGCACGGATGGTGTCCCTACCCTCTGTTTGCAGAAGCTGGGAATGGGCAACAGGGGATGGATCACTTGATGATTACCTGATCTGTTTATTCCCTCTGCGGCACCTGGCATTGACCACTGTCGGAAGACAGGATACTGGGCTAGATGGACCTTTGGTCTGACCCAGTATGGCCATTCTTATGTTCTTATTTAGTTGTTATGCATAGAGCTGGTAAGAGAAAGGTAAGTCCATGTTGCAGAGGATTTTAATATTTCAAGATTTGGTTTCATTCCAATGAGGAGCAAAACCAAAAATGTCAAAATTCTCTGTGAAAGGGAATGGAACACCAGCTCTGGGGCTGTCTGCCTGGAAGGCTGCCCTGGTGCCGCAGAGCCTGGAAGTCCTGGGGTTCCTGGTAGCCCACTGGGTGGGCAGGCAGATGAGCTGGCAGGAAGTCAGGTAGGTTCCGTCGGATCTTCAGTGAAATCAAACCATTTCCACAAAATGTTTCAATCTCTAAAACACTGTTTCATCTGAATTTTTCCAACCATGCACATGTCAAGTTACAGTTTGCCCAGTTTGCACAAAAATCCCCACCCCTGTCTCTGAGCTGTAATTGATCTCAATCTTTCTATTTTTGTATAATACATAAACTTTAAACAGAAGCCTAGCTGAAACCTTAACTATGGATCAGATTGGTGCTACTCTCCATGGCAATTTCTACTATGATAGCATAACTTTGCACTGTCTGGATGAGTAAATGTAAGTTGCTGTAGCAGTGAATATACAATGTTGTGCTATGATGTTGAATGCTCCACTGCTTGCTGCTAATGTTTTTTCTTTTATCCTGAGTCATTTTATTTGTTTTTCCTTTGTCATAGTGCCTTTGACTTGGTAAACATTCATCTTTTCCATGATGCTTCCAATTTAATTGCTTGGGAAACAAGCCCATCGGTTTACTCAGGAATACGACATAAGGCTCTTGGTTATGTACTTGATAGGTATGTATTAGTCTCTATTAGTCTCTCTCATCCTCCTCTTCCCCTTAGTAGTTTATAAAAGCTATGATAAAAATTACTTTCTAGCCATACCGAGATTTTTTTATTCCATTGTCCAATAACAGTCACACACAGTATACTGTTTATAGCATTTTCCTCCACTTGCAAAACTGCACTAATACAGATTAAAACAATACACTTTTTATAAAAGTTAAGAATGTTTTCACATGGATCCGATTAGAGGTCCGTTTGTGATGCTGATTATTTTAAAAGAAATTGAAAAGACTGGGGAATTTCTATGGACTTTCTATAGCCTTTTGTAGCCTAGGGAAAAAAGTATATTTTTTAAATGTGTTAGCACATCTTAAAAGTACACCTTTTTTCCCCTAGTCTACACAGGGGCTAAGTAAAAACAAATAGTGTTGATGTTCAAATGTGTTTTTAATGCAAGGTTTGTTAATCTCAACACAGGCAGTGTACACTAAACACCTAATCTGTTTGTAAAAGAGAATATATTATTTGTACACAGCTATTGATAGCACCACAGTCTATAAAAGTGCTAACAAAGTAAACTCAGTCCACTGGGCAGTGCACTGTCAGAATATGCTAAAGAAACTTTTGATAATCCTCTTTAGCAGTTATGGATCCATGATAAAGGCATCCATCAAGAAAAGATGATTTATGTATGGGCATACATGTATAGGCAGAAAGGAAGTATGTTTATACAGCAGTAGCCTGAACTGTCACATCTAATGATTCTTCTGGAAGATTTGAATGTTTCTTTTATGAAGTATTGATTGACTTCATGTTTCCCAGAGAAATAGAGCCTAAAAGTTTCTCTTTAAAGAAGTCTTCATATGCAATGTTATCTATGACATAATGGTGATACTGTAAATATAACTTAACTTTAACTGTAGCCCACGAAAGCTTATGCTCAAATAAATTTGTTAGTCTCTAAGGTGCCACAAGTACTCCTGCTCTTTTAACTTTTTAGGAATCTCTCTATAATTTGATATTAGGAGTGAATAGGTTCATTCATAACATGGTTCTTTTCATGCAGTTCTTTCTCTTTTCCTTTCTTATCTAAACATTGAAATTTTCTCATCTTCAAACATACATGCATGCTTTCTGTGACATTGCTAGTAGTTACATCTCCCTGCTTCTTAACAGATTCCCATCACCCTGCACCCAACCTTCCCTCCCTTGTTCCTTGCAAGACACGTCCCTTCCACTCTCTCACATACACTCTCCCCAGACTTTGCCTTCTCACCCTCACACACACAGTCAGCTGGTACCAGTATGGCCATCTTTTTCTCTCTGGGCAGGAAACAAGTGCATTCTAACATATGTTAATTAACATGTTTAAAATCCTAATGCAGACAAGGCAAGTTGTAGCTGTAACGCACATAAGTTAGCTGGTTGAGACAAACAATAGGGTCCTCGACCAGCTAACACATGTTAAAACTACAATTTGCCTTGACTCAGTAGGATCTGAACATGTTAGCTAATGTGCTCATAGACTTTAAGGTCAGAAGGGACCATTATGGTCATCTAGTCTGACCTCCCGCATGATGCAGGCCACAAAAGCTGGCCCACCCAATTTCCCTTATCTCAGCTGTTGAAGTCTCCAGATCGTGATTTGAAGACTTCAAGTCGCAGAGAATCCTCCAGCTTGAGACCCCTGCCCTATGCTGCGGAGGAAGGCAAAAAACCTCCAGGGCCTCTGCCAATTTACCCTGGAGGAAAATTCCTTCCCGACCCCAAATATGGCGATCAGTAGAACCCCGAGCATACAGGCAAGATTCTCCAGCCGGACCCACATTTTACCAGCGATGGCACGTTATTGCCTAATTGACTAAAATCACGTTATCCCATCAAACCATTCCCTCCATAAACTTATCTAGCCTAATCTTGAAGCCAGAGAGGTCTTTCGCCCCCACCGTTTCCCTCGGAAGGCTGTTCCAGAATTTCACCCCTCTGAAGGTTAGAAACCTTCGTCTAATTTCAAGCCTAAACTTCCCCACGGCCAGTTTATATCCATTCGTTCTCATGTCCACATTAGTACTGAGCTGAAATAATTCCTCTCCCTCCCTGGTATTTATCCCTTTGATATATTTAAAGAGAGCAATCATATCCCCCCTCAGCCTTCTTTTGGTTAGGCTAAACAAACTGAGCTCCTCGAGTCTCCTTTCATAGGAAAGGTTTTCCATTCCTCGGATCATCCTAGTGGCCCTTCTCTGTACCCGTTCCAGTTTGAGTTCGTCCTTTTTAAACATGGGAGACCAGAACTGAACACAGTATTCCAAATGAGGTCTCACTAGCGCCTTGTATAACGGAAGCAGCACCTCCTTGTCCCTACTAGAAATACCTCGCCTAATGCATCCCAAGATCGCATTAGCTTTTTTCACAGCCACGTCACATTGCCGGCTCATGGTCATCCTGCGATCAACCAGGACTCCGAGGTCCTTCTCCTCCTCTGTCACTTCCAACCTATGCGTCCCCAGCTTATAACTAAAATTCTTGTTAGTCATCCCTAAATGCATCACCTTACACTTCTCACTATTAAATCTCATCCTATTATTATTACTCCAATTTACAAGGTCATCCAAGTCTCCCTGCAGAATATCCCAATCCTTTTCCGAATTGGCAATGCCTCCCAACTTTGTGTCATCCGCAAACTTTATAAGCCCACTCCTACATTCGGTTCCGAGGTCAGTAATAAATAGATTAAATAAAATCGGACCCAAAACCGAACCTTGAGGAACCCCACTGGTGACCTCCCTCCAACCTGACAGTTCACCTTTCAGTACTACCCGCTGCAGTCTCCCCTTTAACCAGTTCTTTATCCATCTCTGGATTTTTATATCGATCCCCATCTTTTCTAATTTAACCAATAATTCCTCATGTGGTACCGTATCAAACGCTTTACTAAAATCGAGGTATATTAGATCCACCGCATTTCCTTTATCTAGAAGGTCTGTTACCTTCTCAAAGAAGGAGATCAGATTGGTTTGGCACGATCTGCTAAAACAGACCTTTTCTCCTAGTGAAGACTAAGCCTCTGTAGATACCATGACATGCTGCTTTCCCTACTCCTCCTTCTAAGCCCCCATGCTTCCCAAGTTCCCTCTCTACAAATCCTAGTGTAACCCACACACCTCCTGGGTGTGGTGTTCTGTCCCATCTAGTGGCACCGAGACCACTTAGAGAGAGAGAGAGAGAATTAAATGAGTCTGCTCTACAGCCTTGGTTAAGAGCCAGTTGGCTTTTAGCTCATATGGTAGAGCAGGGGTCGGCAACGTTCAGCACGCGGCTCGCCAGGGTAAGCACCCTGGCGGGCCGGGCCAGTTTTATTTACCTGCTGACGCGGCAGGTTCGGCCGATCGCAGCCCCCACTGGCTGCGGTTCGCTGTCCCGGGCCAATGGGGGCGGCGAGAAGCCGCGGCCAGCACATCGCTCGCCCGCACCGCTTCTCGCCTCCCCCATTGGCCCGGGACGGCGAACCACGGCCAGTGGGGGCTGCGATTGGCGGAACCTGCCGCGTCAGCAGGTAAATAAAACTGGCCCGGCCCGCCAGGGTGCTTACCCTGGTGAGCCGTGTGCCGAACGTTGCCGACCCCTGCGGTAGAGGCTCATGCACTAAGCTCCAGAGGTCCCCAGTTCAATCCTGCCCATGGTTTTTCAGTAAAAGATGTCCAAGACCAGTGAAGAAACTGTCACAGCCACATCTTTTCAGAAAAGGTTGAGCGAGTTAACTTTATTTATTTGAGCCTTAATATACTGGAGATCAGCCTAAGAGTGTTGCTATATGGGAAATCCAAGTTCAGACTGGCAGGTACTAAGAGTGGCTTGTGCATCCCTCCCCCAAGCCATTACTTTCAGCAGCACTGGATGGGTAGCCTCATAAGGAGCACTTTGGGGGGATGGGGGAGCGGGGGCGTCAGATGAGCAAGGGAGAAGGGGTAAATGCGTACAAATATGGGAGGATCTTAAAAATCCCCATTCCTTCACCCTATCAAAGGTTAGGCTGTGCTCAAAGGTTGGGCTGAGATTAAGGGTGACTCATGGTCAATGAACCAGCTCCTCTCTCCATCATTTACACACAATGTTCCCCTTTGCACTGAGATGCTGCATACAATATCATCCTCTGTAAGGAATTCTCTACGAAAGAAAAATAGTTTATTTTGCTGATTGTTTCCTATAGAAAATGAAGAGGAAATAGAGCCAAATTTAGATATCCAGCATAAAATACCTTGTTTGTATGTAGACAGTATTGTGCTTTTTCCTATTTTTAGATTTAATTGAAAGACTCTTAAAGTATAGAATTAGGTATAGATACTTTCTTATTTAGAAAATATAGTAGCCAAAGCCTTACCTCTCTGCTTATGTCTCCAGGATAATTTTCATTTAGCTAAAAACTGGCCCATCTATTTAATGAAAGATTTAGCTTTTTTCCACTGTGTGCACAACCTACTTTTCCACTATACACCAGTAGGGGGTAGGTAGGAAATGCTTTAACATTTAGTGTGTCGTTCTCACTTTTGGGAGGGCTGGAAGAAGAGAAATCATTATTCTGATGCCATTTCTATCAGAGTAAAGCGGTTAAAACATTTTTTTTTAAATCATGAACTTTTTTGATGTTATGTAAATAGATTGCTGTGTAAGTTTATAAGAGATACTTTGAATTAATGAACTAAGCTTCAATGACTTCTAGATCTGTTTGACTGGGAGTGCTTTTAGCCAAAAAATATGATATATATTGTTACAGTACCCCAACAGATAAGATAATTATTCCTTTGCTTTGTTTTTTGGGGTTTTTTTTCCTGTTCCTCTTCTCTTTCGTTCTGCATTAAGGAACCTAAACAGATCTATCTGTATTATTTATTGCTTGCTTGCCACAGCATGCTATGTGCTTCATTTAGCTAATTTTGGCTTTGGACCTCCCACGATGCCCTGGCAAGGGTAAGGAAATCAGACTGTAGTATTAGTGTTAACTGTGGGTCAAAGATGTCATGATGGTATATCATTAAAATGTGACATTGCCAAAAACTGCCCTAACTCCCCTGTCTTTAGAAAAGAAAACCTTCAATTTTAGGTTGCACTACTACTGTGGGTTTGCATTCACATGAATTGCTCATTTTGAGAGAGCAGCCAGCCGCAGATCCGGACCTCCATAGAGAAATGATGGGCTGACTAGCACAAAAGAGGAGTTCTGTAAGAGCAGTGAATAATGGGAAACCCCTTTCATGGGCACTGCTAACCTTTTGGCAGCCACCAGCAAACTCTATTCTGATCTGCTGATTGGGGAGGACAATACACTGAAGCTCACTTTGAATGAATGCTACCACCAACAGTGTCCCCATTCAGAAGGTTTTGGGAACCATCTTTGACCATTGTCTGCCATCACTCCTTCAGACAGTAAGAAAAGGAAAAGTGAGAACATCTATAGGGGGGAAAGTACTTCTTTTCTTGGCTTTAATCTCTCTTTAAAGCTTCATAGATCTACATTTCCAGCTGAGCTACAGGAGCTATGCAGTGTCAGATAAACATAGAAGAGAGAGTTTTCAAGCCAGGCCTTTAAATCCCCTTATCTGCATGAACTAATAATGCAGATTTAGTGCTGTTAAAAACAGAGGCTGATAAGTCTTTTCCTCTAAAGCCTTTAAACTGCTAAAGAGCATTTAACTGCAATGCAGTTCAGACTCAGTGAACAATACTGAGAAGGAAAACAGTTTAATGAGCTAAACCTTCAGTGAATGAAACAGAAACACCTTCTCACAGTTGATGTAAGTCACTGTGGGAGTAAGTGAACCATAGTTCTGTCCTCTGTGTCCATCTGCATTTCTGTGAATATCTTCATAAACATTAACTAACTGCTACCTCGTTAATGTGGGGTTCAAATGACCACAAGATTCTCTTATGCAAGAATTAAAAGCAATAGATACAAGTAAAACTTAAGTAAATTATTTTAACATTACAAAAGTCTTGTTAACCACATATATTATTTTATGCCAAAGCTTTAGTACATAGGCATGAAGCTTCTCAAATATCTTTAAATTATAAACTTTTTAAAAATGAAAGTTAATGTTAGAGGTATCTAGAAATGTTTCCATGATTATGTAGTAATTCCAAATACGATTTTTTGAATGCATATACTTAATCTAATAATATTAGAATAGTAAACAGCTTATTTTGGTTTTAAAAAACAAAAAGTGGAGGCATAAGAATAATGTGGTGAGGAGAATGTGCAAAGGGCAACTGGAGTATGTGTGTAGTGTGTCGTTTTATTTTTTTACCTTTATAATTCAGTGACCATGAGGAAGACAGAATTATCATGGACTTTTTGTTGTAGACTATATATAGACAAATCCTTTTCTCAGCATTTGCATGAATCCAGTCTAACTTCTTGGAGGTCAATGGTGTTACTCTGGATTTACACTGATATAACAGAGACTGAATTTACTCCATATGCTTCAGAAGTGAACATCTGAAAGCTGCTTCCCTTCCCATATTGGATAATGTACTTGCCTAATCCCGCCCCTGTCTTCACTGCAATTGCATCTTCATAACTTCTAAATTTGGGGAATTAAGTTCATATGTGAAATAGGGAGAGGAACATGCGGTTAGCAGTGTAGATCACAGACTTCATGCACATGCTTCACTTCACGCCTACATAAATATTTTATTTACAAATTAGTCTTTTTGTCTGCAGGAAATTAGACTACTTTTGAGCCAGATCCTACAGCCCTGACTCAGGGAAAATTTCTGTCAACTTCAATAGGATTGTTGCCTGACTAAGGACTACAAGAGGGTGTTCTTTATGAGTATTATATGAGAGTTAAATAAGAATCAGGATGTGAGATAGTAGCTTGATGCTGTCGTTCTTGATGTGCCAACCTTTGAAACTTCCTGAAATTATCCAGACCATTCAGATCCATGAAATGAGCTTTTTTTTTAGAAAGTGACAGTGCTCTTCTGTTTTCCTTTTGAAATGTTGCCTGGCCTAGTTCAACAGAAACATTTTTACATTACAACTGTGAAATCTTGGCATAAAGCACCCCTTTGTGCCCTTCATTATTTTCTCACAAATATAGTCCATTGTCACATAGCTGAAGTTAATTTGATCAACATTGGGACATTTAACTTTTATGTCCGGTCAAAGGAGCTGTTTCATGCTCATTTTGGGTATTCAAAAGAAATGATTGCCAGAAAAATAATGTTACTATTAACAATTCAGAGCAATTAGTTTCCCAGGGAGAGGCGATGTGATGCACAGGCTTCACACAACTATTCTTTGTCATTTTATGGATGCTCATCAGTCAACTGTCACATCTTCTCAAAGACCCCTCCAATCTAAATGTTTCTTTTTGGGCTTTTCCCAGAACTAGCAGCTGAATGAGGAAAAGAAAAGCCACTTCGTTTCTAGGCAAAGGAAAACTTCATTCTAAAGATCTGGGTCATTTGAGAAAATTCTAGGAGTAGCCCACATCATTTTCCCCCTGTTTTATTCCATTCATCTCATTTTTACAATACTTACTTTAACAAGTGAATATTCTGACTGCAACCATGGCATTTTCAAGTTTATAAGGAAATTTGTGATGCGCCCAAATAAAGTGTAGTCCCAAGGCAAATATGCCTTCCATTCAAATATCTTCTAACCAGGGTTTAACATCCAATGTCACATTCAGAAAAAGCAACTTTTCATTAAACACATTGGGTCCATCTCATTAATATTCAGTCTCTTCTCCCTCCCGCTCTTTAAACTAGGGTTAAGTGCTCTCAAAATTAGTGTGTTTGTATAATATGTTCCACAAAGAATAAATCCAGCAAAATTATCTTGTTACCTTCAACCTGTCAGATAAAGTCAAAGGCTGGGGGCTTTTTCCTCTTGTTTTTCCACTGGCTCAGCCTTTTACATATCTGACACTATTGGTCAGAAAATTAACTAATGAGTATTGCTTAGATAACATGCACACATGGGTTTTGAATTTAAATTGGGTAGTATTTTTAGGGGGGGGTTGCATATTTATTACATAATTTTACAAAGTTATTTTTTCAAATGGTAAACATGCATTTATATTTTTAAGGATATATTTAGAACAATGGCATGTGTTTGTATAGTAGATGAAGCACAAGATTTTAAAATTTAGGGAGACATTCTTTGACATTCCCAGATTATACAGATTTGTTTTCACCACTGAGTCATTTTATTTATTTATTATCAGTGTTTTCCACATATGTGGTGGAGGACTGACTTAGTGGCTCCTTTATCTCCCACAGCCACAGAGCAATGCTTCCAGGCTGAGGTCACTGGAAGGGTAATGGTGGCAAGCTTCTGCCACATCTTATACCCACCCTGTGAATAAAAAAAAAATGGCAGTGTTTCTATTTGGAGAGAAAGTGGTGGCAGTAGTGTTATTTAATCTTCTTCTTGTAATGTTGGTTACCTAACTAGGACATGCAATGCCTATCCTCTGATCACTTCTAATTGTATCACAAAAAGGCAAAAGTATGATTTGCATTTCTAACTTTCATGAGGTAGTAGAACAAAACCCCATGCTGGAATATTCTGCAGGACATTTTATGGCCCAGTTTCCGGGTATGTTTTTTATTAAATCGTCACAGTGTTTTATTTTGTTTTACCCAATCCTTTAATATATTATAGGGTAGCTATACTTACGATGTGTATTAAGACATACAGTAGTAGGAGTCTATTCTCTATCAATGAGTAAGTATAAAGATTATTAACACTGTGAGTTTCACACATTATTTGGAAGAGTTTTAATCTCCCATGACATAACAGGGAACTATTTTAAAAAAAACAAAAACAGTTTCTCGAATTTCTTGATCCATATGTGTTGTTTTACATCTGATGAAGAGCAAGAGAATTTCCTTATAACTTAACCTCAGTTTAATAGAATTGTGTTCTACTGTAGTAAAATTGACAAGTACTTACATCATTATACATGGCTGCTATTACATTAGGTGAATGTCAGTGTCAGGTAAGATCATGGTTTTGTCAATATAATGAAAATACCAGTCAAACGAGAAAAAGTCACAGTTTTCCAGCTCTAAAAATTGATTTTTATTGCTCTTCTTGTAATCCTTTCTTTGGATTAATATTTATTATTGATGTGGTCTTTGTTTTAATCTTAATAGCTACTGACATGGTAATTAATTAAAAAATAGAACATTTTTTGCCCAAATGGCACTATATTGAAATTAAAAGTGAACATCACATATTAGTTAAACAGCCCTGGCAAATGCCTTGAGTATTAAGATGATTGCCGTAGCTTCTTGACAACTCCTTTCATCTTGCTGTTTTCTGCTTGACCTTTAGAGATGTTTTGATATTATTAATAGGTTTTAGCTATTATATCAAAAAGAGTAGGGCACAGAGATATGATAAAGTTCAGCTTTTTAATGACAATATTACAACATTTTTAGATATGCCACTGAAAGCACTTACATTAGGTCTGTTTAGGTACACTTAGACTGTCACCAGTTAACTTTTCTTAAAAATTCATTATTATTTCTTAAATCTAGTGGTCCTTTTTTGTGGATTCCTATAGAAAAAATTTTAAGGAACAGGTGGCCAATGTAAGTATTAGGCTGAAATTTTTTTTTTGTAAAAAGTGAAGGTGGGATTGATGGGAATAGGAGCCTAAAGGCCACATGTCTGGTGCTGTGTTAGCCAAACCTTAATTGTCTCTGGTAGCTCAACCTTCAGTGTCCTGGCCAGGCTGTGATAGTGTAACAGAGATTTCACTGTAGTTGTTCCTTTGCTTTCCACCAGAAGTCACTATAGGAGTTGTTATTAGGACTCACTGGAATTTAAAGATAAATAGAAGTGAAAAGTATATAATTTAATGCTCCATTACTGTTTTCTCTTTAATCTGATTGGGAACCTGTATCTGATTGTTAAATACTTATCAGTGGTTCTGTCTCCTATCCAGTAACCTTTCTGTGACCTTCACTCTAACACTACTCTATGACTCCCTTTCTAGTTGCTGTGAACAGTGGGGCTTCAGTGTCTTGCATTGCATATAGCAAGTATGCAAACTTCCCTATTGTTTCAAACTCTGCAATGCTTTCTGAACACTTCAGTGATCAGGTTAAATGTGAAAAGGTTTTACCCCAGCATGCACAGACATACTTCAGCATTATTTTAGTAGATTCAAATTGAAATAGATCCCTTCTGGTTCAAAGCTCTAATGAGATTAACAGTAAACAAAATGAATGTTTTAACCTAAAAATTGAATACCATGGTGACTCAGTTAGGTTATACTGCTATCTACCACCCCTGTGCTGCTTATTTCTGGTTTTAAGATCCCTTTTATTATGATATGATGCTATACAAATATACTTACAACATACCTCTTTATAAACAACTTTATTTATGGATGTTGAGCTGCATTTTATGTCAGATGTCTCACTACAGTCCTCTAATTTCACATGCAAGATGTGCCTTTTAAAATGCTAAAATGATCACTTTAAATATATTTTGAATTACTTTTATAATTCTGTATTTCTCACTACCTCTGAGTTACCACTATATTAGCAGGTCTGTAGCTTGCTTAATATGCAGACCAAACATTTTGTTACTGATTTCTTTAGTACTATAAGGTACTTTATTGATGCAAGAGCTATTTTGTAACTATTTTTCTAAATATATAATATTTTTTAAAATGTTGTTTTATACAACTAATTCCTTTACATGTATAATACACACAAAATATAGCAATTCTAGTGAGATTGTTCACTACCCAGAAAAATAGGTAAATATTAACGGCTATCCACGTTTCCGTATTTTTTTTTTTCTATCCACTTTTTGTTATGATTAAAAATATGCTCATTGAATAACATTTTTGACCCTTGGATTGTTTCTTCCCAAGAAATGTGACAATACCCTTTCATCTGTTCTCCATCCTCAATTCAGCCAGTTTGGCAGAGCTATGGGGGAAAAGGAGGGAGGAAGGTTGTTTTGTTTTGTTACTGTTTTTAAAACAAAACAAAACAAAACAAAAACCTCTTTTCAGTAGTGTCAAGCTAGGATAAATTGGCTAGGGGAAGCATGTTTATAGACTGTGTGAGGAACTTTGTCTTTGTGTGGGAATGTTGGTGACACTGTTATGGTTTGCCTGAATGAACTGCGATGACGCGGCTAATAAGGTATCCTGCTGAGTGCCACCGCAGGACTTTCTCAGACCTCCCACTTAATTCTATTCAGCTCCAGCTCAGTGTAGCTAATTTTTCCCATTCCCTCAATTCTTTAGGCCCCCTTACAAACAGAAAAGTCAACTTTCACACCGAAGGCAAGATAAGTGCTTTAGGAAATAATCGTGTAAACAGAATGTTACCTTCTGACCTGCTGCTGATACCTTGACTTGGGACAAAACCCGCCCGGCTATTGCATTAGACATGGCTATTAAAGGAATAATGCAGCTGATCCTCCTTACAAAGTACCCTGAGAAATGGTTTAGCCAAATCACTCTGCCTCTTGTCACACTGAATTATGTTCAACTGCTTCCCCCTCCACCAAATTACTGATATTTAGCTGTTTTTTCTCCTGTCCTTTTCAATGACAGTATGTTAGGGATAAGCGTGAAAGTAAAGTGAAAGTCAATAATGTCCTATTATTTTCTGGCCTAACCTGAATGAATTGAGAACACATGTACAGTAGGCCTGATAACTTTATAAATGAGAGTAAATTTTTATAAACGTACTGTTGATCTTCACTAGAATAATGCATATTTTGAGTAACACTCAAAAATAAATCACAAAAGGATTTTAATTGCTTTTGACAATTTTGAATTGCTGATTTAAAAATAAACATTATGAATAAACTGTTACGTGTGATACTCCATATTATCTTTGATTAATTACATAATTAGACACTTTGAGATTTTCAAAGCCACTTATGGATTTTGGGTGCCCAGTTCCCATTCATTTTAATTGCAAGTTCTAATTCCCTAGGCAACTTTAATAATCTCAGCCTTTGTGCCTTTACTTGATTAATAATGGTAGCCCAAATTTAGGACTTGGTCCTGCAAATATCTATGCATATGAGTAACTTTACTTGCCTGTGTAAGTGCTTCCAGGATCGAACCCTGAGGGTATGTTCACTGCATAGTTGACTCAGGCTCTCACTCAGGTTTGGTCCCTAACCTTATCCCAGCCATACACACAGCCCTCTGGCTTGAGTTTGCTGGTGCTCTCAGCACAGACAAGTGCACTTGTCTGGGGCTATAGGCTAAAGCCTGAGTGCCAACCCACCCACTTTGCAGTGGGGATGTAGGCTAAACCATTTGAGTGCTTTGAGTGCTAATGGTCCTCCAGTGCCTTCCAACAATTCTCTTCCTGTGTCCAACAGACAGAAAAGTTCTCCCACAATTCACTGGGAAAGAATCATAGAATGGCTCAGCTTACTGCAGTGCCAAGATCCATGATTTATGACCTGGTGACACATAAGAATGAGTGCAGCACCAGTATGGATTGGTCCCTCCATTTTACTTTACCATTAATACAAGAAGTGTAGGGCCTTTATATGAAATTAAAAGGTCTATTCATGTGGAATCAGTAAAAGGAAATACTACTTTATATGGCATTTAGTATCTTGTGACTTCAGTGCCTAATGAGGTCATCACTGAGTCCCATACTGTGATTGGACTAAAAGAAGAATGGACAATTGTATGCCCACTAACATTTATAGCTCTGAAAATTTTAAACATGGAGGGCAATCAGATATTAAGCATAAGTGGATTACCCATGTCATTCAGTAAATTAAGAACAAAATTAACTTACAGTCGTGTTCACCATGAGTTTGTATGTACAGTGACCTCTTTATAACTTTGAATAAGGTTGACATTATTAGAAATGTTATTCTGGTATCTAAAATGAACAGAAGCATAATAGGAATCTATTGTATGATGTTAGTACATACAAAATTCTTTGCACTTAAGAACTGCCTTGTGGAGCAAGAGCAGTGCATTTTTGACCAAATGATTATAGCAAATTTCTCTTTTGTAGAGGGAATGGCTGTAGTCTTTTTTGGAGAGCTTTCTGTGGTCTTTTTATTCCAGGATTATCACAAACACAACTTAGAACTTGATGGATTTTAGTTTGCTCTTTTATGTAAAACTGAAAAAAAAACCACTTTATAATTCTCTGCAGCGGTCACATTTTTGTTCACTAGTCTGCTGTCCCATATCCTGCCATAAACTGTTAAAAAAATAAAACTGTACAGAAAGACCTAAAACTTGCAAGAATGTTAGGTTTTTTTGATAATCGGATACAGACAGCAAATAAAAGCTAAATGAAATAGCATTAGATCCTCCCACTAAGAAACATTAAATTAATGCTAGTGACATGGGTTGGCTGCTTTCTTTTTACATGATTCAGATTTATCACTCCATTGGGTGATTCATTGCAACCTTTTAAAGGATTATTTGATTCATGGCATGTTCAAAGGAAATTGTGATAATGGCAAATACTAAAGTACAATAAAACAAATTCTAAAGCTCTCCTATCTTGTTTGAAAAAACAAAACATCTGCTCTTCCTTGCTTGCTGAGGGAGAAGAAGGTGTTTTCTCATTTCTCTGTGTATTTGACACTTAATGAACTGCATAGATTTATAATTGTAACTGGCAGGACCAAGAGGAATGGAACATTTTTCAGAGACGGTTCATTCTAGCCTAAACACCTGAATTTTTTTTTTCTGAGTCCAGACCAAACAATATTGTATACTGAGTTATCATGCATTCTGTTGCAGTCTGATCCCTCTAATGCAGGTGTTGCTTCTTTCATTGACCAATGGAAGAGCAAATAATTTCCTTTACTATCTCTGCCTCTGCCAACTTGGACCCTGATTTTGCAATCTTAATCAAGAGGAGTAGCTTTTACGCCAACAGTTCCATTGATTTTAATTGGGATGACTGACAGGAAAGTAAAGATTTCAGTATTAGGCCCTCGAGGTAGCAAGACTACTGAAGTCTATCTAGTATTCAGGTTTCCTTGGATAAAGGAAAAGTCTTAGTAGCCAGGGCACTGCTTCACATCTATATATTTTAGTTAACCAATTTGAATCCTATTAAAAGTAGGTTTGTGGCTATTAATCATTAAAAAAGGCTATAATGCCTACATGTTCACAGATTCTAGCATCTGTGGAATTTATAAGTAGAGTAAGCTTGCATGGAATTCTTAATTACCCTGGCAGGCACCAACGTTTAAGGGAATGACCACAAAACTCAGGCTGTGTATACACAGGCGTTTAAGCTGAAGCTTTTTGATGCACATCAGGAAACTCTCTGTATCTGGGTCACACCATAGTCTACACACAGAATGCCTGATCCATTTTCAGTTGGCATTATGTGAACACACAGCAACACTTTGCTGTGAACTAAAAGTGTCGCATTCTCCAGGGGTATCCCATCATTCGTTGCTGAGCGGTGTGTGTCCTGGTATTATTTTCGCTGTGAACTGTGGGAAGTCAGGTTGGTTCACATTTTTAAAAGAAATCCCATATTTCCACTGTCTCCACCCCATTTCTAGGTTGGCTCATGACATTTTTGAATTGCTGTTGGCCAGCATGGACCCAGCAATGCTCCGTACAGCTATGATGGCAAACACGAATAGGCATGGGCTGCTTGGGCTGTATTATAGCCCTCAGACCCAGATGAATTTGACATTGGACTTTCACACCAACCAGATGATGTAGGAGCAGGAAGATACTCTGCAGTGGTGGCATCAGGATAAGGCAGAAGAACAGGAGGACACCAAGCTGTTCCCAGATCACCTACACAGTTTTCAGTGCCATTTCTGAGCCCGGGATATCAGTGTGGATTGGTGGGAGCAGCTCGTTCTGCAGAGCTGGAATAACCAGCAGCAGCGCGAGAACTTCAGGATGGGGAGGGCTACCTTTTTTGAGATCTGTGCATAACTGACCACAAAACTGCAACGACAACATACGAACAATACAGTCCGCCATCGCCGTGGAGAAACCGTCACCATTGCCATCTGGAAACTGGGCACCCCAGAATGTTTCCAGTCTGTAGCCAATTTTGGGGAGATCAGCTGTTTGGGCCATTCTCATATAGGTCTGTTATGCCATTCACAAGGTGCTGTCTAACTAGATCATGAAGCTGTTAATACTCAGGAGATTGTTGATAGCTTTGCATTGCATGGAATTCCCAAACTGTATTGGGACAAATGAGGGAATTCAGGTGCCTATCATTTACCCTCTCTCCCTTCCCCTAGCCTTCTCCCCCAGCCAGGGCATAGAATTTATAAACAGAAAGGGGTATTTTTCAATGGTGCTCCAAGGACTGGTGGACCACCATGGCAGGTTTACAGACACATATGCAGCATGGTCTAGGAGGGTCCATGATGGCAGGATCTTTCAGAACTCAGTACTTTTTAAATTAATGGTGAACGGACTGTTTGCACTGTGGACATTAATGGTGTGGAGGTTGGTCCAGTTATTCTGGGAGACGTGGCTTATCCCCTGTTGCTTAGCTAATGAAGCCATAGACAGGCCACTTTGACAGAGGGAAGGAACATTTTAACTATGGTCTGAGTATTCATAGAATGGTAGTCAAGTGGGAATTTGCCTGTTTGTGTTAGGAACCAGAATTTAGGTGGTCTGGCCTAGTGGACACGGCAGGTATCCAGATCAACTCTCTATGTCTCTGCTGCTGCCTGGTTGGTTACTTCCAGTTTCACATGGTGTCTGGTTGACTGGTCAGTCCATAACTCTAGTGTTCGTATCTTTGAGGTTCTGCTGTACTGAGATGGGAGACTAGGAAGCAGAGAAAGGTCTTATTCAAAAAGGGAAAGGGTAGACCAGCTTGATACTCTGTGAAGTTATGGTCCCCCCAGAACCACTGTAGAAGTAGAAGGGGCTTGCAAGCTGTACCAGCGGCATAGGGCATCCAGCCATTCCCTGTAACATGTGAAACAAAACAGCTATTTCTTAGTCTTAGGTCCTGCTATATCTCCCCTGCAGACTTTGACGAAAGTACAGAGAAAAACAAATAGGATCCTACCATGTTTATCAGCTCCAATGCGTGTTACGGGGCTTTTGTACCTCAGCCGAGAGCAATATAGTTTGTGCCTTGCCAGGGCCTGCAGTGTGCACTCATATCTCACGTAAACTACAAAAACCAACCATATTTCTTTTCCTCTAAGGCCTGTCTCAATAAATGTTGAATATTGCACAAATGAATGCTTCAGTTATTCAAATTTGTTGTGGGAGGAAGGGTGTGGGGAGAGGCACAGACTGCAGCTGCCACTTGGAAGCAGCAAAAGGACTGAGTTAGGAGGGAGGTGGGAGCTCCTAGTTCACCTCCGCCAACAATAATAATATACAATATATGGTAAATATAGGTAATTACATGCCAAAGTTCCCTCCAGGAGATCAGATTCTTCAGTTCTGGCCTGGGTTTCTGGCTGGGACTCGTGTTCAGCCGATGCAGGGCAGGAATTGAGGTCAGTAGTAGCAGGGCCAGACAGGGGCTGGCTTTCCAGCTGGCCATCGTCCGGTTCCTGGGTCCCAAATGGATCCTAGCTCTCAGGGGGCAGCTCCTTTCAGGCATCCTCCTGCTCAGCCTCCAGTGGGTCTAGCTGGCCGTCCTCTGGTTGAACTGTAATTATGTAAAATCCTGTCCAGTTAATCAAAAAATTGACAGGTCCCACGTCCTTTACTCGATTGTCTCCTTTTATCCCTTGTTTCAATGTACTTTCTCCTGAGCTGCTTATTCTTTATCCAGCACTGGTCAGTGTCCCAGTAGTGACCCCTCGCAGACATCTGCTTTGGAATGTCCACAAAAAGGTCCTTATTCTTGTGGCTGGCCGCAAGAGCTTCCTGAACCAACGCTTCTCCCCAGATGGTGATGAGATCCAGGGTCTCAGCGCGGCTTCAAGCAGTTGCACGAGGCATGTCCTGAGGCTTCTGGTGTGCAATTGTGATTGTATTGCCAGAATAATGATACACTGGGATGCAGGAGCAAATGGGCAAAATATGGCTCTGTACCACTTTTTAAAGGAGGGAAGCATCATTCTGGACATTTGACACAAGGGGATGGAGGGCACACCAGTTACTAATAGGGACATGTTAGTAACAGTCAACCTGCAAAGCACCGTAAGATTGGAGGCATGCAAAAAGTGGTGTGCAACAATTGTGTGCACACACACAAAAGACTAAACTAGACCAAACTAGTAAAATTTTGATTCCCTAAATTGATATGTAGTTATTAATTATATTAATTAATAAATTTTCAGCATTGGCAATCTGCTATTTTGTTCCTCAGTAACTGATTGAGATTTTTCTAATTAATTTAGTTATCAAAAGTTCTAACTGGGAGTTTTTTGGCACAATGTGTTTATTTGAAAAAATCGTCTTTGCATAATACAATTACAGATTTCATCTTCATAATATCAGTTTGTTTTAAGAGGACTTCTTTAGACCTTGATGTCATTCCAGAGATACCTCTCAGCTTTTTGTCAGCAGTAAATGGCACCGAGCAAAGCCAAAACTGGGATATGAATCAGGAAAGTTGGCAAAGCAGATGGAGCTTTTCTTGTGTTCAAATCGTATATCAGATTTTGCAATGATAGTGTGAGCAAATTGTGGTAATGTAAATGGTTTAACTTTTAAGTTCTCATTTTCCCTTAAAGTGCCATGAGGGGACTAATCAAACTAATGTTATGTATAGGTCAAAACTGACAGGCTTTTCTTAATGGTTGGTTGCAGTTGACAGTGGATAGTATTTATTAATAGTACCTGCAATAATTTGTCAATTGAATGGAGGGCTTCGAGATTTTCTTAGCAGAAAAGGATAGCTCTTTGCAGGAGAATTTTCTTCAAATAATCACTGTCATAGGTTCAGTGTGCATGAATTTTTCAGTGAAATAATATTGTTTATGTAATAGATTGCCATTGGGTAAAAATGTGGAGGGATACTTTACAAGCAAAGCAGTATCTCATTTAAAGACCCAGATGTTTTCTTACTTTATAGCTTTGAAATGTCCAAATGGGGGTAATTTATTAAAATGTTTAAAGCCATTTTAAACAAATGTCTCCTATCTGGGCATTATAGCTCCAGAAGGCCACTTACTGTAGGTTTCTTTATAATTCTTTAACTATCCATGTGGGCCCTTACCTCCAGCTCAGTTGGGATTTCTGGCATCATCATGCTTATGTATTTATTTACTTCCAGAGTGCCTTAGATTTATTGTTTCTTTGTTGTGCACTGTGCTCCTAATATGGTATAAAAGTATTTTGTGCTTTTTGTCTAGTGATTTTTTTTCTAATTGTAGTCATAATATTTTGGTCAATTACTTCATGTCTTCACCAGTTGATAATAGGAGATTGATTAGTTGGTCTCTGTTCCCAAAATGAGGTGCTGATTCAATGACTGGTTTACTTGATTTTATTCCACTTTGAAAGATATGGCCAATACCAAGGTCTCTAGAAGCATGTACAATTTTTAAAAGTATTAAATAATTAACCCTGACCTAAGTTTTAAAATAATCACTGAAAAAAATAAACAAAGAGCCACCCCTCACTCAGCTCTCAACTCTGATCAAAAGCCTGAGAAAAGATGTAAGCTTTACACCATATCCTGAATGTCAGCTGTCTTGGTGATAGCCAATTCCAGAGTCCAAGGCCTTCCAGCGAGAACATCTTCCTGCAGACAAGCAATTCTAAGGATTTTTAGCTCATGTGTCTCGACTGTGATAATGGTACACAGAGAGGAGCTTTCTCAGTGAGCCATAACCCAGGTTACATAGGACTTCATAGATCAATATCAGGCCAAATAGTAACAAATAATACTTAGCACTTCTATAGCACTTTTCATCCATAGATCTCAAGGTGCTGAATAAACATGGGGAAACATTATGGACCTCTGTTTTACACAGGGCCGGCTCCAGGCACCAGGCAACCAAGCACATGCTTGGGGCGGCACCTGGTAAGGGGCGGCCAATCTTGGGGTGGCGGGGGGCAGCGCGGCACGGCGTGGCATCCCGCGGGGGGGGGCGCTCTGGCGGCGCTCGGCGGGGGGGCGGGCTCCAGCGGTGCGGCGCTCGGCGGGGGGGCGGCGCGGGGCACGGCACTCGGGGGGGGTTCCAGCGGCGCGGCGCTCGGTGGGGGGGGTTCGGGGGGCAGCGCTTTTTTTTGCTGCTTGGGGCAGCAAAAAAGTTAGAGCCGGCCCTGATTTCACAGATGTCAAACTGAAGCAACAGAGTTTGAGGCAGGTATTTTTAAAAGTGTCCATTAATTTTGGGTGTCACAATTTTTAAGAGTCCACCTTGAAACACTTAGGAGCTGATTTTCAGATTTGCTGAGCACCCACAACTCCCACTGGAGTTAGTCACTATCTCTACCATCTTCTCAGGATGCTTTCCCTGGCCGCTGAGCAAGCACCTCTTCACTTGTCTGGACTGAACTGCAGCCAGGTTACTCACATACAAGCCCCTGTTTTAACCAGGGAAAGCAAATAAACCATACGCATCTGGATTTGAGGAAAAAGAAACAGAACTACATGTCATCTGCATGCTTATAACAGTATAGATCAAACAAGTTGTTACTATATAGTGAAGTTTTATTCCAAATAAATTAATGCTGTTGTTGACTGTTCCACAAATAATTTTGCTAATGCTGTGCTTAAAAGTTAAATGTGATTGTGAATATATAGCTTTCATTGCAATATATTTTAACATTTTGCAATTACAATTCCAGGGATTTTTTTTGTAAAGAGCTTTTTTGTTTTTACATAGAAAGCTGAATAGACAACAGTTAATGTATTTTTGTCTGCCTTTTCAGAATTAGAGATCAGCGGTTTGAGAAGGTTTCATATTTTGTGTTTGGAGATTTCAACTTTCGACTGGATTCCAAATCAGTAGTAGAGGTAGGACTTCTCCTTTCTTCATCTCTGGGCGCTATCTAAGGGTTTTCATTTCTAAAATTGTTTCCCTTTGGAGAGAAAAACAGAAAATAACTTAACAGGCAATTTTAATGATGATATCAAACTTGCCAAGGAATACTTTTAGGGGCTTTCAACATGAACATCTAACAGGTAACTCAAAATTGTTATTGAAAGTATCTGATTAAATAATAAAGTAACATCACTGAGCTAACAAGAGGTACTAAAGATTTTCAGTCGCCCAAGAATACAATTGTATTATGGTAATCAAACCCCTTGGAACAGAAAGGTTGTTATTTATGCCATTATTGTGAGAAAACCAGGTTGTTTTTGTCCAGAAAGGCATTGAAGGTTCAAGAGGCTATAGTGCTAGGATTCGCATTTCTGAGGATCAAGAGGACTCGTTTGCTCCTTGTAGTATGTTCATTTGCCAGCCAGTGATTCTCTCAGTTCAGGGAGTTTTAAAATGGACCTCAAACAAGATGAATTTACTATAATCACTATGGGCCAGATCATGGCAATTCCACTTCCACTGGAGCAAGGCCCCAAATGTAGCTGATGTTGTCAGATGCTACCGGTGTGGTGCTCTGGTTGCTTCTATGTTGATGTCACTCGGCTGCGTGCGTGTGTTCCCTCTGTGTGCGGTCCCAGCTCTGCAGATAGCTGACACAGCAAACCCGACGAGAACCCCCAATAACCACAGAGTCTAGTAAGGTACAAAGGCACCTCGGCCAGGTTTATTGCGACCCTGACACAATTTCAGTTCCCCGTAGATTACTTAGTCTACCGGGCATACTGCTAGAAAGTGCCGCTCGGCAATGGACTCAGCTCAGTGGCGGGACTTTCCACTGCCCCCTCAGCCGGACAAAGACACCACCCCAGGGATACATTTTTATACACAGGTACAAACAAGTTACACATCACTCCTGACGTATTGAGGTGCAACCCCTCTACGCAGCAAGGTACAACCCTTCTACGTAGTAAGGTGCCGCCTCTCACCTTGTACATGTTGGTTCGATCTATCCATCATTTTACCCTTTTGCCCCTGTCATTGGGATGGGTCGGCCTGTTCCATGTTATCTGTGGAATGTTCCAGGAGTGTTTTAATATCTAGTGTTCAGTACTTTTTAGGTATGTATCTTTTTGCAGCATCAGCCCTTTCCTTGCCAGCTTCTGTGAGCAGGGCCTGCCTCTGGCTCACAGCTTAACTTTGCTTTATGTTAGCAAAGTCTTGACCATTACTTTAGTTCAGGCCTTAGGCCTCATACCAGGCCTCTGATACCAAGGTTTATCTCTCAGGGCCTCCTCTTACTACAGCTGAAACACTACATTTCTATTGTGTGGGGGAGCATACTGTAAAGAGCACATGCAGAGGGACTGCACTGCAGACTATTGCTCTGTGATTGTCTTCTTTACTGGACAGCAGGAATTGTGTGTGTCCCTAGGGGGAATTGTAAGTGTGATCAGTGGGACTCATATTTTGACCAAAGGGGCTGCAGGATGGAGGGGGAGGTTTCTGTTCCCTAAACTGCTGCTTAGATCCTTTGTGCAAAGTACTTTCAGCTGGGCTTTGTGCATGAGACCAAAATTTCATTTTAAGCTTGTGTCTGTTGTTATTGCTATACCTCATCAAGACTAATTCCTATTTGGTTTTATTTTTTTAAGCTAAATACATGTTGTTTTGCATGTGTAACTAATGAGGAAAATGATATAACGCTAGAGATATTTCGTAAACTTCTATGATAGAATTCCACAAAAACCACAAACTCTGTGAAAATATTAATAGCTGACATTTATGCAAACTTTTGTGATATGAGCACCTCAACATGGAAATATGAACAGAAGATTTGTCTGAAGTCAATGGGAATACAATAAACCTTTTTCACGAGTTGAGATTACCTTGATTTACCTGGAGCTGGGCTTTAGCAGTAATCCCAGGCTTAACAACTATTTTATTCTCCTGTTTACCCTCTTTAATTCTCAGAGGTATTTTAGTGTCTCTTTGGCATCCTGGAGGGCAAGTATGCATCTTCTAATCCAGGGGTTCTCAACCTTTTTCTTTCTGAGACCCCCTAACATGCTATAAAAACTCCATGGCCCACCTGTGCCACAACAATTGTTTTCTGCATATAAAAGCCAGGGTTTGCATTAAGGGGCCCTACAAAGCTAAACTGCTCAGGCTTCAGCTTTAGTCCCAGATGGCGGGGCACAGGGCAGCGTGGCTTTGGCTTTCTGCCTGGGCCCCAATGAGTCTAAAGGCTTCCTGCTTGGCGGACCCCCCTGAAACCTGCTCAGGGGGCCTCAGACCCCTGGTTGAGAACTGCCGTTCTAACCCAAAGGTTGATACTTCTTTGTTGTTTAAGCAGCAGGAAGCACTGTGTCTGTATGCTCAAAGGCAAAGTACCTTTGCCTAGAGATGCAATGCATCCCCCATTCCTCATGTGATTAGTCCCTACTCTGCTGAAAAATCAGGGTGTGTCACATGGCAGCACAGTATAGACAGGTGGAGTTTAGATAAACCTTCATCTTTTTATTCACTGCAATCGTTTTTAACTGTAGTTAAATGTTTCAATTAAAGTGTAATTGGAGTGAAATGCAAGGACTGATTCAGAATATGCAGTTTTGTATTGTCTATGTTAAGGATCACATCTTTGTCTGTTACATTGGTACTACCCCAGTAACTTCCATATTTACAGAAAGAAGAAGTAGGCTATAGAATAATCTATTTTGGAATAGTCTATGCTATTTTTTTACTTTGCTCAGGATACACTAATGTAACTGAGAGCACTTGTATATGAGAAAAATCTGTCAATCAATCTTCAGCAGTACTGTTTATAGGACTTTATCCTGTGAGGTGCTGAGTACTCTGAGCTTCTACTGTTGTCAGTGTAATCAGTCAGGATTGAGCCCATAATGAATACTTTCTTAATTTGCTGATTTTTATTAAGATTTTAATTAATGTAACTACATTTGGATTCAATTAGAAATATTGCCAATAGCTCACAATTTTTCCATAAGTATGCATGTGTATATTAGATACAAATATTCTATTTCTTTATATGGTGCCATCTACTTATAAGATATGAAAACTTATCAAAATCCACTCTTTAAAGAAGTAATTAGAAAAAAGGCTGAAGTTTTAATAGCTAGACATATGTATATGATTTCTATGCCTTGTTTCTTTTCCTTTTTAACTAAAGTGGAATTGGATTTTTTTTCCTTTCAAAATGTATTTCTGTGTCAGTATGAGAAACCCAGGTTCAAGAGTGAAGCCTAGATCTAGCAGACTGTAGTCTACCTGCTGCCCTTCTATTGCCCCAGCATCTGTCATGTATGGAATTATCCATGCGGAATATTGTGTTCCTATTTATCCTCTTTTTGAATATCTACAGAGATGGAACTTCCACAAATAATCTTGCTAGGATATTCATCATCTACACTTCTTCCTGCAAAGTGTTTTTTTCAAACATCAGATCTCAAAAGAGGGAATTATTATTTAGCATTAGAGTACAGAATTGGTAGTCAGGACTGCTAGGGTGAAATCCTGGTCCTCGGAGTCTTTGGTAGAATGGCACTAAGTGGATATGAAGTGTAATTTATCATTATTCTAGCTGATAATATTATGTTTGTAAAGCATTTCAAAATGTTAAATGCTATAAAAGTGCTAAGTAAGTATTAAATGAGGAGTAATGGTCAACCAACTAAAAATAACAAGACTCTAAATTTAGACAGGTCTCCTAGTGACATCATAAACCCAAAAAGTGAAGCCAGAGTGACAGGTACAATTATAATTTTATGTATCATTTTGGTTTATTTTATTGATTAAATCACCTTTATGCTTGATTTTTCCATTAATTACTGTGGACAGGCAAATCTTGGTTTTTCAGTTCAAAGTCTTTTAAAGAGATTCACTTCTAACAAGAAGTAATGACACTAGTAATGGGGCACAATATGTGAATCATACAATAAATATGCAGTAATAAAAATGTTAAGAATAACCAACTTTAGTACTGGTGTAGCACTCTTCGTCTTCAAAGTGCTTTACAAATATTAATGTTTGCTACATATGTTCACCTAAGGTTATAGAAAAGGTGCAGTTTAAGCATGAATCAAACTTTTTTATACATTCTTTGCAGAAGAGCTCGTTTAGAAAAATTGCAATTGTTTTCTGTTTTATTGCTTTATTAGACAACTAGTATACCACATTGCCCTGTGCTGTATGATCATGTAATGAAAGACGCTTTTGAAACAGTACATATGCATGCACAAAGAACCATAGTCAAAGTTGCTTTGAACATTTTAGCTCTGAATTTCCTTACATATGTGCAATTCAAGTCACAATCTTAACATTGTAGACATTTGCGTTGAACATATGATATGTACTGGTATGTCCATAGGATTTAGAAGATTTAAGAACTGTCTATGCCATGTGCAAATCACTTCATAGAACAACTGAAAGTGCTGGCAAAATATCTGTAACACCATCTTAACACATAGAGAGGTTGTTAATTAACAGATAATAGGTATACAGGATTCTGATTTGGAAAGATTTTGTGGTATGATGTAGGTTCTTAGAGGATAGGCCAGAATCTGAGGTATAAATTGAAAGTGTTTAGTTATGAGTAACTTGTAATTTAAATGATTCCAAGATAGAACCTTAATTACTGGAGCTTATGTAGTGTTTATCATGAAGAAAGATCCCCAATCACTTTACAAACTGACTTCTAAATATAGCAGCCCTTTCCTGCAATAGCCCCTAAATCTCACTGAAGTCAATGGGAAGTGAAATGAGTTGGCCTTGGTCACACACCAAATCAGTGGCAAAGCAGGGAACAGAAACTGAGTAATTGTGATTCCCCAACCAGTACTCCATGTTAATGCAGTCAGGTTTGACAAAATACTGCAAATGTATGGCAGGTTGAATTTGTGATGTGGTATCTAAAGGGAGCAGGATATAATCTAGACGTGAACCTTTCAAGTAACAGGCTGGTGTCCTTTGGGTGTTTTGGATATATGCACATGCAAACATCTTATGCATTAATTTGATTGTCTGGACATCTGTAAAATACTAGTGTTCTAAGGGTTAATCCAGGGTACTGTTATCCTCGTATATGTTAGTAAATTTATCTCTGCTTTTCCTACTGACCTTTTCCTGCACCTCATGAGACAGTAACTGCCAAGCGCTTATTTACTGTAAGATGCTACAAGCAACAGATGCCATTTGTTGAGCTATAGGATATAATATCCAAACAGCAGCAGAATGTTGTATATTTCTGAAGTCTTTCTCAACAGAGCCATTGAAAGAGGAGAGCGGAGGGCTACTTCAGATATGGACTTTATATACCTAAGTACAGTGTGCTAAATTAGATGCCAAAATGTTACCTTTATTAATTTATAATTAATATACAATAAATCATTAGTATATAATCTATTAAATGTTTTATGGGAACCTTAATCTAAAGCTTTATTGATTTCTTTGCTAGGAAATTCTGCTTTACTGTTGTTTGAAGTAAACCAGGGGGGATCAATAAAACAGGGCTAAGCTTCTGGTGAGTCTGAGATCCCTCTGTGCATGAACCATTGTGTCATCCAGAGGGATAAACTGGCAAAAAAGAAATAGGATCTCAGTATCATAACAAACATAGCAAATACTGGAAAAGTGCAATTGTTTTACAATAGATTTGAATTATAGTATGAGTATAATCTATAGCATAGCACCGTGATGCACAGTAAAGAAAATTTTAGAAAAACGGCTGCTGCTTAGGCATATTATCTACTAACCATTTCAAAGGCTTTTTTTAATACTGAGGGAGGCTGTTTGCAAAATTCCAATTGTGAAACCTAGTTTTGTTTGACCAAAGTGGGACAAAAAGATAAAGAGAACATCTGAAATCATAGACTATTATTTTCTGAAGCACATACATACACCTCTACCTCGATATAATGCGATCCGATATAACACGAATTCGGATATAACGCGGTAAAGCAGTGCTCCAGGGGCGTGGGGCTGCGCACTCCGGTGGATCAAAGCAATTTCAATATAACGTGGTTTCACCTATAACACGGTAAGATTTTTTGGCTCTGAGGACAGCGTCATACCGAGGTAGAGGTGTACATGACATTTGTGTGTATGTGCTACCTCTGAGACTGTACCCAATCCTGTGCACCCACGCAGGGAGTTGAAGGTGTAAGATGCCTTGGCACTGGGTACCCAACATTAATTGCAGAGAGTGGGAGGGAGCTGTCTTCGTGGAATTGGTTGGGGAAGTGTGCGCTGCCTCTTCAGCCTGCTGGAGGACATGTTATAGGCAACAACATGCAGCCCATTGGACAATGCTCATGGCAAGGCTATGATTTGACCAAAAGGATGTGGGAGCCACGTCATTAGCAAAAATGTTTGTTTCATAAACTGGCATATGCTTGTGCACAACCTTTTTAATTTGGATTATACTTTGAGTTACAAATCTTCTTAAAACAAGAATTTAAAATGTAAGCACTACCATATCTTTAGTTATGGTGGCACTATGTTGCTGTGGCAATAAGCCACAAGAGTTTGTCTTTTAGCTAAAGTCCTGGTAAATCACCATTCTCGCTAACTACATTAACCCACTAAAGAATAAACATCACTTCATTGCTTTGTTACCCTGCACACCTAATCAATTGCTGGATCCACTAGACTACTGTTAATTGGTATCTACTTTGTCACAGTTCAGATAAAGTAGATGTAGATTTTAGCTCATTATTCTTTTAATCATAGCTGTTCCAGCTGTGTTTGCTCTAAAGGGCATAGTGACTTTCCTTGTTTATGTCAGTTTGGGGCTTAAAATACTATTATTTTAGAATTCCCTATAACCATATAATGGAAAGTATATCATATAATATTATAGAAATGATATGAGAGAAGGAACTAGCAAGTATTCTAATGGTAATATATAGCTTACAAATTGCATTATTTCTGTTTTTTATCATCTGATCCTGAATATGCCTTTTCATTTAACCTTTGGTGAATTTTGAGCTGTCATGACATTGACAAATTGATAGCACCAACACCGTGTAAGTTTCCACTCATGTGTCAGGCAATGCACCACAAACTGACCTGCAACACCCATATGCATGGATAGTCTTGTGTATCTCCTTATTAGAGACTGCTAGATATGCTGACTTGCTTTGGTGATTTTCTGGTAAGGACACTAGGAACTTAAGGGCCCAATTCTGCAAATCCTCATGTTCCAGGGTAGCTTCACTCATGGAACTATTCATGTAAGTGAAGTTAGTCCTTGTTCACAAGGGTTTGTAGGATCTAGTGTTAGGCTGTAAAAAGATTTGTCTTTTATAACCAGATGTCTTTTACAACAGTATAACTACATCCTTTTTACTAATGATGACACTGTTTTAGACTGAGACCACCAGACTCAATTCTTTTGTACAATACAAGTATATTTTACCTTTTAAATGTAAATATCTTACAGCTACTCTTTTGAAAGAATACTTTTTTTAATAAAACATTTTGTGAAAATTTTAAAAATATTCTGCTAACATAGCACTCTTTTACTGCAAATTGTCTAAGAGTCTTCTGTTTGCTTCCTAAAAGTGTTCCCAACAGAGAGGCGGGAGAGTAGAATGTGTATTGATTAATAAAATAGGTACAAGACACAGCCCCGTAATGAATATGTAATATTTAGATTTGCTCAAGTTTTGTTCACTTTAAAATCTGATGTCTAATTCCTTAATTTTTTTTATTACAATCAATTATATTTAACTCATCCTCCATTTATAAATTTGGCCAACATGTAATAGAGTGGCAAAATTTGCTTAGTAGGCTGATTTTTTGAAAGGTCCACACCTCCATTCGACATATTTTAGGGGTCCACAAAAGAAAAAAGGCTGAAAGCCACTGATGTAGACAGTGGCTTTTTTTTGTCATTTTTTCTGATGTTCTGCTGTTACCATGCTGATGGAAGTTAATAACACATCTGCATAGTGTAATACTCCATCTTTGCACTTACCAAAAACGTTAATTAGGAATTTATTGTAGTGTTATTACAAATGAGGATAATAATGTATTTTCTTTGAGACAAAATGCAAATTACCTTGTAAGAATTAATAGCAATGGAGTTTGACTCTGAAGAAATCTGCAGGAACTGCAGGTATCATGTAGCTTGAAAATGAAGCCTGTGCTAGAATGTTAGAACAGTTTTAAGAGTCCATATTAAAGCCCCAGTGCTTGAAACACTTAATAGGTACCTGAGTAGTCAGCAAGACTACTCCTGTGTTTAAAGTTAAGCCTATGCGTAAGTGTTTGTAGGTTCAGGGACTAAATGGGAACTGGATGACTATTAATTGAATAATAAATTTAAAAAAGGATGATGAAATCTTAAAGCATGACATTTTAGGGCTAAGCAATGAACAAAACGTATTGAGTAAAGTTTAGGGGGGGAGGCAAGTGAGGGATTTGATCACAAAAGTGTACGTTCTCTAATTTTGCACTTGTAACAAAAATAAAAGTTAATGTGAATGAATGAAGTAGAACATCTCATTGGTCACCATAAGTGAATTCTCTTCTGTCAATCACTGAGAGCAAGCAGCTTACCACCTTCCTGCTGTGACTGTTGTAGACCACACAGGGTTTTACACTGTGACAGATCTGATGTCATTTTAATCTCAAAATTTAGCATGCTTCTGTATATATTTTGTTAATTAAAACAACTAACCAGTGTCTGATGTTTTCCATCACTTTCAAAGATACTTCACTACAGTAAATTTGGGACTAGAATTGGTCCCATAAATCTTTCTTTGCACCCCTAATTCATAAGGATATATGGAAGTGTTAGGAAAAAGGTCATGACCCCTGTCTGTAAATTTGTAAGGCCGCCTACACACTGGTGTCCAGTGCTAGCTGTCATTTTGTGCTTTTAACATGCCGAAATGCCCTTTCCCCTCTGTTTGTTAGAGCAGATGTTCTTGATTGATTTGCCTGGCATGAGGGAGGGTTTTGACCCCCAGGGGTTTGGCTTTTCATCTATAGTTCTTCAAGCACTGAAGCAGGAAACGGGGAGCTTTCCATAAAGTGGGCAGTGCTCCTCTCTAAGGAATTGCTAATCACGCTTTCTGCATGATCCGCCACCGTAGTGTGTACCCTCAGATTAACTCCTGGTCCTGCAGATGGAGACACAGTGCATTCTTTTGAGTTATCTTCAGGGCTGTAGTTTCAGTCTTGCCTCTAGAAGAACAGCATTGCTATCATTGCCTTTCTTACTTTTTTTTTTTTTTTGCCTCAAATTATTCAAGCCACAAGCTAGACCACTTTCCTTGTTTTGCAGTAGCATACCAACCAGGAACTGCATCATCTCCTTCTTTCCTCCAGGAACATGACTGTCTAATGCATGCTCACTGTTCCCTTTAGTGGATCAGTGGTAAAAACAGACCACCTCACCATCTCCTGTTATTTCTAATTAGGTGAGCGAAGTTGGCATGTTGCCTTATTTGTTTAGTCAACACATTCCTTTCACAGGAGCAAGCAGAAGTTGAAACACTGCTCTATAATGTAGGCCTATATCTAGGAATATTGTCACCTTCATTGGGCAACAGTACACTGCAGATGGCTATATTAAATCTCTCAGGATATCAGGGGTTTTTTCGTAACTAAAAAAATAATAATGCAACAAAGAGGTCATAACAAGGTGATCTGCCACTTTGCAGGCTGGGGGCCTGGGGCCAGCCACCCTTGTTTTATTATCAGACCCAGCTAGGTAGGGGTCAGGGTTTCTATAAAGGACGGAGCGAGCTCAGTTGGAAGGGAGCTCCAGGAGAGAGATAGGCTCTTGCACCTCTGGAGTAGGGGGTTGAAGTGAAGGATGTGTCCTCCTTTCAGTACTGAGAAAGGCAAGGGGAGAAGCCTCTGTGAGCTGTAGCCCATGTTGTGGAAGGAACTGCTTTTTGTTTGAATGTTTTACCTAAATTTGAAGAATAAAACTGTGCCCTGAAAGAGACTTGAGCACGTGAGTCCTTTGTGGGCAGGGGAGAAAGACGAGGAAGCCTACAGCAGCCTACCAGTATATCTTCCCAGTCCCGGGTGTCCATCTTTGGTGATATAACCTGAGTTAGTATATAAAGTGTATTTTGTCCACTTTAGGATATAAAATTGCCCTCTTTCTAAATTAGACCCTCTGATACCTGATTCTCTAAAAGTTCCTTATATTTGCAGTAGAAACAAGAATGGTACCTATATTGCTTCTTCCCAGTCCCAGGAATCCTTAGTACTGCTATTAATCTAATGTATAAACAAGGCTTTTATAACAAATAAAGTTCTCCTCATCCAAAGAAAAGACCATTAGGAGAAACTTTTGTATCCATGATTTTTTTCCTAGATGTGATCTCTGACTTCCACTTGTCCCAAGAAACATTATTACTTTCATTTTGCACTACCCCCAGCAGTAACAAAGTAGAAGTGATAGTCAATTGAACATCGATGGGTAAGATGCCTGCATCGTACATTAAAGTTTATGAAAATAGTGACTCAAATGAACAACTTGGTGGTTTCCAAGTGCTATATACTACAATAGATTTAATGCTGTATCTCAAAACCCTGCACAACAAGAAGCAAAGCCCCTGGGCTTAAACTGAAAGTTCATTCTAATACGGCTATGTCTCATAGGCAGGTGCCTCCATGCTAGATTTCAGCAAAGCAACCATTTGAAAATACATAGACATTTAACTAAATTAAATTACTGAAAAAGAGTGTTTTGAAAAATGAATACAAAAATCACGAAATCACATTGGTTTTGGTTTCCCCTCTTCCACACCATCATTCTGTTTGATTTTATGTCATCTAATTGAAAGGAAGCAGAGACCTTGGCATCTTATCTGTCTGTTTAGCTCATAGAACATTGTAGATACTATAAATAATAGAATCATTTTCATCAGATACGACATTCTGGGTACAGTGTGGTCCTCCAGTTCTGAATTAAGAAATTGGTAGTTTCAGACAATAGTGGCATCTCATTCTGCTCATGACTGTAAATTCAGGAGCCAGGGGAGGCAATCCAAATAGATAATTTGCTACTATTAGAAACATTTTCATCTCACAAACCTGGGTTTCCTATCATAAAGGTACTTCTATCTCACTTTCTATCCACACATCTTCTGTGATCTTCATAGCAGAAGGACCAGTTTGTGGTTGCAATGGAATCACTTTCAGCTGAGCTATCCAGAAGAGAATATAAATATAGAACTTTTTTTCTCTTCTGCCAAGCCAAAAACCAGGAAAGTAAGTTGCTTCTTTTAAAGATGTTGCATTTTTAGAGCACTTTCCTTTTCAGTTGAATAACTAAACAAAGTGAAACTAAAAATGATACTATAAAAGCTCCCACTGGACAGCCTTGCATAGTGTTAGGGTTGCCAGGTGTCTGGTTTTCGACCGGAATGCCCGGTCGCAAAGGGACCCTGGCGGCTCTGGTCAGCACCGTTGACCAGGCCATTAAAAGTCCAGTCAGCGGTGCAACAGGGCTAAGGCAAGCTTTCTGCCTGCTCTGGCTCTGTGCAACTCCCAGAAGTGGCCGGCATGTCTGGCTCCTAGGCTCAGGGACCAGGGAGGCTCCACGTGCTTCCCCATCCCCAAGTGTCAGCTCCGCAGCTCCCATTGGCTGGGAACCGCCACGGCACAGGCACACCTTAGCCCCTCTTCCTAGGACTTGGACATGCTGGATGGTTCCGTGAGCTCCGTGGAGTCAGGGCAGGTAGGGAACCTGTCCTAGCCCCACTGCGCCACCAAGCAGGAGCCGTCTGAGGTAAGCATCACCCAGCGGGAACCTGCACCACACACCCCCTCCCACACCCTAACCTCCTACCCCAGCTCTGAGCCCCCTCCTGCACCCCAAATCAACCATTCCTGGCCCCACCCCCGAGCCCACATCCCCAGCCGGAGCCCGCACCCCCTCCCACTCTCCAACCTCCTGCCCAGCCCTGAGTCTCCTCCTGCACTCCGAACCCCTTGCCCCCAGCCCAGAGCCCCCTCCTGCACCCCAAACCTCTTATCCCTAGCCCCACCACAGAGCCCACACCCCCAGCTGGAGCCCTCATCCACTTCCGCACCCCAAGTCCCTGCCTCAGCCTGGTGAAAATGAGTGAGGGTGGGGGAGAGCGAGCAATGGAGGGAGGAGGAGTGGAGTGAGAGGGGGTGGGTTAGGCCTCAGAGAAAGGGCAGGGTAGGGGCAGGGCCTTGAGGCAAGGGGCGAGGCAAGGGTGTTCGGTTTTGTGCGATTCAAAAGTTGGCAACCCTATATAGTGTTCTGATCCCACAGGGAAGAGCACAGTGGTCTGAGCTCTTTAATTTGGGAGCCTTCCCTTGTCTTTCTCACAACATACTTCTCTGCTTTTATGTCAGTAGAGAGTGAAGAGGCTGCAGTTATATTTTAAATTATTCCTTATTTCTTACCGGCACATTTTATATAGACATTTCTCTTTTTCACAAGTCATGGGTACCTAATTATCCATTCAAATATCCCTTAGAAAATACAGGATTTACTATGAAAATAAGACCTCGAGCTTTTCACCTCTAGGTCACTAGTTTTACTCAAATCAGTAGACGTGTTTGTCTGGGTTTTTTGTTTTGGTGTATTTGTTTTAATTGCAATTACTTACATTATTTGGTAGCTGTTTGGTATCATCTGTGCAATAACTTGGATATCTTTTTTCAGGATCCAGTGATCAAATGATCCACATTATCATCCTAACCATTAGCACGAATTGCAACCCTTGTCAATCTCCATGATGAGCTCAAGCCCCTGGGCATGGTACTCCTCTCCCTTCTCATCCTTGGAGATGTGGCACCCAGAACAGACCTGGGTTCCCTTGGCAGCGTGAGGAAGCCTGCTCTATTGTTGCCTATGCAGTCCAGTTCCCAGAGCTATGTAGCATTTTCATGAAAGGCAAAAAAAATCTCCATCATTTTTAATTGTTTTATTTGCAGATGATATTCGAAATACACAAGTTAAAGTGCATATAAGAATAGTACATTCATATTACTGTCACAATGTAAGCAGGCATTTCTCTTAAAAGTTCTGGAATGGATGACCTGTAGAAATTAATAACTTTTAATTGCACTCACAGTATTCACAATGCAGAAGTGAAATAAATGTGTATGTAAATCATAAAACTACAGATGATTTGCTTTTGAGTAAACCATTTTAAATATCATTTTGTGCTATGAGACTCCAAGCAAAATGAGCTAAAGCACTCTTGCCTTCCTATCCAAGTCCTCTAGGCTGTGGGAGCATTCGCCTTTCCAAGTCAGCATCATGACACTGGGTGCCTATTGTGTGCCCTTTGGATTTAAACTAAATCCATTTAATACACAACTTCAACTCCCATGTTACCCCCTCCTCTTCACTACCTGTAACCATTTGCAGGTAGAGTGTTGCTAAAGCCCATGTTGCAGAATAAGACTATCCTCTACATTATGTTAATAGTTAAAGACAACACAAAATTATTTCTGAAGCACTTAGACATCTTTGAATATTTTTTCCATATCTTTAGAACATTGCTCTTTTTCATACACTTTTTTTTAAATATTTAAGAAACAAACCTTGCATGCATCACATTTCATTCAGTCATTAGTCCAGTATTACTTGTCCTCTGGCAATTTGATAGATTAATACAAAAATTAGGAAACATTTTTCTTCTGCAAGAGCACATCTCAAGTGAAACTAATCTATCATTTCCATAGGTTAATTTATTCCTAAAGTGGTCCTATAACATCATTCAATCCAACTCAGTAATTTCCATAACTACAAATTGAATGTATATCTGCAAATGGAGGTTATCATACCAGTCTGCCAAAGCAACAAAGATTAAGTGATCTATTTTAATATCTTTTGGAATATTATGGCATTATAGGAGTTTTTGATCATCAATATTCTTATTTACAGTACAACAGAAAATGTGGCTTATACTGGAAAACACCCACTAAGATGCTGCTACTGCTTGAATAAAATGGGGGTCATGCTAAAGGTATCCTATAAAAGCATTTCAGAGTAGTACTTTATATTAAATTATATAAAAACACTTCTAAAGAAAACATGAAATTGGGAATATTGCATAGTACCAGATCACAAAGAAAGATACGGTTTCAGTGGTTAAATTGCCCACCACATTTACAAAATAACCTGTAGCCCAATTCTGGTAATCAGCAAGGCTCAAAGCTCCTCTACAATTGGAAGAGACTATGTGTTGGAAATGTGTGCAACTACAGGACCCTGTGTATTGTCTTAAATCCATTGCCCATGCAGTAGGATTGGAGATCACTGAGGCAGTCCCACCACTAGGCTAAGCCTCCCTAATGCTTTTTTGAGCCCAGCCTGCTATAGTGGGCCCTCAAATAGACAAATTTCCATTCTTTTAAAGTGGTGAGGCCTTCCCCTGAATGTTACAGTAGCTTCAAGTTCTTCAGTATGTGAACAGCTGTCACTGCTCCAGCTGCTGACTTGGATCCTGGTTTACCAGCCAGCACTGCCTACTTAGGATATAGATAAAACAAAAGTTGCTATCAAAGCACACAAACTGCATCATAAATCTCCAAGTGCACTGTGTCTGTGCGCGTCAAAGGAAAGTAGAAGCTCACTTGAGAGACCAAAAATCCCTAGCCTGAGAAGGGTCAAAGCAAGGTCGAAATTCCTTCCTCTCCCTGCAGCCAATCACTTCAAATCCCAGAGTTCCCTCAAGATGTACAGCGTAAGTATATAAAGTACTAGTTTCAAACCACAGGTGGGTAGGCAACAGAAATCTGACTTAAGGAATGGAGATGAATAGCTCAGACTACAGGTGCCTTAATACATGGCAGCAGTGGGGAACCTAGGTAGAGGAGCTTCCCAGCAATTGGATCACCCCTTCACAGCCAATCAAGGATATTACAGTAGACCCTCCAAAGATACGAACACCAGAATTATGGACTGACCGGTCAACTGGACATGATGGGGAACCGGAAGTAAGCTATCAGGCAGCAGTGGAAACAACAAATCAAACAAACCAGCAAATACTGTACTGTACTGTGCCTGTATTGCATCTTAAAGGTAGGCACATCTGGGTTGCCTGTCTCCATCCCCACCCCCTACTTGCCAGCGTGCGGGGCAGCCACTTACAGGTCAGAGGTGGTGAATGCTGTTTTCCCCTCTTCCTCCCCCCTGGTTGGGAGGGGGACAAGCTTGCAAGCTCAAAGCCTGGGAAAGAAACTTCCCGAGCTGTTACAGAAGCCTGATCTGGAGTGTTAGCTGCTGAAGCCGGAGCCTGCCTACACGCTGCACTCTAGAGGAGCAGCTCAGTTTTAAAGGGCCACAGCCTGCACCATGCCCCCACTGACACTGTAGTGCCCCAGGGTGCTTCATTCATCACCCTTGCAGCTAGGGAGTTAGAACCAGCTGTCTGTCCCCACCCCTACTCACCGGGCAGCCACTGCAAAGCTGTGAGCCCCCACTCCAAGCAGTCCGCCCTGAGGAGCATCCCATAATGGCTTGTTCAGAGTTACGAACATTTTAGAGTTAACGAACAACCTCCATTCCCGAGGTGTCCGTAACTCTGAGGTTCTATTGCATAGCTGGTCAAACCATGAAATGCTGGACCTTGCATATGTGGTCAATTTAGTTGATTAGCTGCCTGAATTAGGGTCCCAAATCTCAGTCAGGAGCCATAAACTCAGTCCTGGAGCCTGGCTCAGCATGGTCATGAATTAGCTCCTTTTCCTCCGTCAGCACTATGGAAGAATGATAGTTATGAACTCTAGTGGAGGGGTGAAGGGAGCAAGATCCCTGCACCAGATGAGTTGAGGGCTATTCCAGCAAACTATCCACCATCTGACTACATGTAGGGTAGAGTTCTGAGCAATGTTCCTTCTACTTCACAATTCAGTAGGATCCTGCAGTTTTATTTAGTTATCTCTCAATAATAGATTAAAATCTGTACACAATTCCCAAATACAGAGGAAGTTTCTGTAACACAAAATCCCAGCGCCATAAAACATTCAGTTCACAAGTAGATCTTCATTACTGCAATATAGTTGTGCTTTGATTTTTTTTAAAAAATTGGGATGTAGAAATATAGGTTATAGAACTATAAACTTGCCTGATGAGCTAGTTGAAATAAAAATTAGGAAATTCATAGTCATCTTCCAAGGAGGAAGATGTGAGGAGGAAATCCCTGTTCTGATACTAAATAATCAGTTTAAGTTGAGGTCTGAATCTAATAGGTGTAATAATCACAGCCTGGTACATATAAAGTTAGAGCTAGTGTCACATGTTTAAATCATAATCTGGATCTAGATCCAAACTGCCCCACAATTCAGCATTGTTTCAACCTGGAGTCTTGGCTTCAGCCCATCTGTGCATAAAATGAGTAGGGTGGCCTTGAGGATTCTCTCTAAATATTTCTCTCTGCTGTGGGAAGACACTTTAGGGTTTGGGAGCCTGATTTTCAAAGATAAAATATGATAAGTTATGATAGTGAGAATTATTTTGGTGCAAGTTGTGAGTACTCAGTTCCTCTGAAAAATAGGCCATCAATCCCTCTTGGTTTCTTGTGGGGTCAGGGTATTTTGGAGATTATTCTATCTCCCTGTGTCATCTTTCCTCATCTCTTATCTGTGCACTCAGTTTGTTCTTTGTTCTCTTCCTGTAATCCCCATCTATATGCTTCTGTGTACCTCTTGACCATTTGTCCCACCCATGTCCATATTCTCCCAGTCCCCTATGTCCCTCCTTTCCCTGTTTCCCATGTCTGTATGGGTCTCCCCCATCTCCCTAACTCTTTCTGCATATCCTAGCTCTATGATTGGGTCCTAAAGGGAAGACGTGGGATATCCCATCCACACCTGCCCCTCTTTTTTTTTTCTTCTTTTAACAGCACTTGAATTTGGGGCCTGAAACAACCTGACAATGCCTCTTTATGCCCTTTAAGAAAAGAAAATACACATAAAAGTCAGAATTTTTTGCAAGTGGCTAAAAACAATGAATAGAAATCAGGCCAAAAATAGCTGGTGTAAAATTATTTATAACTCAGGTTATAAAGTACCTATGCAGTGTACTTCAGTATTTGTGTTTATAATGAGATGATTATGTTCGCCTGTGCTTATTTAAATCACTAAATGTTTACATGGTTACTGCCCGAAACTCAACTCTTGGGTACATTTATACATTCTGTTGTACTTGCAGCTTCATTTTCAGTATTCATTTGTACCACAGTAGATGTCAAATATGTATATTGTTTGAAGACCATTTTGCCAGGCTTTTCCCAGACGGTTTGATGCTACTATCACCTCTCACCACTCTGCAATGATGAATGGTAGAGCATCAATGTGATGGTGGAAGCTGATGCAGTGGAAACTGGCAGCAGCTAAGAAACATTTTATACCATTTTTGCCTCAAAAGTAAGGACTGTTGGTTTTGGTTTTTTTCCCAGTATAAATTAAAACTGGAAGCCTTATGTAGGCATCTTTTTAAGAGATCAGCAAGGTGCCAATAAAACACTGCAATCCCAGCTCTGAATTGTTTGGGACCTGATACACGCGCTACATATTTCTGCAGCACAGTCAATATGTAGTGGTTGTATAGAGTGTCTAAGTTGATAGAACAATTAACTGTGGTAAACAAAAATAATTTAATATGCTTGGCCCTTATTCATATAACATTTCAAAGAAGGACATAATGCACAGCCGCTTGGATACTAATGGTGGCACTGAGCTTTTCAGAGGTTGTCCCTCTTCCTGCAGAAACAGCAGACTACTGAAGGCTTGACTACATATTCTGATCAACCAGGCTAAAATTAGTCCTCTCCTATTATCTGTCCTTAAGTGATTAAGGATAAGTTCTTCTAAGAAAGTGCTACAAGCTATGGAAAAGTGCCCTAATCACTTATTGTGAGCACCTTCTTCACAAGACTTGTCATTTTGTTCCATTTTCACTTTCTTCTAACCCGGGGTAGGCAACCTATGGCACACGTGCCAAAGGCGGCATGCAAGCTGATTTTCAGTGGCACTCACACTGCCCGGGTCCTGGTCACCGGTCTGGGGAGCTCTGCATTTTAATTTAATTTTAAATGAAGCTTTTTAAACATTTTAAAAACTTTATTTACTTTACATACAACAATAGTTGAGTTATATATTATAGACTTATAAAAAGAGACCTCCTAAAAATGTTAAAATGTATGACTGGCACGCAAAACCTTAAATTGGAGTGAATAAATGAAGACTCGACACACCACTTCTGAAAGGTTGCCAACCCCTGCTCCAACCTTTTCATAAAAATGAAGTGTTTCCTCTTCCATTTGTTCTCCTATCAGTGTGCTTTTTGTACCATAATGGTTGACAGTGTTTAAACTATAAAAGAATTTTATTCCCCTGTCAGGTAAGTGAAATGAAGCTATCATTAAAAAAGAAAAATTACATTGTTTTTAGTCTTCAAATAAATCTTCACTTCATGGGGAACATTTTTCTTAATGACTCATAAATCTTTAATCATTTCACTGAAGACAAAATATGTGTGTTAGGTGCTGAGCTGTTTTTGTATTACCAAATAAATAGGGTTATTGTAAATAACTTTGCCTCATATAAAGACTTTAACTTTTTGTTATGAACTCAATTAACTTGAGGACTCATTGTTGGAAACAAGATCGTGTGTAAAATGAAAATGTAATAAAGCTTTATTAAATTAAAATGCATAAAACTTCAGGTCTAATAAGGACAGTTTTATTAATGAAGGCAAATTACAGCAGCCCATCTGAGGCACCTGCTAAATGTTCATTATAAATTACTATCATAGACATTGTGATGAGTTTCATATTGTAACCTGACTTATAAAGGCATGCAGTCTCTTTCCCTAAGGGACTGTATATTTACTTAACAGTATATTTATTGCAACTATTTATTTGTTAGTGGTGACAAATGGCTTCTGCATTAAAGAAATGTGTAGATATTAGGAATTATTCCATTTCAGTTCTTTTTGCTGGTAATCTAAGTCAAATTTGAACCCAGCTCCCCCGTGGGTGAAGAAGTAGTGCATTAACCCACTACACCCTTTAGTCCCCTGGTGGGGCTGAGGATTTTAATCACAAGTCCTCTCGGTAGTGCTGGGTTCAGCAGTACTGATTACCCTTCTCTTCAGCTGATTTTTTGACATCTCCAATTCCTTTCTGATGCTGCCACGCTTACCGGCAAGATTCATTGGAGGTTAATTAAATCCATCTTCAAAACAACGAGAGGCCAATGAGCCATATCCTCGTTGCAATAGTAAATTAAATGATGCAATTGTTTCTACCTCCATCATGGACGGGGGAGAACTGAGTGAATGAATTGTTCTTGGGCTGCATGCTTCAGGGCCCTAGAGGGTCTAGTAGCATGTGGTCATAAACCTGCTTTTAATTTGTAGCTACAGGAAAAGATTACACAGTTATCAGCAGGCGGAGGTCTCACACAGCATCATGATGTGAAAGATGACACTGTTTAAAAAATAAAAAGAACTCTATTCCCAGCAGGAATTAGCAGCTCCTCCTATTTCAGATGCAAATTAATACAAACATAGTTACAGAGCAGAACAGAAAAGATGATGCTTTGATCAAATTTGGCACTGCTTGGGCCAAATTAAATACAATTATCTTGTGCTTTCTAATAGGGCTGAGCGTCATTAAACTAATTAATAATGCAGTCTATAAGCTCAGCACTGCTGCTGTGATTGTTCAGAGTGTATGTTTTATGCCTTGCATGGTAGCAACTGGCAGCTGGGGGACTCAGCTGGCACTGGATGACAAAGAGTGACAGCAGTACCAGTAGCGCTTGTCTCCGCACAGTCCGCGATAGAGCTGGCTGCTGCCACACCTGCCATTCATCACCTAGCTGACAGTGATTGTGATAGATGGCTTTTTGGACGCTTGAAGCCCTTTTCGTTTTTACTGGTTGCCAGTTACTGTCAGAGAGATACTTATAACTCCATCTGGGCCTGTTTTGGGGGAGTAGGGGCTTATAAAGACAAATTTAGCTTCTAACGACCCCCAATTCAATAGAATTATCATAGTTCCTAAATTATCAGGGGCAATTAGAAAAAAAATCATGATCATGCCCTTCTTCCAACAATGGCAATACGGCTCGTGTACCAGCTTTTGCAAAGGAGAAGTGCTGCTGACATAGTAATAATACTCTCAGTTAATATTTATCTAAAGAGAATCCTTGAACTAGTTTAACTTGAAGTTGGCCATTTCGGAGACTGGAGAATTTACATGTCACTTTATTCACAATACAGTATAAGTGACTAAAAGCAGCTTAAGACTAATAAGTGTATGTATATGCTGGGGCCAATCTCTGTTCTCAGTTGCACCTATGCAAACGATCTAAATCCTCAAGTGCTTGCATATCTCAGAAGGCTGCAAGTTAATTTTCTGCTGGGTTAGTCAGGGTCACTTGCTAATTAAAGAACAAATCTTGAGAAGTACAAGAACACCCTCTGACTAAGCTCAAAGGGTTTGATCCTGCAACATGTTGAGCACTTTGGTCCTGCTCCAGCAGAGTACTTAGGAATGTGCTTACCTGTAAGCATGTGAGTCGTCCTACTGACTTCAGTCTGTCTTACTTAAAATAGTTATGTGTTTATGTGCTTTGTTGGGTCAGGCCTTGAGTACTCCTCATGGCACTGCAAGTGCAACTTCTAAGAGGAGTGGTAGAAAGTCTTTTAAAATGCAAATTGTCAGGATGATGTAGTGTTAAATGGCTGGTGCCACATATCAAATTTTCACATAAATGAAACTGTGAAAAAAAGATTTTAATAAATCTAGTAAATACAATTATATTTTTATAAAGAAAAGAGATACATATACTTAACTATAAAAGACTTTGATGACATCCCCTGCCTGTAACTATTGAAGAGTATGTATAATTTAGTCTATAAAATGAATATATTGAGAGTTAGAAGATTTTGTGAGAGACTGTCAAATGTTTTACTAAATTCCGGGGGTGACGTCCTGGCCCCATTGAAGTAAATGGCAAAAGGTCCCAGATATAGATTGGCAACTGCGTTCTCTTCATCCATTAATTTTGTAATTTTATATGGGATTGTGTAACTGGAAAATGCATTTGTTATGAATTTAGCCTTATTGCAGGTTACAACAATGGCCCAATGGGTGCAAATTCTTACAATTGTGTGCAGTCAGGCATTAGAAGTATTAAAAGTGGTCCCACATGAGTTAGAATTTGTAAAATATTCATCTCAGGTGTTTGCAAAGTGAAGGTGTCTGTAAGTGCATACTTAATTTTACGTGCTCACAACTGGATACCTAGAAGTAGCCCATTCAAAAATGTATCCCATAATTTAGAAAACTGAAGATAATTTGCTTGTTTATTAGACAAAGTAGCCATGGACTGGAGGAGGAGTTGAAAAGCAGCTGAAAGGCAAGGACTGGGATCATATCTGGCTTGATGCCACCCACAGTAACTCTTGTAATGCTGACATAATTTAATCTTGTGTTGGGAACAGAAATTGAATGCATTAATGAACTGAGTACTCACAAACTCATTTCCTTTACAATCACACCTAAGCTGTTTGTTTAGCTATAGATAAAATAAAGGCTTTCTGAATTAAGAAGAATGTCTTTTCATGGAGGTTCAATTAGTGTTGCCATCTTCCTACAGCAGGGCAAACTGTTTCTGTTATGGTGTCATGACACAATATTATGATGAGCCCATCATCACATCATGATGCAATTTGAGGCTGTTGCTCTGGCTGGAAACACTTTGCAAGATAGTTCCTGCACACACTTTGTCCAGGTCAACTAGAGATTTACAGTTTTGTTTTGTTTTTCCTTCTGACTTTTCTAGTCAAAAACATTTGCTGACTTGACTGAGTTATTTAGTAAAAAGAACAGGAGTACCTGTGGCACCTTAGAGACTAACAAATTTATTTGAGCATAAGCTTTCGTGGGCTACAGCCCACTTCTTCGGATGCATAGAATGGAACATATATTGAGGAGATATATATATACATATACAGAGAGCATGAAAAGGTGGGAGTTGTCTTACAAGTTGTCTTACAACTCCCACCTTTTCATGCTCTCTGTATGTGTATATATATATCTCCTCAATATATATTCCATTCTATGCATCCGAAGAAGTGGGCTGTAGCCCACGAAAGCTTATGCTCAAATAAATTTGTTAGTCTCTAAGGTGCCACAGGTACTCCTGTTCTTTTTGCGGTACAGACTAACACGGCTGCTACTCTGAAACCTGAGTTATTTAGTGTAATCAGACCCTATTATTATTTTTTGTATTGCAGTAATACCTAGCAGACCCAATCGTGGGCCAGGGCCCTGTTGTGCTAAACATTGTACAAACACAGAACAAAGAGATGATCCCTGCTCCAAAAAGCTCACAATCTAAAGGACTTGGTAGGCTATTAAGCCTTCTATATGTTTAGGCCCTTGCCAGACCCTTTGCAGCTCTACTTGGGGATAAAGATTGCACCCCTTACACTCAAGCTCTTACCCATTCTGTTTCTGGGTTTTTAAATCAGAATGTATTTCCTCTCTGAGGGCCACACAAATTACTTTCCTTGCAACACTATGCAAGATCTGGTTCAAGTCTTAAAGAAGAGAAGGTTTTTTATTAATGCATAATGAAAAATATATAGAGAAAACAGATTAAATAAAAGGGTAAATAAATTATGTAGTCCTCTACTGCTCCAAAAAATTCTAGTTGGGATGAAAAATACCCCATAGCAGAACAAAGTTTCTTCCCCAGAGTAAAAGCTGTTTGCTTCTGTGCCAAATCCCAGAATGTCTTGTGTCACACAGAACTCTGTGTGTTACCTCCCCTGGCAGTATAGTTGTCGTCCTTGGACAAGGTGGTCACGGGACCCTTGAGGACAAGCCCACCGGACAATTTTAAAGAACACCAGGCCCAGCTTTGATGGGTGGCCAAGAACTTGGGCATAGAGGTGGAGGAGATGGCTGAGCAGGCGGACACCTTGTTCAATGTCCTCTCAGCCTCTATCCAGGCACCTGTTGCACTACCAGTGGATGACGGGATCCTGAAAATTGCCAAGGCCCTCTGGCAAACCCCGTTGTCCATCCTTCCCACCTCCAAAAGGGCTGAAAAGAAGTACTTCATCCAAGCCAAAGGATTCGAGTACCTTTATACCCACACACCTCCGGGCTTGCTGGTTGTCTCCGCGGCCAATGAAAAGGACAAGCAAGGGCATACCAGTTCAACTCCCAAAAATAAAGAGGCCAAAAGATGGGACCTTTCTGGGAGAAAAATTTATTCAACAGCAGGCCTGCAATTCCTGGTGGTGAACTTTCAAGGCCCTCTTGGCAGGTACAGTTTTAACTTATGGGATTCCCTCCCTAAGTTCAAGGAGTCCCTCTCTCAGGGTTTGGCCCAGGAATTCAGCACCCATGGTGGTGAGGTGCTCTCTCCAGATGGTGTGGACTTGGCAGCTAGAGTGGTCGCGTCGGCAGTAGTCATGAGGTGCAGCTTCTGGCTTCAGACCGCTGGCCTACTCCAAGAGATGCAGACCTCTATTCAGGACCTTAGAGTCGATGGGAATGGTCTCTTTTCAGAGCCGACTGATGCGAGGCTGCATGGGTTAAAGGATACATGGGCCACCCTTCACTTGCTGGGCATACATACGCTGCAGTCTGCACGGAAGCAGTTCTGGCTGCAACCAAGACCATGGCAGCCTTGTCAGGGGTCTGCAAGAAGAAGGGATAGAGAAACGCGCTTTAGTCATCACCGCCTTTCCTCCTCCCACTCACCCGTGCAGCCTGGCCCGGCAAAGCATCCCAGGGGCCAGAAGCTCTCATTTTGAAGGTGAGCTCGAGAGCAACGCCCCAGTCTATTCCCCGGATCCACCATGTTCTTTCCTCGACCGTCTTCGTCCCTACCGTTTGGCCTGGTCGTGGGTCAACTTGGTCCGCTGAGTGCTGGATATAGTGTCTTGGGGCTATACCCTGCAATTTTTGGCCACTCCTCCCTCCCACCCACCCCCCATCCCTCTTCAGAGACACTTCTCATGAGTAACTCCTTGTTCAAGAGGTCAAGAACCTCCTGCACCTGGGGGCAGTGGAGGAGGTCCCTCAGGACGTGAAGGGAAAAGGGTTCTATTCCCATTACTTCCTAATCCTGAAGGCAAAGGGAGCCTCAAACCCATTCTGGACCTGCATTGCCTTAACAAGTCTTTCAGAAAGTTGAAGTTTTGCATGGTCTCCCTGACCTCCATCATCCCCTCCCTGGATACGGGAGACTGGTACGCTGCCCTTGACTTGAAGGACGCTTATTTCCATATTCCAAGATTGCAGACATTTCCTCCGTTTCATAGTGGGAGGAAGCCATTTTCTCATCAGCCCCGAGGGTGTTCACAAAATGTATGGTGCCAGGGGCTGCTTATCTAAGATGTCGAGGGGTCCAGGTCTTCCCATATCTCGATGACTGGCTCATCAAGGGCAGGTTTCAGGAGCAAGTGCAGAAGAGCCTCGATCTGGTGCGTTCCATCTGCCGCGACCTGGGCCAGTTAATAAACGAGAAAAAATCCACTTTAATGCTGGTCCAGCAAATAGAGTAAATTGGGGCGGTTCTCAACTCCATGCGAGCCAGAGCCTTCCTTCCAGAAGCGTGTTTTCAGGCCATGTCAGACCTGATCTCCCATGTAAAGAACCACCCGCTCACCACGGCTCCCATCTGCCTGCAGCTGTTGGGCCACATGGACGCGTGTACATACGTGTTCAGCCGTGCTCGGCTCCATCTCCAGCCTCTGCAAGCGTGGTTGGTGTTGGTCTACATCCCCAACAGACATGACCTAGACCAGGTAGTCAGGGTGCCGGATCACATCAGATCATCCATGGATTGGTGGTTGGACCCTGTGTCGGTGTTGGAGGGAGTTACCTTTGTGACCCCGTGCCTGTCACTGACCCTGGTCTCTGATGCTTCAGACCTGCCTGGGGAGCCCACCTGGGTGAGCTAAGCACCCAGGGTCGCTGGTTGCGGGACGATCTGGCCCTCCACATCAACTTGAGGGAGCTCAGAGCGGTTCATCTGGCAAGGTGGTGCAGATCCAGATGGACAATACCGCCGCGATGTATTACATCAACAGGTAGGGCGGTGCCAAGTCTTCAGGCCTTTGTTAAGAAGCTCTCTGCCTGTGGGATTTTTGTGTGCGACATGCCATTCATCTGATAGCTGCGCACCTGCCCGGAACCAGCAACATCTGAACAGATCACCTCAGCAGGACTTTCTCATCTCACCACGAGTGGTTGCTCCATCCAGAGGCAGTCAGCATAATCTTCCAGAGGTGGGGGACTCCCCAGGTGGACCTGTTCATGTCCAGGCAGAACAGAAAATGCTACGTGTTCTGTTTGATCTGGGGGATGGCCAGGATCTCCCTATAGATGCCTTTCTTATTCCATGGTCAGAGGCACTGATGTATGCCTTCCTGCCAGTGCCGTTGATTCACAGGGTCCTTGTGAAGATCAACCAAGACAGGGCAAGAATTATTCTAATAGCCCCTGCATGGCCTCGCCAGCAGTGGTTCGGCACGTTGCTGAGCCTTTCAGTAGCCACCCCTCTGCAGCTCCCCCTCTGGCCAGATCTGCTGTCCCAGAACCGCAGCAGCCTTTTGCACCCAAACCTGGCAGTGCTGCACTTGATGGCTTAGCTACTGCATGGCTAAGCACCAACAAATGGGCATGCTTGGCCCGGGTTCAGCAGGTCTGGCTGGTTAGTAGGAAACTCTCCACAAGAGCAACTTACCTGGACAGATGGAAAAGATTCACATGCTAGGCCTCGGAACGGCATATCTGGGCTGAGCAGGCCCCACTGCAGGAGATCCTGGATTATCTGCTGCACCTCAAACTCCAAGGTTTGTCCCTGTCATTGATCAAGGTCCACCTGGCCACTATCTTGGCTTTCCATTCTCCATTCCAAGGCAGGTCAATCTTTGATCATGACATGACGTTACGTTTTTTGAAAGATATGGAGTGTCTCTACCCGCATGTCTAGCATCCAGTCCCTCCTTGGGACCTGAATCTCATGCTGTCAAGGCTCATGGAGCCTCCCTTTGAGCCTCTGGCTTCCTGCTCTCTCCTGCTTCTCTCCTAGAAGGTTTCGTTCCTGGTCGCAATTACGTCTGCCCACAGGGTGTCTGAGATCAGGGTGCTTACTTCAGAAGTGCCCTATACGGTCTTCTACAAGGATAAGGTCCAGTTGCCACCGCACCCAGCATCTCTGCCCAAGGTCATTTCCCAGTTTCATACTGGCCAGGACATATATTTACCCATCTTCTTTACAAAGCCTCATGTGTCAGATAAGGAGTGCAGGCTACACATCCTGGACATCAGGAGAGCGCTGGCCTTCTACATAGATAGAACAAAGCCATTCCGTAAGTCAGCACAGCTGTTTGTTGCCATGGCAGACAGAATAAAAAGTCGCCCAGCATCTGCTCAGAGGATTTTGTCCTGGATCGCACCCTGCATCCGCCACTGCTATGAGCTGTCGAAGGTGCCTCCACCGGCAATCATGACAGCACCCTCGACTAGGGCGCAAGCATCATCAGCGGCCTTCCTGGCACAGGTACCAATCCAAGAGATCTGTAGGGCCACTACCTCGTCGTCTGTCCACACATTTGCGTCTCATTATGTGCTTACCCAGCAAGCTCGAGGCGACTCCAGCTTTGGCAGAGCAGTGCTGCAAGACTGTGAAATCTGAGCCCACCTCCATGGACACTGCTTGTGAGTTACCTAGAAGAGAATAGACATGAGCAAGCACTCGAAGAGGAAAAATGGTTACCTTTTCGTAACCGTTGTTCTTTGAGATGTGTTGCTCATGTCCATTCCATTACCCACCCTCCTGCCCCTCTGTTGGAGTTGTCGGCAAGAAGGAACGGAGAGGGTGTAGAGCAGGGGGCACCTGATATACCAACGCATGAGCACAGCACTCAAGGGGGTGCCACAGCTAGGAATACCACTAAGGCAAAAATATCTGACGACCGTGCTCGTGGGCACGCACACACCTAGATTGGAATGGACATGAGCAACGCATCTCGAAGAACAAGTTATGAAAAGGTAGGTAACCGTTTTATTTTGCCCAAGTTCAGTAGCCAAAGAGATCTTTGGTGAGAAACCATAGAGATGAAAGGTATCAAGTATATTGTAACATCATGTTGGCTCATAACATTTTAATTCAGGCATATAGATAAAGCTGTCTATCAGGCTTATACATTTAATTATTTCTCTGTCCTCTGACTGCCTCAGAACTCTGTATTCAGAGCAGCCTAGTGAGATTGTCCTGTGAGCAAATAGATCTGGTCCTGGGGTTCCTGTTTTGTCTCTAATTAACCTGGAGGTCAGAATCATGTTAAGAGTGTTCACATCCTAACTACTCAGCACCTTGGGCTAAGCACCTACAGCTTGGTTTAAGCACCTACAGCTTGTGGTACTTGCAATCTCCCACACGGTTCCTCCTAAGCTAATTCCATTAGGAAAGAGCTTAAAGCTCTAGAAGCCTTATATTTCATGAGTCTTGTTATGGGTATGATGCACTGGTAATGGAAAAAGAAAAGCCATTTCCAAGAGACCTCTGGAAACTGCCACCATTTTCTCAAATGGTTTCTCATTCTGTACCATTTTAAGCATGTAATTATTCATCTTCTAGAAGAAAAGCCAAATGCTCACATGAACATGCTACTTGGGCAGGCCTACCTTTTATTAGAAATACTAAATACTAATGATCAGAGCTGGGCAGAGAGCACTTTTCTGCCAGGGCTTTGTAGAATAGTCTGGGCTTCTTTTCTCACCTGGTATGTCACTATAGGTTGAATCTGGACACTTCTGTAGACACGATGTTTGAGAGCTGGGTTCCTCATGTTTTTAGTCAAATAGCTTCTAGTTTGTATCTCAGAATAAAACCAGCCCCTATCACTATGGCTACAGAGGTCCCTGTGGCAGCAGAGCTGCTGCAGTTCTGAGCAAAGGGAGACTGGATTTGGAAGGTGCACATTGCTTGCATGGTATTGAGGCCAGCTTCATAGGGCTTTTTGTGTTGCAGTATGTAGGAGGCAAGAACAGGGAACGGTGAAGGCAGGACCAGAAGACTTCGTGCTGCATGGATCCTCCAGTCCTCACTTCCCATCCTACTGCAGTGATGTAGGATCTGCAGAGACCCTTGGATTAAGTAGCGTCTCTGAAACAGCTCCATAGCCAGACCATGACCTGATGGGAAGGGTTCCTTCTCTCCCAGCTCCCTACAGACATACACAGTCCAGTTCTCTCTGGGCTCTGCATGCGTACATTTGCTTTTACTTGTAACATATGGTATAAGGAAGTTTTACAAGGTGGAATTACCAGTGCCATAGTTATGTGGCTTTGTTTTATATTAATATTACGCTGCATAAACTTTTAGTCTTGCATATCAAAATTAGAATTTTCTAATCTTTTGCTGGAGTAATATTTCCTAATCCAAAAATAATGATTTGAGTACTTATTAGATGTGAGAAAAGACTTTGGGAACTGGGATCTAAGCAGGGCCAGCAAATAATTCTGAGCAGTTCATTCTAGTATCAAGTCCGTCTTCCTCTCAGGAAATAGTCTGCAAATTGCATTCCATTGTATTATGAGCATGGGAATTTAGTGACTAAAACTAAAATGTTAACTGGAATAAAATGTGTTCATGTTTGTGTGTGCACTCAGCTGAGGGCTCCTCACCCAGATGCATTTAGGTTCTAGTGTTAGCCTATTACAGACATCATTTTGCACTCCTAGGACTTTCTCTCCTTTCTTCCAAATCATAGGCTGCTGCTGGTGGTTTCAGATGGAAAGGAAAGATGGCCTTGTGGTCAAGGTTGTAGACTAAGGATATGTCTACACTGCAAAAAAAAAAACAACAACATCATGACAGTAAGTGTCAGACCCCAGGTCAATTAACTTGGGCTTGCAGGGATCACACTACAGGGCTAAAAATCACAGTGTAAATGTGCAGGCCGTGGCTCCTCGCCAGGTTTCAGAGCCCACGTTCTATCCTGAGCCTGAATGTCTACACCACTATATTTAGCTCCGTAGCATGAGCCTGAGTCAGTTGACCCGGGCCCTGAGACTTGAGGCCGACGGTCTTTTCTTTGCCATGTAGACGTACCCTGAAACTCCAGAACCTGGGTTCAATTCCTGCGCTGCCACAGACATCCTGTGTGACCTTGGACACGTCACTTAGTCTCTCCATGCCTTAGTTTCTTATCTGCAAAATGGGGATAATTCCCTAACGTACAGAGATGTTCTCAGGATAAATACATGAATAATTGTAAGGCACTCAGACTCTGTGGTGATGAGAACTGTGTAAGTATCTAAAATAGATTAAAGGTTTTTTTTTTCTTTAAATAAAAGGTACTTTCTGCAGGGTGAATGGCAGATTCCCAAGACAGATTTCAGGATTGTTCCAAGCCAAAATGTCTATTTACTGTGAAGAATATATTTTCACACAAGTTATATTACTTCCCCAAAATATGGTTTTAGTCCCACTAACAAAGTTCACTGCCCACTAAGAAATGAACAGTGTGTGCTAAATTCATTCACTTTAACCTTCACAGCCTCTAGGATCCTAGTGGCAGAAGGGCCTTGAGATATTCATTGTTGTGACTGTCCCTCTATGGTGTACAAGGTGTAGGAGAGGACGCAGGGAGCCTTCTCCCCACACTCTGCTCCCAGTCTGCTCCACCTTAACAGAGCTAGTTACTCAGGAGGGGAGAGGGATGACGGGAGAATGGGGCCATTCCCATGCTTCCCGTCCTTCATACTGCCAGATGAACTAAACCAGTGTAGGGAGAGAATGCATACTGAACCTTTCCAAGTACATCACTGTTGCTTCTGCATCACACGTTCCCTCACAGCCCCAAGGGCTCTCACTGCAATAGATCATTCTGTATGTATCCTTGGCTGGGTAGGCCATGTCTTAATTCCACAGTCTGGCCATAAGGATGACACAAAGCCCAAGAAATAGGTTTTAATCTGCAAAACTAAATGGGGATTGAAGAATGGAGTCCCTGATAGTGCCTGATATGCTATTTCTTTTGGAGACCTTAATGTCTAATCAGTACGGTATTTAAAATCTAATTGTGATGCTTTTTGTGTTAAGCCTTATATATGAGCTGTGCTAGAATATGATTTAGAATGATTACAGAAATCTAGTGTGGCTCAGTGATATTAAATAGTATAGTAATTTAACATGTAAAGCCATTCTTGGGTTAAAAAATGAATCTTATGAAAGGAGATTATAAATTCTTTATCACATGTTGTTTATGTGATCAACAGTTAACAATTTAAGACAGTATTATTCAGGGAAAAAGAAGATTTGTTTCAGTTACTGACATAAACATCTCCTCATAATAGTGGCTTTTCATTTACTGCATTGCAATGTACCATAAGCTTTAAGGCACAACGGATTCTTTGTGTATCTCAATTGTGCTTGTCCAGAGTGATGTCAGTCAATTTTTGACCTATACAGTCTGGTGTTATTCTCATCAATCAATAATAGATTTTTTTCCCCCTGGCCGTTCAGGAGTATGCCAATAAAATCCTTGAAAATGATCATGTTCTTTTATGGTGTCTTCCTCTGGGAAGTACAAGGTAATTTACCCTAGTGGAAATTCCAGTGGAGTCCATTAGGATCCTTCAGCTGGTTTCCACTGGCTTTTATTGTTCTCTTGATTTCTACTGGCCACTGTTTGTTTCAGTTAGAGGGCCACTAGCCCTAGGAATTAGTAGACCAACAGATCCATTTCTCGGTTTCAAAACCTAGTTGGCCATCTGGAGTCAGGCGAACACTTTTTCAGCTTTTATTTCCAGTAGCATAAATAAATGTTAACATTTATATAGCACTTCCTAGTATAAAGCAATGAACACCAGTTTAGAGTGAAGTGACTTAAGTTTTTGTCATTATTCTAACTTTGTTAGCGGCAAATTCTGCCCCATCGTCTACCCCAGGAGTGCCAAAGACCCAATAAGACTCTGAATTGATGCAGTTCTATTGCATACAATAGGTGAGATGATACAAAGAGTCCCTCTTGTGCACTGTTGTACTATATTCTATGTACACCACTGCACCACCATGGAAGGAGATGTGAGGGATGGGCCAGGGCCAAGGCTTGTGCAAGATAAGGGTCAAATTGTGCCTGCGAGTGTACAAGGAGCCTTCCCTGTGATACCCTTACAGAGCAGTCGGACACCTTTTCAGTCACTTCGCTTGGCATAGCACAAGGGCTGCCCCTGCTGTGCAACCCTCCTATCATATTTACTCTTTTCGTATAGCACTCAAGTCACCTTGCTGCCATGGAGACAATAAAGAAATGCATATAATAGATTAACCCTTTATGGAAATTATCTTTGTTCTGAAATTGCCATTTCCAGATTACTTTTTTTTATAAAAATCTAATATTGGTTTGAAAATTACAACACTTTTATAGTTTTTGCTATATTTTCAGTAAAATGGTGGTTCTGTAAACCTGTAATGCTGTCACCATAATTCTACAGGCACAATATTTAACTTAAGCAACATAAAAGTGGAATTTCACATGATTCCCTTCCTTCTCCCTCATTATAATTTCTTTTCTCTGTTCACAAGGTCCCTGTGTCACTGCCACCAGACTACCCCTCCAGGACTCTTTTCAGAGCCCATCACTGGCATTGTTCTTCTTGTTGTACCAGAAGGATTGCGGCACAGTTGTGTCAGGTTTAACACTCCATACCCTTCTGGCCCAAAAGATGAGACCAAAACCAGTAATCAAGGTCTCCTGTGAGGACTCCTATGAAATAGTGCACAGCTCAACAATTAGGTCACCAGGCAGGCCATCCAGACAACTTCTTTAAGAACTTTTGTTTTTAATGTTGATGTGTTGTTTAAATTCTTAAAAATGCTTATTCTTCATGTGAAGAGAAGCTGAGCCTTACAATTAATTTTTATTTCCCTGTGTAAGTACATCTTTGCATTGTGCAGATTATTAAACATAGAGCAGATCATAATTTGTAGACATCTTTTCATTTTTTGAAAATGCTATAATAACCTTTTGCCAATAAATTTCAGCCTATAGATTGTTCGTGAATTGTTATTGTGAAAAGTCATTTAAGTGTTTAGTATTCTAAATTCACTTTTGGAGCTGTGTGATTGGTAACCTATGCCACGTGGTATTTATTGCTTTCTATTCTGATTGGATACTTTCACCTTCATAAACTACATCTGCCAAAAACAAATTGAGTTTACTCACAAAAGAAATGTTGTATGGTAATTAAGTGAAAACAGATCCAAAATTCACGTTCTGGAAACATCTTCATTGAAAGTGAACAGAAAAATATGTGAACATAGCTGAATCAGAATGGTTCACAAAAGAGAAAATGTTGGCAAATTATTTCTCCCATTGTTCACTCTGATCTAAACACAGACATCCTTATTGAACAAAAATATGGTAAATCAGTAAATATCCCTCCCATAGCACTTTTCATTTTCAAAGTCCTTCACAAACATTAATTAATTTTATAATAAATAAGAATGAATAAATAAAAAGCTGAACTGCTTCAAGAATTATTTTAATTATAATTTTGTTTGTCTTTTCAACACAATCTAAATACAAAAGGAGAATTCATTTTTAAACTAACTTAAAGGTTCAAAGAGCAGTCTGTCTCACCACAGTAATATACTGCCAGCGTAAGGCACGTGGGAACTAATGTTCATATGCTGATGCTTTCAAGTCTTTAACCTTTAAAAATTACTAAAAGCGGAAACTACTTGGAAATTAATTTCAGCATTCCTTTTTCTTCATTATTCAAGAAAACACACCTGACTTGGTTTGTAGAACAAATTTTACCTTCACCTTATCTTCTTGCAGTGGAAAGATACACACACTATTGGCTAACCAGCTCTGTACTCAGTATACATGCTGCAGTAGGCTTGGACTATTTTGTAGACTTTCAGATGTACAATAAGTAATACAGATCATATGATTTAATGTAGCATTGTACAGTACAGAGTCTTTCAACATTTTTTTTCAGAAATCCTGGGAGGTTCTTCTTGTATCTCAATCAAAGATTATCTACTCACTGTACCAATGTTTAATATGGAATCACTTTCTAATGTCTAGCACAAGCAGTGCAAATATCAGAGAAGACAGCATTAAGCATTACAATCTTTATTAGCTTTGGAGTGAAGTCAACTTATGTAGTAAATTTTTTTAAGAATGACAACAACTGAACTTACCCAAGCCATAGGTCTGGAGCGTACCAGACATCTAAATTACAACCTGCCAACGTGGGATGGAAATTTTTGTTTCCTTTCTGTAGACTGGCTAATTTACATTTTGGCACATATCTGTGTAAAATGACTTCCAGATGATAATTGCCAGTCTGGTGTTCTGTATCGATTAAATTCAGTAAGCAGACCCACCTCCACCTTTTCCATGAACTACCTTAAAATGTATACATAATGAAGACAGTGACTTCAAAGTCTTTAGGAAATCAATACTAAGTAAAGGCCCTATTCTTAAAGAAAAAATGGACAGCAATGTAACTATGTTTAAGAAACAAATAACAAACCACAAAAGCAAGAATATTCAAAATGAAGACTGCCTCTCTGTTGTGTTCAGATATTTCAGAGATCTCTAACAGTTGTCTAATATTGCATGCTATATGTGCTTCAAAAATAGCTAAGCACAGTGGGATAAGTTGACGCCTCAGCCAGAAAGCTGGACCCAGAGAAATCATGAGAGGGCCAGGGCGAGCTACCCTGGCCAGGTTGTTCCCAGAAGAGATGCTGTGGGAATTCCCACTGAGAAGAGTGCACTCCAGTTGAAAGGGCTCGGGTGTCTGTCCTTGTACGAGAACAGGAGAAGACTGTACTGGAGAGCCAGGGCTCAGTGAGGAACGGTGGGGCTGCACTGGAGAGCTGGGGTGTGGTAAGGGGCACCAGGGTGGCCCTGGAGAGCTAGGATGTGGTGAGGGGCACTGGGGCTGTACGGTGCATATATTGTTTGGACTATCCTGGGGAAATTTTAGACTATGATAGGGGAACTTTTGTAATAAATGAACCCCACAAGGGCTATATTTATACTTGATCATAGGCTTTGTACTATTATTGGGGAACCTGAAGAAGGGAAACTGAGGCAGGTGTGTCTATCATGCTGCAGCCTGGCACAGGAGGGCACTCCTGGTGGGGGCCGCACTTCTTTCACCTAGATTTCCAAAAATTAATGCAAAAAGTGGGATCTTTGAACCCTGGGGCAAATAACAAGAGGATATAGGTGGCATGCCATTATTAGCTGACTACATCAACTACAATGTGACTTAGGTTCCCCAGCTTCTTGACTACAATGACACACAGGTTCCCAAGTCACATGGGCGCTTAAGTCACTTGTGTCTTTATGCATGTGAAGTGAATTTCATCTTTGCTCCCTGGGATGGTTACGGTCGAAGCATTTGGGGAGCTCTGCCTGGTAGAGAGGAACTAGATAGGCCTTTCATGAGTTTTACATTAACAAAAAGGCTTTAAAAATTGAAGAATACAGATGTGTGATAGGATGAGGTACTGGTATTATATGTGGATGATGAAGTACTTTCCAGTTCATTAGTAACTGAGGAGGATGTTAAACAACATCTACTTGGGAGAAACATTTTTAAGTCAACAGGCCTGGATAACTTGCATCTAGAAGTCCTAAAATAACTGGCTGAGAAGATCTCTGGCCCGCTAATATTAATTTTTAACAAATCTTGGCATATGAGGGAAATTCCAGAAGACTGGAAGAGTGCTAATGTTGTGCCAATATTCAAAAAGGGCAAGTAGGATGACCAGTTAGCCTGACATCAGTCCCAGTCAAAATAATAGAAAAGCTGATGGAATTTAACTTATAAAGATTTAAAAGGTGAGAATATAATTTATGCCTGTCAAATGATTTTATGGAAAACAGATCTTGTCAAACAACCTTTTGAAAGGGGTTTGACTCAGTGACACACGACATTCTGATTTTTAAAATGGGCACTATATGCTATTGGCAGAGCATGCAATAAATGGATAAAGCACTGGGTTATCAGGCAGATCTCAAAAAGTAGTCCACCATGGGGAATAATCATCAAATGGGGATGTTCATAGTTGGGTTCCTCAAGGATCAGTATTAGGCCTGACACTATTCAACATTTTCGTCAATGATTTGGAAGTAAATATAAAATCATTGCTCATAAAATTTGTGATGACACATAGATTGACAGAATGGTAATGATGGGGACTGGGCACTCATACAGAGCAATCTGGATCACTTGATGAGCTGGGTCCATTCAAACACAACATCTTTTAAAACAGGTAGGAACAAGGAATGCAGATCATATCTGCAGTATGGGTCACTGTATCCTGGAAAGCAGTGACTCTGAAAAGGATTTAAGGGTCATAGTAGACAAGCAACGGAATATGAGCTCTCAGTGCAGTGCTGAGATAATAAAGGGCTAATGCGATCCTTGGATATATAAATGAGAGTAGCGAGTAAGAGTAGGGAGATGATTTTTACTTCAGTATATGGCATTGGTGAGAACAGTGCTGGAACACTGCATCCAGGTCTGGTGTCCATATTTTAAAAAGGATGTTGAAAAATTCCGAGCACTGCATTGTGTGGTGACAGACATGGTTCCAGGTCTCGAATAGTATAGGGCTCCCCACATCTCATCTCCCTACCTCTGATTTGGATGAGGCGAATGGGTTGGGACTTTGACTTTCTGTCAGGGTGTCTGGGCAGTCCTGGAGGTATAAAGGGGCACTGTCTTCATACCCAGCCTCAGCTTTGTAAAACCCAGAGCCTTTGGCATCAAGTTACATTCTACACTGGAATGGTTCCAACAGGTAGTTCAGAGAGTAATTTCTCATTGGCTAATAGTTTTTAATAAAGTTGCGGCCTCCTCATTTAACCATGCTCTGGCATGTGTTTCTCATTGTTTCCACATCAGTGACTGGAAGCTGAAGTCAAACAAATTCAAATTAAAAATTTGGCACCAATTTTTAACAGTCAGGGTGATTAACCACTGGAACAAACTACCCGGGGAAGTTGCGGATTCTCCATATCCTATGTCTTCAAATCAGTTATATTCTTTAGCTAAACTGAAGTTATGCTTTAGTTGAGCACAAGTTATTGGGCTCAATACAGGGGTAACTGGGTGACATATAATGGTACATACAGGTGGTCAGATTATGGGATCTAATGGTCCCTTCTAGCCTTAAAGTCAGTCAGTGTATGAATTTGTTTAAACTTGATAAACAGTCAGAAGAAAGTGCCTTCTGTAGCAGGCATGTTTTTTTTATAAAACTTCCCCCTCCAAGTCCTCATGTTGGTGAGCATGTTTCAAGAAGGTGATCTGTAGCTTGAAGTAATATATGTACCACATATTACTGCTGATAAATATCAGTTAAACAAAACAGATTGACATGCTACAATAAATAGTGGATGGAGGATTTATTTTTGTTGTTTGCTGATGGAGACAATCAATAGGTAAAACCTATGCAAATGTGCGGAGTTCAAGTGAGGGCTACCCTGAGCAGGACTTAAGTTATGCACCCGCCTTTGTGCCAAATTTTTCAGTTTTTCTTCTTTAATGAATACATGTATTTTGTGCATTGGAGCATAGCACAGGCGCTTTTGGATGGCAGACTCTTCGAGAAAGAGGAAGAGAGTTTTAATCACAAAAGCAGAAACTTCACTCAGAAGTGATTCTACACTTTGTTCCATTTGTAAATGGTGCATATCGCCTTTTGTGAAACAGAAACCATGGTTTGATTCGTGATAGCGCTTCATGGATTCTTTACTTGGGTCTTTTTCAGTCTACAATAATGCACATGAAAAGAGGAGATTCAACGTAATTCTACCCAACGGCTAGTGTAAGATCTCTTCCAATCAAGTTCTCTAAGCATATCCTTTTGGTTGAGCTTTAAGCAGCTTTTAAAATAACAGCATTAGCTCCTACATTGAGGGTTTCAGTAAATGAAGGTGCATCAGAAAGGAGGAGTGACTTAATACCAAGAAACTAAAAAATATTGCAACATATTTTAATGGGCATATCAGACTTGTAAACTAAATAGGTTATTGGAGAACTAGCTCCAGATTCTGAAATGAACTTTAGAGTTCATTGAAAAAAGAAAAAAGCGTAATTGAAATTCATGATGCCAGTTTGGTTTTCGTTGCAGAGATTTATCATTGAAAGCCATATTGCTTCCCCCTGCTCTTTTATTTAAAACTCTTCAATGCATTGTTTTTAAGGTCCATTTCTTTTACAAGCCTTTCCTTTCAGCTTGTTCAAGAATCAGGTCTTACGAACATCTGTTTGTGGCTAAAATCAGGCAGGACCCGGCCTGTATCCTGCCTCTCTGCCCCGCTTTTGTTTCCACAAGCCATTGTTTCCGATTTCATGCTATCAGAGGGGCTGCATGTTTTCCTGCGTGAAGTTGTCAGAGAGATAAAAGCTCCGGAGCAGGGTCACATTTAGAGGGATGGGCATGAAAAATTGGTAAAATGTATCTTGAAGCCCACCCACAAGACTGTTCCTTGAAGCAGTTCAGAAATAGAAAGCAGAATTATTATTTTAACGCTGTGCAAATTCCAAAGTGAAAAATCAACAGTGTTGTAGAAAGTTTATAACTAACAGAAGTCTCTAGTACCTCTTAGGCAGATTTCTGTTCAGTTGTCTTTTTCCTCCTGTATTTAGTAAAAACAGCCAGTTGGAGTTTTAGAAAAAAAGATACCATCGTCTTCATTGTTGTGTGTGCCCGTATCTTTTCAGTGTGAGAATGAAGCTCCAAAAGATTTAAAACAAGTACTAGACCTTTCAACCATCACCATACTCTAAAGATGGTAGAAACATTAGCACACAATGCTAGTGACAGGTGTGGAGTATCCAATACTGTACTAGGCAAGATCTCCAAAGAAGAAGGTAATGGTGAATGGACAAGGGACAGTGCAGCTTAATTAACTTAATGGAATACATTTTCAAAGCAAGGCACACGGTGCTATGCTTGCAACTCCGGTTATGGTTAACAATGTTGATGAGATAGTGTAAAAACATGAGCTGGGCGTCAGGGCCCCTGTGTGCTACTTTGAACATTTATCCTTTGTTTCTTTTGAATTCTAAATATGGTACCTTACTTTCAAAGGATTTTAAATTAATGCATTTGAAAAAAGCCAATTGCAGTTGCACAATGTGGCCAACTTGGATAGAGTTTAATACCTTGTTCTCTCACAGCTACATCTTTAGCAGAGTAAAAAGAAGGAATCAAACATGTCAATAGCAAAATTCCCACTGTCCACTGATTAATGTCAATGTTACTAAAGCATCATCCAAGAAGATTCAAGCACCCGACAGAATAACTGTATTCATTTAGGTATTGAATAGATACAAAATTAAGAAAATACATTCAGTTGGTTCTGTATTAGGTCTGTGATTATCTGAGACAACAGGTGCTGCTTTGGGCTCTAGTGATGAGAGGTATGTACAATTCATGACAACAAAACAATCATGATATATAACTCATGTTTGTTTTTCATAGGCAACTGATGGATCAGGAATCCAGAGACAGTCATTATCTTACTATAGCAATGATTCCAAGCTAGAATGATGTGAATTGTATTGAGCAGTCTAGCACTGGAACTTAACTCTAAGGAGGTAATTTTTTTCAGTAGCTCCTTTTCAAATGTTAAGTCAGCTCTTCACACTTCTTTAAAAATGCGGAGAGGTCATAATCTGGATTTTAGCTGAGTAACCTAGATATGCCATTTAATTTTTTTATAAAGCAATGTTTTGGTTATAGAAATGCAAAAAAAGCATTCAAAATAGGGGTACACCTGTGCATAGATTATTTTGTACATCTTCAAGTGAAAAAAATATTTTAAACTGTTTTTTAAGTAAAATAATTTTCTGGACTAAGAACCTGTATGGTATATTTTCACACCAGACCTTGTCTGTGAACAGAAAAACAAGATTTATTTTAAAACACTGCACAGCATTTAGCAATTGACAGTGCTAGTACTGTAGATAACACTAAATATGTAGCAATTAGGTGAATACATTTTTAATGAGGATATTATTTATTGGTATTTATTGTTTAATATTGTGGTAGTGTTTAGAGGCCCCAGTCAGGGAGCAGGGCCCCATTGTGCTAGGAACTGGACGCACATATATATGCACATATGTCATGCCATACCAAAGCACATAAAGTCCTGTAGTACTTCCTGGGATTTTGCCTAAAGACTGTAAGATTGGGCTGAATGCCATTGTCTTAGTCTGTGATAGGTTTTCATTGTATTTTATGAAAACTACATATACTCATTTAACAAAAGGCTGCCAGTAGATTAATGGCAGATAATATGCATTTAATTTTCAGCCCAAAATTTGATGTGTACAATTATATGCCTTCTTAGTGCAAGCAGCAAAGCATGTGCACCCTCAAGCTGGAGGATGTACTTGCACATGTGACTATATAAGTGTCTATCTAGCTCTGCGTGCACACAAAATAGGCATGCAATTACATAATCAGTTTCAGGCTAAAGTCAGGCTCTATGCATTTCTTTATTCATTTGTACACTAATAAACATGCATTAATCATTACAGCAAGAGCTTTGAGGGGCATTTCAACCTCTATTCGGAATACTTATTTATTTGTTGACAGTTTTTTTCCTGCAGATAATTTGCCTTCGTCTGATGAAGTGTGAATTCTTTTTGAGGCTGTAGAATTTCTGTGCCAGCAATTCTCTTTGACATACCTGCCTGACTTTCTCGGGTGCAAGAATTTGCTTTGTTTTGTTTTGTTTTATCTTGAAAGGGAAAAGAGAAAAGGCTACAGTAAAAATTAATTGTGCATCTTAAAATCCATTACTAAAAATAAGTGAAAAAGACCTCTCTTGAGGAACTACAGAAGTTATTACAGCTTTCACTTCTTGTAGAGTATGAAAAAGCTTTCTGTATGTTAAACAGTCTTGTGGACATCTGGCATGATTGGTTTTAATCTGCTGACTAAAAAGTCAGGATTAAATCTTGCTTTACACCTCTTTGTATTGCAGTCAGTAAAGTGACAGAGCTGCTCTGAAACAATGACACTACTTATTCCACCCAATATGCCATGTGGTAGATCACCCCCTTTTTCAGCACCACTTCTCTGCAAAGACAATGAAGCATCTGGTGGGGTTTTCCTGTGTCCAAGATATTTTTTGTCAGTAATTTCACTCAGCCAGTCTGCTTAGTTCTCCCCTGGTGCTAGTTTTTGAGACAGGGTGTGCCAAACCCAGTGGCAAGAGGTCAAGAGGCCAAAGTGATGAATTTTTATGTGCCTGTTCCTTGTGTTTCTGCTCAGTCATGATTCTTTGCGCTCTGTGCTGCTTCTGAAAGGGAGCCACAGTGGGCAATTTGTCCTCCTGGTCTGGAGAGAATGGGGAGGCAGATGAGTTAAAATGGCATGTATGACTTCGAACAGAGAAGCACACAAATGTTTTCTTATGGTGAAACAGAATACTCCTGTCACTATTCAGCACAAGAGGTACTTGGAGATTTGTAGCCTGTTGGCTTTCGATCAAGTGACAAATGAATTTAGCAGCACTTAAAGATATAGAGGCAGAATAGCACTTCAGCAACTAGTCCCCAGCTGTTAATGTTAACATTATGTTGCATTAACACATTTCAAGCTGAATTATTTCCCCTATCTATAACCATGATTTTTTTTGTCCCAGCTCTCTGTGCACCTATGTTGCATACCTCGCAGTGTTTGAGTCCGGTTTTGCATCAGTGAAATGTTTTTAATCTGCATTTAATAAATTATGAAAAATGTGCTTTTTGGTTTCTTGTCCTACTTGGGCCCTCTGTTCCCCTCCCATATCAGATAGCATGGTAGAGAACACTGATCAGAAAAGATTAACAGGAGTATGTGAGTTGCATTTGTGCCACGTCATTCCATCTTCTGGCAGCAGTGCTGTGCAATCTCTGATGTTGCTGTTTAAGCTGGGGAGCTGCATTCATTGTTGAGTTAAACCCCACTGTGTTCCTGTCAGGTGGTGTGAAAATACTCTTCCTCCAAATTCCTCTCTCTGTCTACCTCTGCTCACCCATGGCAGCATGATGGGCTCAGTGGCTGTATTGCCATACACTCCTGGCCAATGACAGAGCTCTTGATGGAGGCCACAGACCATCGAGGGATACCTAATATTGCTCTAAGCACCATTTACAGTTCCTTCATTCCTACATGGACTGAAGTCCTCTGAGGGAGGGAACAAAGCTACTTAAAGATGGTGTAGAAGAGTCAATAGGGAAAACATCCTGCCTAACCTCCTTTCCCGCTCCATGTTGTTGCCCCTCTTGTCCCACAGCTTCTTTTTCCATGATTTGCTCTCCTCTACTCTGTGCAGCATTTTATTTGTAAATACCTGTCATACACAATATGACCTACATTTTATTTACAAATGGTGCTTTTCATTCCTTTTATTCCAAAATACTTTTAAAAAAAATGTGTTTAGTCCTCATGAAAGTTAGGAATTCAGCACTGGCTTGAATTCGGTTTAATTTGCTTAGCAAGGATCTAAACACAGCTCCAGCAACGTGCCTTGGTGTTGACCTGCAATAATCCTACACTTACTTCTGAACCTTTCTTGAGTGGAGTATGCTATCATACCAAATTGTGTGGCAGCTTTTATAATGCTAATAATTGTACACTAAGATGATACCACCAATGACTAGGGATGAGCAAGTTCATGTTTTCTTACTCTGAATTACTCTGACATCATTGGCTGGAAAGTATGACTTGAATTCATAGATTATTGAGTTCATATTCCATGTACTATTTTAAAAATGGAATAAAAGAATGAATGGCGAGGAAGGAGAAGACAGGAAGTCCTGTGAGAACTGGAGTGGAGATTGGGCAGAATGAAAAACAAATTCAGGGAAACTAGATGAAGAGAAGCGGGGGTGGGGAATGTTAATGCAAAAATAAATACAGCACATATAACACGTACATTAGGGCACCTACTTTGCCAGATTAGCTTTTTGGGTCATTCTCTCTTCTATTCCTAATCTCACATAGCACCGGCTTCCTTGTAAGGTAGAAATCCTCCTTTTTCCCCATTTGAGTCTTTTCTGAAAAATGTAAATTTAAACTCCTCAAAAAATTATTTGGCTAACACAAAAATAGTAAGGCTCCCAAACCCCTAAATTCCACAAAGCTCTGCCATTAGCACTTGTTACCTGGGCATAATTTGAACGCAGGATCCAGAAGTAGATGGTTTAGTACACTAACTCGCAGTGCATCATGTAGTCCTCGAAAAAACATATTTTCGACAATTAGAAGTAAAAAAATTTCTTTCTGCCAAACAACCTTGTTAGTTTTTTTGTAAATAAATAAATGCCTTTAGTTACAAGCATGATAAACCTTTATCTTGTAGTGGAAAAATGTTGCTACAGTTGAGAGAAAAATATTTTGTTGGAATATGCAGAATATCCAAGCTGGTGCTAGTATCAATGTAGTAAATAATATAGGTGGATGACATAAGTTCTGAAACTCATGTAACGAGACAGAAAATAAAACTGTTTGTCCTGAGCATACCACGTATCACAAGCTATCCCCAAGAAATGTATTTCCTGCTTGCAGTGGTGGATCATTTCGTTTGGTAAAGCATTTCTGTTAATGGTAATAGGTTTGGAAAATGTCATGTCCTGCTGTTCATATGTCACTGGGATTAGCCTCACCCTTCAGGTGCTACTTGACATCTGACGTTGTGGTAAATTTGTAGTAAGATTAAAAAAGTAGTTAGGGTCATGGAATTGTACAAGCACAAATCTGTAGTCGGGCTAAGAGCTCTTTTTGACTAGTCTCTTCAAATGTACAGATGAACATATAGATATCTTTTTACTCTTATCTGTTATGTTAGGAACAGAGATGAACCAAAAGAGTTGATGTCTCACATAACGTAAAGTATTACCCGGGTGTGACTCCACTGAGATCAGTGAGGTTATCCCAGGAGTAAATTTAGGCTATGATGTTTGTTTTTAGTTTGTACAAACAGGTAAATTGAGTACTTTGCTGCCTAAAGCCTGCCAGATCATATTGTTTGGCACACTTTCTGACTTTGAAGAGCAAAAACACCTAGTGTGCCATGCCAACTTTCAAAAAGGTATCCTATCAATTTATCAATCCTATCAATTTATATACTTCATAGGATGTTAATTTTATTTATAGTAAATAAACTTAATTTCCCTTGTGCTAATTCCCATTTTAGGTGTAGGTGCTCATCTGCCTTGGGGTTTCTAGTAGGAAATCCCTTCCTCCAGCTGACTGCAGTGCCAATTCAGGAAAGCACTTACACACATTTTATTAACTGCAACAGGAATGCTTCTAATTGTTCATAATGACTGCTAAAACTTCCATAGTGGTAGGCCAGGTTAGTGGGGAAAAGGAGGAACTAATCCTTATAAGGCTCATCAGGAAGGTGTAGTTGGATGAGCTCAGTAGTAACTTTATTTTGGACTTCACTGAGGAAGATACAAGTATCTTAATCCTTATTATGTGTGTAATACTTTCCATTTTCTTAGTACTTTGCAAACATTACTTAATCTTTTTACTACCTTTTTGAGCAAGTATCATCCATATTTTGCAGATGAGAAAACACAGGCAGATCTATGTAATGTACCCAAGGTCAGAGAGGACGTATGTGTAAGAATTAGGATGAATTTAGCAGTTCCTGGCTCCCTGTGCCATGCGTAGTCCACTAGTTTACACCTTTCTCAAATGAGCCCCAAGATAAATGAAAAAACAAAACTGGAGTCATTTATTACATAGAATGGCAAAAAGCAGCTTACAGCATCAGCATCCTAAATGCCAGTTCAGCTTATGTTGTAAGGAGAACTGCTCACTGTGGAGGGATATGCAGAGTTGCATATTGGTTCCATATACAAACAAGGCAAAATTACTTACCTACAATTTTTACAGAATGTTAAACCTTGTCTTCCTATTTGTCCAGAAAGAACCAAAATTAACTTTATCCAAACTCATAACCTGGTTGTTAAAATGTGTAAAAATTCTTTAGTTTCCCCATACGCTTTAGGTACGATCTCAATTGTCTATAACTGTGCAGGCATCAGTAATCTTTTTCCAGGAGTCTTTGATCTGATATGGGTTTTAATTTCACAAGTGTTTCTCCTTCAAGCTTTCTGTATTTCTGTTGGTCTTTAGACCAAGTTTTCAATCCCTTCATATATTGTATTATCCAACGATCAAGGGAAGCTATTTGTGTGGCCTCTTCTGGAAAAGGACTTGCTTTCTTACCAAGCCCAAGCCAAATATTTCAGAGACCTAAACTAAATTTTAAGATGGGGAGCTATAACTATTTCTCCAATTCCAAGTCCAATGATATAGCTGTAATTGAAGAATGCATATTCCAAAATTGAATGCCGCTGAAGTGTCAGACAGAAAACAACAGCAGTAGAGTTTTTAGGGTTTGTGTCTTAAAAATAGAACACTTAATGTTCAAGTTATTTGGAGAAGTCAGCTGGAAAATTAGCCAGTGATAATTCTTAACACAGTGAATGTTGGTTAACATGTTGGCAATTCAGAAAACTTTATATGGACAGAAAACTAGATATGATGTTCCTGTTTCTAGTCAGTTCACTGTTTATTAAAAATTCATTAATTCAAGAGGAAGCAGTGTTGTCCAGTAGACAGAGCATAGGGCTGTGACTCAGAAGAGTGAGTCCAAGGAATTGCACTTCTCTCTCCTTTGTGATGTGAAGTTTATTCCAGTCAGCGGATGAAAAGTGCTATCTTAATGCTAGGGTAAACAACAAACAAAAATAAAAGGTGTTTTACATTGTCCTACACCCTTCCCCTTGTGGTTAAAAGTAGCTAGTGCAACATTGCCAGCCAGACAGTTTCCTTAGAGTTTCGTGGCCTAACTTCAAAGCTACACAAAACTTCAGGTTCAAACTGTTATTCTTGGGGCCAGTGGGTGAGAGAGTGTAAAAAAGGAAAAAGGGATAGCTTCTAAGGAAAACTGCGTGTGTGTGTGTGTGTGTGTGTGTGTGTAACACACACACAACACATAGTGTGTCAGGCTCAGTCCCTTCTGCTTTGCTTTGTTTTTAAGAGAAGATGTCAGTCCCTCCCCTGCTTACTCTGCAGGCTGGGTGAGAGGAAAGGAAATGACGTTGTAGGTACCTATCCTGTGTCCTATCCAATTCCTGCTTTTCTTTTGGGATGGAAGTTTGCTTGACCCTGACCCCACACAAGTCAACTGTAGATGTCAGTGCTTGTCCCCCAACTATGTCACTTCTGACTGTGGCTTGTAGAGTGTATATCTGTGTATAGTGTTGTTTGCAGCGTAATAGAAGATGATAATTCTATTGAATTGTCCTGTTTCTCCAGTTAAGTTTAAGGGTTTTCTTCTAAATGCTCTCTCGTACTGAATCTGTAAGTTTAGTTCATTTAACTTTTTCTTTAACTTGTAGGAGTTCACATATCAGAGCTGTCTTTAACACTATTTGGCAATGCCACGAATGGGTACTGTGCACATATGAAGTGTCTTCTAGCAATAACTCTCCAGCCCTGCCCTCACACCTCCGCTCATTATCATGTCACTCAACTCACATCACAATGTACACTTAAAATTTAATGAACAAAACAGAAATCTTTAGAAGTATCAAGACAGGTGCTAATTACTTTGCTTTCATGTTGCCTACCTTCCCTACACCCTTCCTTGTCCATGCTATAGTGCAGTAGTGGGCAACCTGCGGGCCATACGCAGCCCATAAGGTTAATCCGCTGGCAGGCCACCAGACTGTTTGTTTCCATTTGCACGGCCGCTCATAGCTCCCAGTGGCCGCGGTTCACCGTTCCCGGCCAATGAAAGCTGCGGGAAGCGGCGGCCAGGCCCACTGTACTGTGTTTATTGCAGGTTCCTTGGGGAAAAGACCTTGTCTTCCTATTTGTCCAGAAAGAACCAAGGACATATTTAGTGATGTATTATTAACAGTGATCTAAAAGGTTCTTAAGAAGAGAATGTTCAAATAGGTTTGAAGCAGAGTGTAATATAAAGAGTTGTACTGGAGTAAGGGGCAAGTCCATATCCCAGCATGCAGCCCAGTCATCTCAGCTGTGCCCCGATGAGATTCATAGAAGGAAATGGAGAGGAATCTTGCTAGTCTGGCACCAAGCCAGTCTCCTCAGCAGACATGTTTGAGATTTTCAAAGTTTAAATTTAGATTTAAAGGGGTATTTTTAGCATAAAAGCTACCATCACTGGCGCTGCTCAAAGAGAGACTTTAAAACTGAAATAAACCTTTAAAAGCTTTAGATACACCAGCAGGCCCTCTGAGACACTACAACACATCCCATGGAAGTCTGTAGGCCAGGACTTCAGTGGTGACATCAAAGGTCCTGTAAGTTGCACCGTGAGGTAAATCGGTCATAAAATTGATGTAAGTGGCAGCACAGTGTAATTTGCACTGATTTGGCATCAAAAAATATACAAACCAGGTATACCTTACATACCAAGGGGACAGAAGGTGATGTAACAGGAAAAGCAACTAATGGGATGGTGTAAAATAAAGCAAGCCTTTGCTTTAGCTTACTTCACACCATCCCCAACACTGATGGGGCCAAAAACTTCAGTGGATGCTGCTGCTGTACCTGCTTATGCCAGGTCTGAATATGGTCCTGATAGATTATAAAATTAGTATGACAGTAATTTCGCATGCTGACTGAATGCCCAAACTGGGCAAGTTAAAGTACTTTGTGACATGCCCATACATATTTGTTTTCCGTCAGATTAGGCCATCATTTATGTCACTGCTGAATTTTGGCCCCTGGAATGTAGAGATTTTGATTTATTTTTTCCTTGTGACTATTTTAGACCTAATCATGTCTCTGAAATGTTCATGCTGTTTCTATTTCTTCCCCGACCCCTCAACTTCCCACACTGGTTGAGTTTAGCCTGAATCAAGGACACTTTGTCCAGCTGAAAATAGGAGTATATTCTTTAGGGTGGATTTTCATTGTCTTGCATTGGGCATTTATTGCTGCAACTTCCATAAATGTTCATATAAGTTATGTGGCTGAATATCTATACACCACAGTGAAAGGTTAACCCTAAATTTCTATTAGAATGGTGTGTGTACAAAAATTAAAACACTAAAATGTTGATTAAACATAAGCTCATATCCAAAAGTTTTAATTGTGTATCACTGACTGGTGAAAAAAGCTAGATCAAACTCTGGCTTTCTCCAGTAAACACTCAGGGTCTGAATCTGATCTCTTTTACTCCACTGAGTTCAGTGAAATTACTCCTGATGTACACCAATATAAGTGAGATCAGAATCAGACCTTCACAGATCAGAAACAGCCTGAACAAGACAGATGTTTCTGTACTCCTGAAGTAGCAAGTCCTCTAGCTCTCAAATTGTTTCAAATACAATTTGCCTCCTATGATAATAAAAAAGCATTTGGTTGTCCTAATTCAATAAATGTCAGGCAGATTTTTTTTCAAGAGCTGTTTCAGGAAAAGTGGCTAAAAGTATTTGTTTCCTAATTGAGATGAGCTATGTATCTCTCTTACATCCTGTCAAAATCTACAAGAGATTTAACTGAAATAAAATTTAGCATCTTAAAAGATTATTTGGTTACTGGTATGTTATTTGGTTCAGTGTCTTAGCCCTTTTTCTCTTCTGTGCCTTGCTATTTCTAAAAAGAAACACTTTTGCTAAACCCATGAAGGTTCCTTGGAAATTACTGAAACTTATTATGAATTATAGTTGCAGTTGTTGCTGGAACTTTTTCATTATAACGAGACACTGAAAACGTTCCAATTATTTTATTTTAGAAGAATTAATAAGTAATAAAACAAAGTTTCCTAAGAAGATTATTTAAATCACATGGGAAAAGTAATACACATATTTAGATTCTTAAGCAGAGATAATAGGAAAGTTTGAATCCATACGTGTTGGACATAGCATTTTTTCAAAATCTTTTTAATTTAAGTAAGTACAGGCATGCAATAAAAGACACAAATCACATATCGGAGTTTGACATAGAACTCTAGAAGGTGACCAGAGAATAGATTTACAAAATAAATGAGAAAAGACTATTGCAGTTTTCAGCAGAGGGTTACACTAATGAGGAAAAAATGGTACGATTTACTGGTTTATGGTATTTTCTGTATATTCAGTGAAGGGTTGCCATGTTTCAATATGCATATGTGTCTATTCTGTTGCTGACAGAATAGTTTTATTTGGCACTGCAGAATACTGTAAAATATTTTAATGCACTGCAGTATGAAGTTAAGCAGAAGAATTGTAAAGGTTGCATTTATTCTGCAAATGAAAAGAAGATTCATTTCCTGAAGACTGCAGAGCAATGGCATACAGAAGTAACTTTATAACTTTGCATAGTGGTAAAATACAGTAAATTCTGAGTAAATTGATTACATCAGAAAAGTTATAGCTGTGTTTTACAGCTCTATATAGATGAATGTCACAAGTATTTTTTATATGTTACTTTGAAGAACCTACAGGAGTCTACCTGTGTGGATAATCCAAGTAAAATTGGAAAAAAGTATGTCTGTATCCTAGCTGAAGGATGAAGACTGAGTGGCAACTCTCCTGCAAGCACTGTAGCAATATTTAACTTGCAAAAGAAAAACAAGTGCCTGAAATTAAAGAAGAAAAAGAAGAAAACTGGATAGAGGCTTTTTGCTATCTGGTTTCCCATCATCTAAAAAGATTCCTTTAAAGAACCGTAGAACATTGAAAAAAACAGCATGTTTTCATAGCATTTTGATTTTTTTAACCACAACAAAAAATCCCTTCATAAGTAGACTTGGCTAAAAAGGCACATGTTCCTGAAAGTTTTCTGCTTGGGTGACTACGACTTTGTAGAAATTGAAAGGAGAGGAAAAAAGGAATGCTCCAGCTTGTATAAGAAATGAACCTTTGCCCAATCACTTTTTGTTTGCAAATAAGGTAACTTTTTGTGTGTGTGAAATTTGAAAGCAATAAGGTATGTGGGTCCTTTCCCTTTATTGGTTCTCAAGAGTCGATCAGATTTTTATTCTTTTAGAGCAGCCTGAAGTTGTGAGATAAAGCAGCTCAGAAAAAAATGTTCTCAAGCAGATGCCTTTAAGAGACAGAAATCATGAATTTCTTGAATTGCAACCACTCTGGGGGTGGCTACAATGACTTTTTGACAGTGACAGTAACTCTGCCTTGTCTTTTTGAGCCCTTCTTTGGCCCATTCACTCCGGAAAGCTGCTTAAGCGCACTTAAGCGCATTAGCATTTGGATGCTAGGGGACCATATTGACCCTCATTTGGAAAGTTTAAATGAGTGAAAGATGGAGCGATTTGTTAGGGCTTTAGAAACCAGCTTTAGAGAGCGGCGGGTTTTCCGCTTTGGTTTGTTCGGGTGCTTGTTCTAATCTGGTGCGCTGTTTAAAGGCAACCAGACTGATTTGTGACACATGAGTCCAAAGGGCTATTTTTTTGGGCTTGACCCGATTAGCTAATCTGTGCTTTGAATTTCAATGGCTGCTATCAGAGGGAGTGCACTTTGGGAATGGCTCACTGTTGGATTACCTCATTGGTAACTGCATACAGACACAGATGGCAAAATGTTAATTACTTGTCAAAAGAGACAAAATGGGATCTAAGGTAAATTGTGGTGATGTGTGGAAAAAGTGATTAGGTCTATGTTAAAAAATTAAATGAAATCAAAACTGCAGCTCCCCGAAGGATTTGGCATGCCACTCTTTCACCGTCCTTTCAGCATGACCTTTACCAGTTTAGTTATAACTTCTTCCCTGTGTTCGCAGAAGCCTGATCCACTGAACAAAAATGGTCTGAAAAATTGTGACCACAAACACCATTTTCGAGGGTATTTTGTGTTACTATAAGCACAGATTTTTTTTCCTCTAGTGAAATTTGTGTTTTTCAAACATTCCAACAGCAGTGTTTGTGCTGCTCTAGATAATGATTGTGCCAGAATTTGCATTATGAGTCCCTCTTGCCAGGGATTTATAATTTAGTGTAGTAACATTTATGAAGGGTGAAAAATTAATATCCAGAGGAAGAAGTTCAGGAGGAAATATTTTTAGCAAAATGAGAAGGGGAAATCAATTAGCAATGTTTAAGTTCATAGGACTGAAGAGAAAGATCAGATTTATTTGTGCTATATTTTTCTTGTGATACACTCAGAAGTCGTCATCGTTTAAAAATGAATTTTTATGGCTTGTTATTATTATTATTTATCAGTATTATGGTAGCATGTAAGGGCTCCAGTCAAAGATCATGGCCTCGTTGTGCTAGGTGCTTTATAAAGAGTAAAAATAAATAAATAAATCTTTAGATATTCAAGGATGTGTTTGGTTATTTTTGTTAGGAAGTACATTTGTTGAGAAGAGCAGTCACTGCAGATGTTCAGCATCTTCTTAAAAATAAATTAATAAGTGTTTTTGCAAATATGCTAAAAATCCCATTACAGTCTTTCTGATACACAGTGCATTTCTAAAATAAGTCCAACATATGTATTTTTTCAGGAAGGAAAGAAGCAAAAAGTAAAATGATAAATGGAATTGATGGTTTTGTGGCTAAAGATAAACTGGATTCTATTTCAGACTCTGCTAGAGACTTTCCAGGTGACTTTGGCCAAGATAATAAGAGGCAAATTCTGTTCTGATATTGGTGAAATCCTGTTTATATCAGATTCCTATGTGGCTTAAACAGATGTTATGCCACATCTGAATTTGGTCTTAGCTTCAGTTTCCCCATCTGTAAAATGGGATAATGATACATTTGTAACTCACAGGGGTATTATGAGAATACATTCACTAAGGATTGTAAAATGCTTTTAGAGCCTCAGATATAGGAGCCTTAGTAACTATAGAAGCAGAAATATTTATTTTATTATTAAATATTATGCAAAACCAAAACTAGTTTTCTGGCCAGCATGAAAAAGAATAAAAATGAACTGCAAGTAAATCCCCACCTTCTTTGTTCTTACTTTAATTCCTGTCTTGTGCACTATTCAGTTAGGAAGTGCTAACAAAATAAATCTCTATGCAAGAAGACATTTCCCGTCAGCTCTCCTAACCCTGCATCATATCTGGGCCCAAATTCAGCAATCTGTCCTGTTTATCAAAGCTTACCCATTTGCTTAACTTCAATAGGGCTTAAGCATATGCTTAAATTTAAACATATGTTTAAGTGCTTTGCTGAATCCTCCAGATTTCCATCTGTAATTGAATGCAACAGAGAAGTCCCTTTCACAATAGGCATACCTAAAGCTAATTAATACAAAGCGTTCTGTAACATTAAAGCTAGTCTATAACCAGACAAATGGACGAGAAATCAAAGACAAATCTGACACTCTGTCTGGAATTCATACTGTTGAACCTAGATAAGTGTTAAATTACAATATATTTTATCCCAAAGCCCTGAGACCCACAAAATATTTAGGAGTACAGTGCCGTCACTTGTTGGGAAGGGTGGTCATACAAGAGGATTTGCTTCTCCAATAGACTTAGCCCCTGCAGCCAATTGCAAAGTTATAAAAGTTTTGTTGGTTTATGTTTATAGATTGAAACCACATTTGAGCATGAAACTTTTACAATAGATTGTCCGGGGTTCTTAAATTGCTACATGTATTACTGTTTGTATATGAGCTTGAAGTTCCATCCATTCACTTTACAATTTTTTAAGGAAGTGGTATGTGAAGAAACAAAATTTGGGGGCTGCTGGGCTAGCAGGAATGGCTGTTGAGGATGGTCACAAGTAATGTCTGAAGTGGGATCATGTAATACGGTCAAACCTTTTAAAGTAAAAATGCACAGTACAATGAGTTAAGAAGTTAATGTTTGCTTTAAGAAAGAATTTTCTTGGTTTTGTCAGTTTGTGTCAGAACATTAATGTAGCTCATTAGTTAGATTTTTAGTGAATGGAGATACATTAAATTAATTGTGTTTTGTATTTAAAATTGACTTTCAGCAAAAACACACTTTTCACTGAGCATTGGATCAAGCCCTTAATGTTTATTGATTGAGAAGGCTACAAAATGGGGGTTCATCTTTCTGATAAAACTCTCTCTCTCTTGCTTTCTTTTTTATTAGACACTTTGTACAAAGGCTACAATGCAGACTATCCGAGCAGCTGACACCAATGAAGTAGTCAAGCTAATATTCCGTGAATCTGATAATGACCGAAAGGTATGTAACCGAATACAGACATATCAGAGAAGATTGTTGAACATCTCCTTTTCAGATTTGCAAACATCAAAGGCAAAATTTATCTCTGGCTGTAATTTCTGGAAGTCACTTATCAGGGATGAATTTAGCTCCAAAAATTTAGTTACAAAATGTAGGCTAAGATAACTTAGCACCTGATCCTTTAGGGTGATGAGCATCATCTTGCAAGATTGAGCTCTTAGGTGTGAATTATTGTATGATTTGTGATGCAAGTGAGTTTTTGGTAGGTTGTATTCTTTCCTGACAGGCACTTTACGTAGCCCTGCAAAAATTAGACTTACACATCATCATTTAGGGGGAGAATATAGATGTCCACACTCTTCAGAACTGTTTGTTTAATCTTGTTAGCTGTTTGCCAGTGAACCAAATGGACTGATTGATAAGGAGAGAGATTTAGCGATCTAGAAATTTACTTGATTTTTAAAGGGCTGAAGTTCTATAGTTGAGAATGACTGACTGCCTAACTCATATGACCACGTAGGCCAGAAGTTCTTCCCTGATTTTTTTTTTTCTGCTTTACTTTCTCAGGTTATGTTACAGTTAGAAAAGAAGCTCTTTGACTATTTTAATCAAGATGTTTTTAGAGACAACAATGGCACTGCGGTAAGTTTGTGGCTATGCAACATTTTAAAAATAAGTCGTTTTTTACATTACTACATTTATGGTGGGCACATGAGATTGGAAGTGGGACCCACTTGGACAAAATAGCTCAAAAAACCATGGGTAAGTTACCTTTTTTGAGGTCTAAATATATTACGGTGGATGGAAAATTGATATTGACTATCTTCACATACCGATATTTTTCTCGTTTTGAAACTTTTGGTCCAATCTATGCTTTGACAGAGCCTTTCTTTATATTATCTCACTAAAAATTCCGTACCATTTCCAATTCCATTTGACAGATAAACAAGAGAAATGAGAACTTGTCCCTCTACATTTATCTGTTTTATTTCTCTTAACTTTTTTAATATCAACTTGAAAGCTTATAATTTTATTCTTCTTTCAGTACAGCTTTATCTGCTGAACAAAGTCACTCCTCTTTATTGCAATTCATAATATACCAGTGGCATTTCAAATGACAGTTTGGACGATTTCCCATACATGAATCACATGCCCATACACACATACTTGTATGCAAACTCATATGCAGACATGATACTTTAACATATTACATTTCAAAATCAGCTGCCATTTCGTTCACACACCAAGAAGCAGGAAATCTTCCAGATCAAGCATGGAAGGAAAAAGATAAACGATATAATGAGCCATTGGAGATAATCTAATCTTCATGGTCTAGTTAAACACGCAGCACCATGATCACTAAAAACAAACTACCTATCTAAAAGGATAAATGTTCCTATACCGAATTCAACCAAAAAAATCCATCGCATCCTTCATCAACCAGCGGTCTTGTACCAGCCTGACAGAAATTTAATTCAAGCTGGCTCCTGAAAATAATTATTGTATTTTAAGAGTAGTAATCATTGGTCGGGACATGATTGAATGTGTCCATGCCTATTGACTTTTTCTATGATTTATAGCTTTGTTTAGTCGATATTCCCATCGAAATTGTATAATTAATTATAAGTGGGGCTGTCAGGTCTGCAGGATGGAGTGCCCTGATGAGTATTTGGGAAGATTAAATTTTCCTTAGCTATACCGATGCAAGGCTTGGGAATTTTCACAGCACTATGGCTGTTGGATAAAGATGTTTTCTGTGTGTTTAGCAACTGCTTTAGCTCAAGATCCATTGATTTTCTGAGCTCTTTTTTATCAGTGTGGTGTCTCTTCAGTAACAGTGGAATTTGTGCAGATGTGACAAGACATGACAAATATTTATTATAAACAGCCTACTTTATCATTGTCCACACACAGTTATTCCGTCTTTTTTACACTTTAATCAACAAAAAGAATTCTTAAGATAGATGTAGAAATGGTTATCATGTTTATGAAAAATCTAAAACAGATACAAATTATCAGTTCAGCAGAAATACTGTCGCTTCCAGTCTGAAATATTTCAGGTCTAATATTTTCCAAACTTCAGCAACTGTCCCTGTTTCCTCCACAAAATGGCATGTACAATGAGTAAGTGAAGACCCCTCTATATCATTCTGTTTTAAAAAGATCAGTGCAGATAGCAACTTTACTAAGGTATGTAGTAAGATAGAAAAGAGAAAATTCATGTCAAATCTCTAACTAATGCAAAATTATCATAGAACATCAAGTGAAATCTACCTTAGCGTTGTAATGTACTTCAAGGACCCAGTTCAACTCTGGTATAACTCCATTGACTACAATGGAGCTACAGTGCCTAAGTGCTACAGTGGTGAGTGTTACAAAGAAAATAATGGGAAGGATGGAATGCATGACTCACATGAGGCTGAACTTGGCTCTGATTGTCACATTAATTCCCAAACATAGTGAGTTTAAGTGGGCATCTAAAAGTAGTATCTTTGAGATAGAAGAGCTTAGAAACACTGGTCCTCAGGTCCAGCCAAGTTCTCCTGTACAATACCGGTATGTCCTCCTGATCCAGAGGCTGGCCTGGGACCAGTTCAGCTCCAAGAACAAGTCTGAAAAGCCTCAGGGCTATTCTAACTTGTGCCAGCGAGTAAGAGCCTCCCAGGGGACACTACACTAGCTGAGGATTGTTAGAGTTCTGTGGTGTTCCGGCCACTCTCCCTTTCTGGTTATGCTCCCAACGCACCCAAATAGCAGAGGGCTTATACTGTGGGGGAAATCCTCAGCTGGCTCATTAAGCCAGTTTCATGACCTCTCTGCACCACTGGAGCAGGATCTACAATCAGGTCCAACATTCCTGGCATTGCACTATTATGTGTGGAAAAGTCAGCCACCTTAGCTGTACATTTGGATTTGCCAATTTTACAATGATAGGCATAAACAATATCATATTATCATATCTTCGGGTGAATGTCATAATTCAGAGTGTTTTAAATAAATCCACACTTTTTCCAAATATTTTCAAACTACTTAAAATAATTTGTACTAACTAATTCAGGATATAACTAATTATTTGCTACAAGATAGCTCATGTTCAGGAATTTCCTGTTAACTTGAAAAACGTTGGAAAGAAAAACAATTCAAGGATAATTAATTATTTAACCAGAAAAAATCATAATTGTTATTGATTTGTGCAAAGGAACCATTAATTAAATGCTGCCAGTTCAGTAGCCAATTAAATAAATATATAGCAGGAATGTAAAAACTATTAATGACTGTAGGAGAATGATTAAATCATTAAAAATATTTTATAATCTATAACCACTCTCAAAAATGAAAAATGGTTCATATATTCATATATCTCACATAAACTATATTCATGGACTATATCAGCAGGAAAATCATATTTTGTCCTCATGAATTTGACCATTACTGTACTATAGGAGTTTTCAATCAACTCATTATCCTAACAGCTTTGAGGCGGATCCTGCTTCCACTGCAGCTAGAGGATAGTTTGGCCATTGACTTCAGGCTTTTGTTGATGTCGTTGAGTATCTCGTGTACTGCTTGTAGAAACTGTGTTATGACTATATGGGTATAACATTTGTCCTCCTTTCTTGCTGCATCTTCATGAAAAGACTGTCTGTGCTTCTTCCTCTGTCTACTCTGGTCTTTTGGGACCTAGGACTCAATCCTTCCTAGAGATAAGTCATCTTTGCACTACTCCAGAGGCACAAAGGAGATTTAAGGCTGCCTTAGGCAGACAGCTGAAGACCGCTGCAGCTTGGGGGAATCCTTGGCTGCCTTTACACTGTCTACTTCCTGCATCACAGATATATCAGGGGCACGCTAGGGGCAGGTAGGGATAGGACCAGAGTGCAATGCAGTCTGGTGATCCTAGGCCAGCTGAATGATTCATACGGAATTGTTCTTCCCAGCATTTGTGTTTGGGTCCAAAACAGACCCCAGCTGATTTTAGGATTTCCAGGTGGCGTAACATTATTTCTGCCCTGCCACTTTTCAAATGCTTTCACATGTTTCATGCAGCAGTCTGTGGCAGCAGATCTGCTGACTCCCTTCTCTAGGTCAAGGAAAAGCCCAATAACCTTTGGCCATCAGACACCATGAAAGGGAAATGTTTATATATTTCTTCTTACTGTACCTTTTTGATGGGATAAGACAAAATGAAGGCTATGGCTGTGTTGTTTTTGTTTTGTTTTGTTCACATCGACTGTCAAATACCCACTTCTTCCAGCAGATCCCAAATAACAATTTCCAGAGAATGGAGAATAAATTCCTATAACAAGTACTTCATCTAGCTATCTGGCCTCCTGTCTTGTCTACAACAAAAGATATCTTTCTTGGGGCTTAATCCCTTCGATCCAAAAGTCTTTTTAGATTAACTAACGTACATAAGAGAAGAGAACTAGAATGTGTTATAAAAATGGTTCTAGTTATAAATTCTCATGATTGTGTTCTCCATATGTCAAACAAGGATTTAAAGTAATTATTGAGCTAATTAATTTGAGATTTTTTTTCTTAATGCAGATGTTAATCTTTTCAAAATGATCAGCAATTGCTGATTTTTTAAAATATTTCCAGGGAAACCTAAAAGGATTTGTGAGTGTGAGAGGGAAAGAGAGAGAAGTTTAATCCACTAGGGACCTTTATTCAGCTTTTTTGTGTGAATATGTGTGCTCATGAAGTTAAGGAACTGGCATCACTGAAAATGTATTAATCAACAGACAAGATATAGCACAATGCACTCTTCCCAATGGCCTTGGCTCTGACCCTTTTAAAGATAATGGGAATGCTGTCCACTAAGAACTAGATTAGGACGATCAAACGCATTTCATCAGGATTTGACTTGAACCATGATCCCAGAGGTGAAAAGGCAGAGGTTTATCCACTGAGCCACCTAGCCCCTGTCCAGATAAAATCTTGAATATGATGTATAAGGGGCAAATTAAGATAGAGAAAGGAAATTGATTGCTCAGGATCACAGTTGCCAAGGACTGGGGGAGAGGGGAACCTATACACCTGAATCTGTCATAGCAATCTTCTTAATTTAAAGCTGTACTCTGAGGTGACTGTTTTTCACATAATATAAATGAGAAAATGACATAATGCAGCCCTCCTTCACTTGAAAACACTATTCACCTGCTTGGATTTTTGTTAGCTCAATTCAATACTCAGTCAGTGTGCAGTGGGGTGGGTTCTAAAAGTCCGAAATGGGGACAATGCAGGGAGGAAATCTAATGATCTGACCAATACGTTCCACTAACAAATGTCAAGTCAGTAAATGTTTGGGAAGCTGGGTTATACAATTAAAATATGTCTCTTTCTACAATATACCAGGGTGTCACATCAGTACAAGACTGGTGTTCCACATTCGTTGATTATTCTCTTGTATAATTGCTCTGAACGCTCCACGGTCACAAAATTACCAATAGTGCCTAATGATTCTTTGCTCCACTGTGCTTTTCTCTCTACTACATGTAAGAATCAAAACCAGTCCATGTGTACATGCAGCAGTGTCGAATACTGTTCTAAAGCATTCCATCTGTCCTTGGATTAATATAGTCAAATGAGGGAAACCCTTGTGTCCATATTTGAAGTCTGAACTCTGGCACATAGTCAATTTAATCCAAGTGACATATTTTGATGTCCAGGTAATTTTTTTAAACTGAACTGCATATAAGATAACACTGTATTCTGTAGCACATTTGTGTATACCCAATTACCCCGAAAGCCCAATACTGTAGTCCTTAGATAAAATTCTCATTAACAACAATGGGAAAGTTGCCTGACTAAAGACTGCAGAATCTGGACCAAAGTCTTTGTTCAGCTACTGTGTGTTTTTTTATTCCCGTAAGTAATGTATATAATTCCTACATTTTTATGCCTGTATCAAATTGCAATCCCCAAATCCACATGTACAGCACAGTACATTCCACAGTGCTAATTTCCTACATTCATGTTGTATTTTATTACCAGAGACATTTAAAAATTAGACATGTACAGTAAATCTATCAAACTTTAATTAGGAATATCCTACTTATAATTTTTTTTCTAAAAGTTCATTTCTCTTCAGACTTGTATTTTGTGTATGCATATATAATAGGATATACTGTGTATGTATAAATACAGTGCAATTGAATTGCCGTCACAAGTGTTAACAATATAAATAATCTAAGTGTCTGTTCCAGCAAATAGCCTTGTAAGAGCTATTCATGGAAGTAAGGTTTTACAGGATCAGACCCTTGAAATCAAGGGGCTCCATGTAGGCACAGGGATCTATAGAGTCAGTTACAGGATGAGGACCTTATTAAGATCAAGCTAAGCACAAAAATGTTCATTTTGACTCTGAGCCTGATTTGGAAAGATTGCAATATTAGTGTAATAATTTTTTATTCAACAGCAGCTACCTAGAGTAAGGGATATACACTTTTGAGTAGACTTCTTTAGGAGTTAGAATAGGGACATTCAAACTTGGCCCAAAAACCTGAACTCTCACCTAGTTTGTATACAGTGGAGGAGATAATACTGACCCCTTTGTAGTGGCTCTGCTGAAATGAAGATGGAGCATTGAATGATGGGTCCTGTAGTCTTTGTGTTTTGTGCCTCTGTTTAAAAGATGCAAGTGGCCAGGCTGCATTTTAGAATACCTTGGACTATTTTTTGTTTAACCCTGAACTCAGAGATCTGGGAAGGGAGAATTTAAAGTTCCTTCTTGAGAACTACTTAAAGGCCGTTCCAAAATTCAAGTTCTGAAATGAAGCACTTTCTTCTGAACATATCCCAAAATAAAATGAGGAGTGGATCCTATCTGATGTAGATCAGGGTATTAACAGCCGTTTTGAGCTAGCAATACATCGCTGGGCATAGTGCGTGTTACCTACAATCCAATAGAGAAGTGTGTGTACAGGCTGAAGGACCAGGAAAAACAGTGTCTAGTATACATCATGAGGTACTGAATGGCTGCTAGGGAGGGTTAATGTATCATGTGAATCTTTCCGAAGCATTTCTGTCAGTGGCTGGCCCTCATGCTGCCCCTGCTCTCAATTTCTTGTGCAGTAGCTCTTAAGCACACTTGAATAAACCATTACTCATGGCTGGCATTAAGAATAACTGAAAATCCCACGACATACGTAATTTGCATTCATCAAATTGTTCTCGTACTTATACTGTGGCCACACCCTGACGCTAACGGTTCTAACCCCATGTCCTGCCCACTTTCCCCCACACTCATCAGTGCTCGGTTCACAGCAGGGATCAACATCATCATTGGTGATCCCTTGATTCGAGGATGATCTCTACCACAGATTTACATATAGGTCCTGAGATGGCTCAGGAGTCCAACAGCAGGAATAGAGGTTGCTCATAGGCCCTGAATCAGGAAAACACTTGAGCGCACATTTGGAGTTAAGTACATACTTCAGTGTTTTCCTGAATAGAGGTGCTTTACTGAACTAGGACCATATTGCTGAGCCGTAAGCACATTCCTTTGCACTATGCTGTATGTAGTCTCCCATCTCATACAGAGAGGTGTCATCCACTTCTGTGGCACCATTTATTCCAACCTCAGGCTGGACCTTACAAAGCACTCTCAGGGGAGGGCAGCAATGTGCATCTGAGGAGGGGGAATGTGGGGAAGTAGATAAGGAGAAATGGTGCCAAGATCCTTATGGAAGAGTATTATAGAATTTTAAAAGGCTGCAACCAATAGAGCTCTATAGAAATTACTCTAAAAATCTATGTATGTAGTGTAGTTGTAGCTGTGTCAGTTCCAGGATATTAGAGAGACAAAGTAGGTGAGATAATATCTTTTATTGGGCCAACTTCTATTGATAAGAGAGACAAGCTTGATAAGAGAGACAGGACAACAGCAGAGAAGCTTGCAGACAGTTAATACACCCTAAGGTTACTGTCACACTTCCCCAGCCCTTTTCACATTGGGGGAACTTCCAGAGGAGCCAGGGAGAGAGCCCCAGAGCCAGTGCAGACACATGGAGCTGCCATGCAGATGACCCTGGCCTCCTGCACACACAACCCTCCCATGGCATAACCTTAGGAAAGCTCCATAAGTGGCAGTTCCCCTCAAAACCCTTTTCCTACAGGTAAACTCATGGAGTAGAAGTGAGGTCCCAAAGGACCAGAGCAGGGCATACATAGAACTTATCTTTAAAAGGGGAGACAAAGAAGACCTGGAGAATTACAGACTAGTCAGCCTAACTTCGATTCCTGGAATGATACTATAACAAATTATTAAATAATCAGTTTATAAACACCTAGAGGAAAATAGGGTGATAAGGAATAGCCAGCATGGATTTGTCAAGAACAATCATGCCACAGCAACCTAATTTCCTTCTTTTACAGGGTTACTGGCCTAGTGCATGGGCGGGAGGGAGCGGGCGGGTGGAAGCAGTGGACATGATGTATCTTGATTTTAGTAAGGCTTTTGACACAATTCCACAACATTCTCATGAGTAAACTAGGGAAATATGGTCTAGATGAAATTATTATTAGGTGGGGGCATAACTGGCTGAAAGACAGTACTCAAAGTGTAAGTATCAATGGTTCACTGTCAAACTGGGAGCGCATATCTAGAGAGGTCCTGCAGGCCTCAATCCTGGGTCTGAAACTATTGAGTAATTTCATTAATGATATGGATAATGGAATGGAGAGTATGTTTAAAAAAAATTGCTGATGGCACCAGGCTTGGAACGGTTGCATGCACTTTGGAGGACAGGATTAGAATTCAAAATGACTTCGACAAATTTAGAGAATTGGTCTGAAATCAACAAGATGACATCAATAAAGACAAGTGCAAAGTACTACACTTAGGAAGGAAAAATCAAATGCACAACTACAAAATGGGAGTAACTGGCTAGGTGGTAGTACTGCTGAAAGGATATGAGGGTTATAATGGATACAAATTGAGTATGTGTCATCAATGTGAGGCAGTTGCAAAAAAGGCTAATAACATTCTGGGATGTATTAACAGGAGTCATATGTAAGCCATGGGAGATAATTGTCCCGTACTGCTCGGCACTGGTGAGGCCTCTACTGGAGTACTGTGCCCAATTCTGGGTGCCACACTTTAGTAAAGATGTGGATAAACTGGAGGCAGTCCAGAGGAGAGCAATAAAAATGATAAAAGGTTTTGAAAACCTGACCTAAGAGGAAATGTTAGAAACTGGCCATGTTTAGTCTTGAGAAAAGAAAACTGATGTGGGACCTTGTAATAGTCTTCAAATATGTTAAAGGCTGTTATAAAGTCAATGCTGATCAATTGTTCTCCGTGTCCACTGAAAGTAGGACAAGAAGTAATAGGCTTAATCTGCAGCAAAGGAGATTTTGGTTAAATATTAGGAACAACTTTCTAACTATATGGTTATTTAAGGGAATAGGTTTCCAAGGGATGTTGTGGAATCCTCATCATTGGAGATTTTTAAAAACATGTTTGACAAACACCTGTCAGGGATGGTCTAAGTTTACTTGGTCTTGCCACAGCGCAGGGAGTTAGACTTGATGACTTCTTAATGATCCTCTTGCCATGGCATTTTGATGAAAGTTGATGATTTGGGCTCAAGTCTGATTTTGGCCTTTATGAAATGGCCCAGCTTAGCCTGAACTATAGTATTACCACTGCAATAGTAATATACAAAAAGTGTGGCTAATAAACATTTACATGTAATAGTAACATTACAAGATAAGTTATAGAGCCTTTTCCTGTAAAAATGTTGTCACACTTGAGTGCTGGCTACCGTTTTGTGATATTTTCTCTTTTAAGAGGAAGAAATTTAAAGAAGATTCAAAATGTAGAGTAACAGACAATCTTACTGACTCTTAGTTAGAAAAACACCTGCTGTAAACAGATTAAACATATCTGTGTTTGAGAGTTTTATACCCGAGTCAGAGAGACCACTATTTCCCCAAGTCTTTGTTTGAAGTCATTGGCAGTTTGGTTTGAGAAAGGACTGCAGAATCACTCCCCAAATATTTCCCTCTTGATTGTAAAGCTTATATTTTCCACAGGTCTTTTAAAGAGTGTGCACTTTACATGAGTTACAATGGCCAGACTTCACATATTTTAATTTTCTAAGGTCGTTTCTGTGTGCTCATCTCCTTTTTTTATTTTTTTGGTCTGAAACTTCATTTCCCTTTCACAGCTGTGAATTCTCTGGTGGTTGCTGCAGATGGATTTGATAAATGCTGCTAATATCACCTTCTGATCTAACAATGCTCTGACTTTGGTCTGTAGGTCTTGATGAGTAATTGCCGTTGTTCTACTCCAATGACTGAATTAAGTTGCCCTATTATAAAGGGTTCATACTTCTGTGATTTTAGCCAAGGCAGCTCATAGCAGTGTCCCTGTGGACATTGACCTTTTTCACAGTACCTTTTTACTCTTAAGCCTAAGCCAGCAAAATTGACATGGTTTCCTTAACTAGCTAAGCTGTGTTAAAATTCTTTGGTCATTTTAAATGTTCAAGTGAAATCATTTCTGAATTTAATATTCCATGTAAATACTCTCTTAGCCCAAAATCCTGGTCCCAGTGCACAGCCTGAACCGCTGTAGGGGAGCTGTTCTTCAGCCAGCACACCAGCTTCAGGACTGAAAGAGCTAATTGCAAACCCTCCACACTCTCCTACTGCATCCCCATAAGAGGGAATAGCAAGTGGATTTGCATAGCAATGGATTCACCAGCCTAGCCCAACCCTATATCTCTGCTGCCCAGTAGTACATGGGAGCACCTGAGTGGGGCTCTGCTGCATACAACTCCTGTGCACATTCCCCAGATTCTGCAACCCATCGTGGGACTGATCCACACTGGTTCCACTTGAAAAGGCTATAAAGGAGGGGGCAGAGAAAACCCACCTCTCTCCAGGACTCTGAACAAGTATGCCAAGCTTTAACACAGTCACTTTTAACAGCCCTCTGGTAAACCCATGGAAACTGTAGTTTATAGTGGCAACACTCAGAGCTGCAGCAGTGCCACTATAATAAACTGTGGGAACTCAACCCTGCCATCATTCTATACGTAGAATTCTGAGTGAAGTTACTGCAAGTTTTGTATGGAGATCAGTGGTGGGCCCAGTAATTGTTTGGGTACGTTGAACATTTGCATGTCAGTGGTTGACATGAAGCACCCATTGGATGTTCCATGATGCTTTAGAAGTGCACTTGTTATCAATAACCTTATTGAATTATAAATGTTATAGGGGCAAATTTTGTCCCTCTCCTTCGCCCCCCCCTTTTTTTTTTCACTGTTGAAATATGTCCAGCTGTTCTTAAGTTCGAAGAGGCTTCATTATACGCAGTAACCAGAAATAATTTGCTTTAAGCCAATTATTTTTTTTTTACAAATAAGTTATTACAATGTGAATAAAGCTTTTATGGTGGTATTGATCGTGATATTTAAAAAAAGATTAGTCACAAGTTCATGTTGATTAATATTGTCTCATTGTTTCCTTGTACTCCCCCCTCCATCTGTCTGTACCACTCTGCTGTCTCTTGTCTTGGGGCTGTTGTACACTACAGAGTTAGGTTGACTTAACTACATCGCTCAGGGCTGTGAAAAATTTCACGCCCTATGCAATGTAATTAAGCTATCCTAAATCCTGATGTAGACAATGCTAGGTCAATGAAAGAATTCTTCTGACAACCTAGCTACCACCTCTAGGAGAGATGGATTTACTATATAGTGACAGTAGAACCCGTTCTGCTGCTGTAGTAAGTAACTACACTACAGTGGCACAGCTACACCAGTGCAGCTGTGCCTCTAGTGTAGACAAGGCCTAATACTTAGAGTGTAAACTCTTTAAGGGGCAGGGATCATTTTGTTCTGTATTTGCACAACGCCTAGCACAATGGACTCCTGGTCTATAACTGGGGCTCCTAAGCACTGCAATAATACAGATAATAATAATAAAATGAAAATCATATGGTTGGTTAAATTAGTCATCATTGAGGCTAATATGGTACGCATCCAAATATTTCATGACAAATGTTATATAATTAGCACTGGATTGCGAACTTGTGAGATTTCACTAACTAAGCAAGGTCAGGCTGTGGCCATTTGTAGACTACATCTACACTATGAACTACGGGTGTAATTCCCAGTTCACGTAGATGTACTCATGCTGTCCTCTGAGCTAGCATATTAAAAATAGTAATGTAGCCATGGAAGCATAGGCAGTGGCAGCATCAGTATGGGCTAGCTGCACCAAGTACAAACCCACCTGAACTCCATGGGTGCACACTCATAATGGCTACCCCATATCACCGCTGCCCATGCTATCACAGCTACATTCGTATTTTTAGCATGCTAGCTCAGATGAGAGCTAGCATAAGTATGCCCACATAAGCTGGGAATCACACCCCTAACTCGTAGTATAGACACAGCCTTTAATTGAAAACCTGAAGGGAAAAGTCAGTAGGTAGAGTTCTTTCCTCTAAATCACATTCTAACCATTGTCCCAGTGTGGGATGATTGAGGACTTTATCTTGATTGTACCATTTTTTGAGTAAGACACAAACCCAAGTACCTGAACACCATGGTCAGTAAAAATCCCGCGGCAATGTTTGCAAAACTAGGGATCTTCTCTTTAGTGTCCTGGCCAAATTCTAACTTTTTCATTTCTTTGAAAAAATCTCAATTAGTATAATATAGTGTTTCTGATGTTGTTATACATCTGCCATGTTCTACCTTATGAGTGGCTGTATTTCATTTTTAAATGAAGTGGTCCACCATGTTAGCAATAGCAGTAAATATTTGTATTATGGTAACACCTGAAGGGCCCAATCAGGATTGCACATTGTGCTGGGCATGGTACAAATACAAAAAGGAGACCATCCCTATTCTGTAGGGTTTCCAGTCTAAAGACACAAATAGACAAAGGGTAAGAAATGTGGCTACAACAAGGAAGCAAATGAGTATTGTGAAAAACTGGCGCAGATTTATTAGTTACATCATGTTTATGTAACATGTAATTGAAGCACCTATGTGCTTGCAAAAAGGCCCATCAAAAATAATGATTAATTATAAAGGCCCAAATTCTGCAGTCCTTAAATTTTAACTCATTTCCTCACCGTATATGTCAGTGGGAGTTTGTCTGAGTAAGGATTATGTAAAAACTGATTCAGGACCTCAGAATTTTGACTCAAGAAGAAAGCTAAGTGGAAGTACAGCAACTCCAAACTGCAAACTCACATAAATAAATCTATCAGTTCAAAAAACCATGATGTGCTACAATCTGAGCTGTATCTCACACTTATACATGAGTGTATCTACTGTGTGCACACATATGTATACTGTATATAGTCACTGAGGTCCATTTGTATATGTGTGAGTGGACATGAGGCTAGGGAAATACAGGCAAATTATCTATCGAATGGTTTATACCATCCAACTTATAGAAACCTTGTGATTAAATAGTCATACTAGACTTTGTAGGCCAAATATTCTGTTATGTAATTCCTTTGCTATCAGTGGAGTTATACCAGTAGAGAATTTGCCCTGTATCTTTCAACCGTATGTATAAAGTATATAAGGTCAAGTTTGTTTGGAATAACGTACCTTACCTATGAAACTGTCTGCCTGTGTCATGCCGTCCCTGTATCAGCTTCCAACTATAATACACCTCTACCTCGATATAACGCTGTCCTCGAGAGCCAAAAAATCTTAACGCGTTATAGGTGAAACCGCGTTATATCAAACTTGCTTTGATCCACCGGAGTGTGCAGCCCCGCCCCCCCGGAGCACTGCTTTACCGCGTTATATCCAAATTCGTGTTATATCGGGTCACATTATATCGGAATCGAGGTGTACTTGAAACCCCGTTGTAATTGCTCAAATTACCCCAGCACTCCATATAACACCTACAGGGCTTGGTTCTCAAGGATGATGTAACAATGCGTAAATTAAATGGGACAATATATTGATTTTCAGGCTTTCAATTGAATTTCTTTGTCATCTTCAAAACATGTAGGATGAACTAAGCTATATTAAACAAAGGTTACTATTACTGCAGTGAAATTATTCACAACACCATTTAATGCACCATATGAAAACAACTATGATCATCCTCAGAATCATTGTGCATAGCAATATAACTGGTTCATCCTTTTAAAATACAGAGATAAATAATTAAAAATAGGGGCCCAGTTCCCAATGACATTAAAGGCACTCAGCACTCAGAGGGTTGTGCCCCTAATTATTATTAATAATAATTATTATTTATATTACAGTAGAACCTAGAAGCCCCAGCCATGGGCCAGGACCCCATTGTTCTAGGCATAGTACAAACACAGAACAAAAAGATGCCCTGCTCCAAATCCATCCCTTTCTCTTACTGGGTTGGATTTAAGCTATTACAGTGGTTTGCAGTGTTTAAAGTTTTGTCTGGGGTCTGTTGAGCTCTACAGTCTTTCATTAATTGGCAGCTTACTCTTTGGAGCAAAGAACTTGGAAAGGGACCAGGCTTTTATATAATTCAAGGAAAAACACCACTTACAACAGTTTTACTCCTAAAAAATCAGTTATAATTTGCTAAAAATAAAAACACTACAAAATCTGAAATATACACTACACACATCTTTGTCTGCAGTGGGTACCTGACAAAGAAGAGAGAAGCCCAAGTAGAGTTCCCACAAGAAATTCATGAATATATTGAACACACTGTCATCCTCTTCCACAGACCAGGAGTATCCAAAGCAGCTATTTGCTATTGGGGGACACTGCTCAAGCATAAAGGTGTGGATATTGGAGACAGAGTAGAAGAAATGTGGGCTTTCTCTAGTAAGCACCTAGAGAAAAATAAGTAATTTCATTAAATGAATAAATTTGTTTAACATAATTCAAATGCAGAAAGGTATTACTGCATCCAGAAATAATTCATTGAAGTAAAAATGTGCCTTTTAAACTGCGTTTTCTTTTGCAGTTGAGTCTTCCCCAGCTGTTCTAAGCAATCTCCAAACATTTCTTAATAATATTTTAGCAACCAAGTTGTTCGTTTGCATCCCACCACGTTGTCATTAGTTTTTGCTTTTATTGTTAACTTTAAAGACATATCACTGCTTGTTCAAACTCGGGAGATGCATAGAGCCTCTAGTGTACAATACATTCTTGTTCCTGCTATCAGTCATCTGAATCACAGCAATGTCAGCAGCTCATCTGCAGTACATAGCACATAACTAAACAAGCAACCACCAACAGTACATAAAAACACCAGAGATCTCTTCAGATATTACTGAGAAGTAGCTCTTACCTATGTGTCTAACCACTTAATCCTCTAGACTTTGGCCTCCAGTCAGTTCCCAAATATCATAACAAAAATAATCTGGATATATAAAGTTTAGAATTTGAAGTTGAATCAATATGAGAGGACAATGCAGTTATTTAACATCCTCAGCATTGTTCATTTACTCAGTCTTTTCATTCTTCAGACTTCAATAGTAACCCTCTTTCCTCCCAATGGTTTTTTTTCCTTATTATGATTTTATTGGAGAAAAGTAGAAAATGAAGTTCTGTAAAACATACATTTTTTGAAGGGATTTTCTGGTTACCATTTGGGAGGGGTGTTGGTTGGTTGGTTTGGTTCTTTACATTGGATTCAAATTTAGTAATTAGTGTCACTGATGATCTGGCTATTTTGGAGCAAGCAAAAGCTGTTAATGTATGTAGGTGTGGGTGTGTATATACTGTACAGATAGATAGATATAACACATCTGTACATACTTAAATATAGGATTTGATCCTGCAAACATGCATGTT
>NW_020664446.1:28239033-28245872 GCF_002925995.2 Terrapene triunguis
CCTTTCCCCCTCATGTTGGTCTCCCAGGGGATCCTGCCCATCAGTTCCCTGAGGAAGTTAGTCTGCTTTTCTGAAGTCCAGAGTCCGTATTCTGCTGCTCTCCTTTCTTCCTTGTGTCAGGATCCTGAACTCTACCATCTCATGGTCACTGCTTCCTAAGTTCCCATTCACTTTTGCTTCCCGTACTAATTCTTCCATTTGTGAGCAGCAGGTCAAGAAGAGCTCTGCCCCTTGTTGGTTCCTCCAGCACTTGCACCAGGAAATTGTCCCCTACACTTTCCAAAAATGTCCTGGCTTGTCTGTGCACCGCTGTATTGCTCTCCCAGCAGATATCAGGGCCTGTAATCTAGTAACTTCTGTTAGTTGCCGGAAGATGATGATGGTAGCAAATCCGACCAATGCTGGTCCTGGCTATTATATGCAGAAAAACAGTTGTTGTGGCACAGCTGGGCCATGGAGTTTTTATAGCATGTTTTTATAGCATGTTGGAGGGGCCTCAGAAAGGAAAAATCCAATCTCTTTATGGTTAAAGTGCAACTTACAAATGTAGATTTTTTTTTGTTTGTTACGTAACTGCACTCAAAAACAAAACAATGTAAAACTTTAGCGCCTTCAAGTCCACTCAGTCCTACTTCTTATTCAGCCAATCGCTAAGCCAAACAAGTTTGTTTACATTTAGGGGACGTAATGCTGCCCACTTCTTATTTACAATGTCACCTGAAAGTGAGAACAGACGTTCACATGGCACTTCTGTAGCCGGCATTGCAAGGTATTTATGTACCGGATATGCTAAACATTCATATGCCCCTTCATGCTTTGGCCACCATTTCAGAGGACATGTTTCCATGTTGATGACGCTCGTTAAAAAAAATATGTTAATTAAATTTGTAACTGATCTCCTTGGGGGAGAATTGTATGTCTACTGCTCTGTTTTACCCACCTTCTGAATGCAGTTATTTTTTGTATATAATTCTACATTTGTAAGTTCAACTTTCATGATAAAGAGATTGCACTACAGTACTTGTATTAAGTGAATTGAAAAATACTATTTTTTATTTTTACAGTACAAATATTTATAATAAAAAAATAAATATAAAGTGAGCACTATATACTTTGTATTCTGTGTTGTAATTGAAATCAATATATTTGAAAATGTGGAAAACAGCCAAACATATTTATATAAATAGTATTCTATTATTGTTTAACAGCGCGATTAATTGCAATTAATTTTTTTAATCGCTTGACAGCCCTAATAATAAACAATAATCAAGAAGCAGTCATAGCTAATATTTTATTTGATGCATGGCTGAGATACGAATTATGGGTTCCCAGCAAACAAAATTTCCTAAACGCATTTTTCTCTTTGTAGCCAGAACGCTAATAATATAATTAAAAGTGAAAAGACCAAAATTGTACAGGTTAAACTAGAGATGAAATCACACATGTACCCTGCCCCAACCAGCACAGAGCTTTTCATTATGAGGAGTGTTTCTTTCATCTGTCTTTTTATTTTTTATTCTGGATTATATGACAAAACAATCCCAAATAAATTTTGAACAATAAATAAGAGCTCAATCCTGCAGTCTTTGTGCAGTCATTAAAATTAGTGGAAGTTTTGCCTGAGTGAAGACTGAATAAGGACTGCAAATTTTGGATCCAATATTAGTAGAGCTACCAGAGGCCATATCGTACTAGCTTTACTCATGGAAGTAAACATGGGACTATGTTTATTAGTATTATTAATTATTTGTATTGCAGTAGTGTCCAACATGTGGTAGGTGCTATACAGACATAGAGGTTTTGATAAGCAAAAAGCCAGTTTTTATCAATCAAAACTTCTTTTCAAGTAGGACCTTTACACTCAATCAGCATCAAGCAAAAAGGCCCAACTAGATGGCATACTTTACTTTTCTTGCAGTTTTTTCCCTCTGTTGTTTCTCTTCTTCTAAAATAGTAGTCCTTTTATCTGATTTGTCCACTTTTAAATCTTCATGGCAAATGTCATGATTTGATAAACAATGACAGTTGAGTCATGTCTGCCAGTAGGACTGAATTTTAATGTTTTTAGTTAACCCACAGAGAGTGGAACCACCCCTGTAAATTCAGAAAGTACTACTTTAAGCTTCTTGCTATGCATAGCTGGAAAGTGTATGGTACATCAGTTTGTTCTACAAATGCAAGAAACAAAGGCTTTCTTCACTGGGGAGATGGAGAGAAAAAGATCTAAAGACACTTTTGTTTCAGGCTTAGGTGCTTAATAAATGAGCATTTTAATTTAAAAAGAAGTTGTAAGAGATTGTAAAGATAGCATTAAATAAGAATTTCAAAAAAACTAGTTAGCACATATATATTAACTTTTACAATAACAAATGCTTAAATATAAAAGCTTTGGATTTATCAATTGGAGTAAAACCTTGTTAGAGCAAAATTCCAGTGATACATTTTTAGCATTCTTTATATTTCATCTTTTTTTATCCCATGGCACTTTGCCCATATAGTTTGTGTGTGTGTGTGTGTGTGTGTGTGTCAGCTTTAATTGCCTGAAACATTGTTATACTTTGGTATTCAAACACAATACTAACTAACTTATATAGTACTTAATCTTTTTTTACAGTTTTTACAAATAAAACTTTTTCAAGATTAGCATTTTAATTCTAGCTGTTCCACCAGTTGTCAAACCAAAAGATCATAAATTTATCTTACTGATGCAACCTTACTCTACCCTCTCATTTTTGTAAGGGATATAAACTTATTCTATTGAGAGTGCTGTGTTATGTTTTTAATTATGGTTCATTGTTTAGGTTTGCAAATAATCTCAAATGTGCATGTCCTACTGAAGTCAATGAAAGCTTTAGCCTAAGATTCATGGTAGAATATGGCACTTGTATGTTTGTGAATAAATTTAATATTGCATTTAGCATCTATCAAAAAATTCAAAAGAGTAATTAGGACCGCTTGTATTTCCTCCCTTTGTTCGGCATTTGCTCATGCAATTACTTGATTTGCACATACATTTATTCAGATTAAGTGCACAGCTGTATGTCTAAACCAGTATAACACTACAGTGCTACACACAGCAGCATGAATCCTGACAGGGGGAAACATACTATACAATTGTTGCATGTGCTTTATTTGTTTCTCATCCAACACTGAATCCAATTCAAGGTCTTATTCCTAATCTACAAAGCCTGCAGTAATCTGGGACCTGACTATCACTACTGCTGCCCCTTTTAGCATACAGTTTCTGGAATTCTTTAGTCCACAGTATCACTAAAACTAATGGAGCCCAGGACAAAGCACACAGGTGTTAGAATATGTTTTTTTGTATAAGATCCTCCAGCTATAGAATTCCCTGCCACTGAAGATTATGGTGCCCTCCTCATTTTTGGAGTGCAGTGTAAGACACACCTCCCCATCAGTAAGGCAGCTTCAGTTTGTCCAGCAAGATCTTCCTTCCAGCAAGATTCAGTCTCCCATTGCACCCAAGTTAATACAGCCCTAATCAAGATGAGAGGACTTGAGAAAATCGTCTGCTATTGCTCATCAACTGACCCATTTCATCTCTCTCATGGTGCCTAGATATTCTGGCAATGGACACAAGCATGTGAGACAGAGAAAAAAATATTCTCTTCAAAGAAGCAAGCCCTGAGTTAGTTACCTTGTTGCCAGTACCTCCATTGTGAATCTTAAGCAATGGAAATGTGTAGTGGTCCCTATATACATTAATCTCAACAATGCCTGCACACCCTCTTGTACTACAGCAATCTCACATTCAAGGATATTTCTCTAGTGAAGTTTCATTAACAAATCTTTCTTATAAGGAGGATGACCAGAATTGTTTTTCATTAATAATAGCATTTGTTATAGTTCTCAGTAGATCAATAATATTTTCCTATTTAATTGTGAATTGGAGTCTATACCTGCAAAAATTATGTGAATTATGTTATTTTGCTAGAATAGCATTTAATAGTTTTGATGTTTTCAAGGGTGGAGTTCATGCACTTATAGTTATACATCAGATCTAGTTCTTTTAGATTTCCCAGCTTGCTTAGAAAGTTTAAACAAGACCTGCTTCTGGTTGTAATAATCTTAGTGTATGCATCTTTAGTGAGCATATTTTCTATGTATATTTTTGTGTCTTAGTAAAATATGAGATAATGACATCATTCTGAATTTCTCTGTGGTGCTTCTTTTTTAATTTCAAAGGGAGTAAAGGAAGAATGATTGTCTTGGACATATATTTTTAGACCTTCTGAGGGTTGTGTTTATTTAAGGAAATGGTTACTAAGAGAGCCCACAAATCCATGCTGCGCATTTTGGATGAATCTGCATATAAGCAGCTCTTGGTTTGAAACTTTCATATTCCCTTTGTAAAGTTATAGCATTTTCAAGTAATCACTGTATAGATAGGGTTTGATTTTTTTGTCATAGCTTCTCAGAAATTTTGGCTCCCAGTTGGGGGGGAGGGGAATCACATTGTTTGAGTCTTAGCAGCTAAGAATATACTTAGGGCAACTGAAGAAAGTAACATTCTCATGTCTTGCGTTTAATTTTAAAGAATGCAATACAGTTGTAAATTCATATCACTTACGCTCAAGAAGTCATCAGTCAGGTCAGGCGTGACAAGTATGAACACTGCACACCCTTGTGATGAATTTGGCTTTCCCATGTTAGTGGTGGTCCTGGAGCCAGAGAGGCATGACACTGCAGTGATGAAGTGCTAGCAGTCTGACAAGAAGAGTCAAGATGACTTGTTTAGGTACAGGAGACAGTAAACATGTTGGGACACAAAATGAGAAGATGATGATGTGTTTTGGTTCTCAGAGGGAGGGAAAAAGAGGAGAAGGACGAGTTGTATTTTCTTAGTAATTCATAAAATCTTCCAACATATTCATAAATGTCAGTGAAAGACTTATTTTGCAACATCTTGCCACCATATAGAAATAGTAGATAAGTATTACTTTTTCTGCTTTCTAGGATTTAGGAAAATAATAAAGTAACGATGAATAAATGCAAATAAAAACAAAAAAGCATACTTTTGTGTGCTTTTTGATAAAATACACCAGTTTGAATGTGAAAAGCTTCTGAATAGTCTGAACAGATAAGGAAGGGTTAATTTATTCTTCAAAGCGGTTGAGCATTTTTTGACATATAAATTGTTTAATTTACAAAATGTCCAGATTTCCTCTGTTTTGAGATTTTTATGGATATTATACCAATATGAATTGTGACATCTTGATTCTGGCACCCTGTACAGACCCCTAATGACGTAGTGCTGTATCCAGAAGTTCCTGCCCTCTCAACAGTACTAATATGGTTTGCAATATGTATACTCTTTTTAGCCCCCCTCCCATATTTGTAGCTGTTGATTTCATTATACTCTGCAAGAATCATGAACAGTTCACTCTTTTGTAGTCTGCTAGCTTCTCTTTTCAATTGATTGTGGCCTACATTTAATAAGGTGTGAGCTTTTAACGCTTGTGAGAAAGAAAATACTATGTCATGAGTCACGGAAGGAAAAGCAGTTTGTATTTAATATTAGCTTTTGAAAAGCTACTTGCATTTAAAACTTTTGTCATCATCTTTCTATTCATTGTGTTAATGGTTGTTAAGAGTAAAAGTTGGATTTTCTAATAAGTACCAGATATAAGGGGTTTCTAATCCTGATAACTTGAAAACATTCCTTATTCTGATAAGAGTACATCTTATGATAATTTAAGTCATTTTGAAACTGATTGTTTCCTGTTTGATCTCTAAATAACAGTGCAGTTAAATCCGTAGAGAAATAGAAATACTGGATGGCTCCTTCCCTGCAATACTATATTTGCCAAGTCTAGACACCCCTGGAAGAGAGAAGGGCATTGATATGCAGCTGTCTTTTCACCGTTTGGTGTTTAGTGGGAAACTGAGAATAGGCTGATGCCCATACATACACACACACACACCCCTTAACATATATCTTATATACTCTACAAGTCTATGAGGAGAGTGAGGGAGTAACTTTGTTTAAAGCCTCTGTGGGAAATTGGTTAAGCTAACAATCCATTGGGATAAATAACTGTGCATAAAAACATGCCCACACTAAGTTAAAGTAATCTTAGCCATCTGGTTTAAACCAGAAAAACCCAGGAAATTCAGATATATTTATAGAATAATTACATTTTTCAAGGGTTCATAATGAGCTATACAAATTTGCTATGGGCTGAAACTTGGCTTAAGATGTCTCAACTGAGAATTTAAATGTTTATTTTTCTTTAAAATGGTTTTTGGCTTCTAACAGGATTGCAGAAAAATATGTTAATCTGTTCCATAGTACTTCTACGTCAGATATGACTATGGGTTTGTTTGGTTTTCATTAAACATTGCAGACATTTAGTCCACAATTTGAACTATGGATTTGTTTCATTTTAAAACAGTAACTCACTTTTCTTTAATATTTAAAAGTGTGCACTCTAAACTGAAATTTTGGGCTCTCACATAAACATATTAATGCTTTTTAAATTATACATTTATTGTGATGGATGTACAGCATAATTGTATTCGTTTATAACACAGTAATTATACATGGAGTCAAATGTAATTTGTAGCTGTCTTGTCAACAGTTATTAAGGCAACACTATTTCATGATAATTAATATGCAGTTGGATGACCAAATTCTGAAAGGTCTTGCAATGCACTGGGCTAGTGGCCATTAGCTTCCACTTTCTCCAGTCAGCTCTGCATATGGGAAAGCTTTCAAAATAACTTTTGAACTTTTCACTTATCACTTCTGAAAATAGCATGTCTAGCGTCTTACTTGTGAACTGAAAAAAAAGTAACTATTGCTCTTCTCCAGTGTA
>NW_020664446.1:28245882-28288082 GCF_002925995.2 Terrapene triunguis
GTACTTATCTTGATATGCTTAAAGTTAAACATGTGCTTAAGTGCTTTGCTGAATCTGAGCCTAATTTCCTATATAATCCTTACGTAGTAGGCAATGACACCACCTCTCTCCCCAAACAGATTTAGGCAATTTCAGTTTACTCCTTTCCACTCCCACCCGGTATTTATCCTTCCCTGTTGGTAAGAAGAGGAGGAGCATCTATTCTGCCTTCAGCAGCAGCCCTTCCTAGATCCCTGTAGAGTACGTACACACACACACACACACACACACACCCCAAAAAAGGGAGGGGGGAGAGAGAGAATCAAAGCCTCCTGGGAAACCACAGATTTCATGACATTCATTAGGCCCTTTACAACCTCACTTCCCTAACTAGAATGAGTAGAGATTTTCTAAATTTGTATTTTTAAAAGAATCCTTCACTCATCTCTATATTCTCAAGTTATGATCCATTTGCTTTAAATAGTGAATATTCATGTTTTTATCTCATTACACTTTGTAATCTAATGTAGCCCGTAGCAACACTAACCACCAGAGACCAAATACAATTCAGAATTTTAAAGTCTGCAAGCTCTGTCAGTCACTGCCTGAACAGCCTGGCCATAAGCAAACAAGCAGCTCAATGTGAGGCTGGAAAAGGGTCTTTGGTAGTCCGTAATCATTGGGAAAAGGTGGTAGGTGTGAAAAAGAAATAAGGACGTTGTGGTTAGCCAAGATACAGGTGGGCAATTGTTAACTTTATCACCTCTCTCCATTAATTATTATAATTATTCTTGTAGATGTAGTATGGCAGAGATAGGAGCTGACTTTACCAGGGGTTCACACCCACCTACAAGGTTTGCTTTCAGATAAGTCTGCATGCACAGTAATCTCATGTATTAATCATTCTCTTAAAGTGACCTATTCTTGTTTGTCATTGCATTAGGCTGTCATGTAATTTACTAGTTGGACATATGTTTTGTAGCTCAGATATCCTCTATGTGATTTTTTTTCTCAAGCAGACTCTCTGCATTGACAATATCTTGGCTTTGACACCTCTAACCAAGAATGACAGGTTGAATCCCATTAATTTCTAGAAGAATGTTTTGCCTTTGGAATTCTCTTTAGCTCTAGTCAGATGTTCTTCCAGAAACCTGTTTAGTCTCATGTATTTTCTACCCTTATATATTGTCCCATTAACTTTTTCCCTAATATGTTTGGCCTTATTCTCATGGCTTTCACACAATGACATATTATGTTTTCTGTTTTAACTCAGACTGCAGCAGGGTGAACCAGCTCTGTGCCATATGAAGCAAGGTCATTTTTAAATACATTCAGTTGTTTTTTCCCTCCTCCAGAGGCAGTCCAGCAAATTCCAACTTTGCCTTTTGCATTGAAACCCTGTCAGTGCCATTGTACTTCCCAAATGCTGCCCTGCTGCATAAGGCTAGAAGGTTTATTACTTGATAGGCTGCTTTTGCTTCCCAGAGTCCTCACCAAATTTTCCCACAGGGCCCCAGATCATAAAAATCAACCTACTGCCAAGGAACCAGTAACTATTACTCTTGTAGCATCCAATGGAGTCAATTAATATGGTGACTCACCCATCTCTTGGCTCTGAGCACATCACCTCATTGGTGAACTTCGATCCTATTCGCCCATGAAATGAGGATTTAATGAATGTTAGAGCAAGGTCAAAAATGATATTGGAGTTTATCAGGTGTCTTTGCAGCTCATTGGTTTTATCCAAGATAGGATGGCTTTGTGCAGTTTCCCCCAAATAATAACAATAACAATAAATAATATTTGCACTTCTAAGGCACCTTCATCCAAGCATCATAAAACTCCTTGTAAATATTAATGAATGACCTTAAACCATCAATAGAGTACCTCAATGCTTGATCAGTCAATTCCCACAAAACATTCTGGAACCTTGTAGACCCGTCTGAGGGTGGAACAAAGAAACAGCTCCCGCAGCGGGAATGAGAAAAGAAAGGCCCTGATCTCAGCCTAGAAACAATTATGATCTATTACAAAAGGGTATTCTTAGCCTGTATCCCCCTTCTCATACCAAAAATCAAACCAAGGTAGCTGATGCCACTGCTCCATTCATTTCCAAAGTGGAAAGAGGCTCTTTTGGAGTTGGTAAGGAACTGTTTAAAACCACACTACATGGAAAGAAGTTCCTTCTGCAATTTACTTTAAAGAGGTGTGGCACCATTTAAAATTAGGAACAAAGAGGGGGAGGGAGGGGATAGGAAAGTGACCGTTTAAGGTTTAAGGACCGTTTCTGAACATAGTTGTATAGCCTGTAACCATGGGAGGTGAGGATGTAAATCAAGCCACCACCTGACTATGTTCAAAAATGGTTTCAAACAAGGTTATAACCTCTAGTGTGAACAGTCTTTAGTTGCTTCCTTTTTGCTATTAATAAATTAATCTGAGTTTTGGAAGTGTTGCTTTTTAAGAGTCCTGTTAGTTGAATGCTTTCCTATCCATTGTCTCTTCTTTGCAATACAAGTTGTTTTCTGTTTTAGTGTAGGTAAAAATATAGCTTGCTTTATAACTTACTTACAGTCAGGCACATTCCCAGAAAAACCATTTAGCTCTATCAGAACCATGTATAATAATTTCAGAATCTTTTACTGAAACAAGCCAACACTGGATGAATTATTCATAGTTTAATTTATCCAGTTGTAATAGTAGCAGTATTTCATACACTTAGTTGGGTACAACGTTCTGGTTATTAAAGCAATAGGGCATGTCATTCACTGGCCACTTGATGTAGCATTGGTATTGCTGAATAATCCACTTGTGTTAACTGGACCTCCCCAGGACTCTTTATTGAACAGCAAAATGTAGCATGTGAGTTGCTGTTAGCAGTGTGTCAGGCTTTCAGTCTTAAACTGGCTAAACAGCCTACAAAGGGGAGCCAATAGGGCATTAATGACACGAAAACTGGTTCCGTTTGACATTGTCACCAAGGCAATCCATGGTTTAGCATGGCTATGTTGTATAATCAATAAGAAAAGATTGTCTCTATTGGAAACATTCCAGAGTAAAAAAGTAGCCAGTTATTGCATATTGGGAAAGAATCTATTGGTATCTCCACCCAACCCCCCCCCCCCACACACACACACACACACAGCAATACTCCTGTGGAAACATTCCATTGCATTAATGCTGACAAACCAACTAAACTGTAAAAACTCTTAATGAACACCACGCACGCAAGCTGCAGCATAATAGTTACACAAAAGAGTTTGTTAATCCACAGAACAATATGCCCAACATAACTCCATAAAAAGACTCAGAAAAATTACACTGTGTCATTAACCTTCCTGCTTTGTGTACTACGTGGAGTTATGGCTCAAGTCCTGTTTACCCTTCTTACCCTTTGCTACTGGATTGCCTGGTTGACCCCCTTTTTATTGTGACCTTTGACTCTGATTGTTAGTTTGATCACCATGGTGTTAGTGTAGCATTTGCAAGTAGCAGCTGTTTAACACATTGTACTTTAACCACTATGTTTGCAGGCCTGTGTTTACCCTCCGATTTGGCTTAAATGAGATACATATCATGGCCAGTTAGCTCACAGAGCATCATGAAGACCTATTAGTGTTTTGGTAAATGTGAAGCAGCTAATTTAATTCAAACAGCAGGGTGTCCTATAGCTTAGCTTTAACTACCTGATGCAGAAGATGAGCACATGAAGTCCAATTACTTAGGGCCATTTGTTAGAAAAGATTGAGCTGACTAAGCCTAAAGAACATGGATTTCCCTTTTGAATTTAGGGAAACCTATATAAATAGCAATTTAATTAATTTAAAAGAATTTGGGGAAAATAATATGTTAGTTCATAAAAAGTTGAGTCTGGCTATGACTATGCTGATTTTTAGAAACTGTACTTTGGCTAGTGAACTGAGCCTTTGTGATGAGGTCACACATATACCAGCTCCCATTAGTGCACAGCTGGGACCTTGTCAATGAAAAACAATAAAATCCCTTTACCCGACTCCCATCTTAGCTCACAAATCACCCCAGGTGATCCCACCCTCAGAACTATCATCTTTCACAAACCCACACTGGTAAAGGGCATCCCCCTGTAGTGGCTGGTCTAGATAGAGGATAATAGTCTATTATTGCTACCAGTTTTTCATCTACATGTGATAAAGGTCTTTGATATTGATCTAAAAGTTCTGTCGTTCATCCTTGCTGATAATCTATGCTGGGGGGTCAATGTGATTTCATGTGGAATTTATATTTTCTCAGCTCACTTTAAAAAAAAGAAATAACATAGAACAAAAACTCTGTTAAAAGAACATTGAGTGCCAAATCAAGCACTGAAACATTAGGAATTGCCAGAATTAAGCTTATCTATATAACCTTGTCTGCCACTCTCCTTGTGCATGTACACTTGTTATTGTTATATTTAACATGCATATTGTGTGACACCTAAAGGCTTGGATCAGGTTATGTTACTGTCTTTAATTGCATGTTCTTCGGGACCCCTGCCTCATACAGCACACAGGATGGACAGCGAATGAGGCACTGTACTGGGACCAAGAGAGCTGGGTCTATCCCTCGCTCTTATTGCTGCCCTCCCATGTGGTGTTGGGCAAGGATATCATAATGCATATATGCAAAGATATGGAGTGAAGCTTTCACAGGGAACCTTAATTCTGGTGTTTCCTATCTTTTTGAATGTTTGATGTGGCAACATTAATGTTTTTCAAAATATTTTGTCTGTAATTACTTATAACAGTCAGAGGTGTTCCAACAGCGAGAGCTGTTGACCATAAAGAAATGCAGGTAATGTTTTGGATCCCTTCTTGCTAGCATGAAATCAGCATATTAATAAACACTATGACGCTGAGGATATTAGGACGCCAAAGCTACCATTATGTATGTGACATGGCGCTGTCCCTTTCTAGTTCCCTTTCTGGAGACATGTATTAGAAGAATAGCCCTGATTTTTGGTTGTGCTCGTACTTAGCTTTGGTTCCTCTTAAACTGAGAAATACTCATGTTTTGCATTCTCTATACAAATGAGAAAAGAATTGGTTGTGGGTTGCCACAAAGGCAGCTCAAAATTAATGTTCAAACTGGAAATGCAAATCAACTCAGGTCAAATTGAGATCTGGTAACTTCATTAAAGTCAGTGGGATGATTTTGGCTTTTTGAGTAGGAACTTGAAGCTGTGCTGTACTGGAAGTTGCCAAATTGGAAGAGGTTCCTTTCTGACAGGAGTAAAATGTGGTTCTCGTTGGGCACTCATGCTGACCGTGCTGGTCATGACCCATGATATCTCCAGATGGTTCATTTTCAGAATTTCTAGTGCCTCCGAGTTTTGGGTGTGTAAGCAATGCAGCAGCAAGCTCATGTGCTTATGACAGATTTGCATAAGAAACTGAAAATGAGCAATGTCCCAAGTAGCAGCTTAGGGTTTATTTTTTGTGTTTGTGAATTTTGTAATGCCTCTTTCTTCAATGGCAGCACCACGGTGATATTGGTTAATGCAGACAATATTTATGCTTGTTATATGAAGAAAATTTGGAAAATTGAACTGAAACTACTATAAGCTATTAATTAAAACTATGGCATTGTATGATGAGGATGCTGGGCAGTGACTATGTCTTATTTCAGAAAAATACAATTATAACTTTTGCTTGCAAAAATCTACTTAAGGCATAGATAAACTGCACATAATGAGCCCCAAACTGTCTGCTGTGTTGTTTTGGGGGCTGTCCTGTCCCGTCCCCAATTCCCATTCTTGTGAAGATGGAGAGGGTGCCCCTGCCAAGTGATCCTCTAGGGCATGCAGCAAGTGTAAACACCTTCAGATGTCTCTTAGGGTATGTCTGTGCTCCAATGTAAGCCCAGGGTTAGAGGGACTTGAGTCAGCCAACCCATGTTAGGGGTGGACTTGAACATCTACATTATATTTTAACCCTATGACTTTTCTAACCTGTGCTTGAACCTAGGGCTCTGGCGCCCGCATTGCAGCGCACAGACCCAAGTCAAAAAGTCAAAGTAACCATATACCAGAGTCCTTAGCACCTCCGCCCCCAAAATGTGGCTGTTCTAGCACTGGGACCATGGTGCACTGGGAGAAAACTTTACTGCCTGCCCTGCACGTTGCCAGGAAGCAGCTCACTTTGCAAAAGGCTTGATTGGTTTGCTCTCCATTGCCAACCCAGAAAGGACTCTGATAGTGTGCTTGAAGATCAGTGATCAGAAGAGAATGAGTTAATGCTGACCTGAGCTGCTGCCGTTCACAAAGGGTGGGTGGCTTCCATTTTCAATAGAGTGGAATGCAGATTGTTGGGATAGAGAGCACTAAGGAAGTTGTCCCATGGAATTGTGGGATACTTCTGGCTGATTCCCAGGACCCAAATCAAACGGGGCTGCATCTACACTGCAAAGCAATAAGGCTGAGATCCTGGGTTCCAGCTTAAGTCAAGCTCAGAGCCTCCAGCCCTACAGTGTCCTGGAACCCTGGGCTTGATCCCTGGGTTAGCACAATTGCAGTGTAGACACAAAGAGGAGGGTTATGCTTGAGCCTGGGCTCAAGCATGGGCTTTATGTTGCAGGATAGTCATACCTGTGGGTATGTCTACACTGCAAAAAAAAAAAAAAAAAATGTGGCTGGCCCATGCCAACCAACTCGGGCTCATGGGGCTTGGGCTGCGGGGCTGTTTCATTGCTAAGTAGATTTCTGGGCTTGGGCTGGAGCCCAGGCTCTAGGACCCTGCAGGGATGGAGGTCCCTAAGAGCCCTGTGTTGGCCTGTGTAGAGGAACCACATCAGTTCCTTTACATCTGTACCCCTCCTCAACCATGAAGGAAGGGGCCAGATTTTTGCCCTTCCTTCTTTGTGGTGCACTCTCTTATCAATTTTTCTCATATCTCAGTATTGTATGGGGAGTGAGGATGGCATGGTCTGGCAAATGTACAGTGACAAGGTAGGTGAATTCCAGTGCACTGGGGGTGTAGGCGCGCTGGGTGCTACTACACCTTTAGAATGGAGTTCGGGTTCTTTTCCCCCTCCACACCAAACTTGAGTAGAGGAGGATTTGTCCCAGACGGATTTGGGTTAAATTGCTATATTCAGCTGATCATGGTTGGATAACTAACTACAGCACTTCTTTCAGCTCTAATCTCAGCAATATAGTTCCAAGCTTAGATATAAGAAATCTGATTTTGTTTGTCAAAGCTACTTCTAAACTACAGTAACTTCTTTATAGAGTCTTCATCATTAAAGAGCCTGGGGAATTGCCAGGAGTCCTCATAATGTGAAAATGATGAGATCAATAAAGCAGATTTGTAAATACCAATTTACAGAATATAGACTCTTAAATTAAATACTGTAATACTTAAGTTTAGATGATCTTTCTAGGTACAGAGCATAACACTTTCAGAGCCATAGAGTTTATACTGTAAAAGGGTGGGCTTATATGAAATGTGATTGATTCATATAACTTCTCTAATAAAAAGTAGTGTTTGTTATGTTGGGCTCTTGTGCAAGTAAAGCAAGAGATGCATTCATAGGTTACCAGAAAAAGTCAACTCTTAAATTGCAAACAAAGAGCTTCAGCTACCAATCATATTACATCATCAAAACATCTCATGGACACTCAGAAATAAGCTGTACTTCTGTATGGCAGTGAAGCAGCAAATTGAATTCTCATAATATGTTTTGAAAATGAGTCTTGTTAGGTTTGATGAGGTGGAAAAGGTACTGAGATCACTGGTTTGTTCCAATACATTCAGTACACTTTACTTGGCTGTTTGCCATGGCTAATCTTTTTAATGGCAGTATAGCTTGTAAACCCATTTGGTAGAAAGCTATGCATCTCAGTTTTATAATATCACACCAAGTAGGGTGGTAAATAACTTTCTATTCAAGCATGAAAGCCTTTTTTTGTTACAATCCCAGAAATCTTATTTTAAAAACCTTATCTTGAAAGCTTCAGTAATTCCTTTATGAATTCAACAATAAGCAGAATAAAAGGAAAGCCTCCTGATTTATATTTATTATTTTTTAAATGCACCCATCCAGTCCTCTTATTCAAAGACTTATGAGTTCACCTATCTAGCACTTATTTCTAAAAATACATTAATAATTTAAGAACAATGTCCAACAAATTGAATCATCTCAGAACCCTCTGGATTCCTCAGAAAACTCCCCACTCGCTTACTCACTGTCCTCTTTAGAAAAAGTCTGGGAGAACAACTGAGCCTTGCAGCATGACCTTGAAGGTCAGCAAATTCAAAGTTATGGAGAATCCAAATATTAAGTGCATCCCATTGTCAATGATCCTTCACTGAAAAGGAGCTGGTTTCAGCCCCCTGACAGCTAAACCAGGGGCTATTAGCTGAAATGCCTGAGATGATTTTGACTGTGTAGCCTCACATGGATGTGGTCTCTGAGGTAATCAGAGTTCAACCTATTTAAATCATTATAGGTTACTTCAGCTGCATTTAGAAATTAAGCAGAAGCCATCACAAAACCCACACGTGATGGAGCATCCTCCTAGAAAATGTCCCTAAACAAATAAACGATCATAGTCTGTGGAGTGGTCTACAGAGAGCATATCGCAGTGTTCCCTTCTCAAAATGACTACTGTGGTGAGGTCTGTATCCAACAGATGAAGATGCATCCTTCGAAACATCTTTCATTCTCATCGACTGCTGCTACAGGGACATCCAGAAGCAGTTGAAGATCCAGCAAAACTCCCTGGTTTGGTTGGACAATTTCTCCGCATTAGAGAGCTGATACCACTTCTTCGGTGTCTTCACATTGAACCTACCAGTTTAACTCCAGTCTTGTCCGGATTGATTTGCATCCAAAACCCAAGACCTGATTCCATCATTCTTATGTGAGAGAACTACTTAAAACTATTGTGGCAACAGAAGAAACTTGGATTTAGTAAGGGATACTGTAGCGGTGTAGCAGAAAATGGTAGCCCTCAGTGCTGTGTCAAAATTTAAATACCAACTATGCAAATGAATGCCTCTCCCAAGTCAATGGATGAACAAAGTTAAGAAGGAAACATGGCCTGACTGACACCTGAAAATCTGCAGTTTGGCTCATGTGTCCAGGTACTTCTTGTACCCAAACATGTCTGTCTGGTTTTGGCCTAAGCATTGTCCCATTAATATTTGCTACTACTGTAATCGCACAAAGAGGAATAAAACTTAAAACAATTAGGAGAACTAAAGAAGAGCCATTCTTTTCAGAATCCAGTGGCATTTATTCTCCACCTCAACATTTTTATAAAAAATTACCCCTTAGATGTTTAGCATATGGGCTTTCGTAATCAGATTTTATGAACAACTAGGCAGGTCAAATAGTGGGCTTAACATTTTGAAACTTTAATAGTTTTTTTCAGAAGGTATCGTTTTCTTGGTTGCTATTCAACTATTTATTCATTTATTTATTGCCGGACAGTTCCCATTAACATCACTCAGGAGCAGCAGAAAGAATATTAAGCACATAGTGCCATTCTGTCCATTCTGTGGTATTGTTTCGTTGGCTTCATAGTAGAGGTTAGAGCTGATAACTTTTCCTTTGCAATTAGGATGACCAGATAGCAAGAGTGATAGCAGAGGGGGTGGGAGGTAATAGGAGCCCATATAAAAAAAAGCCCCAAATATCGGGACTTGTCCCTATAAAATTGGGACATCTGGTCACCCTATTTGCAGTTTCCCTGTTTTTTTTCATTAGGGCTGAACCTTGATTGTGCTGGCTGTAGATGGTGATGGTAGGGTTGCCAGATGCGTAGATAAAATTTGGCTAAAATAGAATTATAAAAGGGAGGGGGATTAAAATTATATAACAAGGAACTAATGGGTATCTTGTGATGTTAAAGCGCAGCAGCTCCCGTGCTCATTGCTTGCAAATATGCTTAGGCAATATAGTAATGCCAGGAAGCTTCATTAGATAAGCATCTATATTGAATTCAAAGAAAATACACCCACATATACCTTCCATCTTATCTGCTTTATTCCAAACACCTTTACCAAAGAGACAAAATATGTGTGTGTGCTATTACTGTGACTTCAGATTGAGTTATGGCATTTTGTAAAGCTTTTTAGTTTTATTTCCCCTTGTTTTCATTTGCCTTTCGGTCATTATCTCCCCCTGTATCACCAGCTGCCCGTTCTTAAAGAGAAAGCCCACAGCCATGCTTCCCCTTGAGCCATCAGGGAGCCCAGAAGAGCAGCCAGAGTTCACCTACCACTTGGATTTGTATGGATAGATCTCTGTATTTCAGTGAAGTAGGCCGCTGTGGGGTTTTCAAGTCTCTGACTCTGTGTCCTGGGTAATTCCTGAAATAGTTCCCCCTTGAGGGAGTCATTCAAAGGAAATTCAGTGAGAAGAACATCAGTTTCCTGAGTACTTCCCAACATTAATTTATACCCCAGAGTCATATGCAATGGTCCACTGTGTTCAAAGACTTTGTTCTTGCTTTAGTCCTTCTCCATTGTTATTGTTCTTGTTATTTATTATTGTAGAGCTTAGGAACCCCAGTCATAGACCCCATTGTGCTAGGTGCTGTACAAACACAGAACAAACAGCCGGGCCATGCCCCCAAAGAGTTTACAATCTAAGTATAAGACAAAATTCAACAGATGGATCTCTAAAAATAAGAGCTTATTTTCTCTCCCAAAAAAAATAGTCAGGTGCGAGGTGAGAGTATGGTGCTTTGAGATTTAAAGGGAGATGAAGAAAAGTTTTTAGACTAAAATGAGTTTATAAGGATGAGGAGTGAAATAGAGGTAACTATGACTGTTTCAAAAAAATAACAAGTCATTGATTTTTATTAAGGGCCAGCTCCTCTGAGGTGGTAAGCACCCCTCTTTCTCATTGAAATCTAAGGGGATGAGTACATTGAGCACTTTAAAGGAATTGCTCAGCATCTTGCAGGATTGGGTCTTAAATTTAGGAATGGGAGGGACATATGTGTTAAACAGGTACATTTTGAAAGAACTGACTTTTGCAGGTTTAAAAAAAAAAACGGTGTGGATTGAGCCAGTGGCTATTAAAGCTGCCTTGCAGAAAGTTAAAAAGTCAGGCTGGTTGCTGACAGATGTTGCACTGATTCTTTTCCAGTTATCCATACAGTGAAGATTGTAGCCAGGGAAAGCAGTACATGAATACTAGATGTCCAGCTTGGTGTGATAGAATTCTGATGTCGCATTCAGCCAAGGAACTGATTCTAAAAGTAAGTACACCCATGTGATCACATTATTTTCTAGTTATTTCGTCATTTATCTTCAACATAGCGTTTGTTTTTGTTTGATATTTCTTGCCTCTCCCTGAATTCTTAACTGTCCAGAGTAAACCCCAGCGATAGTTGCAGGCAGCAACACCAAAGCAATAATCACATTTTTCCCTTATACAAAGCTGTTCATCTGAGGATCTTAGTGTTTTACAAACACTGTACAATTAAGTTTCACAACACCTCTGTGAGACATAGAGTCCTCTGATTTCAGTGCACAGTGATAAGCCTAATTTTGCCAATGCCATAGCAACAATGTAGCTCAAGAATTTCCCAGTTTTCCTCCCCTCCCTGGCCCTTTTTTGCTGTACAGATACTGAGCCAGATCCTGGGATCAGACCAAACTACACACTTCACAACAGAGTAGAAAGGGGACCTTGGTATTCCCCTTATCCTGTGTGTAGGACTGGTCCCTCATGCCAGGTTACAGCAACCTGAATGCTGTCACAATTTACACATGTTGCAAATGGCCCCAGAAAACCAAAAACACATAAGGAGATCATAGGGGCATACAGTCCATGCCTCTTTGCTCTTACCATGCCCCATTTTCCTGCAATGCCAGAAGTGGGTGTGAGGGACATGCTAGAGCAGTGGTGAGCAACCTATGGCACGCGGCCCGTCAGGGTAATCCGCTGGTGGGCTGCGAGACAGTTTGTTTACATTGACTATCCGCAGGCACGGCCACCCACAGCTCCCAGTGGCCGTGGTTCACCATTCCCAGCCAATGGGAGCTGCAGACGGTCAATGTAAACAAATTGTCTCGCGGCCCGCCAGCGGATTACCCTGACAGGCCGCAGGTTACCCACCACTGTGCTAGAGTGTCTGTGCTGTGACTTTCTACCACACTACAGTGAGGTGATCTTCTTGGGGTTATTCCAGAGGGCTTTACTGACAGATTGTGATGGCTGTGCAGTCACAGCAGCTTCCTCACACCCGTGAATCTTGCCCGCCTTCTCCAAAAATGTCTTGGCTTCACAAGCTTATTTAAGACACAACGCTTTGTGTTTATCTTTGTTTTTCTGCATACTAACGTGTTTTAACATTCATTAATTACAATAGGTAGGGTTGGAAAATAAATCCTCACGCTACTGGCTCCATGCTTTTGTGTGTGTGTGTGTGTGTGTGTGTGGTACTGAAACACTTCAAACTTGATTTCTTTATGTTTATAATCTTCTCTCTTTCCCTCTCTCATCAGTGTTGTGTATCTCATGATAATGTTTGCTTTGCAGTAAGTTAAATAATTACAATCAAAAGATAACTCACTGAAACGTGAGACTATTTTTTCCATAGCTACTCAAGTTTCCATCTCTCGAAAGCATTTCTTCTCACATGTTAAACTCTAAGAAGTGCTGGTATTAACACCTTTTAAACTTTTCACCAAATCCTCATTCGGGGTGAAATTCACTCCTCATTGCAACTTGGTTTGTTCAGGGAAATTCTTGAGGTCTGGTGAATGGAATTCACCTCCTTCATTTGGGACAGGCTGTGGCTATGGTACAGCCCCTCTGTGACTAATCCTGTCACAGGTCTGGAATAGCATTTTAAGCCCTTCTGCATCTCCTGTATAAATGTTGCCAGCCAATGGATCCACAGAGATTCCAGATCTCCATCCATGATGGCCTTTTTGGGGCCAGGATAGGGACCTCCTTCATGTGCAGAAGCACTGCAGCAGCCCCCATGTGGGGGCTGTCCAAGGCCTTCCTATACAGCCACAAGGCTGAAATAGTGAAAAGGGCCCTATGCACCTGGATTGATTTAATCTTTTAATTGGTGATTAATGCCATCAATGAGCTCAAGATAAAGGCAATATTATTCTATTAATTAGGCACAATAATTAAAATGTATACAACATCTGAATACTGTGGAACCCTAGTATTCAGTAGGAAAGCAATACCGGGAAAACAGAGTTGCCAAACAAGAGGTAGGACCAGAGAATGAACTGGATATGAGCTTTCTATGCAATACTGCAGCATTAAAAAGTCAATGGAAATTTGGGCTGCATATGTAGAATCATATACCAAAGAGATGATAATTTTGCATCTCTATATGACACTGGTAAGACAGTAAAGACAATATTGCATATACTTCTAGACATCCATGGAATTCTCCATAACAAAGGACAGAGTGACCAATGAGGGAAGATTTTAAAAATTAGCTATGAATCAGAGGAGATATAACTGTGTATAAATGTTTGAAGGTGAAAACACCACCAAAGAGAGGAATTGTTTGATTATATTAGGGAGTGTAACCAAATGTAATGGGACAAACTTAAACATAGGAAAATGAAGGCTGAACACCAGAGAAAATTTGTAACAATGAGGTCAATTGGCCTGAAATAATCTCCATAGGGAAGTGGCAGTAGTTCACTTGGAGCATTAAGGGCTGAATTTTCAAAATCCTTTTTAATCTTGTGTCTGCAATTTTGCATTTGCAAATTTTGGGCATGCTATTTTGGATATGGACAAAGATTTGTTCATACAAAAATTACAGAGGGAAATTAGAGCCACATTTTCTGCTGATGTAAATTGCACAGCTGCATTAACTTCAGTTTAGGTGTTCCAGTTTACTCCAGCAGAGAATAAGGTTCTTATCCAGCTGTAGGCCACTTGGAAATTTTGGCCCATAAAACTTGAGCAAAGCAATAGAAAATATACAATAGGGAAGAGTACTGAATTGGTGGAGGAAAGAAAAAGATGATGCAATAGGTCTAAGTCATTTCTAAATTTCTTGATTGTATGCAGCAAACTATATTTGCCTTCCCGCCGACTTCAGATCTTATTTGTTTATAATGGTTTACAATGTGCACTATTAGAAATATTTGAACCTTAAAAAAAGGATCAGTGAGGAAATCAAAAGCACACTATCGGACTATACTTAATTGCAAGTCTGATACATTCTTATACTTTAAATAGCTGTGTATCTTTAAAAATTAGAGACAAAGAATTTCTTTGGTATAACTAATTGTTGAGAAATTATTATGCATTGTTCTTTTTTTTTATGTGTTAGTGCTTTGTTGTAGGTATCTGAAAAATTGCTTTTCAGCTCTGGCCAACTTATCTCTTATTTCAAAGAACAAATTTTAGTAAATCGGCACTTTTTGAGTGCTTTGTAGAAAAAGGAGTAGTGTGTGCAAATTAGCACACAACACAGTATGTTCAGCTCCACACACTAGGCGTTACAGATTGTACAGACATGGGGCTGTAAACAGCTTTCGTGCAACATCATCTATCATGCTATGGTCGGTTACCTCACCATCATGTTATTTTATGCTTCCTGAGCCCTAAAACACCAAAGGTTGCCCACTGCTAGGGAGTTGCGTTGATGCCTGATAGCATGCAGTAATGAATGCTCAGCCAAGTGTATATTGTTTCTGCTTGTGCGCTGCTGTAATTTGTTTATCTGTCTAAAGATTATGCAGTTGAAAATCCACAATTTTATGCTGCCTTTGTAAATTATCAAGTCGCTTTTGATGAATGTATCCCCACTTCCGATGGTAGTGGCATTATGATCTTGAAATATTGGAAAGTGCTCATGCATACAATGCAGAAGGTTATGTTTTTATATTTTTTGGCAGACAACCATGCTATAAAGTAAATCTGACCTTAAGCTTCCTTACTGCATTAAAGATAATTCAGTTTTAACTTTATAGTCCTAAATGCTGCTGTTTATATAAAGTTCTTGCCCAGTCAAACTTGACTGATTACAGATGAGAAAATCTTGACTGTTTCATACAAAATAAATGAGTATTGTAAACTATTTTAAAGCACATCTGTGATTGTATTAGAGACTTGCCAGTGTGCAGACTCCAGATTTAATTAGCTTTCAGGAATTGTTTAGTATAATAAGAAATTGTGTGTTTATTCCTAAAGGGTTGTGCTAGATAAAATAGGCTGTCAAAATCACACGTTCAGTGTAAATGGCAGAAAGATGAGTACATTCTATTATTTATTAAATCATAGCTGCAAAGAGAACCAGTGTATAAGAAGAAAGTTCAACATAGAGTAGAATGAAAGCAGTTCACAGGGCTGGCTAGAGGAATGCTTCCTTCAGTTGAGGCTGATTTTCTTAAGATATTTTGAATGCTCTTTTTATTAAAGGAAAGTATCTAATAGAAATAGGATTCTTTTGCTTTCTTCTTTCATAGCTAAATATTTTAACTGTTTTGTACAAAATATTCAACAGCTGTTTCTACTTGTTTAACTTTATATAGTTGATGCAATAACACAATGGGGTCCATGGCTAGGGCTCTTAGGTGCTCAGGTAATTCAACTAATAAATAATAAGGATAAAGGATGTGTTAATGTTTCTGCTTGTACATTTAAAATGCTACTATATGGGTAAATAGGATGTTTTGTAATGAGACAATGTGAATTCCATGTTATTCCAAGAGCGACATTCCTGTCCTATGTAATTCAGTAAAAAGATTTCTGCACTGTTCATAAAAGAGAGGACTGTGGTGAAACCACTTGCTGCATTTCACTGACACAAGATTTGAATGTAGCTATAACTGAGTCCTTAGTTTCCACATCTTAAATATTAGTTGCTAAAAGTTGGTAAAGCCCTAAAAGGGAGTGGTAGTGATTTGTAAGTATTTTATGTGGAAATTTCACAAAGCTTTGCAATGGATATTTAATGTAACGTTTCTATGTAATCTTTGCTCTGAGGAGCCAAGTTGAATATGCCCTCACTAAGAAATCTTGTTGCATGTTCTTACTGAACTTCCATTCCTGTAACCTTTCCTTACTTAGTTTTCTCTGAAATCTGAAAAATAACTGAACTGACTAGTCTTTTTTTTTTAATTAGTCAGAAAATGATGAGAAGATAGTGATTTATGACCATATTGGGCCAAATGTCTGCATGGGGGATCACAAGGTAATTTAACTCAGTGTTAACAGTATTGTATTATACTACGTTTTATTAGGAACATAGAATGTGTGTATTAATTTCTATTCCTTTTATATTGAAGTCAATTATTTTCCCCCGTTTTTATTTTAAACTAGATGCTTTGGAAAATTTTATACAAGTTGGGGTTAAATTCATCTGAAATCAGTAGAAATGCTATATTAGGTACAAGCACAAGTTTCAGTAAAGAATAGGATAATGTTCCAGAATGCAGCATAAAAACATTCTATAATTTGAAATCAGTATGAGCAAATATATCTGTATTTATAACCTTACCTAAATAAAGTGCCCATGAAAAACTTTAGTTTCACTTAGTTATCTAGATTGTTTCCTGAATATAATTTTAATTTGGTGTCTAGTTGACTGTTAGAATAATAAAATGCTGACAGTACCATATATAAGCAACAGGTAAGAAAAAGAATACTTAGCGATATGCCAGTTGTTTAAAAAGATAAAAGATGATAAAAACATAAATTTTAAGTAACCCGTATAGTTAGCTAATTCTCTTCTGAAGATACCACAAACTGGAACCGCAGTTAGAAATATTTGATCAATAAGCACCTGGTTTCTTTGAAAATCCTATAAACAACTAAAAATATCTCTGAAATTTTAAGACTGAATATCCATGTAAAAATTCAGTTAGAAATCTGAAAACTATACTGCAATATCATTGACAGATGTACTGCAGTGGCTCTTAAATTATGATTTTAGGAATGGTAATGGGATACTTAATAACTCCTCTGTGTGAGTATGTATGTATATATATAAATGATGACTGTAGAAATAAATAAATACAAATTTACAAATATAGTAAATTTTTATTTATTTATTTATTTTTATAGTCATCATTTTTGTGGCGGTAGTAAAATCTTTTTCAAAGGAAGAAGGGATCTTACTGATATACTAACTTGTTTGATAAAATTAAAAGTGCAGTGTCCTTCAGGAACAGAGTAATAGCCAGATTGGATACAATCATTTTGATTTCTTTTATGACTGATTTATTTAACAAGCATCCTCTTTCAACAGAGTTAATATTATGACAAATGAAATAAGGTGCTATGTCCTGCTTCTATTGAGATCGATGGCAAGATTCCCATAGATTTCAATGGGAGCACAGGATCGGCCCAATAAGTGGCTGTCTTCCTGGATCTCTTGAGAATTGTAAGATTACAGTAATGAAGGAAGTCTAGATTATTCCATCAGTTTGTCACTGGTTATAGATTGATTCTTACTCTGTTTGAAATAATCATTACAAAGTGTTTGATCTCTTTCTACCTTTCAAGTGTATAACCCCTATTTCTCCCTAACTTGCTGCAGCCTGTGTTCCTGTCCTTTCGAATAGCTGCTGGGGCAGGTAAACCTATTGCAAATGTGCACAAGTGTTGTGTCGTGCAGTGATGTGGTGGTAAATATCATTTTTTTCCCCTTTGTTTATATTTTCTACATCATTTCCCCTTTGTGTTTATTTTTCTTTTAAAAAAATGCCAATTCTGCAACAGGAAAAAGATGCCCTCGAAATGAGAAGATCTTTCGTGAAACCACCCTGTAGCATGGAGGAGGAAAGAATAAGCAGTATATTGAAATGCATAATCCTAACAGCTGTATTGATAAATCAAGTCTTGAGTGCCACATTTTTAGACTGCTGATCGTACACTATGCTTCAGCATCTGGACTCTGTTCGGGAAAAGCCTCACATACCTCACTGTCTTGTATGTTCATGTGACATCAAGTAGAAATGTGGAATTATTTTTATATATATATATATATACATATATATATATATAATATGTCACGGTTCTGTTGCCAAAACTCTAATAGACAGCAGAGATGTTCTGTATTTTAGATTTCACAATTTTCAACTTTTAATAAGTGTTTGTCAATGTGGAAAAGCTACTTCAGCACATTTTAAACTTTTAAAGGTGTCATGCCTAACATTATATATCTGTACCATTTGGAGGTTTTGTACATTGGATTATATAGATAGAGATTTTGATGGTTTTAAATGGTATTTTCTTCATTGACCAAGGCTTATGGTTTGTTTTAGTTTTAGAATTTTGTTTTGTTTTTAATTTTTTATAGATTTTTTTTCTCATGTTATTTACTATTCTGCCATGTAACATGGTTTTGAATCACACAGCAGCTGCTTTCTATACATACATATGTGTGTGTCTATATATATATATATATGTATGTGTGTGTATATATACACAGATATATAAATAATTTATAAACCTTACCAAAACGTATGCTAAATATACTTTCCATTATGACTGCTTGAGAGTGCCATATCAGCAATTAGTGTTGGAGTCTAGCAGTTTTAGTTAAGTGTACATCAACAATCAACATTTATAAAACAAATAATATATAGCAGTGCCATCATCAATACAGATATATAGTATACTATATAGCACATATATTAGCAGTTTCACTTTGTTACTCCTATAATACCTTCTTTCTAAGTACTATTAAGGACTGAATGTGAAGTCTCTAGTTAGATTTGGGTGTACCTTTCAAGAATTTTGTAAACTGTTTTTGTCTGTCTTTTGTTACTGTTTTATGGTGCCAAGTATTGTATATTAAAACAATAACAACATGGGAGAAGAAAATTAGAAGTCTGTTTCAGATAGCATCTGCACCCAACACAGACTGTATTTATACAAAGTGTTAGCAAAAAGGACTGTAAATGTTCTTAGTTAGTAGCTATGTGCAACCTGCAACATAACCTTGTTATGAACATTTTTCTCCCACCACGAAGTACAACATTAAAAGGTGATTAGAGAGTCTGTTGATGAAACACAAATGTATGTTTTATTGATTTAATTTAGAACACTACAGAGTTCATGGACTGTGTGATGGCATTAGATTGATGCTTGATTTTGGTATAAATCACTACCATTGAAAATGATTTGATGTCCGCTTGCAGAATTTGTTTTCACGACAATACAGTCTGGGTTTGTATTAAGTACTGTTGTTCATAGGGTTTCTGCAGCTCTGTAATGTCAGTGTGCCATGTTGCAATATAACCACCTGGTAATTCTATTTAACACGAATAGAGATTCAACTCATGGTAACTTTGAAGGCCTTTAGAAATGAGTACTCTGGTTCTCAAGCAATAAATCTGATCATAATGAAAAATGACTGTGTCTGTCCCATTAATTTTGGGTGTGGGGATTATGCAGAAATATGAAGTTGTCCTCTTAATTTTCTGCTAATTGACTATATTCTTTTTTTGTCTGAAAACCTAGGCAGATAATAAGATGCATTTTTGTGTATAAATTGAAACACAATACAAACTGAGAAGAAATTTAACAGACTGATTGCACTTTAAAATGTGGGATTCTTTTATTATAAATTGTTAATCTGACTATAACAGTGTATTTATAGCTACTCCTAATAATATACCGACACCACCAGGATCTTTAAACTGCTAGCCCCTGATCGTTTTATAGATACTGGTCTACGTGCTCTTTCCTGAGCTCTCTTGTCATAAAAAATAATACTGCCTCTTAAAAAAGGGAAAAAACTAAAGACTTCTTTATATATAGACTAGGTAAAATAATAAACTGTGGGACCATAAAGAATTCTAAGCCATCTAAAGAAGAAACAGCTATACAGATGACCTATTAGGGTAACTTGTTGAGTTGAGAAATTCTCAACAAAATTAATTCAACAACATTCATAAAATGCTATTTCAGTGTTTAAAAAATTGGAGGCATGATCTTTCAAATGTGTGGGTCCCAAGTAGTAAGTTTTAAGAAAGATCCCTAATAGAAATTCCTCTTCTTGAATAATATCTTGAAAGCCTAATAGTTTGTGGTAAAATATTTTATATTTACCTAAGGTTTTCTATCAAATTACATATTCACTGAATTGTATGTTCTCCCCTTCATGGCATTAATGCTGCTAAAGTCACAGTGTTCATTAAATACTAACTTCAGTATGTAACCTTTTTTTATTTTTTTAATATGCAACATTGATTGTATAACTATTGTGTTTTAATCTGAATATGGATTTCTACAATGGAGAATTTCGCTCCAGTGCGACTATTAATTTAATATTATAGAATATAGACTGTTCCAATCAGGCCAATATAGCAGTGTGTTCCCAGCAATCCCATTATAGTTAGTAGAAATAACAACAGATTGTTGTGGATGGAGAGGTTAAATACCTCTTGCTCTAGGTCAGTTTGATGGGTTAAAAGCTACCTTGATCTATAGAAAGATACAAATAACTGAATATATATTTCTGGGCACCCTGAAGCTCAATTAATTAAAAATAAAGTCTGTAGAGGAACAATTGTAAGAATTCAGGCTGGCCTCTTAACTATAGGAGGTTTTATAATCCTGTCACTTTCCCTTAGCAATCAGTTAATGTGGTTAGATTTGTCCCTGTAGTTCCAGTTGTAATGAAGCAGGCACTACCCTTCACATTCATGTATATTCAAGACACACTGGGGGCCAAAGTAAGGATTTTTCTGAACTTGATTTTTAAATGTAGATAAATAGAGCCTCGTCCTTCAGACCCTTATTGCCTTCAGTGGGACCTTTCGCCTGAGTAAGAATTTACAGGACCGCCCCTAGAATAATTAGCTGCCCTGACAGAAAGACTCCGATGCGTTAAAAGTCAGAGAGAAATAAATCGACCTCCTCCCAAACCCCGAAGTGACACCACCTGAATCTCTGTGTGAATATCCTGAGGCGCAGCTCTAACCAATCACCAGAGAGCTGATCATTAGGGCTGGTAGGCGGATAAGCAGCCTCTACGCTGAGGAAAGAAGAGATCAATGTGTCCCAGTAAAGTGAAGTAGCCTTCTGGAATCTAAGCTTTTCTGTCTTTCCTTTGGAAAGGTGTTGCCATCTGAGAAGTAAGTGCAAAGGTGAAATCCCATCGGGCTCTTTGAAGAGGGATTGGGGCTCTTTCCATCAGGTATTTATCAAATTGGAAGCACATCAAAGTATGAAACATGAGGAAGGAAACAAGGACTGAAAGATCACAGTAAACCGAGTAAATATGAAAATACAAGAGCAAACAGTACACCTTGGGTACTTGCCTTCTTCAGTAGCAGCCCTAAATTTCTTCCCTGGTCAGGCCACATTTACAGGGGACAGGATAATGTATTAATGAACCTTTAGCCTTTCTACAACATTGTCAATTAAAGACAACATGGGGAATAATGCTAACCTGTCAAAAGAGGGCTGCACTTGTAGTATACCTAAATTATATGTCTAATTGACTATTTTGCATAAAGAGGTAAACTATCCACAGATAAATGGCTCCTACTATGCAGCTGATCTAGCTGCAGTAGCCTTGCTAGGAAAGGGCGGAGAAGGAAGGGCTGCGGGCTTAGTTCAGCCACCTTTTAGTGAGAGAGGAAATGTGTTTTTAGGTTAACTACTGTATTGATTCTCTTTTGGGAACCTCTGGTTTGTCAATTACCTGATAAGAAGTTAGTGTCTTGAGAAAATACTTATTTGGCTTTAAGTTTTAAACGCATGGTTTGAGACCTCAGTTGTAATGTGCCATTTTAGGTGGTTTATTAGCCATAGAAAGGGCACTAGCCGCTCCTCTAGCAGCCGGTCCCAGACATGCTCTGCCTGGCTTTGGCCACAGAGCGCTTGCCCCTCAGCTGGGGATATTGCCCAGCCCTCCTTAGCGCTCAGAGACACTAACGGAAGGGGTGCTTCACAGAGGGCTTTGCAGTACACCTTGAGGACCTACCAGCTCCTCTAAAGCCGCAGATACTGCTGTGACCTCTGCGGTGAGTGCCGAGTTAAGATCTTTCTATCTGCCTGGTTTGTATGGAAGCAGACAAAAGCTGCACGCGGTCTTTCCCCCCCGCGGGCTTAAACGTGTGTATACCCACCCTGCCAGACCAGCTGGGGAGCTTGCTCTGTGCGCACAGGCGTGGGGGCGACTGGTCTGCAGGCTCCAGCCATGCGTCTTCCTACAAAATGAGCTTGCTGGACTTTAGAGGTCTCCGAGGAATAAGAGCGGCCACAGCAGACGTCAGCCCAGGTCCTAGCAGCAACGGCTTGTGCTGAAGAGAAGGGCCCACACTCATGGGACACTCAACAGGATACTCGGGGTCGGGCCCGAGCCACTCCGCGGCCTTTGCTCGGGCCTGATTCCCACGGGCTCCCAAGGCAATTCTGCCGGAGTGAGGCCGGCGGGCTCGGGGCCTGTGCGTGGCGCCCCTGGGGCGGGGGTATAACAAGTGCTGGGGGGGGGGGGGCGGGCTGGCTCCGGACTCCGCTGCTTGCATTGAAAACACAAACCCCCCTTGAACCACGTGTCGCCTCCGAGCCATCAATCTGCTCCACTGTCAAAAAGAAACTAGAGCCGCTCCTCCCTCTGCTCGGGGCTAGCGGGGCCGGCAGGGAGCTGCGGCGCCCAGCCCCAGGGCAGGAGAGGAGGTTGGGACCGGGCCAAAGCCGGCTCTCGGCTTGTTTCTTGCCGAAGGGGGAGGCGGCCCTGGGGGTGCGGGCTGCAAGCGAAGGGCATGCCGGGTTCACCCGCCCCAGGAGAGGGGCGCAGGGAGGTGAATCTGCCCCTGCCGGAGATCCGCGCAAGGCGGCGGCTTTCCCCCTTCTCTCTTCTCCCCCCCCCGCCCCGCCCCAGGTCAGCGGCTAAGGCCGGAGCCCGGCCGGGCGCTGCTTCGGAGCTGTCAGTGCGGCTCCGGGGCGCGTGTTCAGCCGGTCCGGCCTCCAGGGCACCAAACCCACTGCCTGTCCCGCGCCGCGCGAGTCCCCGGGCAGCGCCCCAAGCTAGGCGGGGAGGCTGCCCGGACCCAGCCCTGCGCGTCTCCCGGAGCGGCCGACGGGGGTCGCCGAGCCCGATTCTGGTCCAGGGCTCCCTGCAGCCCGAAGACGCCCCTGCCCAGCGGAGCCTGTGGCCTTTAGGGGGCAGAGACTCCGGCGCTGCCGTCTGCGCTGGGCTCGGGAGGCTCCTGGCGTCCTGCCGGTAGAGCGGGGCGCTCAAAGACTCCCGCGGCTGGTCGGCTCGCGGAAGGGTGGGAACCGGCCGGGCAGCGCAGGCTAGCACCTAGGCACAACGCTTACTTTAACGGCGGGGCCCAATTCATGCTGCTGCCTGGGGGGGGGGGGGAGATGTAAAGAGATTCACAAAGGACCCGATCCCACAAGCCTCGCTCAGTCAAAAGCCCAGTGGACCGCGGGATGGGGCCCAAACGCCAGGTCTGAGCCAAGGCGCATTTAGCTGTGGGGTCTTACAAGAGGCGCCTATTATGATGCTTTAAATGGTCCAGCTTTAATGCTGGAGAAACCCCTTTAGTTGGAGCTAAAGCGGTTGCCAGACACTGCTCCCATCCAAGTGGCTTTCTTTAAAGTGATCAGGAACTGAATCATCGCAGGGAAAACTTAAGGACTCCCAGCGTTTGGAAACGGGTTTTCTTTTCTTTTCTTTTTTTCTGGCTGCCTGGCAAGTAAAGAAGGGCCCTGCTTGGCTTTTCTGTGTAGCCCATTGCATTTGCTCAGACTGCAAAACAGCAGCTGAGAAGCAGAAAGAATGTCTCATTCATTTAAAAAAAAAACTAACAATGAAACTCGCCTGGACTCTTAAGGCCCTTGAATACTCACAGAGCCCAGTTGCAAAAACCCTGCTGATCGTGTCCTCCTCACGAAGCACTCACTGTACGGCTGTGGGAGCATCTTTCTCCCGCCCGCAGGTTTGATGCGTCTAGTCCTTTCCTCCCTAACCACTTATGAATTGTCCAAACCAAAATTTTAAATATTTTGTCAAATAATCGGTGTCCTCTAAATAAAAATCACCGATTAGCTGGAAAGACAGAGCTGTTAGCTTTCACTACCCACGGTTTCCGATAAAGATAGCACCAAAAAGAAATAAAATAAATCCTATTTCTACCGTTCTACTAGTAAGGTCAAAAAGTTGGCCCTGTAGGCTTCTGCCTTTGGGATGGTGTCAAGATAACAGTGGGCGTTAAGCTACTAAGTGCCTACGTGAATCTAACAGATGCTTACCACTTACTGTTGGAAAAACAACGTCTTATACTGCAACTCTCTCCCCAGAAGGCAGCTGTTAAATACTTAGTTTGGTAGCTGCTTGTAGGATGTTTCCGATTTTATATATAAAAGAAAGAGTTAATACACTCTCCCTCCCTCCTTCGGAATACAGATACGTTGGAAAGATGTTGCTTCTTTCTTTTGGTATGTGCCAGGGACACATTTTAAGTTTTGCAACTTGTGTTGCGCTCCCCGTTTAGTGGTCAGGAAATGTGGTATTTGGTGCATTCACAGCCGAGCTTTTCTGAACAGGTGTGTGAAGATGAATTTATACATACGTATTGGACATAACTTTTCCTCCCGCTCATCCCATCCTGGAAATCTGGGCTCCTCTTTCTTTCACGGTCCAGTGTGATTTTCCCTTCTGTGCCCGAACCAGTGGCACCCTTCGCCCCCCACCCCTCCTGGCTCGGCTAAGGGAACTCACATTCGCTTACTCTACTTTAATGGAATATTTTTCATGGACTGGGAGAATGGCCACAATAAACCGCGGAAGGAACTTCCTAGTCCTTGGCAAGCCAAACCTGAGCAAGCTCCTTCCCCCAGGGGCCTGCTTTTTCCAGCACTGTGCTCTGCACGTTCAGCAGCAGCAAATTTGGAAAAAAAGAAAAGGCACAAAAAGCGATGAACAATTGCAAAGCGGTGATTTACAAAACAATAATCATAGACTTGGAGAAAGTGGTGTCTTTGTCTCTGTCCCCTCGCTCCCCCCCCCCCCCCCAGATGCGCAGAGTTCTTAGTTCTTCCAAAATAAGCTCTAAAAGCCAGTTAGCAAAGCCTGACTCAGATCACAAGTTCAGATCCTCGAACCTCTTTGCTTCGGGTGTACATTTACAAAGGATTTAAAATATTAGTAACAAATCAGAGCCAGACAGTTTTGCAGAGGAAGCAACAATTGGTAGGTGGCTGAGACTGTTCTTTGGGCTTTTCAGCTTCTCATTTAAGGCAGCTACTTTTGAAAAACTAACCTCCAGCCCAGGCAAGGAGCTTGAATCTGCCAGGGGGTTATTTCTGCAAACCGCTCTGCTCCCAATGACTTTGGGGCCCTAAGCCCACACGCGGCGGGCCTCAAAGGCTGGTGGTAGGACTAAGGCCCGACCCTGCATTCCTTGGTGCTGGCTTCGGGGAGCACAGGGCGGGGGGTTAGTTCCCTCGCGTGTTTCATCTGGTGCATTAGGGTTTAATGAAACGAAACGCAAAAACCAAGCCAATAACTCCGCCAGCGATTAAAAGGGAAGGTGAACTGCTGCTATTTCTCACACACCATGAAAGCACTGGCCAGGGTAAGCGCTCGGGGCAAGCTCTTACCGCCCCAGCCTCCAAACGGGCAGTGCATTAGCTATATAGCCAGGGTTACACCCCGATTCCACCCCTTGCTTTCTACTCGAGCTCCTGTCATCGGCGGGGTTCGCTCTGATTTCCAATACAGCGGGTCACTATGAGAGGAGCCGCTCCGGACCGGACGGAGCAAAGGAGCCGACTGAATCTCTTGCTTTGGAGCTCAGTTGGGACGCGAGCCCCTTGAAAACGTTCCCAGTCCCCACCCCGTGACACCGCAGCGCGAAGTTACCCTGCAACACTTGGGCGAGCTTCTAACTCCAACCTCTTCTCTCCCCTCCCACCCCAAATAAACCCTCGAAATATTACTGGGCCCGGCTGCGATTTAAAAACAAACCCACAAGCCACGCGCTAAAACAGCTTTGCTTCTAGAACAACAAATTACTCCTCTCCCCCCCCCCCCCCCACACTGGGATTGACTTCAGTTAGCATCACGGAACAACCCCCTTTTGCTGAGATGGGACCCCAACTACCCCAGCGGGGTTAAAATCCCTACTTATTGTGAACTATATGGGGGTGAGATGGAAAAAGTAAAATGAAACAAAAAAAATCGGGGGGAAACGCGCCAAAGGAGAAGCTTGTTAAATAATTTATTGATTTATACAAAGTCTTTCCAACCGGCGTGGAGGGAATAGTTTTAATCCAATTTAAACTCAAGTGTCCAGTTTTGTCTGTCTTTTTGGTTGTTTTTTGATGTTATAGAGCATAAAATCCGTAGCGAGGAAGAAACTAAAACTGCCAAAACGCTCAATGAGAGGGGAGGGGTGAAATAAAAGAGCCATTTTTACACTAGAAATATACATCACAAAAATCTGAAATTTCCTATATACAAAGTGGCTGAGCTGCAGTCGGTGATCCATACAAAACAGTAACAAAATCTGATTGTTAGGAGCAGGAAATTGGCAAGAAAGAGGGGAGGTGAGGGAGGAGAAAGTTAAAAAAAAAAAAAAACACAACCCAAAACAAATAAAGGAACGTTGGAAAGATTCCTCTGCAATTTACATCAATGAGAAGAAAGATAATTTCATAACTTATTCTGTAAAAAATATATACATTTCACATACATCTTAGGCTGTACAACACATCACTTTTAAACATCCAGTTACAATTCTTCTTTATAATGTTTTATACCCTGGTTATTTCAGCTTTTATAAAGCGCCTTAGGGAGCAGACAGTCTTGTTCGCTAGGGTCTCTTGCCCTTTATCACAAAGTATCCGAGTTGTTACTGCAGGGGCTGATGAGGGCTAAATTTGTGGATTTGTGCTTTTTCAATAACCTCGTGATTTTTTCATCGTCTGAGTTGGGGTCCAGAGGTTTGTTATATTCATCATCGTCCTCATTATCTGAGCTCTCCTTCAGCTTCTCCGTCTCTGAATCGTGTTTTTTCTTAGCTGAGGCCATTTCTGCTGCGTGCCTCTTTCTCCATTTCGTCCTTCTGTTCTGGAACCACACCTGTTGGAGACCCGGTAGAAGAGGGGGGGGGGAAACCCTTAGCTGTAACTCTCCTTCCAACACCCCATCCTCCTGCAGATTTGAAACCCTCCCTCCATACACACATAGAGCGCCCTTCAGAAAACTTGGTTTCACTTTCCCTCTGGAATATTGCTTGCCCTTGGCTGTTCCTGTTTAAACAGTAAAGTTGGGTGCCTATCGCCGTGTCTAGGCCTTTAACATCACTGGTTCCGTCTCACAAGACAGCAGGATCGTTTATGTACTATTAAAAATTCAGTGACTTTATATGAAAGGAGATCAACACTTTTGACTCTCAAACAATAACATAAAGGCCAAACACTGTATATAAAAGTATTAAAAACTGGCTAGACTGCAACAGGATAACTGTAGAGAAATGTGTATGTTTGTGTAAAGTAATTGCACCTGCCTCTGTATAACACAGCTCATTCAAATTGAATCTTTATGGTTTAACAATGTCAGGCGAAGGAATATAGCGTCCTATTCCTAACTTCCCTTTTGTTACAATGAACCCAAAATTAATTGTTGTTCAAATGGAATTTTGGTAGCATTGGAGAATAATATTCTTTTGAAAAGCGAATGGCCAAGAAAATAGTTCACGGTCAAATTACATATAACCCAGCATGCAATAGTCCAACATTGCCAAAATATTTCCCAATATTATTGTGTTTAAACAAAATGTACACATATCTAATATCCCACACGGAACTCATTGGAATAGTGAGAAATGTGAAACCATTTCACTTGAGTAGTTTGTAACTGATTTGCAAAGCTAAGGACTCTGTATATTTAAGACAATGCAAAAGAAGTTTAAAAACACAAAGGTAAAATCTATTACATATAAAAAATATTATTTTAATTATAAATAACCTAGAAGTGTTTTTTATATTTTTGCATCATATGGAATTAAACCAATTGTGAAAAGCTATAATTGTGTTGTCCAGAAAATAAAATATTACTCTTGCAATTAAAGTAAATCAGAACTTTAGGTTATGTCTCCTGTCATAATTGTAATACTCCCACAGGGTCTGTTAATTCAGTAAATTGTGAGCTGAAGAAGCAGTTATACTTCAGTTACGTGCCAGTTTCATCTTTCAACATCTGTGACTCCATTAATAAAATAATCTTTACTCAGAGACGATTCTGGTGTGTAAAACGGGGCTTCTTACCTTAACTTGACTTTCTGTCATTCCTAACGAATAGGCCAGACGAGCTCTCTCAGGTCCTGCCAAGTATTTAGTTTGTTCAAATGTTTTCTCCAAAGCAAAAATCTGCTGCCCTGAGAAAGTTGGTCTTGAGTGTTTCTTCTTTCCATCTTTGTCCAGAACCATTCCAGCCTGGGCTGCAAACAGAAGAAAATATCCCCGTCAATTACTAGAGACTACATCTAATCTCCGTGCCAGAATCTGATCTCCAATATAAAACTAGAAAAATCCCCTTGGTTTCAATTACGTTACTCCGGATTTCAACCAGTGTAACCGGGAGCAGGATTTTGCCCTGTAATATTTAGCAGACCACGAAACTGCTGAAACGGCATTTAAATGATAATGAGACATGTTGTGATGAAGTTAGGCTACAGTTTTTATCTTATTACTATGAACAGTATGGGATTATGATACTGTTTCATGTATTGCAATTCTGAGTGCAACATGCCCCTGTGTTTTTAAGTCTCTACTGCTCAGTATCACAGAGAGGTTTACATCTTTATCCACCCGTTGTTGTCAATGGTATTTCCCACCTCCACCACCAGATTAGATAGTTATTATAGCTCCATATATTTGCCTTTGTATCTAAGGAATCGAGAAAGATCCTGACTCTAAAAGGGACCTCTACAATCTCCTGGTGCAGCCAGACAGTAGAAAACACTACCGGGTGAGGGGGCGGATTTCAAAATTTCCTTAACCAAAGAGGCCTTAATAAAAAGTCTGATTTCACGACAGAAAAAAAAATCCAAAAACAAACTCTCTCTCACACAAATATATTGGATCCTTCAACGTCCCCCCCCATCACGTCCTGCCCCCTTCTAGGATCAGATGCACCCTCACTTACCAGGACAGGCGATTCTCGGATCTCTCCAGGGAGATCCCTGCATAACTCCCGGCCAGAAAATGGGAGGTCGCCCAGGCAGCTCTGCCAAGGGCTTTGGGTACCTGGACACAGCTGCGGGGTTAAAATACATCCCTGCTGAGGCAGCCAGTCCATTAATCCGGGGCAGCCCGGTGAGGAGATTGCTGGTGGTTCCAACAGGTCTCCCCAGGATGTCGCTTATTCCGTGCGGCGTCCCTAAGGGGATCTGTGTGTTCAGTCCGCCCAGGGCTGGTGCTTTGAAGCTGGAGGGATTCTGCAGGGTGTAGGGGAATAGAGACGTCTTCATTTCAGCCATGTTATGCAGAGCAGCCAGCGGTGTACTGCTCAGAACAAATGCACTCTGGCGATTAGTATCCATCTGCCCCACAGCTAACATTTGTGATCATCAATAAATCTATATATAGATATATAAAAAAGCCAGCTGTTTTATTCTTAACCCACACGAGCAGCGCCAGCCACGGGCTCGTTAGTCTTAAAAAAAAATCAAAATACCGGTGAGTAACAAAGTTTTGTGCTAAGTAGCAAGCGATCGCCTCGGCTCTGCCAGGACCTGCAGCTGCAGCAATGCACACTGTAAAGTTTCAGTCAGGAGGAAAACAAAAATGAGGCAGGAAAATATTGCAAAGGAGAGGGAGGCAAAGTCTCGGTCAAAACAGACCGCAGCTGGCAGTGTCCCTGGACGACTTTGATTGCTGAGCCCCGATTGAAAATCCACTAGGAAATCAGAGGATTCGGAAGGGTGGGTGGTTTTGATGATTTTTTTTTTTTTTTGGTAGTTACAGGCGAGTTCCTTCCCTGTGAAATTGACTCAGAGCTGAGACCAGAGCTGTACAAGATGCACAGATAACCGCACAGCCACCTGCAAGACGCGTTCTCTGATTGGATGAACCCCCTTCAGGGGCAGCTCGGATTGGCCAATGGATTGGCACGCTGGTCCTCCACTTTGCATCAACGTCATTCGGGAAAAGAGCAACACTAAATGAAGATTTTATTATAAAGTCAAGGTACTTTAAATGGCTGTAAATTTACCCACTGATTTATCTTTCAAACGACTAAATAAATCCAATTGAATGGGAGTTTAGTTAGGCTAAAGCTTTAGAAGGGAATCAGAAAAAAATATGAGCACACATATTATCAGATCGAAATAATGCAGATTTTGAGATCAAATTAGTAATGCATTAGTTTAACCCTGATTCATAGAAAACCAACTAACCACAACAGCAAATTACAACTTCGTTAGTTTTATTTTTCTGTTGTTTTTTTCTCTGTTCAAAATATTTAGTTAAGTCATGGGAACCTAAATATAAGTGCTAATAAAAAGTATCACACCATGTATCTGAGCATTAGATTTGCCTTTTCCCCTTGATGCTCAGACTAAACAATACTCCAGGCTGTTTACATTTGTCACACAGACTGTTAATTCTAACTGTTCGGTACAGTCTATGCTATAGAAGGATCGCTCACAAATGTGCAGCGGATTGTGCCCAGCGTTCTCTTTGATATAAAATGTAGATATTATCTCTACAGCACTAGTGCCCCGTAACCTAGAACGCGCTTCTTAGTTGTCAATCGTATCTGTACAAAGGTTTTTAAAGCAGAAGAGCCAGACTTTTGACTAACCGAGCAAGGCTGGTTTGGGAGTGAAATACGCTCTTGTGGTTCTTTTGTCGTTTACAGTTTGGGCCGATTGTAACTCACGGGCAGCTATGCCGGTTCAATGTGGGCTTTTGAATGCTGTTTCCCTGATAATTAGTTTTCAATGCACCACTCTCTATTTAACTGATAATTAGTTCTCTATACTCTCTAAAGTGCTCAGTATATATTAGATTTGAATTCTGACAGTATTTTTAAAGTATTATAGTTTAAGATTAAGTTTGATAGCACGTACTGCCATCGGGGTTTAAATAGAATTCTCCACTGAAATCAGTGGGGACGTCTGCTTAAAAACTGGTGGCTGCATGTGGTCTGGTGTTCAAACTGAAAGAATGTCTCTTAAATAATAAACGTGCTTTATACGTGAACTCGCGGTATTTTAAAGTGCATTTGCAGAAATATAAACCTTGTCAAAGATTGTTTCCTAATCGAAAACATTCTTAGTTGTTAGGAACATGAAAAAATGAGTAGGTGCCAATGCCATATTGTTGGAAAATACATCTGGAGGGATTTTTTTAAAGGGGTGCTTTCTTAGTTTATTTTTGAAGGACTTTTCATGTAAATTGTGGATACATTATTAGCAAAGGAAAATAGTATGAACTATAGCTAACAGGGAAGTGAACCGTTCTAAAGTTTTTTAAAAGATACCTATGAATTTCCAAATGAAGCAAGTGATAATTAATATTAAATAAATTTAAACATATAAATTTAAATATACATAATATTAAATGTATACTTTAATTTATTAAACGTATTAAATACAGTAATTAAATGTATGATCAGGACATATAACAGTTGAAGAGTAGTTGTTTGTCTTGAAATTGCTACCTTGATTACATTAAAATACATTTCTGGAATTAAAAACTTCGACTAGACCAATTATCTTTATTTTAGCCACTCTGACGTTGTGTTCTCACTATCTGTCCATCCTGTTATGCACACCATTGTACATAATATTTGCAAGGAGCTGAAAAAAGCAATGAAATTGTTTGTTGAGGCCTCTTTAGAGTGTCATCAGCTTTGTATCCCAGGCCATATGTTTTATAAATACTATAATTAGAATTTGTATTTAAAAAGAGACGGTGAATGTCATCTTCTTTCAGCTCTTTGAATTGGGTACAACTACATTTTAGGTTCAGGCTTTGCTGTTCGGTGCTTAAAGGATAGTACAGAGGAAATTTATATTCATACAGCATCATGCACTGCAAATTCATATCTAAGCTGTAAAGATTCCTAAATCCGCTTTACAATGTCCCGGGTTTGATTCCCATTGAGAATGAGTTGATCATTTTTTCCTTCCGCTGTTTGGGTATGCTAAAGAGCTTCCAGGTGAGCTAAGCCGGTTTATTCTTCTTTTTGACTTTTCCGAAAAGTGACTGGTTAAGTGTTTGTCTTCTTAAAGGAGAGAATCCTTTACAGTTTTCTTTTTCCCTTTACCTGTCCGGTGGGTTTCGCTCTCTCTCTGATATTTCTATTTGCACGTTAGATTGTTTCCCTTGTAGTGATGTGTGATTTTATCTTGTCTTCCTGTCCCTCCCTTCGCCCCCACCCCACACTAGTATTTAAATAATCATACATGTGAGAGAACAATCTGGCTTCAGTTTGCTACTCAACCATAGTGACTGCCGGATACTTTGATACGGGCAGAATTTAGTATCCCCAGGGTTTAGGTGATTTGTGGAGATGAAAGTCACTTGAGCCATTGCAGAAATATATTTCCAGTATTTAGCAGTGCAGGGGGACCTGAAATGATAGGCGAGTGGTGCTATTCGCCTGGAGTGAACCGATATTTCCCCCTCTATGAATATCGATTTTTCATTCATTGACCATTTCAGTTCCAGCAAAATATAGAAAAGCCGCCCCACGGGTGATGGGAATCGTGCTTTAATTAAAATAATAGATACAGGCAAAAAACTATAATTCCCTGGGGAGCAGAGAGCACCGCCAGGTCTCCCGGGTTTATTTTAATTACACAGGACAGATTAACAAAGGAAACATCTCACTTGCTTTTCTAGTTGTTGGGGGAGAAACTGACACCTAAGTGCGCTCCAATTCCGAGTCCCTTCGCACTTTGCAGGGATCTCATCGCTTAAAGGGAAACAAGCGCTGGTGACCATCCATCCTCTCCCACCGATCTGAACCTGCCCTTTAGAACATCACCCAGGAGCTCAGCCCAGCGCAGGGGGTGTTGAGAATGTGCGCTCATGACTGGTCTTCGTGCTGAGACTCACCTGGCCTTGGCCAGTTGGCCTTCTGTTCCAGGCGCTTGGAGCAGAGCGAAGCATTTTCTTGTTAAAGTGGAAGGAAGGGGGAGAGCCCTGTTCCCACTTCCCTTTGCAATTTGCTTGCTCCACTGAGGATTCGCACTTGCTTTGTGCCGTAGTTTGGATCATTCTGTTTAAAGATCACCCCCATGTCCTCGTTTATCCCAGATGATCGAAGCCCAGGGGCGTTTGATAGGGTCCCCATGTGCACTATAGAGCAGTCAATAGGGACAGAATTTTATTCCCCCCCACCCCCGGGTAGATTATAGAAAGAATTGCCGCGTTCACATTAATCCCCGCATGTTCCTTTGTATTTCTCCTCGTTACAAAGTTCCCTGGAGCATGTTTAATTCAGAGGAAGGTGCAATAAAAGTGACGGGACATAGCGGGACCATTGGAGGAGGAGATGGTTGTATGGGATGCTAAGGTTATCACCGAGACCCAGCAACAGAACAGACACTAGTTTTCCCTTGTCTCTAGAGTCCTCCAGTGTTTCAGGTTGCGATTGTTGTTAGTGTGTGAAACACTGAACTGCTCCTTGTGCCGTGTAGTCACCATTTTACTCAGAGCCTTGGCGGGCCCCACACATGCATAAGTCCCCTTAAAGAAAGGAAATAGTTTGCCTTCCACTAAGTGTGGGCTAGCTGCAGACTCTGTTCCCATTTTGCAACAGGCCGGGACAAACCCGTCAGCAAACAGTAATGAAGGAAAACAAAGCGCTTAATAGAGAGGGGACAGATGCTCTGACGTCTTCTGCTCTCTGTAACCCGGCCACAATTGGCCTTGTGTTGGGAAGAGCTCCCTTTAGGAGACACAGGGACATCTAGTGTCATAAAGAGCCCACATCCAGGCAGAGAGCAGGGCACCACCCCACACTCAACAAACCCAGCGACCTTTTCAGCCAGTTCTTTGTGAAGAAAGAATGGACTGACTCAGCCTGACCGTCACTTCATAGTTCCAGGCTGGGAGGTTCAGGCTTTTCACTTTATTACCCCCAGACTACTTCCATTGCTACTGAACGCTCCCATCCTGCACACGCAGCCGCTAATGTACACAGACTAATATCGGTGACCGTGTGAAGTGTAATGACATCGAACGCATTTTACCTTTCTCCACTGCTTCTAACCTTCTTCCCCCGTTTCCCCCACCCATAAATACAGAGACTCAACTGCTTTGGCAGCCTTAGATTGAAATGAAAATGTAAAGTCAGCATTTAAGCCAAAATAAACTTTGTAAATGTCCCAGGTGTAGGCAGTAGGTTTGAATTCTGAGGTGAAATTGAGAGATCATGTATGCCTTGAAATTTCCCGGTACTGTACCGCCCTTTTTGTTCTGCCCCACGGTGGTTGTGAAAAGTTTCTTCCAGCGTCTGATCACAATTGCTCCTTCTTAAACTGTCAACAAGGAAATACGTTTATTTCCAGTGGTCACCAGCCTATGCATGTTTTATGGGGATGAAATTATAGTTTTTGCTAATTTTCTCTTCTCTCTCTCTTTCCTGCGCCTGTCATTTGGGTTCTTTTAAAATTCTGCCATAAATAAAACACACTCCAATATTGAGATGAGAAATCCTCCTTACAGCCCCTCGTCTTCACGCTAAAACATTGCTCTGAGCTTTGAGAATAATTTATATCCGTCATCAATGACACTTGTTACTCATTAATTGTACATTTGTCCTGTTTATTGACTTTCGTGCGATCTAATACCCCGAAGTTTTCTAGAAGGAAATATATGGCTCTTATCTCTGCAGACCCCACGGCGTGATAAAACTGCTTTTACAGTGTTTTATATCTTTTCTTTTGGCGCTTCCATGAGACAGGACACATTAAAAAGCGGCATCAGTTCAAAGTCCACAGCCTGGCAGCGCGACACCCCGGGAATAGATTTTGCAGCGCTAGGTGGGCAAGCGGAAGGCTTGGTGAAGAAGTGAAGCCTTGACACTTTGCAGCCGGAGTTCAAGAGGAGCCAAAGGAGGGCCCCAAATGTCCCATGACCTTAAGCCCTCCCCCCCACACCTGTGGTTGATTTCCGCTCTTACAGCTTCTCTTTCATTCCCTGCAGCCTGTCACTGTGCAGTCTCAGGACACCCCAACTCCTTTCGGTGGTTTAATGCTGGAGAGAACTTCTGAGACTCATCTTTTAGGAAATTAACCTTTCCCCCTCCTCCTATGTTAAATCTTGCCTTGTCCAGCAGGCCAGAGGCAGGTAAAACTCTCATTGTGAGTAAAACCAAGCAGGGACCCCGCTCAGCAGCGTCCTGGGTGGCCCTGTCAATTGCGGCAGAGTTTAAGCTTTCGGTTACCCCCCCCCCCATTTACTCCACAACCACAAAATGTTGGTGTCAGAGGACTCAGTTACAGTCGGATTATTCCCCCACTAATTAAACCATGGGTTCATCTTGTAGTGGACTGGGGCCCATCCGTGTCCTAATTCCATCGCTGTCTGTGCTACAGTTTTGGAGTGCGGAAGGACTGTCTCACAGTTCAGAGACGGGGGTAATCCCCTCTAAATCACCAGCTGGAACTGCCCCCCTCCCCCATGTTGTTACCATGCAGCCAGGTCCTACATTTCTAGTTGTTGGTTTTTTTCTAGAGGCAAAGGAAAAACCTCCTGAGCCTGCAGACAGGCTGAAGCAATAACTCCAGGAGAGTTGGGAGCTAGCCCCAGGCATTTAAATTATATGTTAACCTCGATTTTTAATGGTAGCATCGTAAATATCAACATTGTCAGCTGTTTTACAGCTGATTACTGTAGTAAAACATCCACTTTATGTTCATATCCGCACCAGCTGTTCCAGGCATAGCCCATGCCTCTGCCAGCAGAGGGATTTCCCCTAGCTGTGTATTTCAGGGCCCGCAGCACTTTGGCCAATCGAGTTTTAAATAACTCCTGTAATGTGAATAACTCCTGTCATGTGAATTTCCCTACTCTGAGATCTCTTTATTTGTTGGCCTGATTTTTGTTTTGTTCCAGCCTATTTTTTTCCTATTCTTAATTTAATCTCTGTACTCCTAGTTATACTCCTGGGTTTAACAGAGCGACTAGAGGAGAGAAGAGGGGAGTAGCAGCCCCAGATTGAGGAAGGGGATAGAAAAGAAGCCGCTAGAGGATGGGGTGGGGGAAGACGTGATGAAAGTTCTGCCACTTTTCCCCATTTGGAGCCTGAAGCTGGAGTAAATTACTAATTAAAGAACCACATCAGGCAGTCTTAGCAAACGGGGCACGTAGATTAGCTGGGCTAGAGGGGCAGTTGCAGTGGGGGGGTCTGCAGTGTAGGCTTCTGCCTGTGAAGACCACCTAGGGATGCAGGTAACAACCATCAATGCCCGGAACCCGCAGCCTTGGCGGAACAGCTGAAGTCAATCGGAATGGTGGGGGCACAAGACATTCCGGCTCGGGCCCAGCGTGCGGACGGTAGGACAGCGGCTGTGTTTTGTTCTCGAGGGCTAGACAAGGGTTTATCGCCTAGTAAAATGAACACCAGGAGAGAACAAAGGGTGCTGGAGAACATGACCCAGGCGAGCAACTTCGGGGCAACCCTCTCAGCCCTTTCGCTTCATGTGCCGCGGGCAAGGGGCTGCACAGCGCCGGGCTCGGTGAGAGGCGAGTACCAGCTGTCGAAGGGCTTGATCGCCCCTTGATTTTGTGACAGCGGAGTCCCATATGTGTGATGTCAGCTGCCTGGTCTGGCAATCAGGATGGAGCCGGAGCGAGCCCTTAATAGAGACTCCCCGGTTGTTTGGCTTACAGGTGTCAACCGGGCGAGGAGAAAAGGCAGGTCTGGATCAGCCTCTGGTCCAGGACTAGGCAATCCGAGTCCTAAGGGAGGACCCCCTTTCCCTGGTATCGCACAGCCACAGCGAACTGTGTCCCCGGAAAACTACTTTTTGTAACGCAAGTGGGTGATCTACTGTCTGTGTGCAGCCTAGAGGCCACACGCCCTGTCCCACCCAGGAGAGCCAAACAAGAGTTAACGGGACCGATCCCTCACCCCCCACCCCCGCAACTATTAAAGAAAATCTGATTTTGATTAATCCCAAAGACAGGGGATACCCGCCTAGGTGCTGGAACTAGGTCATCGCCATTGAGTCCAACTGTAAACCCTGCATCTCACTATACAAATGGGTCCAACGCCCCCGACACCCTGAACTCCCCATTGTAGCAAATGCCTGGGTAAGGCTCTGACCCTCCCCTCTTATTGTTTTGGAGAAAAATTGATGATGGTTAAAAATAATATGCTCAGAGACAGAAAAGCGCGATTTTTCAACATGGTGAAAGTCTCACTGATGAAAGTGTGTGGGTGACTTTGTCTAAAAAACCCCTAAAAAATAAAAATTAAACTTCTTGGTGCATTATTTCGGTGTGTTTATTTCTGACAATAGGTTTAAGGTTAATTTCGGTTAAGCAAAATAAACTTCTATATTCAATCAACGGATTAATATTATTTAAAATAATAAACTGATCACAACACACTTTCTCCTTGAAGTTCAGTATGGAGTCATTTTTGTGCAGCGCTACACGTGAGACTAAAAACTGTATAAGTGCCTCTGCTCTACCGCAGTGAATTAGAAAGAAACGTTGTAAACATTTTCATTACAACGAATTGTTTTAGCAAATTAACGAAGTCGCTTGCTTTAGGCCTCAGTTAAAGAAGGAGACTCAAAATGTCACAAAATTGCACCATTTGATTTTGTTCTGAGCATGAATTTTTTTGCAATTAGTTAGGGACACAAATGTAAGAGGACCCAATGGTGGTATAAAGCATATTTGCCTGTCAACCCAGAGATCTGATATCTGGCCTGCGATTTTCAATTAAGTGGTGGGTTTTTTGGTCAAAATTAAATTTGTGGATCAACTTACCCTACGGAGCTTTCCTCACAGCTGTCCTTAGTATCCCAGGAGTATATCAACATCAAACCCAGGCTACGTGAAACGCTCTAGTAAAGACAATTGCTGGCATATATGATGAGTGCTCCTAAAATTATTTACCGTTCACACTAATTATAACTGATGCATTCATTCCCGGAGTGAATAAAAGCCATCACAGGAAAAACTTTGACCAAACTCTTATGAGATTTACGCTGTCGGTGTTTGCCAGCACATGATTTACAAAACAATCGTAACTAGGCTCCCAGTGCAGCGCCTGATGTGAAAGTGTAAAGAACAGCGTTAGAGCATCTAGCAACTCGTGAAAGAAGCTAATGTGCATGGGACCCACCATTATTTTAGGGTGCCCAATAGTCTCCCTGTCTGTAGTCGCTGCGTTGATAGGCGATGGCTTAGCCTCACACTGGACGCCATGTGACTGTCTTCAGCAAGTGGCCGCTGAGGGGACGCTTATGGGGGGGGGGGGGGGGGGGGGAGGAATGAAGAGTCCCTCTTGAGACCATGCCCCATGAAGCCTCTTCCTTCTGTGTCCTCCCTTTGCAGAGCTCCTCGATCTATCTGCTGCTGTTCTACCACCCTGCCAAGCAGAACAAAGTTGGGGAAAAGGTCACTAAAGATCTGTAGATACGTTTTTGGGGGGCTGGAAGTAGGTATCTTTTCCTTCCCGGCACTGATCATTGCCATACGTTGAGAGAACAATAGAGCCTTCTTCCAACTCCAACCAATGGGTTGGCTTGTGCAACTTGATTTTTTTTTTTTTTTTTAATATCCGAATTCCCAGCCTGCAGTGACCTTTGAACAACATCAGGAAACATAGGTGCTGGAACTAGGTGTGCTGGGGGTGCTGCTGCACCCCCTGGCTTGAAGTGGTTGTCATTATATCCAGGGTTTACAGTTTGGTTCAATGGCTCTCAGCACCCCTCTTGTACAAATTGTTCCAGCATCCCTGTTAGGAAAAGCTCCTCACCCCTCTGCACTGGTTCGCAAAGCAGTGGGACGATCATAAAAGTGTTCGCGTCGCCACCTAGTGATGATCTGCGGAAATGCCCTGAAAAATAAAGTCTTATAAATAACAAATATAAGGCAGCGTTGCAAAATCATGATGAGAATTTATCAGCAGAGGCACAACATTTATTCACCCACTTTTACTAAGACGGTAAAAAAGTAATGATATTTTACTTCCCTGTCGTTTCCCCCCCCCCCCCAAGCAAATAGAATTATGCAAAGCTCAATAATACATTTACCACCAGCATGTATGCAACGATGTATCTTTATAAGGCTATTCATAATTGATTAGTATACTATTATCTCATAATATTTTCTGCCGCTGAGCCAATCATAATGGACACCTTCAACCGCGGCTGGTGTATAGCTCAGGTGGAAAAAATGGTCCTTTCGCCTACTTTGTTTTCATTTTCATGAATAAAATTGTTTTAATGTATCATTTTTTTCTAGGATCTTCCAAGAGTCTCGACCACCGAACAGAGCCCCACAAGAGCCTTATAGTTCACACAGACTCTGAGCTGGTGACATGCTTTATTTTTAGGGCTCTAAAAAAAATCCCATCCTTCAGATTATTCCAGTAATTGTAATAAATCAAAGCACATTAGGTGGATTATACTGTTTCCTTGGATCACATTTTACCAGGTTGTGGTGATATTTTTTGTTTTTGTTTATATTTTAATCCCTGTCATCTAAAGGTAAATATGATTGCTGGAAAGCGTTTGGACCATGTTTGGACACCAATATTAAATTGAAACAGGTGTTTTTAAATCAAAGGCTTTAGAGCCTGAGAATAATAAGCAAGATAGAAGTGGATTCAGACTAGCAAAGGGATGCAAAGAAACTTCAGTGGTAACCTGCCAAACTGTCCCATGGTGTGTAACCCTTGATTTACATGGAGTCATTTGGGAACAAAATATTATTTCATGTCCACTTTTTCCCCTTCTCGTTCTGTTAAGCAAAAATGACACTTTTTGTTGGGCTGTTCACTGATAATAAACACAGCACTTCATTACATTTAACTGTCTTTCTATGGGAGAGATTGCTCTAACTCTACAACTATTGAAATTAATGGGAGTATTCCCATGGGAATAGATACAAGCCACTGGTGACATTTTGAAGTTTGCAAATAAATGACTACCTTTTCTGGACATACTTGTTACCAATCTCAGTTTTGTTTCAAAATTAATAGGGAATAAATACCTCTGCTGTTAACACATTTATCCATGTTTGTAATGTAGCATTGTATTAAGCTTAGCCAATGTGGTTTATAGTTACCTTAGGAAAACAACAATTTTCTGTTTAATGAAGATTTTAGTGTAGTGTTTCTTATGAGTCAAACTCTAATTCCTCTAAATGAGCTTTTTTATTAGAAAGAAAGCTGATTGATCATATGCATTTAAATGGGCAGCAAGCCAAACACCCACTGAGGTCAGGCTTTGTATTCATTGGAGTTTGGCCTGATAAAGGCCAGCAAGATTTGGCCCATTAAATGTTGTTTGTTTATTATGATATTTCAGTTGTATAAAAGGCTCAAGCCTGACTGCCTTGTGCTGCAAAAGTTCCACTGACAATGCGTGTGTTTGGATTTAATTCAGTGGGCATATTTAACGTACAAAGACATCAGGCTTATGGCCAAACTACTTTTGTAGAATATGTGCCACCTTTTGTGCAAAAATGTTTGGCAAGTGTTTAGAAGCTCTGCTGGACTTTTCTCTTACACAGGTGTTGAGACGACAAACTAAAACCACAGATGCTTAGATCACATGCTTAGTCTTTCTGTGTCTGTGTTGGTTATTATATATGTATATATCTACAATACATATAATATACAAACACATACAAAACAAATGAAATGACTTGTGCAGCAAGTGTTCTGTAGCTAAGTGATATGTCAGCAGTGATTTTTATAGTTTCTGATATGCAGTTTATGTTAAACTAGAGTCTGTATTTTAAATCACTTTAGCATATGAAGTGACTCAGATGCATAAATGTTTTCAGGATTGGGACTGTATTTGAGAAACATATAACAGAATGTAGTACTAGTCCTGATTTGGGCCTCTGAGTACAACATTATAAACAGTCTTATTAATAATAATACTAACATCCAAGTCTTTGGCCTTATGTTTCTTTTGTTGAATTACACATGGAAATATGAGAAGTGGAATGTGATTAGCCAAGCAACCTGGGCATGGAGAGTAAGCACTTGACACTCTTACAATAGCACAGAGAGTTTATAATTCAGACATATCAGAGGTTGCGGAGCAACATTAATGTGTTTTGATGGAGTAAAAAATATAATTCCTCTTGGTATCTAATACGTTGTGGCAAAGCACTTAGTTTTGCCTGCGTTCAGACTGAATGCTATGTGTAACCATGGAGTATTGCATGATTTGGAATCATGCCATAAATGCATGCCCAGAGCCTGTTGAGAATGGGATGTTACTTAAAGGGGTTACATAAAGGGGTGCTGAGTTTTGGATTTGGGAATCTGAAGCCGGTGACATTTGTGTGGTTTCAGGCTTTGCATTAGCAGGCCTGCAAAGGCTGTGTAAATCTTCCCTTGCCTTTTTCGGATATATATGGTCTATGATTTTGTTGTTGTTTATTGGTTCTTTAATCTAATGTCAATCATACAATAAACATAGGGAATCACTCATGCCAGGCAATTTTGCTTCCTTAGCTGAACCCGTATGCTTCTGTATCCAGCAGTTCCTCAGGAGAAAAGAAAAATAAAGTAAATATTTAGAACGTCATTGAATTTACTCTGCATTTGGAGTATCTCCAAAAATCTATTCAGATTAAAGTTAATAAAGAAAATATCACTGCTGTAATGTGGGTCGGAAGAAGAAGAAACTGTAAACGATTTATGGAAAAGCGGTCTCTTTAGGACAGATTGCCACCCCTTTGCAGAAACCTACAGAAAAGAGACCATAGAGCTGGGAAAACTCCACAATGTTCCCTATAATATGCCTGTAAGAGATAGCGGGATGGTGAGCTGTGGTGTTTACAGCAAGTGAGGCCTCCCAATCCCATGAATCTTTAGGACCCATAGGGAAGGGATGCCACAGACCTGTACAGATGTCAGGGGACCAGTGAGAGGCCCTCTCCACACAGGGGACTTGTGCTTCCAGTGTAGCTCTGTGTCCCTCACAGCACATTTCCTGCTTCTTTGCAGCACAGCTCCAATGGATCCATGTTGTCATTGCTTCCACAGCCAGCAGCCACCTCTGGGTCCTATTAAATGGCAAGGGATTTCTGCCCCCAAAGGGGTCCATACAAAGTGAATACAT
>NW_020664446.1:28288092-28339567 GCF_002925995.2 Terrapene triunguis
CCCAAAGGGCCCAAACCCATCACAGGGCTATCCTGTGCCCTGCTGCCCCTCCTTCTTGAGCAGCCTGCCCCAAACCAGAGAGCCCTAAATGTGCAGAATTACCCATTGCTATGGTGACTTCATGCGCTATTGGTTCAAGACCCCTACTTCTGACTAAATTTGGGACATTTCAGCAGGCGTTCTGCTCTTTTTCTATTGCAAAAAATAGGTGTGAAAGATTTGTGGTTGATTAGTGATAATGATTAATGCCTTCATCAACCACGAACACTTCATAACTGTCCTTTGTTGCAATACTTTCCTTAAAGAACAAGGACAACAGAAGTTTCATATCTATAGTGTAACCCAGATCGAGGCGTTGACATTTCTGACTCAGACTGGAGTCAAGAACTGTGTTAAATATATGGTTTCACTGTGCAGTAAATATACCCAATTGCAGTACTTCATAATATACACTTTACAATATCATTTTTATGAATACAATTTGAAAAAAAAAATCTACCATTTTCATGACCTAAATACTTGATACCAAGTGTCACTATTTTTCTGCTTATGGGATTGTCTTCTGAGGTTGAGCTTTTGGGATTGTCTTCTGAGGTTCTCTCAGACTGAAGAACTATTTGAAAAAAATGTATAGGTAAGTCTATTGAGCTTGACTGGTTTCTGTGTCTGTTTGATAGGTATCAGTGTAAATTTGATTATGTTATATTGAAGTTTTTAATTTCTTGGTCCTTTTTGGTGTAAAGACTCATTCTTCAGCTATAGATTTCAAACTCCAAGGATTTCAAAGCCCTTGGAAATTAATTAATTAATTAAGCTCACAATAGCTCTAGAAGCTAGGCAACGAATCACTTCACCCACCACTTGAAATGTAGACAATTCCACTCCAAGAAGTGGAACACAGCACTTCAATACTACATATTTTATAATAACAAGTGACGAATAATCTCTGTTCCACATGAAACTGCAGAGAGAGTTTAAGTAGGGAATATGTTATTACCAGAATAAGACTTTTGTCAAGCTAATGGAATTAACCATCCTTCTCTTACAAAAAATATTTTTGATGACTACATGTGATCAGGGTCTTCTTGGCTTTATGGTTCTTCCCAAACAGACAGCACATTTGGCAATACAGCTGCCCCCAAACATGCTGGGAATTGGATCAGTATTGACTCAGTGTGTCACCTGCTGAATTCCCCGGGCTGCTTCCTGCAGCTCTTTGGTGCTCTTTTTGAAGTCTCCAGTCCATGGTTAGTACTTCAGCTGGAAACCCATTCCGTCCTGTCTATTGCTTCACTTCTGCTAATGACCTGCATTATTGTTAGTGTTTTATAAACAGTATTTCCTTATGTCAGGCCTGGCTTGCCAGCTTCTCCCCTCACTCGACCTGATATTTTTTCTAGTTGTGTCCATTTTAATAGTTTATCCTTTTAATGAGAGGCAACTACAAGTTATTCTTTAAGTGAGATAAGCCCTTGTGTGCTCTATCTTATCTAACCAAGATGGAGAAATCGTTTGCCCTTATTTGTATTAAACAGATGTATAAACTTTGCTGCAAGTCATTAGTGCTATAAAGTGATTGCTTTCCTATTGATAGCCCAGATAGGGAATTTGGGAGTAAATTGCCAATATATAAAGAGAATGCTTGTAAGCTCTATTGATTCCCACTGAGCCACAGAAAAGTGTTTTGTTAGTAAAACTCTTCCTGAATGTACAAGCAAGGTAAAAACATAATTAGTGAGGCTCTGACTGAAAAAGCAACTTTAGGTGACAAATTCATTTTTTCCTTGGAAAGGTCTGCTCTTCCCCAGTTATATAGACAACGGCTAGCAATGTGACTACAGTTCTTACTTCTGCTGTCAGGGCATCCCATTGGCACAACTGAGGGAACAGCATAGTATTTTCTCTCACAGACATCGCCAGTACCACAAGAGAGTCCACAAGTCACAGTGAAGGCAAATAGAATCATGAAAGTGTATGACTAGAATGGACCTCGATAGAGCATCTAGTCCAGTCCCCTGCACCGAGGGGGGTATTATATAGACCATCCCTGACAGGTGTTTGTCTAACCTGTTCTTATAAATCTCCAGTGATGCAGATTCTATAACCTCTCTAGGTAATTTATTGTAGTGCTTAACTACCTTTAAAGTTAGGAAGTTTTTCTTAATGTCTAGCCTAAATCTCCCTTGCTGAAATTTAAGCCTATTACTTCTTGTCCTGTGCTCAGTGGTTAAGGAGAATATTTTATCACCTTCCTCTTTATAACAACCTTTTACATACTTGAAGATGGTTATGATGTCCTTGCTCAGTTTCTCCCGACTAAAAACAAATCTATTTTTTTTTCAATCTTTCCTTGTAGGTCATGTTTTCTAGACCTTTAAGCATTTTTGTTGCTTTCCTTTGGACTTGCTCCATTTTGTTCACAGCATTCCTGAAGTGTGGTGCCCAGTACTGACCACAATACTGCAGTTGGGGGGCCTTATCAATGCTCAATAGAGTGGAAAAATTTCTTGTCGTGGCTTGCTTACAACACCCTTGCTAATGCATCCCAGATTGGTGTTATTTTTTTGCAAGAGCATTACACTGTTGACTCATTTTTAGTTTGTGAGTCACTATATCCCCCCAAATCCTTTTCTGCTGTACGCCTTCCTAGGCAGTCATTTCCCATTTTGTGACTGTGTATTCCTTCCAAAGTGAAGTTGTTTGCATTTGTCTTTATTGACTTTCATCCTATTTATTTCAGACCATGTCTTCGTTTTGAATTCCAATCCTGTCTCCCAAAGTGCTTGCAAACCCTCAAGCTTGGTATCATCTGCAAACTTTATGTGTATTCTCTATGCTATCATCCAAATCATTTATGAAGATATAGAATAGAACCAGACCCAGGACAGATCCCTGTGGTACCCCACTAGCTATGCCCTTCCAGTTTGATTGTGAACCCTTGATAACTATTCTGTAAGGTTTTCCAACCAGTTGCATGTCCATCTTCTAGTAGGTCCATACAGGCTATATGTCCCTAGTTTGTTTATGAGAAGGTCATAAGAGACAGTATCAAAAGCTTTACTAAAGTCGAGATATATCTCATCAACTGCTTCTCCCCATTCCACAAGGTTTGTTACCCTGTCAAAGAAGGATATTAGGTTGGTTTGACATGATTTGTTCTTGACAAATCCACATTGACTGTTATCACCTGACTATCTTCTAGGTCAGAGGTGGGCAAACTATGGCCCGCAGGCCACATCCGGCCCATGGGACCGTCCTGCCCGGCCCCATAGCTCCCGGATGGGGAGGCTAGCCCCCGGTCCCTCCCCTACTGTTGACTTTGGTTGAAACAATGGCAGAAGCTGTAAAAGGCCCTGGAAACACCCCAATTTTGTCTCTTTCCTGCTCAAACCTCTGGACAGTGGACTTATACTAATGGGAGCATTCTAATCAAGGAATGGAAATCCTTCCAATGATTTGGAAGCAACCAGAGACTTAACAAGCCAGCAGTTTATTCCATCCCTGCTATAAGCCTGAACCAAGAACTTTGCAATTACTGTATGTATTTGATTCCTTTAATCAATTTTAACTCTCATCTTTCTTTTTTTTATAAATAAACCTTTAGATTTTAGCTACTAAAGGACTGGCATCAGTGTGATTTTCCAGTAAGATCTGAGTTATATATTGACCTGGGTGTGTGGCTGGTCCTTTGGGATCAGAAGAACCTTTTATTTGAGTAGACTGGTTTTAAAGAACCACTCATCTCTAAGTCTAGTGTTTTTGATGGTGATACAAGGACTGGTATGCCTAAGGAAACTGCTTTTATGACTTCTTGTTAGCCAGTGTGGTGAAACAGAAGTTTACTTTTGTTGCTAGTTTGGTATATCTCATGGGAGAATAACCTCCACTTTTGGGGTGTTTCTGCTGCCCTATTTCTCAGCAGTTTGTCCTGAATTGGTTATTCTCAGTTGTGACTTACAAAGGCACGGTTACAACCCTTAATAATGTCTCTTTAAAAAACTGCCAGCTCACCTGAACTCTTTTTTGCCTTAGACTTGCTTCCCACAGGATCTTACCTACCAATTCTCTGAGTTTGCTAAAGTCTGCCTTCTTGAAGTCTATTGTCTTTATCCTGCAGTTTTCCTTCCTACCATTCCTTAGAATCATGAACTCTATCACTTTCACCAAAGCTGCCTTCCATCTTCAAATTCGCAACCAGTTCCTCCCCATTTGCCAGACATCTGGAACAGTCTCTCCGCTTGTTGCTTTCTCCATTTTATGCAATAAAAAGTTGTCTCCAATACATTCAAAAAACTTGTTGGATAATCTGTACCTTGCTGTATTATTTTCCCCAAAAGATGTCTGGGTAATTGAAGTCCCCCATCACCACCAATCCTGTGCTTTGGGTGATTTTGTTAGTTGTTTTTAAAAAGCCTCATTCACCTCTTCTTCCTAGTTAGTTGGTCTTTAGTAGACCCCCTACCATGACATCACCATTTTTTACCCCTTTTAGCCTTCCCCAGAGACTTTCAAGAGGTCTGCCTCCCACTTCAATCTTAACCTCAGTGCAAGTGTATATAGCTTTGATATACAAGGTAACACCGCCTCCCTTTTTTCCCAGCCTGTCCTTCTGAACAAGCTGTACCCTTTTCTACCAAATTTCCAGTATACAGACATCTAAGATGTTCATTAGATTTCCCCTCTACATTCCTTTTGTCTTGTCTCTCCTTTGTCCCTGCTGTGATTGCCTGAGTTGTCTCCAGATTCTGACCCTTCACCCAGGTTTTTATATTTTGAACTTACCTGTGAGCTTTTGTCTCCTGTCCCCATTGAACCTAGTTTAAAGACTGCCTTGCTAGGTTAGCCAGTCTGTATCCGAAGATACTTTTCCCCTTCCTTAATAGGTGGACTCCATCGCTGCTTGGCTGTCCTTCTCACAACAGCATCCCATCTTGATGACACCATCTGTGCAGCTGTGCATTCACCTACAAGATATATTGGTCTCTGCCTGGGCCCCTACCCTTGACTGGAAGGATCAATGAGCACACCGCCTGCGCCCCCCACGCCCTCACCCCCCGAGCCCTTATCTGCTCAGGGTAATACTTTGCAGTATCATTAGTGCCCACATGGTTGAGCAGCATGGGGTAGTAACCAGAGGCCTGGATGGCCTCGGCAATCCTTCCGTAATGTGTCGGATATTGGTCCCTGCCAGGCAGCACATCTCCTGGGATACCCTGTCTGGTCAGTAGATGGATGCCTCTGTCCTACTTAGAAGTGAGTCACCAACCAATCCCCCGCCCTTCATTCCATCTTGGGAGTGGTGTGGTCATGATTCTCCCAGCCTTGTGAGAACATGGCTTCTCCTGCTCCACCTTCGGGTGAGGATAGTTTATATAAAGAGTGGAAGTCAGCCTGATGGTGATCAAGGAGAATGTACCTGTAGGGGAAATCTGGCAGTGTGAGTAAAGAGGCCTTTCCCTCAATGAGCCAATGACTGCCCTTTCCTGAGTATGACCTCTCTTTCCATCAGCTGGGCAAGTGGCTGGAGCATTCTGTGTTTTGATCCCCCGGACTATGGAGGAGCCAATGGGTAGCTGCTCTAGGCTGTTGTTGAGGCTGCTTTAACTTATTCCAGGGGCTAGACTAGTCTCCAGAGCAGCCCAGAATGTGTGAAATACAAACATGGCACAAAGCCACCTCTGACTCCACCCCCCTCCCCACTCCAAGGCTGGGCCTTGTGTACCCTCTCAGAAGGGGTAGCACAGAACTGGGTTCTGTATCCTTTCCCATAGCTTTATCTCCCATGTGTATGAATGCTGTTAAGAGCTGATATAATGGGTTGTACAGAAGAACCGATTTTCAGTGCACAATAAGAGTATGTAATGGCCCTACTAAGCCAAGGAACTATGCTACTTATTCTTGAGCGCCATCTACTGTCATCAACTATATATATGTGGCCAGAGCCACCTCTGTAACACAAACTATTTCCAGAGCTACGTCTAGAGACCCTTCCTCCTCCCTACTGATCATCATCAGTAACAGTCACAACCTACCCTTCCAAGAAATCATGGCCTGTGACATATTGTACTATGTTTGTTTGCTCTGTCTTATTGAGATTTACCTCCCCTTCTTTAGGGAAGGACCATTTCTTATCTATGTTTATAAAGTGCTGTGAAAACGTATCATACTCTATAAAATATTTTCGACACCACAGTGAGATTAACAAGAAAAAATAACAATACATTCTAGTAGGGATATGCTGCTTGACTTTTAAAAAGTAATTATAATTAATTAAGCAAATGTGCAGGAGCAGGGGATGTAGTTCCCTTCTCTGGGAGCTGGGGCATCAGGAGCATGTGCAGGGTGAGCATGTCCCAGTGTGTATGAGCTTGCATGGAGGGAGGGAGAGGAATTCAGGGCTATGACCTGTGGAATCCCCCACTGCATGTATAGGAGCCAGCATCAGGATGGCTTGGATGGCCAGACCAATGCTTACTAGGACTGGGATGCTCGCCCTGAGAGCTAGCACCATGGTCAAAGCAAAGCCCGACCCAAACGCTGTGGTGAGACATCTAGATTCTGTGACATGCTGGTGCAGCAGACTGGGTTTCACGTTCACTGTATCCCAATGGGGGTAATAGTGTCCACTACATTAAACAGTCCTTGATAGACCTTTGACTATGGTTGATTCCACAGACAATTCTCCTTCAATATAATGGACCCCTCACATTTTGAGCTCTGTGTAGCTTGAAAGCTTGTCTGTCTCACCCACAGAAGTTCATCCAATAAAAGACATCACCTCACCCACCTTGTCTTTCTAATAGTCTGGGACTCACACTGCTACATCAACATTGCATACTCGCTTATTAAGGAAGGCATAAAGCATATTCTAAATGCTGGCGATGTACTGCTTCAGTGATACATATTCCCTGGAACTACTCTAAAGTGAAAGGTTTTTGGAGAGACGTGCAAGACTAAAAGTTTAATTTGCTAAAAGGAATAGCCACAGTTAAAATAAAATTAATTTAAACTGGACTAATGCACATAGAGGCCTTATAAACCCTTGAAATCTTTGTGCTTCACTTCACTTGCAAAAGTGAAAATGCCATTCATCTCCAAAGAGTAAAGCCTGGTATAATAACATCAGCAACGGAAGCCTTTGGAAGATTCCTATACAAATGATGATAAGAACTCAAAAAGCTTCAGGACATATTTAGTTACAGATTAATCATTTGCTTGCTTTGTTTAATCCTGAGAGTTTGTATTTTATGTATAAATGTGGCTGAGAAATGATTCACCAACTGGATATTTTTCTAACACTTCTTTCTTTTTCTCTAATCCTCCTGCTTCTGGTTCTGAGACGGGATCCCTTCTTCCCCCACCCCCCTCCCCCCGACATTCTCTTCTTTTCTAGATCTTTCTCTTTCTATCCATCGTTGTTCCTACAATATTATTGATAATGTATTATAATGATCCTTTGAGTGACTTGTTTGTATTCCCTCCCTATCTTCTGTAGACTTTTTAAACAAATACAGATTTAATTAAAAAAAATCAAGCCTCAAACAATCTAGAAAACAAATGGTGCTTATATTTTGATTTAGTGTGGTGTGTATGCGCGCGCTTGCGCTTGTGTGTAGCTAAAATACTTAGCTTTCTTCTTGCATCCGCATATGCAGTGATGGAAAATTACATGGCACTGGTGAGAGCAGATGCTTTCAGGATAACAGCCAATCGGATAGAATTTAACTTACACCACCTGAGGGCACTATTTCACCGCATTTTCTAATGACTCATGAACGGAGAGTGTGTCTGAAATATTTCAGTGCACTGCATACTTGCTAATTAAGGGAGAGGGGACATGAGAATCAAATCCTGCTCACCTTGCTGAGGTGAGAGGGCCCACTGAAGTTAATAGGACTCACCTCAATAATACGTTTATTTGTTGTACAGTTAAAGGCAAGCAGGGACATTATTTCCCCAACACGTTCTCCTTTGTGCACAATTTTGGGAGATACAATCATTTTAAAGTATATGTTACTATATGTCATTGATATATTATGGCTTGGCTGTACCAAAGTAACAGTAGCTCAGGATTGCTGAGTTTTCTTTTTCGTTGTTTAGACAATCTCTAAGTTAGCCCCTCTTCTCGCTTACTCTCGCCAAGTTTCCCTTCTCTCTCGCACTCTCTTCCTGACCCCTCCCTATTTGTTCTCTCTCCTTCCCTCTTCAGTTTCCTCCCCTTTCTCTCCTCCCAACCATGTCCCCCTTGTTCCCACCATGTCATTCACTCCCCTTTTTTCTCTTTTCCCTACTCCCGCCTCAGTGCATAGTTGCTAACCTGAAAAATGTTGCGAGGAACAGTCCTGCTAGGAAGGGGGGCAGCTCTGTGGCCCTTTTGGTGAGTTTTTAGGTTATTTTCTTCTCTAAAGGTGATGGGGAAAAAAACATAGCAAACTCACCCTGAATCCCCCAGAGTACAGACAAAACTCCTCGATGCCCCCCCAAACCCTCTAGCCAATTTGAAAAAAATCATCCCTGAAAATAAAGTTGCTCTCTTTCTATTCCTTTAGCTTTCCTTTCATCCCTGTGGGATTTTTCCCATGGCTTCCCTGAGCTTCCTGTGGCCCCTGGTGTTTTATTGCCGGCATAAGGAGCACTCCTTTTCCTTCCCTGTAGCTGGGCCCAGCTCCTGCCCCCTTGCTAAGTTGAGCACAGCTCTGGAGTTAGCTGCAGGGAGCCAAAAACTGGGAGCCACCTTACCTGTCTGATGCTAAGCGAAGCAGCACATGCACTGCAACACAGTCCCAGGCAGCGTTTCCCTGCAGCGGAGAGTCAGAGTCAGAGGCTGTCCCAGCCAAACCTATGGGGGATGGTGGTTTCTTATCTCTACCACCCCTATGCTTATCAGAGGGATCCATATGAGATATTGGGGTGGGGTGGGGACAGCATCACTGAATGCTTTTGTGCTCCCCATATGCTCCTCCAAGTGCATGAAACAAAGCCAGGCAGGCAGCTTAGCAGGGGCTTCTCTCTGCCCCTCATCTTCACAGCTAGTGAGTGCTTCTACAATAGGGGTGTGGTGCCAGAAAATGCCTCCTGTTAACATTTTTCTGACACCCCAAGGGGGCAGGAGATTGGCAGTTTCCCTACTCCACTCGCCACTGCCGTTCCTCTTCTCCAGTCTCTACTGACCTCCCTGGACACCACATCCCTTTTCGGGCTATTCAGAGATTGGGGCAGGGAAAGGGGTCAGCTCCTGGAATTCAGAGCCTCCTCCCTCCCCCCACTTGTGCTGCATGGCATCAGTGGGCATGTGCAGTTAGAACTCTCATGCCAAGCCCAGGAGAGAGCTCAGGCTACCCTTCTTAGTGTGCAGGTTAAATATCTTCTGCTTATTTGTCATTATTTAACTTAAAAATAATCCATGTCCCTTCAGGGAGTAAAGCCGTCACTCTCCTGTGAGGTCAGCCAACTCCACTGGCTCCCAGTCTCTTCCCCATCCCTTTGCTTGACTAGGGCCAACAGGGCCACAGGCAGGAAGCAGTCTTTGCTCTTAGGTGAGCTCCAGGTTTAAAGTTATGGTTAGTCCTTGAACAGGGAGTCAATAACTGAGACTCCTTGTACTCTCCTCCCAGCACACGCCCCTCTTTCCTTTTTGATTTGGCCTGATTTGTCTGCTGGCTTAGGTCAATGGAGCCGGAACCAGGAGGGCAGGGGCTGGCATTGTCCCCCCAAACTGCAAGCCTAGGGCAGGTGCAGAGCAGTGCTGGCATGGGCTGTGCTTCGCAGTGGGGGAGCTGATCATCATAATCAGCTGCCCCACGGTGAAGCACAGCCCCTGCTGGTGCCACTCCCTGCCCCCCAAACTATGCCTGTGTTAAAAATATGGGGGGCATGGCCCCCTGGGTCTCCCCTGGTTCTGACACAGGTGGCTCCCCCACTTCTACAAAGGTTCCAGCACCCTCGGTTTAGGTTCCTACAAAAATATGTTGTACAATAGCTGTGGTCAGACCATGTTCTGGCATGTTTATTTTTTTTTCTGTTTGTGTAGGCAGAGATGACAAATGAAATGAGTTAACTGTGTCACAATCCACACAAGCTGGCACCCTTGATGGTGTGTTCAGCAGCAAAGAAGCCAAGGACCAAACAGGCACAGAGACTGAAATATCTACTCATCATTCAACGGGATCTCTCTAGAAAGTGGTGTTGAAGTACATTGTTGACCTGATGTGGGGAAGCTTCCATTGCTTCTGAGGCTAAATAGAAAATGTATTATCCATGTTTTCAAACACCATCCACAAGCATTACAGTCATCTTAAAGGAAAAAAACCCAGACATTTGTAACCAAGAGATCTATGTGTGTTATGTCCTGCTCTCTGCCCCTTCCCCCACTTGCTTACAGCCCCTGCCTTCATAGGCTGGCTTTTTAGCTCAAGCTATAGTGACGATAGAAGCTAGGCTTTCAGCCCTGAAAAGCCTTGGTTTATTCCTCAGTGTGTTAGCTAAGATATCAGCTGCCACACAAGTGCATGGTAGATGCATTTATTTAAACCTATACAAACTGCTTTTTTCAGAGTAATTTGATGCTTTTGCAATAAGCTCAGTTTCTAAGCCACACATGATTCTTAGGTGAAAACAAATCTACTCCAAATTTATGCTTAGTTTTGGATTGCTATAACTGTACCCATTTGCAGTTTGTTGCACTACTAAAGGACTCACTTTTAAATAATCGTGTGGTGTTACCTTCTGTAAGGGATTGTGATAAGATATTTAAATTAGAAACCCATGACATGAGCAGTCAGTGTATTCTTTTTAATTTGCTTGGATGTTTTAGTGACCCAAGAGTAAGTCAGAAACCATTTTTAGACATAGCTAATTGTTCTGCTGCCATGAGCTAGCTAGATTAGCCCAACTCATGCTTGTAAATTGCATCCACTGATTACAGTGGCATAAGAATTCTCCTGTTTCTTCTGTATTTGATGATAGAAATGTGTTGGATGAATCGGTTTTCCATAATAGGATTTCTGGCGAGTGCTAATGGAAAATAAAAGTCATGTTAAATGACGCTGTTTTAAAAAATACCCCTGGAGTGACTTCTTATCCCGGAATTATCATTGTACTAGGAAAAACAAGAAAAATGAAAGGAGAAAAAGAAAGTTGGATTTATAAATAAAACTACTTATAATGGTCATAAGGTGAACCGTGTATTTGGGACAAAAAATACCTTTGGTTATCATGGAATAAAACTCTGGTTTTGTAGGCCTAAAGAATGCTGCGGTCTCCCAGAGTCCATTGCACTGCAAACTATAATATGACAAGCTTATCAGAAGGCAAAGCAGAAATATTTGTTGAAACTATTCAGAGCACTGTAATAGATCAATAGCATTGACTTCAATGGAGTTCTGGCCTTAAGAAGTGGGAGGCGGGCGCTCAGGATTTTTGCAGCATTGTAGGAAACCCTATGAAAATGGATAGCGCTGTTTTTTTGAAGTAGTTAGGAATAGATGAGTCTTTGTTTCTCCCAATTAGGCATCACTTAACTGAGCATGGAAAAGGGGAGGAGGGGAACAGTTAGGAAAAGAAAGATAAAGATTTCATACTTCCGCCCAAAGAGGAGTCATTTTCTTGCAAGACTAGCAGGTACGTGAGACTGAGGATGGAGAATGCTGACCATACCAACGTTCAGCAGAATGAGATTGTTTGGCTGTGGGGAGTCATGCAAGTATCCCATCTAACACTTTTACTTGACATGTATTAAAGAGATGGTGGGTCTGAGGTTTCTAGAACACTCAGCTATACTTTTGGCTATGCTTCTTCAGTAAGAATAATATGGGCCCTATCTCAGCAAGGTACTTTTGTACATGCACAATTTTAAGCATCTAAGTAGTCCCATTGACTCTCATGTTTAAATTAATGGACATACTTAACTACCTTGCTGAACTGGGGTGATAAATACTGAGAGTCTTACAGATGATATCTTTCCTTTAACTGGGAAAAGCCCAATTGGATTCCTTCTGTAATAAGGTCATCCTATGAAGAGCATTTATTTTATGTTTCCTAAAGCTGACTAAAAAGTGTGATTTGCCAGAGTGAAAGGTTGGATTATTTCAAAGAGGGGCATTGGGAAAAGACACGAAAGAGCATTTTGAGATGGCACAGAGAATTTGAGGATAGCTCAAGAGAGGATGGAAAGAGGATTTCTCCTCAGAGCAATGTGGACTAAGGTTGGCTGATAAAGTACAATAACATGGTCCGTTTCAGTAAGAAGCTGCAAGGGAGTATAGGAATTTAGGGTTAGATCCTCAAAGGGACTTTTGCATTGCACTCCTTGACTTTTAGATGCCACTGAGATCCTCAACAACTCTGCTCAGGTGCTGCCTAACATCCCTCACTGCCTAAATTTTCACTGTAAAAGTCCTTAGGAGGCCTCTATTTTGATTGCTGGGCATACACACAGCTGTCTCAGTCCTGCCCCGCCCAGCAGTTTGGCCCCTATAACACACCTAAGCACCGCTGAGATTATCAAATTAGATATTGTCCAGCCAATCTTGCCTCAGGGGCCCAATCCCCTAGGTGTGCTCAGAACATCCCTAACTCATACAAAATTATTTTGGGAGGAGAAGGACTAGAACTCCCTTATAATACCTACTACAGTAGTGAGGATGCTCATCCACAATGTGGGAGACCACAGTACAATTCCCTTTGCACCTAATGCAGAGAAGAGATTTGAACTAGGTTTGCCTATCTTTCAGGTGAGTGATCAAACTACTTGACTATAGGCTATTCTTGTGTGGGTTTCTCTCAGTCTCTACTGTTGAAGCTGTTTCCCAGGGTATAACACACTTAAATAATTAAATAGGCATTAGTCCACACCAACAAGGAATGCATGTATAGTCTAGTGGTAAGGGCACTCATCTGAGAGCCAGGAAACCGAAGTTCAAATCCTTCCTTCACGTCAGGCAGAGGAGGGATTTGAGCCTGGGTCTCCCACATGCTGGATGAGTGCCCTAATCACTGGGCTAAAGGTTAGAAGGCAAAATAGCTGTTGACTCAATGGGTTTTGACTGAGCTTGAACTTCAGGACTGGTTTTGTACACTAAACTCTAGACAGTGATAGTTGTGAGTGGAGAAACAAAGGGAAGCATCTCCAACGGGCTCCCCCAAAAAGGGTGTTAAGAGCAAAAATACCTTATGCTGTAGCAAGTGGATGCTGTGTAAAAATGATTGCAACTTTATACCTACCAAATATTTTCCTGTGTGGCATATAGGTGTTTGTTATCTTCTGAATTCTGAGATATTATACTATCCTGGAAGAGATTTTTGAGAGAGACATGTGGTCTCTGTATGTGTAAAGCAAGGGTTGCCTTTATCTTAAAACACTACTTACACATGCTTTGTTACCCACACACTTTCTCTTCTGTTTCAAGCCAAATGACTGGTACATTATTTTTCCTTGCTGACATTAATTTTTGACTATTAGACATCCAATTTGCCAAATTAATGATGACACTATCCTTAAAAGTCTTTTCAATGTGTTTTGCTATGTTGCCTCTCTTCATTCCAGATTGTGCAGTCTCAGGTTACCCTTTTCACTTTCCTGACTTTTTTCCCAAAGAGTTGAAAGACTGGATTTGTTTATACTTGTTAAATTAATGCCAGATAGTATTACATTCAGTTTAATCAACTATGAAAACTGTAAACGTTAAATATAGCCTGCCTGCTGCTTAGAGCAGGACATGTGACTCAATGGATGATAACGTAGAAAAATTCGAGGTGAACTCAAACTTCCAAGTTTCCAGGGAAGAGAGACCAGAAAATTTCAGACCCAAATAAAATGAAACCCTCTGCAGAAGAAAAGGAATGTAAAAAGATCCAGAATGCAATAGTCTTAAGAGATGTCAAATAGGATTTCTCCTCAGAGAAACAAGGAAATGTGGCTATGTTATTTTAATATATGATATTTTCTTTTCAAATGCTAATATTTATGAAAGGGCAATATCAGCATGAAGAAAATGAAAGGAAATTAAAATGAAAAATCAAAGTTGTCTGTAAAAATGAGGACCAGTGTATCTTTTAAGGCAGTTCAGAGAGAAAAAACAGATGTTATCGTCTATAATTTAAAAAAAATAAAATAAAGACAATTTCAAGGTGCCAAACTCAGAGCCCAGGAGAGCGACCTCCCAGGTTACCCACAGCAGCTGCACTGAGTATGTAGATGCTTCCTACATTGATGGGAAGGGGTTTTTCTGTCAATGTTGATCATCCACCTCTCTGAGAGGTAGTACATAGGCCGCTGAAAGAATTCTTTCATTGACTTAGCTGCCTCTACAGTGGGGGTTAGGTTGACCTAACTAGTTCGAACAGGTTGTGCCATTTTTCACAGCCCTGATGTAGCTAAGCAGATCTACGTTTTAGGTGTAGACCAGGCCTAAACTTCCCCAAACTGTTGCACAAATATGCTGCAAGTTTAAATGCCAAAATTTGATGGTTCCCTTTGAAAAGGTAAGATATTTGGATGGTAAAGCTAAAACTTTACAGGGTCCCTTTTCCTCCCCTTTGGCTCCTCCACCATTCCCACTAAAGGCTCCCAGGAACTTGCAGACATCTTCAGTTGATACTATTACTCACTTGCAGACAAAACTCAGCAACCTATTGCCTTCCAACGTCTATAATCCTTTCTTCATTCTGAACACACACCTTGCAACCTCCCTTTCTCCTATTCCCAACACCCCATGACACTGACTTCCTAGGCCCTTCCAATAGGTTCCTTCCTACTGACCCCCAAGTAAGCTGAGAACTTTTGGACTTTAATCTTATGAGTCTGGAGCTCTTACTGTCAGGGATGCTGCACTTTCTTAAAGAACCTTGGAGAAAAGAGGCATTTTATTTATCCAAACCTTCAGAAAAATATGTCCAAAGATCAAGGATTGATCTGAGTTTTTATTCCTGCCAATCTGCTTTCCTCTTCTGAGACTTGGGAACAGTAGTTGTGAGTTATAAGGTTATACACTGTAGGTATTATCTTTGAGATGAAATGTAAAATCAGGACACAGACCATTAGTATTCAGGACAGATTTTGTGGCTCATTTTGTAAGAGGAGGGGTGTTAACCTCAGTCCCATGGCCAAATTCTAATGCAGGTAATTAAATTCTGCTTACCTAAATTCCTTCTGCAGTTTCAGTTTGATTTGGAGTTCTTTCATTGCCTGTCTCTAAACGTTGTGTTGTGTTACTGTGCATTATTAAACAACCGCCCGCCTGTTTCACCTCAGAGGTGACTACATTTCATTGATGATATAATGATCATTTCAATGTAGTTTGCACAGAGTATAAGTTCCTGAAGCAATTTGGTTTCCTCTCTTAAGAAAGAAACCCACAATACGTTATTTTATTAACAGGTGGGTATGAGAGATATTTTTGAAAATGGCAAAGTGTACTTAGCTTTCCTTTCACTTATAACTAAAGTACAAATTAAGAAAAAAAAGCAAATATTTTGGTATTTACAATTAACTTGTTTTTCTTAAACTGGCTACTTTTACCTCGATAGTGTGAGAAAGTGTTTTAATACATTAGTTACATTTAATGTTAATGCTTTAAAGTATTTTTCTCTTTTGTATATTTTACTATATGCTATACTTTACTCAGTGTATGTGATAAAGGTAAGATATAGGTGTTTGGCTCAAGGTAAAAACTGCTAAACCCCCAAAATATATTAAATTAGGCTTTGTTGACACACTCTTTCTATCTATATTTGGGATTTTGGATGCTCATGTGTGACCTAGGGAGCAAACTAGCTAGATTACATTGGCTGCTTTATCAGTGTTTCTAATGTACTATGTTTTTTCCTTAAATGGGAGTATCCACTACATCCCATCTTCTGCTCATAAATTTCCAGTAATTTTTTTCTCATCTCATCCAACTACAAAAATATCTAATTATTTAACAGCCAAAACCTAATTCACAAGGACAAGAGAGTACTTGAGTATGTGGATGAAAAGATTGTATGGTGCCAGAGAATTCAATCTTAGGTAATTGTAAAGCTAAATGGAAGACTGGAAAATGAATTGTGATTGCCTAATTCTCTGGAAATATCTGGTTCAGCTAAATGAGTGCTATAATACAGAGTTGAGTGATTTCAGAGAACAAAATGGTTAAGGCAAGTAGGAATGACCTATCCCCACCTAAGCTGTAATCTGCTTTATATAACAGTATTTGTGTGTAATATATAAATTCTATATATCAATGTCACTCACTCATTAATCCCTTGCCAACTACATTGTTTTTTGTAAAACACTAATGGCTTTGGCAAGAGACTAATGAGTGGGTGGAGTTCATAGATGGAGCTATTTATAATTATACGTGGTGCTTGTACTGCTGCCTATAGTTAAGATTACCTCTCACTTCCCATTAGAAGACCCTGTTTTGAATTGCTTATAACTTTGCCAAATGTTAACCATTTGGGCTTAAATTTCTATACAAGGTCTTTCCCTCAGGCTGAATTTTTTTTTTGAATATTTAAGCTAAAAATAGTTCATCTTGGCATCCCCCTGTTTTCCTAACTGGGAAAGGGACTTTCATTAGACATTTGTGATGCTTGATCCTTAGATTTATAACAGTCCTTTTTGTGGCCAATTTGTCACAGTAGTAGCATTTAACTGAATTGCTTCCCTTTATTTTTGCAAACAATTTCCCTTGTTTTAGAATTATCACTTTTTCTAATTGTTTAAAAATGTTATGAACCAGATTATAATCCCCTTTTCCTTTGTACATATTAGACCCAGATCTGTACTTGTACGCTTCCCTCTTCCTGAATAGCGGCTACTTCCTCTTCCAGCGCACTGCTGCAAGGAAAGATTCAAGTTCCGTGGCAAATTCCATAACCTCTTGGACCGTCTTTGGATTCCTTTTGCTGATTTAGATCTGCAAGTCCAAGCCCAGCTAAGCATCTATAAATCAATCAGTCCATGGCCAATTTATCCTTGAAGTCCTCACTGGTCTCAGTGTATACCAGGAGCACAAGCCTCTGCAGGTTCTCTGCTTTTTCAGATAAAGTCTCTTCTTTCCCTCTTTTTCTTGCTTTGAGTTGTGCTTGGCCAGCTCAGATTGAGGGCTGGCCCCAAATATATCAAGGGCTTGTACTAGATACGCAGAACCAAAAGTGGCCACTCAAGTTAGCTGCTAGAACTGCCATCTTTTTGTCCACTTCCCCAGCCATTCATTTAGTCTATGAGGTTGAACAAAGCCAAATAAACCTCCCAGTGAATATTCCCTTCAAAGAGAGTAGGTTTATGCATTATTTGAGCTGGGACAACCCAAAGTCTCCAGTCTTACTCAAGTCCTCTGGCTGACCCAATTCCACATCCAGGTGACTGCCTTACACTGTGGTTTGCGACCCTTTGATTTCCTTGTCAAGGTGATTTCTCAGCTCCCATCTGGGCTAACTTTCAATGGTCCCTGCTCTGTTATGGAGCACTGCCCCCGGGGCTACCTTGCTGGTGACTCTTCACTCTGTAGTGAGCCTTATTGACCCCAGCTGAGCCACTAGTTCAGTTCAATCCCCTTCCAGGGGTAACAAGGGTCAATTAAATGCTGACTCTCTTTGGGGTCTTCTGCCCCCTTCTCTGGGCCTGGTTAAACTCCCTTCTCTGGGCTTTGGCCACTCTTCAATGTGGCAGGTGAGGGTCGGGGGGAGAGAACCAGGTCTGCTCACTACTCCATGTTCCAACCCAGTGACACTAAGTAGCAGCTGCCTGATGCTTCCCTTTAGCTAATTGCTGCTGCATTTCTCTTGACCACTTCCCTTCTTAGCCATGGCACCTTCAGTTTCACCCTTACACCTCAGGGATAAGTCTTGCTTGAGTACCAATAATCAGCCAGGAGCACTGTCCTTGGTCCTCTGGCTCTAACCAGCAACTGCTCTGTCTAGGTACTGAAGCTCCTGCACTTAGCTATGAGCACCTTCCTTGCTCCCTTGGCTCCAGTCAGCAACTGATCTGGTCTGTCCAGCAGCTCCCTTTATATGAGCCTGCTGGGCTCTGATTGGCTGCTTCCCTGCAGCCTCTCTAGGTAACCTGGAGGACCCACCTTTACTGCTCTTTCCTGGGGCAGGGCTGCAAGGCTTCCAGCAGGGGGCCTCAGAGGGCCTGATACACACCATCACATGCTCCTGCATTTCCTTAGCCAAAGCTAAATTTTATCCACTACTCCTTCTACTGGGGTCCCTTCACCAGTATGGCAGTTTCAATCACCACCAACCACTCACAAGGTGTCAAGTATCAAAGGGGTAGCCGTGTTAGTCTGGATCTGTAAAAGCAGCAAAGAGTCCTGTGGCACCTTATAGACTAACAGACGTATAGGAGCATGAGCTTTTGTGGGTGAAGTGGGTATTCACCCACGAAAGCTCATGCTCCTATATGTCTGTTAGTCTATAAGGTGCCACAGGACTCTTTGCTGCTTTTACACTCACAAGGTGTTACTCTCAACCATAACCACCAACTCAGCCAGCTCATTTCTAAAGCTCACTTTTTCTTCCATAGGTCAACCTTGTTGCAGAGCATGTGCTGACATTACACAAATAATCCTACTCTCTATCATTAACCATGCTGCTATCAGTTAGTCTCTTCTTTGATGATAGCAGCCCCATTCATTTTTTCCTTCAAGCCAAATAATTTTAAATCCATCTCTCAAGATTTTACTTTTGCCTCCACAACATCTAGTTTCCTGCAGACAGTATATGGATTTTCCTTTTAGTCATTCCCGCAACCATCTCTCCTAACCTACCTGTAAGTGAATTTCCAGGTTGAACATTCTCAGATCTTTGCCAATTTGTCACTATTGCTCAGAAATGGGTGCGTTGGTTACCTCCAGTGTAGTAGCATGTTTTAAATGACTAGAGCACAAAAAAATCCATAATACACAAAGAACTTAGGAGCTAAATTGCCTGCTGGTGCTGCCCCACTTTGCTGGTGGCTGTTTTCATTTGGAGTTTACTTTCTCCTAGATCAGCTCCATCCAAAGGTTCCAAGCCTGAACCATCTGAAGCTGAGAGTCATTTCCTGCTCTCAGGGCAAAAGCTGCCCTACATCTAAATGCTCCTCCACCCAATTAGCCATTGGCCCTTTTTGGGATTGATTGCTTACACGAGGCACACAGAGCCGTATTTGCCACTCATTGAGTGTTACCACCCTCTACCACGTGGAGTTTGTGGTTGGGATGTCTGTAATGACTATATTTGTAACCCACACACCTCTTGGGTGTGGTGTTCTGTCCTATCTAGTGGCACCAAGACCACTGAGAGAGAGACAAGTTCATGAATCTGCTCTACAGCCTTAACTAATAAGCTGTTGGCTTTTAGCTCATGTGTTAGTGGCGGTTGCACTAAGCTCCAGAGGTCCCAGGTTCAGTCCCGTCTGCCAACGACCACGGTCTGTCAGTGCTACATATTTAAAATGATTTCCTTGATTTTAATACATGGTAACAAAGCACCCAACACAGAGAAACTTTCCCCATAACACCTCACAAGAGAAAAGTCTAGCACAAAGTATACAGATATCTCACACACTATCCTGTTCACAAATTCCATTTTGATAATTACATTCTGCCTAACCTAAATTCATCCCATATTTTAATTGGATATGGTATTCTTAATCACTTGGTGTCCTAAATTGTTCTTGGGGCCAAGTTTTATCCCCGAGGTGCCTGCACTTCCAGCAGGAGATGCAGTGATTCTTGTATCTATGCAGTTTATAAAATACTTTGGGGTTGTGTGGGTTTAAAGAGCACTATGTAAATGTAAGTTATTATAATTGTTTTTTTATTCATAACACACTAGGAGAGTTTTAGCCTTTTACATAACATTATATAGTTGTAGCAGTGCCAAATGTAAAGTAAAACACTTGAGAATGCCATTAATAGAGACAAGAGAAGCACACATTTACATATGTGTCAGTGAGATGAACCTTACAATGCTGTCCAAGGGCATGAATAATATGAATGACTAGAGAAGAATGTAAGCTCCTGGAGAGTAACAACAAGAAAATGACAGCTGCTTCACTAGTACTTTCAATGCAGCTCATTTGACATATTAATTTATGGACTGTCAAAACTTGAAAAAAATCTGCATAGTGAGCATGTTCCTCACTTAAAATAAAATAATCAAAAACCTGCCAGATACCTGAGTGCATAAAACTGAAGATAAAACAAAAATCAAATCCTCTTATCACTACTGCAAAGAGAAAATGTGGGGTTGGGGGAATTGGAAGCTTAACAAGAATGTACAGACAGGCTTGTGTTTGTATGTGTGTGTGGGGGGGGCAGAGGTGACTCTAGCTTTTTTGCAGCCCCAAGCACGGCAGGCAGGCTGCCTTTGGTGGCATGCCTGTGGGAGGTCCCCGGTCCCGCAGATTCGGCGGCATGCCTGTGGAAGGTCCGCCGGTCCCATGGCTTCGGCGTACTCGCCGCCGAATTGCCGCAGAATCCGCGGGACCGGCGGCCCTCCCACAGGCAATTCGCCGAAGGCTGCCTGACTGCCGCCCTCGCAGGGACCGGCAGGGCATCGGCTTGCTGCCCCAGGCACACGCTTGGAGCGCTGGTGCCTGGAGCCGCCGCTGTGGGGGGGAGGGAATGGCAGCAAAAACTAAAACAGAATGAGTTAATGTTAACTAAAGGGATTTAGGAGATAAGAAGGACTTTTACTAATATATCATGGGCAAGAGAAGCAGCAGGTAGAAGGCTGGTTCATTAATAAATGAGCTAGAGGAATGGAATTGGTATGGCTTTTTTGCCTCTCATCAAAGGCCCAATCCTGCAATAAACTCAGGTGCAGGGGATCCATCCCATAGAGCTCATTACCATATTGGGCTCTTAGGGCCAGATTCTGAAAGATATTTAAACGCATACAGATGGGTGCATTCTTTTAAGCAACTTCATTGACTTTATTGAGATTACTCCTGATTCATAAATGAGAGGAAAATCAGGTCCACTAACTTAACAATGTTACAGTGATCTATCATTAACAAGAAAAATAAGGAAAGGTTTGCACTATTACCAAAGTAAAACATTCAAATATAATAAATCAGCCCCTTTTTTCAATCCCCTCCCAAATGAGCTTTTCAAAATAAAAGATTTTTGGATGTTTTTTATTTGCCATCGGGCTTTAAAGTTCACATTTTCAAGCTTGTCTCTGTAACTATGATGGCTTGAAACTTACTTCTTTACTCTCCAGGGCTGGGGCTTGAAGAAAAACACCAAACACCACGAGACTCATGATAAAATCCTGATAGTTGGCAAGATTGAGTTCAGACAATTATCTATTAAATTAATTTATTTACATTTATAAAGCAGCACCTGCTGGTTGCTGTTATGCTTGGTCATATCTTCCGTGATTATCTTAAGGAAGAGGTAAATAGGATATTTACAAAATTCACAGTTTAGTATAAACTGTGAGGAATTGTAAACACCAGTCCAGTTCTACACTGAAAAGTGACTAGTAAAAATGGCACGTTCTTACTCACCATATCTGATCCATGATTTTATTCAGTCTAGTGATTAAAATGTGCTCTTACCACTTTTTACCCCTGTTTAGCATTACCGAGCCAGCAGAGCTGAGAGTGAGTGAGTGAGCTGGCTTCTAGTCTTTCCTGTGCCTCATGAACAAAATGAGGCAAAAAGGCCCTTAGTCTACAGACTTCTCCAAGTGGGCGTAAGGATCTTCCCATATGAAGCAGTTTGCCAGATCAGGGCCTATGTGCTAATCAGCTATAATTGTGGAAACCCAGTGAAAGCAATGAGATTTCACAGTTGTCAATGAGTGCAATGTTTGGCCTGCAGAACTTTTATTACTGGTGACGATTCATGAGAAGTAAAGACTCCATCTTAGCTTTCAGATTCCACATAGATTTTGCAGCGCTGGCAGGTAGAAAGACACATTTTGACATTAATCCCCACAACGGTTATGCAGTACCACTCTTTAGAATAGAACCACATTTTGAACCATATAAGGTCAGATCAGGGTCAGTTCCTAAGTCTTTACTAAGGTGTAACTCTTCATGACTTCTTAGTTTTCTTGCTTCTACAAATCTATACTTGTTTAATCAATATGGCCTGATTCTGTGAGGTGGTGAGTGCTCTATTCCCACTAACATCAGTTGGAGCTGCAAACACACGATGCGTCTGGGACACACTCAGCAACATATATCCTACTCTTTTTCATTGGCTCACCTACTGTAAGCAATAATCCTGCAGGACCAAGATGCCACTGGCTGTGGGAAGATAACATAATGAAGATTTTACCTGCCATTGTAATTAATTTAATTCTAGTCATGAATTCCATAAGGCTGTTTAATACAGTCTAACAAAACAATCCCCTTAAACTTTTAATTAATGTAATTAATTGAAGCAAAATTAATCCAAGCAAAAGTTAATAATTGAGAATGTAATGCATAGAAGATTTTTTTACAGTGACATAAAGCCAATATATTATCTATAGTTATCATTCTGAGTCATTAGGAGAAGCAAGAAAAATTACAGCATATGTATTTGCATTAATGAATCGCTCTGCTTCCTTTATTTCTAAAAATATTATACTTTTTGCTTGCTGCATAAACACACCCAGATTTTTTTTAGTACTGGGTGTCACCAGAATTATTATTATTTCTTTCTCAGAGCCAAATTCTTGTCTAGATCTGGTAATAAATAAATAGAATTTCCCTATATTTAGAAAAAGTGTGCAATTTACAGTCCTCAGTACTCACATGAGGAAATCTAAGTACTTTATTGCAAATTATGAATTTTAAAATGCACTTTTCACAATCATCAAAGTGCTGTACAAAACCATGACATGAAGGCACAAAAGAACTGCATATGCTTCAAGCCTTCAGTGTGCAAAACTTCACTGGGAGTTCCATGGATGAAGGAAGGACCTGTAGGAGTGAACCTGATGTTACAAGATACTAACACCCTCACCATCCTTTCATTAGATAGTAAATTATGCAAATCTGGTAAAGAACTCCACCTGAATTAAAACACGCTCACAGATTTGGCAAAAATGCTGATATTAAAAGCAAACCAGAAGTTGAACAAAAGTTCTGATTGGGTCTATACACAGAAACCAAACTAGACAGGTAAAAGGGAAAACAGGAGTGAAAGACCTTAAAGCACCTAGAGGCAATTTCAGTAGGAGTTCAGTGCGTAGCAGAATCAGGTCCTAAATGCCCAGGTTCTGTGTAAGAACCTTAAACTATATACAAAGAGAAACATGATGCCAATGAAGGAGCTTAATGAAAGGAATCACATAAGAAAAATGAAAACAGTAAAAGGTGACATGATTTTCAACAGGTTGGAAGTTGAATAGGATACATGCCAGCAGACCAGTAAAGAGTCTACTCCAACAGTAACAGAATCAGGGCATGTAGGAAGGTATCAGTTATAGCAGTTTTCAATATGAAATAGTGACAAGTCTTGACTACAGACTCTTTCCCCAGAATGCATGTCCCAGTTAAGAGGATTATTCTATATTACTGTTAAGAGGAAGAGTTACAATAACATAATTAATCAGCGTAACTGATGTTTAAAGAAAAAGGTTTTAAAGGATTTTCCTTCCCATACAAAACCAGTACTGAAGAAGATTACAAAATGCTTCCTGTTTTATACTCTCTTTTCCTTAGTGAAATCCAGGCGCCCGAGGGCTTGTCTATACAGTGATTTAGTGAGCAAGAAGCTGGGATGTAAATCTACAGTGTATCAGTCTGCCATTGCATGAAGTGACCATGTGTATCCCGCTGTTGTGCTCTAAAAGCTCCATTGTGCATTTTGATGCACTACTGTTTAGAGTAAAGCACTCTGTGGAACTCAGTGCACGGTAGCAGGGTCCATATGGCCACTTAGTGTGCCGCAGGTAAGAGTGCTGTAGATTTACACCCTAGCTTGCCATGCACTATGTAGCCTTAAATATAAGCCCTAAGTCCCCTTTGCAACTTGGGTATTTATTGATTTCCACTTGTGCAAAACGCAATGGTGAGTATGCATACATTCTGTGCAGCTGTAAATACCATGCGAGGTGCAGGCAGTGGAGAATCAGGCCTTGTCTGTTTTGAATTACCAGTGTCCAGCCTACTATCTCCCATCAGACCCTTAGAAGGGAGGTCTGTAAAGAATTGTTAGTACTATATACCATCATAATTAAATACATTTTGATTTTAAAATAAAAATCTACGATTCAAGTCCATGAAGACAGACATCTTTCTAACATCACTCTGAGGCTTTCAAGATGTGTCTGTGGTAATAATGTGTATGCCAAGGCTTATTAAAAAAATATAATCAGCTAAAACCAGGCATGCAGAAAATGTCCGTTTCACATGATTGCATACCCAAGCTTAATCCTATCATAAATATCTGAAGAAGTTACTAACTACTTAACAACATATGAAAAGAATATCTCCAATAATTCAGGAGATACTCATAGATAGTTGAGGGCTTGGAAGAAACATACAATACATGCTACTGACCTATCTCTCCTCGCCTATCAAAAATGATCTTCCATATTAATTTTCCACATAAGAAACCTATCTGTAAAGTATGGTGTTGACAACTCTATTGCACAACTGTAACAAAGTATCGATATTTAACTACAAGAACCAAAGGAAGAAAAATGATCTTTGAACTAAAATGTTCTGTAGTGCTTATTGAGTTTAAATGTGTTTACTTCAGTACAGTTTACAAAAAACATTACACAAAAGAACAGCCTGCATTTTATTTATAGACGTCTTGAACCTGACAATATTAAACAATAGTGTTTTTATGACCATAGTCAGCGTCTGCAGGATACTTGGAGAATATTTACTTGTGAATGTGAGCGGAAAAATTATTTTGCATTAATAATCATTCCACTTAGTTTCTAGTCTCAATATTGGGATGGCCCAATTCAAGGATTATATGACATATAATTCAAGGTATGGTACAGTGCAATACAATTGCCACCAAATGATGCAATCCCGTTTCTGTGTGCATATCAATTTTCAGTTGACAATTCACTGGTTACCAGCTGGTGAGTTTAAAAGGGCTGGTACCTCAAGATGCTTAGCATCCTCAATGTACTTTGAAATCACAGGGAATTGAGGGTGCTGCATATAACAAGAGATGCTTACTGTGTCAGAGCATCAGGCTATAAGAAACTATAGTAGTTTCTAAACAAACTAAATGAGAACACCCAGTTCCTCTAAAAGTGAGAGATCATTATCTCAAGCTATCGTGAGACTCAGTATGGACATTGTTATTTTGTTTTAACTCTGCCTGTGTATCTAATAATTGTGCTAAGTTTGTAATTATTTCTTACACCAAGCCCTTGCTATCTCCAGTCAGATATTATTAATTATTTTTAAAAAATCACAATTAATAACAAACAACAACACTGGAGAATGTGTATTGTACAGCAGAAGCAAATTTATCTGAATGAAGTTTACAAAAATGTATTTTTAGCTTCTTTTCACCTGCTATCTATGGTCTGAGCAAATGCCATTGCATATAGGTACCTACCCCATAAAGTGCTGAGTGCCTCTCAAGAGCCGCTGAGTGCCCTAAACGCCTACTGAAGTCAATCAGAGTTGAAAGGTTGTGGATTTCTGCATTATTTTTCTCACCTAGGCTCCAGTCCTGCAAACATTTAGACACATGGTTAATTTTACTATTATGAGTAGTCTCATTGAAGTCCATAGGACTACTTGCAGTAGTAAAGTTAAGCATGCATCTCAGTGTTTGCAGGATCACAGCCATAGGGCCTGATCCAAATGCCCTTGAAATCAGCGGGAGTCTTTCTACTTACTTCAGTGGGCTTTGGTTCAGGCCCGTGGGATTTGATCCCACAAACCATTATTCACCTCATATGAGTCCTTGTCTACAAAAATAATTTCATTGGCTTCAATGAAATTTTTCTCACGAGTAAGAATTACTCTTGTGAATAAGCATTTGCAAGATAGGGGCCAACCTTGTGCAGTGCTGCACACCCTCACCATGTCATTGGAAGCTGGGGGTGCTCAGTAGCTTGCAAGAAAGATATTAATGTAAGAAGCAGCTACAACACATAACTATTGTATCCCCATTAAAATGTGTGCTATTGAAACGAATTAGATATAGACACATGGAGCTGAATGAACAAATGATATTGTCAAACACTAAATAGCTTTTATATGCAAATGTATTACTTAAAAGATGCACAATATATTACCAACATGATAGCTGATAGATACCAGATGGGTATCTTTTAGAACCTTTGTTTTAAGCACAGAGTAAATATAACAGAATGGCAAGCAGAAACGATTGATGTGAGGGATCATATAGGATAGCCTATATATTCTTCTTCCTCCCCTTTTCCCATCTAGCTGGGATCAGGTCGCTGGACCAATTTTTTCCAAGCTTCCCAGTCCAATACTCTCTCCGTATCTACTTTGTCCTCCCATACATAGTCTATCCACTGTTTTCTTGGCTGTCCTTTTGTTCTCTGCCTGCAAATTCTAGTCTCAAATGCCTCCCTAACAAGATTCCCTGCACCCATCTTTCGAACTTACCCATAGCATTTCAGCCTCCTCTCTTGCAGCTTCTCTCTGATACTGCAGATCTTGGTCTCACTCTTGATGACATCTTTCCGTATATGACCCAGCAATGTCACCCCTCATTGGTTACCTCTACACATCCCATGGTAGCCTGCAGCAGTGAGCCTCCCAGCCCAGATCAACAGACATGGGCTTGTGGGGCTCACACAAGCACTCTGAAAATAGCTGTGTAGACAGCACCTTAAGCTGCAGGTTGGGCTGGAGCTCAGGCTCTGAAGTCCACCCCTCACCCAGGCTTCAGAGCTCAAGCGCCAGCCCAAGTTGCAACTTCAAAGTGCTGTCTACACAGCTAATTTTAGAGAGCTTGCATGAGCTCGGTGAGCCCAAGTTTGTCAACCTGGGTTGGGATGCTTGCTGCCACCAGACATCTAAATGTACTCTCATTGCTCTCAAACATCTCATTTCAATAGCTTCAAGTCTTCTCAAGTGCCTCTCTTTAGTTGCCCATATCTCTGAGCTGTACAAAAATGCTGCTCTTACTATGGTTTTATATAGTTATCACTTAAATAGTCTGAGCATGTTTATCATAAGTAATTTCACTCACCTTGTGTTATTCTTCCTTCATGCTCAACAGTCTTGCTTGCAATTCTCTGTCGATTTCTCCATTTACCACTAACCCACCTCCAAGATACTTAAATGCAGAAAGCTTGTATAAGTGCTGGCCCTCGATGTTGATGTTCACCTATCTTGGTTCTGCATGGGTCACCCACATGACTTCAGTCTTTTCTTTACTCATTTTGAGGCCATAGTTTGTTAGTTCCCTATTCCAGGCATCAATTGCCTGGACCAAATCTTCCTCAGTATCCACCATTAGCACAATTTCATCTGCATAGCTCAACTTCATACGACCATCCATTTGGATTTGTTTACTTATGAAGTCCACCACAATTATGAATAGTAATAGACTAAGTGCAGATTCTTGGTGGACTCCAATGTTCATCTCGAAACCCTCCATTACACCAAAGGTTGTTCACACTTTTGTTATGGAACCATTATACAAACTCATCACCATCTGGAGAAGGTCCTCTGGTACCCCACAGACAGGGCCGGCTCCAGGCACCAGCTAAAGAAGCAGGTGCTTGGGGCGGCCAATACCAAGGGGCGGCACTCCGGCCACTATTGGGGCGGCACATCCGCTTCGGCAGCAGGTCCCTCAGTCCCTCTCGGAGCGAAGGACCTGCCACCGAATTGCCGCCGAAAAGTGGAGTGGCGTGATCGTGCTGCCGCGGCTTTTTTTTTTTTTTTTTGCCGCTTGGGGCGGCAGAAAACCTGGAGCTGGCCCTGCCCACAGAATTGTAGCAGAGGCCTCAGAAGTAGCCTAGGTACTTTGTCAAGTGCTTTCTGCAAATCAAGGAACGCCCCTCTGTGCCCGACGTTTCCCTTCAGGTTCTTTTCCACCAATTGTCTGTACCATGAATGTACCATCTGTTGTAGGATTGGCTGTATATGTTACTCTTAAATGATAGGTAAAATTTCAGCTGTTTAATTACTTGGGGCCTGATCCTGATTAAGTGTTGAGTGTCACTGACTGCAATGGTATCTATGCGTGCTCAGCACCTCTTGGAATCAGGCTCTTGATCCAGTAACTTCTGGGAATAAAAAAAGAAGAAATTGTGCTGGTAAGAGACAGGAGTAAATTTAAGGGAGGATTAGAATGGATAAACAGAAGCAGAGTTAGTGAACTACACAAGTGGATTTTTTTAAAATGGGAAAAAATGTTTTATAGTACACCTTCATAATTGAGAAAACAGTTCCTCACCCCCTCATCCAGGGCCGGCTCCAGGCACCAGCCGAGCAAGCTCGTGCTTGGGGCGGCAGAGTCTATGGGGCGACATTCCGCCCAATCCGAGGGCGGCACGGCCGCTTTTTGTTTGTTTCTTTGTTTGTTTTGTTTTGTTCGCTGATCCGGCTGCCCTGTAGGGGGCGGCGGCGCGGAGGAGGGGAGTGCCCTGCTGGGAGCGGGCTGCACACTCCGTCTGCCCCAGCTGGTGCCAGGTCTGTAGCAAGCCCAGCAGGGCAGCCTGCGTCCTTCCCTCCCCGCCAACCGGAGCGGCGCGGAGCCCTCCCGGCAGGCAGTGCGGCGGTCGGGGCCGCGTGGCGAGTGCCCTGCTGAAGCCCTGGCTGTCCCCCTTCTCTCTCTCCCCCCTACTCCCTCCCCCTCCGCCCCGCTAGCCGGGGTACGTCTGCAGCGCAGGGAGTCCCCCTGCACCATGGCTCCGGCTGCCCCACAGATTTTTTTTCCCCCTGCTTTGCCGCTCCGGCTGCACCACAGGTTGTTTTTTTTCTTTGCTTTGCTGTTCTGGCCGCCCCAATTTTTTTTTTTTTTTTTTGCTTGGGGCGGCAAAAAAGCCAGAGCCGGCCCTGCCCTCATCCACCACCTCCTCCAAAAAAGTGACAGCTTCTCGTATAAGTACCAATAATTACTAAGGGCCCCGTTCTGTACTTGACATTGCTGGTCCTGAATGCCATGATTCAAGTTGTAATGCCCAATCCTATGAGGTGCTGAATAACTGCTGTAAGATGCTCCCATGTGAACCAATGGAGATAAAAGATAACCTGTACCTTCTCGGATACACCCCTGCTTTGTGTGGCTGAATCCCTAATCATTAATGGCCTGATCCTGTGAGGCTGATGAGTGCCTTCATTCCCCAGTGAAGTCACTAAGGGAGTTCATCAATTCACAATAGGGGTTAAAGTTGTGCAGTACCTCTGTCCCCAGCGGAGTTCACGTGAAGGCCTCATAATATACAATATAATTACTTCACATTGACACTTCTACTGAATTTGATTAGAAATTCTTCTCTCCACCATCTGGAATATGCTTTCTCCTTTATATAACTATTTTGCCTTGTTCTTCTGCTCCTTTTTCTCTTGGTACGTATATCTGAAAAGGAGGAAACATTCACAAAAGGAGTCAGAAAAAGAACAAAAAGTATTTGAGTGTGTCTAAGTTTAACTAATCCTTTGGCTTTCTGGGTGAAGTAGAAGCAGCAAAAGAGGAGGATGGAGATGAGAGGGTATGTGAGGATTAATTGGACTGAGACTGACTTTGTGCAGCTGCTCTGTGGCGTGCCAAGTCTTGCTGCTCGGGGATGTTGTTACTAAAGAGTAGCTTGTACGTTTTGTCCCAGATGATGATCCGTGTTCAGATTTATTCCCACCTTAGTCTGAATGGTAATGCTTTGTGCAAGGAGCATCAGACACTATTATTTTCAAATAACAGCATTGAACCAAAATGTTTTCTCTTTTGAGCTAGTTATATTTTCTCCCCTTCTCGGTCCATAATATAATATTGCTTGTCCTGCAGTAATTGTACATGTCCACTGCTAAGCTTTTAAAGTGAGCCCTCTTCCCCCAGTGATTTCAATGTAATAGCAAGACATGCTTTAATAACACAGATCAAGAGGGCCATAGCTGCAAGAGCAATGCAGCATTGTAGTATGAATAGTTTGGGGCTCAAGATTTACAAAAGTGATTAGCAACTATGGATGTCTCAGTTTTTGGGTGTTCAACTTGAGACACACACACAAAAGATCTTAATAATTCTCCAGTAATTAAGCATGAGTAAAAATACTTCCTCTTTTCACAAGAAAACATATCAGGATCCAAACTTCTAGGGTCTTTTGTCCTTAGAAAATATTTTCCAAATATCAGTCATTCCTTTAATAAAGAGAAAAAGAGAAAAACTCTGTAATATTCTTTTTTCAGGTACATTTGTTACTTCACCCTAATAAATTATTGTATTTACCAGCCTACTGATATCTGCCTACATCCTTCATTTGGGTGCTTCAGGTCTTCATTTTAGCATTTCCCTGGAAGTTAAGAACAAACTTCCAGCAAGGGTTAAATCATCAAACTGTCAGTTCAGTAACAAAGATAATAACTTCCAATCAGGTTAGAGCAAAACTTTAACTAGAGAAGTTACCATAAAATGAAAAGAATCACAAAAATTCAAATTATATTTTAAAATGAATAGAATTCCAATACTGCAGATTTTCACCGAAACAAGTTCTTATCCAGTTCTTAGTTCAGCCCTAAGTGATCTGATTAGATTAGATAGCAGCTCAAAAGGGGGGAAACTTTTCCTCCTCTCTCTCTCTTTCTGAGCTTTAGACTGCTATTGCACTGACATCACATGGAATAAAGGCAAAAGATATGCCTCTTCTATCCTAAGAGAATGTGATGATGATGGAGTCTCATGTTCATTTTGACGTACGAGGGTTCAACAAACACTGTAGGTGAACATATATAGGAGATCAGATCAATGCAAGAATCACAAACAATCCCATGTGGGATAGACAAGATTGTCCATGGCCATTGCAGGCTGTCGTATCTTTTCATGCTTTTCACATAAGGTGCTAATGTGCCTTGCTTCAAAGTGTTTAATAGTAACATGACAGATATGTCATTTAGGAATATGGGCCTACATTGGGCTGAAGTAAATTATGATTTTAAGTTAAGTTTGAATGTTCATATGATCAATAAGCTCAAAGTGTGAGACCAAAAAGAATAAAATAATGAGAAAGAAAAATTGTGTTAAATTTGTAGTGACCCTGGAAATACCAGCATCTTTTTATGTAAGGCTTGTGAAATAAGTTAATTGCAACTGATTAATTGGAAACCAGGTGCAGGTGCAGCCCTAATACTCCCTTTTTATTTTTGGCTAAGGTTCAATAATGTTACTTGTTTGTTATAATATAGTAAAAGCAAGGCTTGTGGAAGTTTGTTTTGTCAGAGCTTTTTTCCTTACCCCTTTGGAGTTATATCCTGATGGGAAGGAATCTCCTGTGTTGTGAGTATTTTGGCCAATGTTTACAAGTGTATTGCTGTTAGGATATACAATACAAGTGTGTATATGTATATATTGATATTTTGGATGTAATCAATACCAAGTGACAGTTGAACTAATAAAGTGATGCTTGTATGGAAACTGAGTCATGGTAAACCTTAATAAACTTAAAAGGGAAATTATTTCCAGCATGCCGCCACATTGCTCTGTCATGGTCTGTTGCTTCCCAATTGCTGGGGTCAACCTGACATGCTTTCAAGTTTGACTTCAGAGTGTCTTTATATCGTTTGTTCTGGCCACCAGAGGCACAGGTGCCTCATGTTAGCTTACCATAAAATATGGCCTCATGTATTCTTGAGTCGTCCATACGAACGAGATGCCCAGACCAGTGCAGCTAAGCTTTCATGAGCATGCTTTGAATCCAGACATCCAGCAAAGATTAAGGATTTTGATATTGGGACTCTTGTCCCAACATAAGATGCTTCAAAGAGACCAAAGACAGCACATACGGAACTGATAACATTTACTAATGTGGCAGTGATATGTTGTCCATGTCTCACAACCATATAGAAGATTGTAAGCATGACTTCCCAATAAATATTTAGCTCAGTGCTTATTTTTATGCCCCTATGATTCCAAAGGCAGTGTGATAACATTCCAAATGCAGAGCTGGCCTTGGCTACACAATGGATAATCTTATCATCAGTTGTGGCATTCTGTGACAGAATACTCCCCAGGTAGCAAAACTTCTTTCCAGACTTGAGAGGAGCCTTGTTGATCTTAATAACTGGGTAGACATGCATGGCCCCAGCACAGGTTGGTACAGTGTTTCAGTTTTCTTTAGGTTGATTGTGAAACCAAAATGATTGACTGCAGAAGTGAGGGGATCAGTTACAAATTGAATGTCATCAATCAAGCGAGCTATCCATGCAGTCATCAGCAAATAGAAGCTCCTTAATGAGTAAATCTGCCACTTACATGCGAGCATGGAAGCGTTGCATATTGAACAACTTCTCATCAGTGCCAAACTGGATAAATACTCCTTTGTCAATGTCATGAAATGCATCCATAAGGATAGCCGAAAAAAGGATAGAAAGAGTGTGGGAGCCAGCATACAACCTTGTTTGGTGCCATTGATGACTTACCATTTTCCAACGCTCTGGACCATTATTCTGCCCTGGAAGGACTGAATGACAGAAATAACCTTCACAGGACATGCAAAGATTAATAAAAGTTTCCAAAGTCCCTCATTACTTACAGAATCAAAAGCTTTAGCGAAGTTGACGATCACTATATAAAGACCATGGTTTTGATCTTAGCATTTTTCCTGAAGCTGGAGGGCTGTGAAGATCATGAGTATCCTTCCTCTTCCAGACTGAAATCCACATTGAGACTCAGAAGAATAAGAAGAGGGTAAGAAAGGAGGATGGTTTCCACAAGGTAGGTGTTAAGTCTATTTAACATGACCCGTGAAAGAATTTCCCCAGCAACAAAGAGTAGGGAAATGCCATGATGATTATCACAGTTTGTGCTTTCACCTTTGCCCTGATAGAGGTGGACAGTGTTGGCACACTTGAAATCCTGTGGAACTGACTCTTGCTCCCAGAGAATGTGGAAGAGCCATGTGAGGTGCCTTGCACTGTGATAGCCACCCTGCTTATAGATCTCTGCTGGAGTGCCATCCAGTCCAGGCGCTTTCGCTTGTGACATCCGCTTGATGGCTGTTATGGTCTTATATAAGGTGGGGGCTAGTATAAGTTATTTTAACAGGTGTTGTGGAAGAACATTACCTGTAATTGCTTCCTTGAAAATGTTGGAAGGGTGATTAAGAAGCAAACTGAAATGTTTCATCCATTGGTCAAGTATTTCTTTTTGGTCAGCTAAAAGTTGATTGCCGTTCAGTGTGCATATAGGTGTGATCCTGTGCACCTAGGGCCATTCACAGCCTGAAAGCCAGAAAAAGAGCTTTGGTATCTTTGCGGTCTGCTGCCAATTGTAACTGCCATTTTCTTTTCCAATCTGTGGTCTTTCATTTGCAGAAGTCTGGTCTGAAGAATCTATTTTGCTTGAAGACATGTAGCTTTCCTAGCTGCCGAAACTTTGTCCACTATGTAGGCACTATGGGTGGCATGCAGTGAGTTCAAGAGCCTATATATTTTGGGGCCATTCTCATCAAGCCTGTCCTGATGTTTCCTCTTAATGAAACCAAGAACTTCAGCAGCCATATTATGTCAAGTAAACAAACATGTAAACTGGGTCCAATATTCACTACTCACAGTTGATTCTTCCTGAAAATTATTATAAATTTGTGCCCTAATAATGAATCTAAAAATCTACTTCATAAAGCAGACATAAAATATAACTTGTCCAATGGCAAAATATAACAGTGCAATGCTAAAGTGGGCACTTAAACTTGAAAATAATAAGGTGTCATAAAAAAAAATAATGATAAGCTATCTGGGGAGCTTATTATTTCTCTTTCCTACAAAGTTCACACATCCCAAAGGACTTGTTAGTGGATACTAACTCCCTATAAGATTATATAGATCTAGAGATGTTTTAAGACTTGAGAATCTTTTTGGATATTTCTGTTTGTATTAGAAAAAATGTTAACATAGAGGATATAGCATTTGAACCTGCAAGAAACTTTCTATTTTTATTCACTGCATGTGGAATATAAAATGTATAGTAATGGTTACAACAACATCTTCAAATGATTTATGCTTATTTTCATATTCTGGGGAATCCTATTTTAAGATTATAACTAAGTTCTGTAAGGATGCAAATGTTTTACCAGGATGGTTATATATGTGTAGAAAATATTTTGATGTATTTTAACTAAAAATATTTTTATTTTGTAATGTTTGTAAACCGTGCTGAATGGAAAGCCCTGGAGAGTGGAGTGTTGTGTTTATCATCACAGGGTCTGATCCTCAAACAGTGCGTGAGGCATGACTAGAGATGGGGCAATGGTGGCTTTAAGATCTTCATGCTTCCTCAATCCATGGGCCAGCCAGGGACAGGCTGATCCCCAGTAAAAGTTAGAGCAAGCTGAAGACTATGCTTATGTCTCGGTGTTTGTTCTCAAGAGCCTGTTTTGGCATCTAGGGGCTTGTCTTCACTACAGTGTTAGCAGTAACTTTAGTGTTGCCCCAAGTTGACTATTGTCAACACACAAAAATCTCTAGCTGGTGTTAAGCTGACCCATCAGGAAATGTGGGTTGAAGCTTGAGTACTGCTGACCCTCGAGCTAGTAATGCAATGGGAATGCAGCTGTTCTGTGCTGCTAATCCGATCACACTATGCTGCTCAAGTGCTGCTTTCCAGTGCAGCTGCTCTCACTTGAGCTAGGCTAATACAAGAGACGTTAACTCAAGCGGTGATAACTTGAGCTAACTCTGCAATGACCTGGGGCACTGTCAGGATATAGGGACACTCTGGCTGTCACCCTTTTCCTTGTTCATGCCCCTGCATCAGTGGAGCAGCTCTGACCACCCCTGGTTACCCCACTATAATGGAAATTGTTAGGTGGGACTGATCTCCTGGGTTTATGGCTTAGCAGTGCAAAGCAGATGGAGTGGACACAGAATCAGGCCAACAGAGGTACAACGTAAGCAGTGGCAGTGAATGCTGCTCCAGTAATGTGCTTCTGTCCTGACCTGGAGTGACCACCTCTTTCAACCCTTGGACTCTTTTCAGAGATTGCCAGTTGTGGTGGTGGTTTTGTGGTGTGGCACCTCTTCACTAGGAAGTGTATTGAGTAGGATTTCATTTAATTTGTGTTGTGATCTGGCAGATCTTTCAGGATTGTGAAAAGTATAACATTTGTGGTAAGCATAGCTGTTAGCTTGCACTATGTAACAGCAAACAACTGAGTATGTGAGATGCATTTTAATTCAGCATGCCATAGTGTTGTAATTTTGATCAGATTTATTATATTGGTGGGCTGGAGTCTGATTTTATGGATTCATTTTTGTCATATTTAGGATATGAGATTTGGAGGACAAAAGTTGTTTACTGTATTTTACGAGGTGTTGGCTTAGCTAGTCCTTTGTATATGGCAATTTCAGCGAAAAGTGTTTATTCATCATATAATACTAATCACAATTACTAGAATGGTCTGTTATGTCCACATAAGATATGCCTATAAAGCAGAGAGGGACCAGATCAGAGCCAAATTTCTGCAAATTGCTGAGACCAAACCAAAATCCTGGAAAATATCTCCCCACCCCCACAATTTTGGGAGGCAGAGGTGTCTTGATGCAGTTCTAAATATTGCCGCTTGGGACATTACTTGTTATTAATTTTTGAATTTTGACTAGAATTTCTTAATTTCTATATACTACTTCTATACACACAATAATTAATTTGCATTACAAAGTTTATCACACGTTCAATAAATGCATCATCTGTGCTCAGAGTCTATATTTCATATTAAATATAGCTAGACTGAGCTGTTCTTACTTCTAAAAGTGCTAGACTATTTCTCCAACTGATACCACAGTGTTAGCTGTGTGTGTCAAGTTAGATAAGAAAAATTAATAAAAAATGGCAAAATAAAAGCTCTCTCTGGCAGACATATTCATAAATATAGAAGACTGTTCTACCTAATATGCCATCAAAAACAGACATCAAATTCTTTCTTAGTCAGTGAAGTGATGAAGGCATCCAGAGAGATTAAGGCTTCCACAGATAGTGTCTAGAAGCAAATCACAAGCTAGGAAAAATTAGCAAATTGGGACAAAGTTAACTTTTTGATACAGAGCCAAATATATTTGATACAAATTAAAACCTCCAATTTCTTTGTATTTTAATAAGCAATCCAATTACACTTAGGTGACAAAAAGGTTTCTATGACCCAGTTTCTATAACATAAATTAATGGATAAATTGCCTTGCCACTAAGTTATCATATCAAGGCTCAATTTCCTTCTTTTGCTTTGGATTTAATAATTTATAAAACAAACTGTGTTAAAAGTTCTTCATTCTTATTCTTTTGCTTTACAAGTACAGGTCTTTCTCATCTTACGCTGGGGTTACGTTCCGTGGTCAGCGCGTAAAGCAAAAACCACGTATAGTCAAAATTACATTGAGTGTAATGGCGAGCGGAATCGCCCACACTACAGGAACAGTATTTAAATTATTTTTCTCTTTTTTTTTTGTTTTTTTTGCCAACCACGTAAAGCTGAATTCGCGCATGTTAAATGCGCGTAAGATGTGACAGACCTGTAAAAAGCCTGCTTGGTTTCCAATTCTAACTTATATTACATGATTGAAAACCTGTAAAACTACCATAATATGACCAAGGTTAGTTTAGGCAGAAGAGAAAGCAGCAGAACCACATTAATGACTCTGTGCAATAATTGTTTTAATTAGGGTGTCGATTAATTGCAGTTAACTCACATGATTAACTCAAAAAATTTTATCACGATTAAAATAATTAATTGCGATTAATCACAGTTTTAATCGCACCATTAAACAACAGAATACCAATTTAAACGTATTAAATATTTTGGATGTTTTTCTACATGTTCATATATATTGTATTCTGTGTTGTAATTGTAATCAAAGTGTATATTATTTTTGATTACAAATATTTGCACTGTAAAAATGATAAACAAAAGAAATAGAATTTTTCAATTTGCAATCTCTTTATCATGAAATTGCAACTTACAAATGTAGATTTTTTTGTTACATAACTGCACTCAAAAACAAAACAATGTGAAACTTCAGAGCCTATAAGTCCACTCAGTCCTACTTCTTGTTCAGCCAATCGCTAAGAGAAACAAGTTTGTTCACATTTACAGGAGTTAATGCTGCCCTCTTCTTATTTACAATGTCACTAGAAAGTGAGAACAGGCATTTGCATGGCACTTTTGTAGCCGTCATTGCAAGGTATTTACATGCCAGATATGCTAAACATTTGTATGCCTCTTCATGCTTTGGCCACCATTCCAGAGGACATGCTTCCATGCTGATGATGCTTGTTAAAAAATAATGCATTAATTAAATTTGTGACTGAACTCCTTGGGGGAGTTTTACCCGCATTCTGCCATATATTTCATGTTACAGCAGTCTCGGATGATGACCCAACACATGTTGTTAATTTTAAGAACACTTTCACTGCAGATTTGACAAAACGCAAAGAAGGTACCAATGTGAGCACTTGACCCCAGGTTCAAGAATCTGAAGTGCCTTCCAAAATCCGAGAGGGATGAGGTGTGGAGCATGCTTTTAGAAGTCTTAAAAGAGCAACACTCTGATGTGGAACCTACAGAACCCAAACCACCAAAAAAGAAAATTAACCTTCTGCTGGTGGCATCTGACTCAGATAATGAAAATGAACATGCGTCAGTCTGCACTGCTTTGGATTGCTATCGAGCAGAACCCGTCATCAGCATGGACGCATGTCCCCTGGAATGGTGGTTGAAGCATGAAGGGACATATGAATCTTTAGCGCATCTGGCATGTAAATATCTTGCGACTCCAGCTACAACAGTGCCATGCGAATGCCTGTTCTTACTTTCAGGTGACATTGTAAACAAGAAGTGGGCAGCATTATCTCCTTCAATGTAAACACATTTTTTTGTCTGAGCAATTGGCTGAACAAGAAGTAGGACTGAGTGGCCTTGCAAGTTCTAAAATTTTACATTGTTTTATTTTTGAATGCAGTTTTTTTATATAATTCTACATTTGTAAGTTCAACTTTCATGATAAAGAGATTTGTTGTTGTATTAGGTGAATTGAAAAATACTATTCCTTTTGTCTTTTTACAGTGCAAATACTTGTAATAAAAATAAATATAAAGTGAGCACTGTACACTTTGTATTCTACGTTGTAATTGAAATCAATATATTTGAAAATGTAGAAAACATCCAAAAATATTTAAATAAATGGTATTCTATTATTGTTTAACAGTGCGATTAATTGCACAATTAATCATGATTAACTTTTTTAATCACAAGATTTTTTTAATGACTTGACAGCCCTAGTTTTAATAGTTGTATCTAACTACAGAAAAACTTGCAGTTAAAAAAAAACAACCTCATGGTAGAAATCATTTATATGCGCCGAACAAAAGTATTCTTCTTATGAACATTCATTGCTACTGCAAGGCTTTATCCCCTCTGTATTTGTAATGAAGGCATTTTGGTACTCTCATATTGTAACAACATAATTAGCTCACTATGGCATCATACCAAGGTCTTTTAATAATATACCATGTTGGGAGTGGAGTTCTTTAGACAAGCTTATATTATAATAGCTCATAATGGGTTACCCTTCATAATCTCATACCATAATGTAGCTTGCTATGGTCTGTTTAAGAAGCTTGCATTGAGACCATATTTTCATAAGAAGAATCATCAGGACTAATAAATAAATTAGAATCGTAATAATGATTTTTCTAATTTAAATATCTTAGCTCTTCTCCATTTTTCTGCTTACAGAAAAAGTTCTGTTTCTGCAAAATTATATGCAGAATTTAATGTTGTAAAATAAATTCATTTTTGTTAGAATATGACCAAATGTGTCTGAAACTGTGTTAAATATACTGTTTACCTGCTGACAAAATGCGGCTTTCTAATGTGTACAACTTTAATGAAAAAAAAACGTCATCTGATAACATATGAGATTTCATTTGGATATGTTTATCAGAGAGCAAGATCATAAGATGAGTTAGGCCTGAAAGATGCAGTACTTGCAGATTGTCATTGCCATTTCAAATTTACCTTGCCTATCTGAAGACATACTAAACCTGTAAGAGACAATTGACATAACTTCTGGAATTATCATCTCCAGAATCAGAATGTGGTACTTCCAGGAATCATAAAATCAGGAGATCTATTTGGTCATTTAAGCTACCCATTTGCCAGTGCCAAATTGTTCCTTATAGTATGTTTTCCAGTCATTTGTCTGGTTTAGTTTTAAAAATCACAATCTATGGGGCTGGGATGTACATAATAGTGTTGCCAGTTAGTATTTCATAATATTGTGACATCTGCATAATGTTGTGACACTACTGGAACAAGATAGAGGCTTTTGTCATTAAACTTCCTAGGAAAGCCCACAATGCTAAATTAGACCAAACAAAACTATATACAAGAGGAAGTGGAGTGATCAGACTCTCATTCTTTGATTAAAGAATGTAGAAATTAAAAAAAAAGTTAATGACATTTCTCCCCATGTCTCTGATGAGATGTCTAAATCTTCACATGACTCTTCTTGGGAGCATTTAAAGTCTTATTCACAAGACTAATAATCTCATAAGCAAACAATAGAAGCATTAAAAATGTCCATTAATTCTAGTGCAGATAACTACTTTGGGGAGGCTCTAGAATTTGTATCTGTATTTTGAGGTGAGGACAGAAATAAAAAGCTTTTATTACTACCCGTGCAATCAGCTATAAATTAGAAGAAGAATATTAAAAGATAGCAGACTCCACAGTATAATTTTGTATGCATTTGGGAGATTATCTATCTGTGCATGAGTCTAGATTAGATATATTTAAATATAGACCAATAAATACAAGCTAAATAAATGCTTCAATCTCAATTGGATTCTATGGCATCACCTACATTAAGAATTAAGTGATGTCTCTGGATAGCTACATTTCTCCCAAAGATTTCTTTGATAAGAAATTAGTCGGTACTTCAAGAAAATAATTTAAATTAGCAGTATGGCAATTAGGTTCAACTATTTACTCAGCTTCATATGTCTGGGCACTGCAGAATAGATTTTACATTTGTTATCTGATCTAAAGATGTTCTTACATTATCCCAGACATGTTTGAAAGACATTATCCCTAATTCAGATGTAGAATTTCTTATGTGATTTTTCAGAAGCCACAATTAGACCAGATGATAATGATCTGCCAACAAAAGCAGGCTGACCCCATGAGGGGCAGAGCTGGGGGAGGGACTGGGGGGGCTATAGCCACCCCAAAATTTGACTTAACCCCCCAGTGGCCACCCCTCCCAGTGCAAAGATCAGATGTTACACAGAAGTAAGGGTGGCACAGTATGGTATGGCCATCCCTACTTCTCCACTGCTGCCGGCAGCGGTGGCACTGCTATCAGAGCTGGACAGAAGTGGGAAGTTTGCAACCATGATCACAGGGCTAAGAACCTTTCTGGTGCCTGGAGGCTGGGTGTCATCTCACCTCTGCTGCTCCCAGCATCAGTGCCTAGGGGTGGAGGTTCCTAGGCTGTAGCCTGGTGTCTGGTTCACACAGAGGCACCTTGCTCAGGGATTTGTGGAGCATCTAGAGGAAGAGCGATTGACAGGGGAGCTATTGGGATCCTCATGGTAAAACACTCACACAGCTGCACTGCCCACCTCTGCTTCATCTCCTTCACAGTTCAGTCACGACTGCAGGGTTTGTGCTTCTCCCCCAATCTGTGTCCCAGCAGCCTCCCACCCAGTTTTCTGTCTAGCCCACCTCAGTCCCCCCTGCCAATCGAGAAGAGGCTGGCACTACTCCTGTACCCCACCAAAGACCAGGTCATTTGGCAAAGGGTTAGATTCCATTCTTAAAGATATTACAGAAAGCAAAGTCTCTCCTCCATCATAAAATAGATTAATAGCTCCCATTAAAAACCAAATGCCAACATTTAAAAACCCAGTTAGGCTTCTAGAACTATATTTTGGTGCGTCAATATATTTTTAGGTGCCCAGCATGATACACATTGAATTTAGGCCACAGATTTTTTTTTCTCATCCCATTATAACAAAGTTACGAATTCAAGCCAAATTGCAGTATAACCACATTGTCACTTTTGTCCTTGTAGGTACACACCAAACTCCTAACAAACAAGTGAAAAATGGAAGGGTAAATGTACAAAAAAATCAGCAGTTTGGCTGGTTTGTCACCACAAGGAAATAGGACATTTCTCATCTGGGAAGCATGGAGAGCAGTAACATCAGACAGGTGGATTCAGCTTTAGAACCTGAATATTTAAAAGAATTATTGGATTCTTTTGATTTTAAACAATTGATTATTATGGAATTCATTCTCTCCTCCTAATATGATAATTTGGGAACTTCCCCTAAATATGAAAAGAAGGATCAATAAATCACTTGATAACTATGGGGGAGGTGCTAGAGGTCATCTCAGAAATCAGGTTCCTGGGAGTTTGTGTGTGCTGTTTTATAGTTCCCCAAAAGACAGGCAATACTATAAAAATGGCACTTTAATCTCTTGTAGCTGAAGGGCATCTAAGTTTTCCAAACTAAAACCCTAAATTTCATATTGCAATAGAACAAATGCCAGAGCCCCTTTCCAGGAGATAAATTTAACAGACATTTATCTTCAAAGTCCCATAACAATAACATCAGAAGTTTCTTATGTTTGCAGTTGAAGATCAGTATTTTCAATATGTTTCCCTAAGGCATTTCCCATTGACTTAGCAAACTGTACCAATGACTGTCACAAAAATAAAGGCAGCCATACCACAGTATAGAAACCAGGGTATAACGATATGGCCAAACTTATACAATCTCAGTCACTGAAAAGTCTCAAAAGGGCAGTATAAAAGTTTAGGCCTGACTTTCATCTCACTTTGGTGTAAATAAGAAATAATTCCACTAGAATCAATGGTGTTGCATCAGTATAAACCCACCATGAGAGAGTTCAGAATCAGGCTCACTAGCTTCTATTTATCTTTAGATTTAATAAATCAGCAAAAAAAGCTCCTAAGTTGCTTCTCAAACAATTCATGGATTCTTTCAAGAGCAGTCATAAATCCATCAAACTACAGTAAATAAAATATATAAGAAATTTAGAATAAGTGGGGGCAAGGCAGTTTAGACTCATTGACAAGTGGGAGAATGGGGTTATAGTATTTTTGTTTTAGTGTAGGAAGGATCCATTACAGTGAAAGGAGAAGGGGAAGGAAATGGGGGTAGAGAGAGGGAAGAAGACTTCTTTTGGAGTCACGTTCATTGAGTCTAGTTAAAACAAATGATAGAAGCCAACACTAATCATTTTTACCATTTTTCTTAAACTAAAATTCAAAACAGTTTGTATGTAAACAAATGGCAAGAGGAAAGGGCTGGTTAAAAAAAGAAATGCTAGCCACATTTAAAATGTGACAGATACAGCTTGCATTCTCAACAGGTCCCATCATGCACAGTCAAGGGCTATGCCTGCAAGATTTTGAATTCTCTCAGCTCCCTTTGACTTCAGTAGAGGAGCTGGGACTACTGAACACCTTCTGGAATTTGGCTCATAGGTATTAATTAATGCAAATGAAACACTAGCTGTGGTAATTGATGGATGGAAGGTATTAAGATTAGTCCCTGAGGGGTGTTTAATGCGAATCTTAGGGTACTAAAAAGTCCCATGTTTAACAACTGAGGTTTAAGAACAACAAGAGCTTTTAATTAGAGTCTGATTTTACAGTTAACTTTTTAATTGACACTAGAGATCTTCCACATGCTAATTAATAACTCCCAACAGTGCAAAGATTTTAATTTCCTTTCTCTTAGGTCAGTTGTTGAAAATGACTGAAATTATTGTGGTTGGTCCTGCTCTATAGAGTTCTGCTGCCTGGTACCATAAGTCAGTTCAATATGATGAAACCTGTCAGCAAAAGTAACTCTTTGCTTTTATTGACCCTAAAACCAGCTATACTAAATCATGTATAATAAGGGCCAGATCTTGCACTGGCCAAAAAAGTAGAGAGCTACATGTAGAAAAGTCTTGGACCTTGCATACACTGGGTTTCTAGCCACTGTTTTAGCTGCACGGGTCCAAACCCCTAGAGTAGATACAATTTACACCAGTGCAGGTTATGAAAGTTTCCAACACAGTGTATATGCAAAATGTGCAGTTGGATATATCTAAATATGCTCTCTCTTTTCTGGAATGCCTTGCTATTATATTGTATTCCTCTCTTACAAAAAGAGCAATATCAATTAATTCCTTTTCAATCTTTACATACATGGTCAACTTGCTGATAAAAAAAAAAGGGAATTTGTTAGTAAATTCAATGAGGAATCATAACTTTTGGCAATAAAAAGCAAGAAGTATGGAATGGTGACCCAAAAGAACACTTTAGGACAATTTAAATCCCTTCTTAGAGGTCATTTTAATCAGTTTTGGCTTATTTTTGTCTAACTATATTATATGCTTAGGGTATTCTTTATTGCTTTTCCATTAGCTCCCATTGACAGAACAGCAAGTGACTAATAAAGCATTCTGTGGAATTCTCCATTCCTTCTTTCTACATACACCCCTCAATCTATGATTTGTACAAACAAGGGCACTTGTCTTTAACATCATGAATAATTCTAGAGAGACCACCTCACTTTAATGTCTTGTCAAAGGATCTTGTGGAAAGGTCACTCAATCTTATCCATATGCAAAAATCTTCATAAATTAATATAAAATAAGGCAATAAACCATTTAAAATAATTAGATTTATTATACACTGTAACTAATTCTGAAGTGGTTTCACTGTATGCATACTGCTATCTACTCAACTCTAATGACAACTTTTCCTGTCCCTCCCATTTGATATATAAGCAGATTTGGCAGAAAAAATGATTATACAGATCAAAAGAATTTTAAATTTTCAAGGGATTTAATTTTAGCACTTTTGACAGCAGGGAGTAAATGTCTAGACAATAGAGGAAATCCCATAGCAAATTTTCAACAATGGGACAATCCATAGAACTTTCCAGATAATCTCAGTGGGGAACATACAGGAAAACATATCTTCCATTTAGTTATGTGATACATAAAATGACTTGGATATTTATTTAAAATGTTATAAAACTGGCCTCCTTCTGTGATACTTCAGTTACAATAAAGGATGAATTTTTCAGAGAAATATAGTTGGCAATTGCTTGACTATTTGGGCACATGATTGCACTTGCTCATGCTTTAATGTTTTCCACATGTGGCACCTACGAGCCTAAAAGCTACTGTGTAGCACATATTCATTATAGTCAGGCCTAATTGGGCAGCTGCTATTAGATGATGTATAGGGTTTGCACATGCATTTAAAAATTCTCCACTTATAATGCTTTGCTGTCTAATACTTCCAAATAAAGGACCTGAGCATGAACTCCATCTTTACCAAATTAAAAATACTTTAAAATAACCTGTGTTACAATGTTGGAAAAATAAAACAAATACACGTTACATCAGCAGAAAAAAAACCTCACCTATGGAAATACCTCTGTTGTGTATCTTACAAAAGCTTTGGGAGGCTTGAATCCCATGTTTTTCCAAACACACTTTTTTTTTTTTTTCTTGGTGCAGGTTATATATTTTGAAGCATCATGTCAGGATGTCACAAGCTTTACTAAACTTCATGGGGACATACTGCAAAATGACCGGACACAAACCAACATAACGCTAAAAATGATACTAATAAATCATGTCTACTTATATTCACACTCCAGGACCCATTTTAAATAATTATTTTTATAGGTTATATAGGACAATGTATAAACCAATTCAGTTGAGAAGATTAGCAACCACAGACGCTACTCAAACGTCATAGGCTAGCTATGAGACATATGGCGCTAGGTGTTCAGCCATTGCCATACAGGATCCCAAAAATTGCACTGAGACCAATTTGGTCAAGTTTCAAATAGAAAGTTTTAAAAGGGAAACTCTTCTGTCTTTAAAACCTAATTCATACAGCTGCACTAATTAGTTTATTGGAACATTAGAACTGTGCTTCACTAAATTGGAACCCTGATGGTGGTGCTCTCTCCCAAATTATATTTTGCCCTGGTAGAAATATAATAAAACAAATATTAATAGCAATATGCAATAATTTTATTTATAAAATTGTCACTCCACTGACATGCTCCTGGAACTGTACAAACAATTCAGGGGGAGATTTTTTAAAGGTATAAAGGGCAGTTAGGCACCCAACTATCACTGGCTTTCAGTGGGGACAGGGGCCCAGATCCTCCAAAACCAATCTTATTTAACATTTTTATTAATGATCATGGCACAAAAGAATAATAAAGCAAATTTGGGAGATATTACCAATACGGAGAAGGACTGGAATATAATACAAGAAGATCTGAATGGCCTTGAAACCTGGAGTAATAGAAATAGGATGCAATTTAATAGTGCAAAGTGCAAGGTCATGTATTTAGGGACTAATAAGAATTTTTGCTATAAATTGGGGGATTATCAGTTGTAACTAACAGAAGAGGAGAAAGACCTGGGTGTATTTGTTGATCACAGGATGACTATGAGCTACCAATGTGATGTGGCCATGAAAAAGGCTAATGCAGTACTAGGATACAGTCAATCTAGTCTATTTAAAAAGAAATTACAAGTTGTTTCAGGTGACCTGTCCCTTAGTCTTCCTACCATGTGTTCCTATCTTTAAAATGTTTCTCTTTCTTCTGTTGCTGTGAAACACACACACAAAGTTTAAATATTATTTTTGTTCACAATATCCCTTTAACATCTTGGTGGGTCAGGTTAACATCTGTACAATGGGTGTAATAATCATAGCAAGTCAAAACATTTTGTAAATACATTATTTTGACAAAAATGGCTTTTTGAGCAAAATGAAAATTTGAAAATTAGTAAAAATTTTCCAGTTTTTCAACCAAAACTGGTAACATTTCTTTTCTGATAAACATTTTTAATTTGGTAAAAATAATCATTTTTGGTTTGGTTTTAGCCTCAAAATTTTGAAGTTTGGTTTTGAAAAATCAAAAATGTTTCTAAACCAAACATTTTTAACTAAAAAGAAAATATTTTACTGAAAATGTTTTTCAAAATCCCCCCCCCCCAGTTTGCCCCTCCCTGTGGTTGAAAACAAAACCATGGGAAATTGTGAAAACAATTATTTAAAATTTTTTGCCATGAAAACAAATTAGTATTTTTTAACCACCTCTGGTAATAAAACTTAATCATTAACATCTCTAAAACACGATTAGATCTTTGGATGAAATTTTAAAGTATAAATTATTATTTAGTTATAGTGCAATTTCTTAAAGAAGTTGGTTTTGTACTCTTATACTCATTCAGATAGAAGGTCTTCCTGAATGTTTATTTAAACACTTTATAAAGGTTCAGGAGGTAAGAGGAGAGCAAAACTTGTTAATATTTTGACTAAGGTTTTTCTCAGAACATCGCGGAGCTATAAAAAAAACAATGCAATTGATAGCCAGCCAATGTGATCATAGAGACAGCTTTCTGAAACAAACATACTCTTCTTCTGTGGAAGGTAGTTAGTAAATTACCTAACAAGTAAATTATTCTCATCTCATATAGCCATGACATGGGCAAATAAAATAAAAAATAAAATAAAATAAGTTTTCTGGCAAATATATAATTCAAAACTCCAACCAGAATAAATATCAAAAGGTATGGACTGATGTATTTAAAAATAAGACAGAAGACATTGTGGACATCTCAAAACATGAACTCCAGTACTGAAAGTGAGATCAAATTCTTTCATAAGTTAATAAAACAGAAAGATTGCCAAACAGTAAGGTGGATCAAAAGGTCCAAAGACTAGTAATATACTCCAGTGATTCTCAAATGCTCAGTGAAAATATCATTACATAGCAAGCTGAAAAGACATACCCCTGGTGCAAAAATGAAGATCTCTGATATTTAACTATTTCCTTCATTTCACAGTTAGGTGGAATGCAGCTTCTATTAAAAGTTTCTTGGCTGCACAGGGTTCTTTCATGTAGAAACAAAGAGAAGGAGACACCATAGTCTAATAGATATTCATTCTCAGTGAAGCTTAGTAGAGGTTGGGGTTTCTCCTTATTCATATCTGACTTTCAGAAATGAATGAATGAAGTATCTGCCAGCACCTCAGGTATAATGGCATAGATCATAAAAATCTACCAAAATTCATACCATGTTCTGTGTGCCCACGCCTCCAATAAATCTTAATCCACCTCTGACACAAACAAACAAGCGTGTTACCCCCATTTGATCCCTCAGACTAGGGTCACAGGTATCACAGCAGCAGTGGGTCTTGAGGAGGGATTTGCAGGAGCAGAGAGTATCACCTTCCAGCTTTCTGTACTGATTTCAGGAATAGGCATCTGGGAGCTCAGCGGCCCAACACCTGGTGTCAAGGTCATTTGCTGCTCCTCCTTCAAATTTGTCCTCACCACTTCCTTTTACTGTGATGTATACAAGGCATCAGCATCTTCGTTTATACTCATTTATTTAAGGGCTGAATTGTGGCCCAACCCTCGTAGGGTTCCCTTTCATGGCCTCCCTGCATCTCCACTGCAGGCATGGAGCGGTAATCTGGGGCTGAACACCTAGTACTCCCATGCAGCTGAACAGGGATTGCTAACGCAGGATAGGGAATGGGCACAGCATTGAATCACTGCCTCCACTAGGCTGGCCAGCATAACTGAACCAGTGCAAGGGTTAGTAGCCTGGTACTGCTAGGGCCTAGCGTCAATTACTAATTCTATGGAGCAAGGGGAGAACAAGGAAGGAATTGTGCCTCTGTGGGTACTTCCTGGGCTCCTGCTGGGGCAGCACAGCTATGAGCTACCCTTTTACATAGGCTTGTGCCTAAAAACATAACCCTTATGTATTTCTGTTAAAAAACTCCCATGCTTTTTAATGATAAGTTATGCACTGACATTGTGCACACAAGTTATGCACTGACATTGTGCACACTTCCATTGTGAGCTAGTTATTGTTACCCTTGTCCTCCCTTGCTGCTCCTCATCTATTTGTCACACCTGTTTAATCTTTTTTTAAATTACATTCTAAGAGCTTAGAGACATCAACTATTTTTACCTTTGTGTTTCTGCAATGCCTGGAATAATGGGGGCCTGATCATAATTTAGGCTCTGAAATACAAACACAATACAAATGATAAATAATACCAATCAAATATTACCACACCACACCCATCATGTTAGGTTCAGTCCATGAAATTCAGATCTGGAGCCAAATCTCCCCACAGTTCAGTCATATTTGGGTCAGAGTTTTTGGTTACAGTTCATCTTTATTAGGAACTATTTTTTAAATACTGATATGAGAGAGAGGCCCTGAACCAAAACCCTTGATCCAAACAGCCCTGAACTTTGGGGATGTTTGGATCTGGAGCTGAACTTCATGACTCAGGCTCATTTCCAAATGAATTAGACACAAATTGACTCCCCTGTGCAGGCATGTGGTCCAAATTCCAATGTAGCCCTGAATACTTCTGCTGCTCTGAGCCTTCACATTTGCTTCTACCATCGCCACTAATATATTATTATGAGATTATTGGGACCTTTCTGTATGGAGGTGGTGTGGCTGTATTGGTTCTGATGTATGAAGCAATTTCATGGGGGCTTGATAATGCGTTTCTTGACACATTTTAAGTCTGGATTAAAAATGAGTTCAGTGAGTGAATGACAGATTGTTTGAGTTTTGTTTGGAGGCTTTTTATTCACTCTTTATTGTGAGCCTAACAAACCAATGAGCATGCGAACTAAAAGCTTGTGAACCCAGAGGGACTTGTTTGCTAGGTCTTGGCTTGTGATATAGAGCCAGCTGTAGATCTCACATATAAATCTCCATGAATCCAGTTTTAAAAACACATATCTTTGATTGTTCCCCCTTGAACAAGTAATAATAAACTGAGATGAATGTGTCTATTTACAGACGCCTACATCTGTAAAATAAAAAAGTGTTGTCTCTACTGTGCCAAGAAAGCAAATTCTGCTTTGTGAGAGACTGCTGTTTCAAGCAGAGTCTGATCATGAAAAAAATCTGACTTTGTTACAAAAGTCAATTAAAGTTACAGTTGCATCTTGGAGAAAGAGCTTGTGATAATTACAGGCGAGACAGTGGAATAATTGTTTTTCTCCATATTTTGTCCTGGTGGCTGATAGCAGATTAATCACTGCCCACTGCCTCTTCCTCTGCAAAGTTTTAGTCACATAAATTGCTGAGTAGCCAGTTGCTATCGCATTAAATATAGTCAATAACTCCTGTCTACCTGCAATGTTTGTACTTTGAAGATGATAAAGATAGTCCTGTTTAACCATTGACTTTTAAACTCTGATCAAGATGGACATGGTTGAGAGGTAAATTTCTTCATCATATATTTTCACTGTAGGTAAATATGATGAAAAATGCAACGCACTGATTTGTACTCTGACTTTCACTTCTTCATAGCTTTGGTCTCAATATAATGCCAAGATTTAGTGCAAATACCACATGCAATCCTTAGAGAATGTGAAATATAAAGCAATGTTTGAAGTATTTGCAAAGGATTGGAGATATCTAATGTCAAATTAAACACAGATAGACTTTTTCTTTTTAAACACAACGAGGAACACGGCTAAGGATTAGATTCTACAAGCCTTAGTCTTATGGAATCATACTGAACTCGTGCATGTGATCTCACTGAAGTCAGTGGAACTTCTTGAATGAGTAGGAATTATCTAGTGAGAGCGAGAATTCCAAAATCAGGCCTTAAAAAAGAACATGGTATAAGTTTTGGAACTATATCTTAAATGAAAAACACCACATGAGTAAAGACACATTTATTTACAGTTCAACCATTAAAAAGTAAATATAATTGATATGAACTCTTTCTGATCTTTTGGTGTTCTCTGTGTGTATGCTCTATGTCCTAATTCTTGCCTGCAATTTGATATGCACTATCAATTCTATCATATTTTGGGATCTTATTGATAAATCAAACATAATGCTGGGAACTGCGAAGTATCTACCTATGGAATTTATTCTCTATCTGATAGTACATGATCTCAGGCTAGATTCAGAGCTCTTGAAAATGTGCCATGTGAGGCAAAGACCTGGATTACAGGAAGCACCCTTTCACTTTGTTATCCATCTATTCTTTGCTTATCTTTAGTAGCAGATAAATGGATTTTAACTGTATAACATGGACATCTGAATCCTCACAGAACATGAATCCAGGACAATGAGATCAGACATCAACAAGATGTGTACATGAGAATGCGCAGACAACCGTCTGATGCAGCATTAGAGACAAACTGGGCTTTGAAAAAAATCAGTTTCCAATCCAATGATGCACATTTTCAAGTTTTGCCAGGAGTCAGAAGGTTGAGAGATGTCATGATACAGAAGACTGGCCACCGGCCTAGAAGCTGCTGAGTTCCAACCGAGCTCCAGTGTTGCCTGGCAGCATGGCCTTTGGTAAGTCGCTTAGGCCTTATTTACATTACACAGTTTTGTCAACAAAAGTCAGCTTTCATCGACAAAACAGTGGAGGTGTACACACTGAAATGCTCCTCCTTCCGATGTGACTCCCCTGCTATGCCGACATAATAAAGCGATCTCGATAAGAGACGTAGGACTTATGTCGGTGTAGTTAGGGCGACACAGTATCTGTGTAGACACCGCGTTTCTTACATCAGCTGTTGGCGGTCATTCTGGAGCTGGAGCCATGAAATGGACAAGAAAGCCAGCTCCTGGCTCCCCAGCCAGTCTGCTGCTGGGTCTCCACTCCAAGCTGGGCTGCCACCCAGGCTGCCAGCTTGGGATGCCGCCCAGCTCCCCACTGGAAGCCCTGCAGCCTCCCAGGGTCCCGGCTCCCCACTGGAAACATGGCAGCTGACCGGACTCTGAGTGTGGATCTCCCTGCTGGAGGCAAGAAGCTCCCACTGGCTGACCCCCCCCACCCCACTACCAGCGGGGAGTTGCACCGAGCTGAGAGCCCTGGCTCTCAGTCCCCCACACTGCCCCTCTTCAGTTGGTGGAAGGGCTCCTGGTGGGGATGCGCACCACTGATGGAAGAAGGGTGGTGTGGACATCAGCCACCGCAGTAATTAATTGACAGATCACAGCATTGGCTGTTGCTTGGGCTCTCTCCGGTTGGGTAGAAATGTACGTGAGAGTAAGTTAAAATTTATAATCCAAACAAGACTGTTTCCTTGTAACTGAATTTGTGGTCACTGTATTCGTTCTTTGGGTGTGTCACACTGGGTCTGCAGTGGCTCATGACTGTGAGTGCCTACCAAAGGGCAAACTGTCAAAAACATTGCATACACCCCAAACTGGTGGTAAGTTTTATAATTAGATTTCACCAAGCCAGTGACAAATGTGAACTTCTGGATCGCTATACCTGTCTTACCATGGAGTCACAGACAGTCCCCTT
>NW_020664446.1:28339967-28395091 GCF_002925995.2 Terrapene triunguis
GGGGGGGGGGCGGCCAGAGCGCCGGGGGGAGGGCGGCGAGCCCGGCTGTGGCCCCGCGCTCCCCGGCGGCCGGAGCGCCGCGCCGCCCCCCTCCAGGTGCCGCCCCAAGCACCAGCTTGGGTGCCTGGTGCCTGGAGCCGGCCCTGAGTCTCACCATGGAATCACAGACAGTCCCCTTAGACTCTCCAGTCTATCTTGCCAGCCAGGCAAGCTAGACTTAGTAAAAAATGGTCACTTACAACAAAAATCATACAATATTCAGGTTTCTTCCAGTCCCAAGAAACCAGTCACTTAACCCAAATCAATTTGTACCCTATATCTTACATTAAAGACGATGCCAAGCCTGTAATAAACTATCTAAAGGTTTATTAACTAGGAAAAGAAATGAGAATTATTTACAGGTTAAAGTAAGTAAACATATAATAAATGAATTGCAATCTAAATCCTAAGAGTGACAGAGTTGCAGTGATCTGTCAATTCAAAGTGTCTTTCAGGGCAGACTCTGGATGTAACCCCTGGAGAACTCTGGCTTCAGTTTAGTGTCTCTGGTCCCGTGAGAGTTCAAATAGCAAAGAGATGGAAAATTTTATTATGTTTTTGTTTTATTTCCTTTATTCATCTCCAAATCCATAGGATACGCTTCCTTGCACATAGCATTTCCAACATGCAATATGGCCATTAACTAATCCTTTGTACTGCAATGTTCCTTGATGGCCCATCTGATTTTGATGGGCAGAGGGAAAATACTCTTCCCATCCGAGTTCACAAGTTTAGAGCAAATATTTTCAAAGTTATAAAGCAAAACGGACATATTTCCTTATATCATGGAATACAGACATTACAAATGAGATTAATGCACGCAACAACTTACAAACATTCTATAGAGTGAAACACTAAATACATTCTTATAAGACTAACACCTATTTTGAGCAACACTAACACAAGTGCAATGGTCTGGGCTCCTGCTATGAATTTGTCAGTTCTTAGCTAACATCTGAGGCCTTAGCAAATGCTGGCACTTGGCCTGCCAGCATCACAGTGTGCTCCTAAGAGTCTCCCAATCTAAGAGAACTGTAAAGGGTAATTTTCATCCTATTGATTTGGAAACTGTAGCAACAGAAGTTGAACCCGTTGTTGGTTAACACAGAATCATTAAATCAGTTCAAATAAAGAAAGGCTACACCTTCATGCAGACCAACTGCAGACAACTTTCTCCTCAGCAGCACAACTCGGGAAGAAACAGTGATAACAGAGAGTGACTGTTTATGTGCTCCTCCTCAAAAACTGCAGAGCTCCCAAGGAGTGAGACAGTGCCCTGGAGAAGGCACTCCTTGCCTCCATGTCCCAAGGAGGAGTGCCACCTGTGTTAAGTCCCCTCTAGTTGCATAAAAGCAAAGGAGGTGATCTGGGCCCATGTGAGTTCAGTGTGCATTGATCAAGGATGAATTTAATCCACAGAACATCAGACTACATTTTAATAGGTGCAGATTGCTTTTTAGAAGCATAAAAGCATTAGCATTATTATATTTTAATTCCATTCTCCCCTTTAACCTTCACATAGGCTCTTTATATATTTGTAGTTTATAAATATTTCCAGGACATTACAACCGGTCTTTAAATGTTCTCTCTGAGGATTCTGGGAGGGGAATGTAACAAAGATTCCAAATTCATAAATAAGATAACGAGAAGAGCTGCTATTCACTCCAAAACCATGCTTGAGGACTGTGAAGCTACACAAGTGCATTCATCAGGGAAAACAAACCACTGAACACAAAAAGCATAGTGCTCAGCTGCAGTTCTGCTAAGCAGAGCAGACCTACTCTTCACCTGTTCATTATAATGACATTTTCAGTGTAGGCTGACTCTCTGCCATTGATCTTTGTTAAAACAGCTGCATTGCCCTTACTGCAGTTTTCAGACATTTATAGGGTGAAGAAACACGCTGGTGAAAAGCTGCTAAAACTTTGTAGATTTTTAGAGTCGCAGTTAGTTAAGTTACATCAGAATCTGTAGAACTCTAAAAGCAGCACCTTTTACTTAACTTTCTTTTACTGACCTAGGGATAATGGGGTTGGCCATGTTTGAAAACTACATTAAACAAAGCCTCTTTAGCTACTCAGGGTTAGCCCAGAACTGCAAGACACTGTTAATACATCTTAAATAATCAGCCTGGAGGTGCAAGCAAAAAATTCCCTTTTCTGAGGTTTGCTATGAATTTTTTATTTGAATGAGAGACTTCATTTTTTGCTTAGTTTGCAGTTTCGCTATAGCTCGTGGTCAAGACTCCTATAATCATGCCCATATATATTTCAATGCAGAACTCCTCCTGCCTCCCCCGTTAACATAAACACAAAAACACTTGTCTTTATCTTTATGCACAAGGAGCCTCCACTTGCCCTTTAAATAAGCAAAAGGGCAAGATCCCTCCCCATCACTCAAGAGAATGTTAGGAGTGAACCTAGTTCTGTGATGGCTGAGGCATCATTTTCCATAGGGTTGTGCTAAGCCATCTTTGATGGATACAGTGAACCCCTCAGCTGGCTGGTGTGCATTCTGCAGTGGGTCAAATGAGGCCAAATGTAAAGATATACATCTAGGAACAAAGACTGTAGGCCATACTTCAATGGTGGAGGTCTCTATCCTAGGAAGCAGTGACTCTGAAAAAGACTAGGGGGTCATGGGTAGTGATCAATGGCTCGATGTCTAGTTGGCAGCCCGTATCAAACGGAGTGCCCCTGGGGTTGGTCCTGGGGCTGGTTTTGTTCAACATCTTCATTAATGATCTGGATGATGGGATGGATTGCACTCTCAGCAAGTTTGCAGATGACACTAAGCTGGGGGGAGAGGCAGACACGCTGGAGGGTAGGGATAGGGTCCAGAGCGACCTAGACAAATTGGAGGATTGGGCCAAAAGAAATCTGATGAGGTTCAACAAGGACAAGCGCAGGGTCCTGCATTTAGGATTGAAGAATCCCATGCACTGCTACAGGCTGGGGACCGACTGGCTAAGCGGCAGTTCTGCAGAAAAGGACATGGGGATTATAGTGGATGAGAAGCTGGATATGCCCTTGTTGCCAAGAAGGCTAATGGCATCTTGGGCTGCATTACTAGAAGCATTGCCAGCAGATCGAGGGAAGTGATTATTCCCCTCTATTTGGCACTGGTGAGGGCACATCTGGAGTATTGCATCCAGTTTTGGGCCCCCCACTACAGAAAGGATGTGGACAAATTGGAGACAGTGCAGAAGAGAAGAGTGGGGGGATCTGATAGAAGTCTTCAACTACCAGAAGGGGGGTTCCAAAGAGGATAGAGCTAGGATGTTCTCAGTGGTGGCAGATGACAGAACAAAAAGCTATGGTCTCAAGTTGCAGTGGGGGAGGTCTAGGTTGGATATTAGGAAAAACTATTTAACTAGGAGGGTGGTGAAGCACTGGAATGGGTTACCTAGGGAGGTGGTGGAATCTCCATCCTTAGAGGTTTTTAAGACCTGGCTTGACAAATTTCAAGCTTACACAGAGCTCTTCTTCAGGTCTGGGCTTGTTTAGCATAAGTAGTTAACACACATTTCAGGGGACCATTCAAGGTGAAGTGGTTTAACACCTTCAATCATAGAGGAGAAAGAAAGGTGGTGGAAGACACCTGGATGTGGGGGGTTATTAGTGAGTTATAGCCATAAATCCAGTGTCTCTATTCAGTCTATGATTTTTAGTTATGAATTAAAGGTCCCAGGCTCATCTTGTGAAAGTATTGTGCTGGTTTCCTTTCAGGATTAGGGGTGTTAACCAGCAATTTCACCTTGAATGGTCCCTTGAAATATGTGTCAACTACTTATGCTAAACCAGGGGTCGGCAACGTTTGGCACGCGGCTCGCCAGAGTAAGCACCCTAGCGGGCCGGGCCAGTTTATTTACCTGCTGACGCAGCAGGTTCGGCCAATTGCAGCCCCTACTGGCCGCGGTTCACCGTCCCGGGCCAACGGGGGCGGTGGGAAGCCGCAGCCAGCACATCCCTCACCCGCGCCACTTCCTGCCACCCCCATTGGCCCGGGACGACGAACCGTGGCCAGTGGGGGCCGCGATCGGCCGAACCTGCCGCGTCAGCAGGTAAATAAACTGGCCCGGCCCCCTAGGGTGCTTACCCTGGCGAGCCGCACGCCAAACGTTGCCGAGCCCTGTGCTAAACTATCTGTTCCACCTTGTATTTAGCTGGGACACTGAGCACCTTTCTCAGACTCGAAAAAAAGCTCCGTGTAATCTCAAAAGTTTGTCTCTCTCACCAACAGAAGTTGGTCAAATAAAAGATATTATCTCACCCACCTTGTCTCCCTTATAGGTATAAACAGGGGAATATTGAGTAGGAATAAAGAGGCTGTACTATCTCTGTATTTGGAACTGGTATGACTGCTACTGAAATACTGTGTACAGTTCTGGTGTCCACAATTAACGAAGGATGGGGATAAATTGGAGAGGGTTCAGAGAAGAGCTACAATACTGATTAAAGGATTGGAAAACATGCCATATAGCGATAGACTCAAAGAGCTCAATTTGTTTATCATAACAAAGAGAAGATTAAGGGGTGACTTAGATCACAGTCTACATGTATCTAGTTGGGGAACAGAAATTTGATATTATTCATTCTAGCAGACAAAGATATAACAAGATCCAATGACTAGAAGTTGAAGCTGGACAAATTCAGACTGGAAATAAAGATGCAAATTTTTAACAGTTAGGATAATTAACTATTGGAAAAACATTCTACATCACAGGCAATTTTAAAATTAAGATTGTATGTTATTCTAAAAGATATGCTGTACTTTGAACATGAACTAATTCAGGGAAGTCTTATGCTTTCTTCCGTTGATTCTAATGGAAGCTTTGCCATGCAGGTTAAGTACTGCAGGACACACATTTTAGGAATGGGAAAAAGCTATCAAGACAAACAAAATTATCTTTTTATTTTTTCATTATTTTAGTTATACCTTCCTGCTTGTTCATAATTTTAGGACATAGAATGGTCATGTTTTCTGCCATTGTAGAGTTTTATCAAACACAAATACAGTAACTGGATTGATTAATCCATGGAACAATAATACTGACTCAATGGATTTACATGAGGGTAAATTTATTCTTTGGTTGAACCAACTCTAAAAACATCATATTGCTGACCTTATGGAAACTGCTTGTATGTCAGTTGTATTTAGGCTACTATAAACAGAACAATCGGTAATATTTTTCTGGTGAGATTACATATTTTATTTTAATGAAGAAATAGAGGGAAAAGAAAACAAATGGAAGCGTGGACAAGAGGAAGGAGGAATATACCCAATATCAAACAAACTGCTGCAAATACCAGTTAAAAAACTGATCAAGTGAAAACACTGTAACATCTCAAAGAAAGATGAATTTAAAAATGCATTATTGGGTATCTAGCTGGGCATATACTTCCAGAAACAATGCTCTTTCCTCCTCAAATACAATGGACAAGATACACCAATAGAAGCCAGTGCAACCTAGGTTGCAGTCCTCTGGGCTAGTAAATACATCTGGAGTAAGACAGCAGTTATTATAATTATGTATTTGTATTACTGTAATGTCTAGGAGCTTCTTGTCATGGACCAGACCCATTGTGCTAGGTGCTGTACAAACACAGAACAAAAAGATGGTCTTTGCCCCAAGGAGTTAACAATCTAAGCGGTGGCCAATCAATACATAACCTCTATTCTGCCAGGCACATGCCCCAAAAGTGAGTAGGTCTGGATCAGGAGTGGGTAGGGCCAGACTTATCAGACAAGGACATGATTTAGCAAGATTCCCAGGCAGCCTCTGCCAGCAGATTTTATAGTTGCCCTTCCTCATGGGTGAATCCTTTCTTTGCTAAAGCTACCTCTCCATGCACAAATAGGCAAAATTTGGGACTGTGGGGTAAATGTGGTTTTATAACTTTCCCCTTTGCATAATGTAAAATAGGGTCTAACCCTCAGCTGTTGTAAATCAGAATAGCACCAATGAAGTCAATCGATGTATGTTTATTTACATCAGCTGAAGATCAGGGCAAGGTTTCAAGACTTGCAAAGTAATCTATAACAATCTCAATCCAGAAAACACCACTGTTTCTGCCATTAGATGCATAAATAGCTTCCCTTTGTGTGTGCATTTGAGTGCAGACATTAACTTTACAGCTGCAGACATAATAAGATGTAGCCCCACTCTCTGCATTTCTTTAAAAATCTTCATGAATATTCTCCCTGTGAAGTATATTGCTGTTTTCACACCAGGGATGCATGGTAGGGAATGACATTATCAACATACCATTCTAGAAATTCATCATAAATATAATTATGTCAAACTCATTCATATTTCTTCCTTGATGCTTCTTCATATTGATATAAATGGTGGTGTTTTATTTAACAATAACTCAATTAGTAAGGTTGATTTTTACCTGAGATGTTTAGTAGAACTACATTTTGGCTCTCAGTGGAAGGTTCCCCTTTGTGCTTGAGTGTTTTCTATCAATCTTCCCCTTGTCCCTTTGATCTCGTCCTCTTTTTTGTCCTTCCGAGGTGGAAGCATCCATTCTGAGTAGCTAATACAAAAAAAAATCCTGGAATGTAGAGTCCTCTTCACTTGACAATCATTGGAAGGGATTCAGAGACTGTAATCTGTTATTCTGTTTAGAATACTACTTTGCTGTTCCTTCTGCAGGTTATTATACCAATCCCAGAGAAAAATTTGGGGCTTCCCTGTAGACTTCATTATCTCTTCCCTTCTCCCCACCCCAATTCCTTTTTTATTTTTATTTTTCTCTACACCATAGACTCATGGAAATTAGAGATAAAAAAGCCCTGTTATAGTGTATACTTTGCTCCCTGCCAACAGTTTCCTATAGGGTATTGTCAAGTGCTTTTCCCAGTGAGGTTTCCACGTCTCTTAGGAAATAGGTCCACATTTTGGTTCCAAACTTCTGTTTTTACTGGATTACGTGTTTTACTTCATCTTTTTCACTTAATTCTTTACACAACATGTTTCTTAGTAACGGTAAGTCCAGGAACATTTGCGCAGCTCTTTCCCCCAATTGCCATATGTTTTGAGTTAACAAAAGTAAAAGCCACAGTTGAATGTTCTTACACTCTCAATCCTCTTGAGAAAACTGTTCTCAGAAGAGATGAACTGTGACAAGTCAAATTTAAGGCCCCTCTTTGTTTGGCCTTATGTCAATGTATCTTGTATTTATGGTCCCCTATACTGATTAGTGGATGAACCCTTGGTCCAGTCCCCTTCAGTCTTAAGGAGGATGAGCATTCCAGTGGTTGCAGAAAATCTAGGAGGAGAATGGATGTTGTTATTTTGCTGAGTCATTGTCCCTCAGTAAGACCCAAGACTCCTTCTGCCTCCATACCACAGCAGATAGAAAACAAGTTCTGCAGCATTTCTTTGTAAACCAGGTACTGCATCTAGAATGAGTTTCCCTGGATTAATAATTTGCTGTTTTATTTCCAGACTAATCTTCTTACCGCACAAGAATGTTAAGCTTTAATGTCACTATTTTTCATATTCTACTTTAGATAATGAAAAGCAAAGTCATGCTTGTGATCGTTCTCAGGGTACCCAGGTCTGCGAGTCACTTTTGTTACCCCTGCCTCCAGAATGAGGGAGTCTTGCTTGTCATAACGGAATGTTAGCTCCCTAACACCAGTAGCCTTTCAGCCACTCAAGCCCTCTCCTCCAGACTATGCCAGCACTGTCATTGCCTGACAAATTAACAAGAGGTGCACTCCAGTCCCTGAAACGCTTGAATTGTTCCCCTATGATATCTAGCAGCTGCACTGGCTACTCACAGAAATCTCAGCTCCTCTGCCTCCAAAGGAGCAGTGTATCCCAGTTTACCAGTTTTACCTTAAAACCACGGCTCCGGTATAAGCACACAGCAATTGTAATGAAACAAAAGAAGGAATAGAGATTCCCTTAGAAACAAGAGAGAGTGATGGAAACAAATGCTTACAAAACAAAATAATAAAATGCAAACTAGGGCCTGTACTTATTAATAGTTAACTTTCCTATCTAATAAAGTAGGGTTTCTCTCCAAAGTTCAGTCCATTGTAGAGCTGGCAGGCTTCATAGGAGCTAGGATCCAATCTTCCATGAAAAACACTTTGCTCAACAAAATAGCTCCTCAGTAAATGGATCCAGAGTGCTCTGTAATACTGAGACAGTCTTATCTTTTTTTCATAGGCAGGGTGATCACTCTCTATTATAATGGTCCTTTTTAAAAAAAAACAACAACCCTCCAATAGGTTTAAATTGTTTGCAGTTGTCTTTGGTGGTTTTCCATTAACCATGAGGCAGCAACTCCTCCTGCACAACAAGCCATCACCAAGGAGCATCACTCCTTGGTGATTCCTTTTAACCTTAAGGCCATAAGGCAGTGGTGGGTAAACTACAGCCCGTGGGCTGGATCTGGCCTGTGAGATTGCCACTCCCATGGTGCCGTGGGCCCACGCCGCTCCTGGAAGTGGCCGGCACCACACCTCTGTGGCCCCTGGGAGGAGTGGGGGGAGGGCAGAGGGCTTTGCGCTCTGCCCTCGCCTGCAGGCACTGCCCCCTGCAGCTCCCATTGGCTGCGAATGGGGAACCACAGCCAATGGGAGCTTCAGGGGAGGTACCCGCAGGCGAGGGCAGTGCGCAGAGCCCTCTTCCCCCTGTACCCCAGTGGCCGCAGGGATGTGGTGCTGGCCACTTCTGGGAGCGGTGCAGGGCCAGGGCAAGCAGGGAGCCTGTCTTAGTCCGGCTGCGTGCGCTGCCACCCCCGGAGCCGCTGCAGGTAAGCGGAGCTGGGCCAGAGCCCATACCCTGAACCCCTCTCGCACCCCAACCCCCTGCCCCAGCCCTATATTCATGGCTCTGCATGCAATTTCCCCACCCAGATGTGGTCCTCGGGCCAAAAAGTTTGACCACCCCTGCCGTAAGGGCATTAACTTCAATATAGTTTCATTATTCCTCAATATTACCTGTACACACATCACAGTATGTTTATGAACATTGATAAGTTGCAAACTATGTTACCATTTCAGGACAAATGCTCTGTAAGCAATGTATTTGATGTCATCAGTTTGTCAGGTCTGAGACAAGAGTTGTTTCAAAAGAATAGGGGACCCTTTTCCAAGGGCCCTCTGTGTCACAGTGTTCATCTCACCTTTTGAAAATACACAACTAATCAAAAACAGTGTGTCTGGCTTGACTCCTCAGATTATAAATCAGTTAGACAGCTGATGATAAACTAACCCCTCCGATGAAGTGGGCTGTAGCCCACGAAAGCTTATGCTCAGATAAATTTGTTAGTCTCTAAGGTGCCACAAGTACTCCTGTTCTTTTAATCTCTCCTTGAATGCCTAACGATCATGTACCCTGAAACTTACCACCTTATTAAAACCCCGGGACAATGAGTAAGCATTGCAGAACATCCAAAAATTGCACAATTTCAGGCTATTGAAGACTAAGGTGGGCAATGACAGAATGGAGCATCCCTTATGGAAGTGGCCTGCCCACCAGGGAACTGGTACCTTAAGCTCCTCTATTAAATACAACTGAGGCATCATAGCACAAGGAGACAAGTGCTCTCTAAAAGAGGCAGGTCCCAAACCTTTTGCATTGTTGTAACTAAAATCAACATCCTAAACTACACCCAGAAACTAACAGGCAGCCAGTATAGAGACAGAGTACTGGTATAATGTATTCTAGAGCAGAAACTTTACTTAACAGGCAGGGAGCCACATTCTGCATTAGCTTGAGTTTACCAATGGTCTGATGGTACAGGACCATGTAGAGAGCATTCCAGAGTGTAACTTTAATTTGGAAAGACAAAGATAATTGTAGTGAGGTCTACATCCAAAAGAAAGGGTCACACCAATCTCAACAAGCAAAGATGGAAAAAAAGCAGTCTTGAGCGCATTTGCTAATTGATCTTCTAGCAGAGCTCCAAGTTGTGAACTTGTATTAATCTTGACATGAAAGTAGTGCCCTGATTGGTCAGCATCATACTGGGGATGCCTACCTGAGAGAACATTTTTAGCAACTCATTAGCAACTACCTGGGCTGACATTGACCATGGGGAAATGGTTCCAGGGTACCAGGTGGCACAATCCACAATGTCGATAACATTGTAGCTCCCCATAAGTAGCTATGTCCTTCTGTGCTCATTTCACCAGTTATGCTTCGTGGTCCGTAGGACCCCTGGAGTGGCCAAAGGCAGTGGTGTCTGGGAGTCTGACCTTTGCCAGGGGTATCTCCAGAGGGTCCGAGCCACATTGGGTAGCAGTGGATCTATGGGACCATCTTCCAATGCCCTTGCATGTCATCAGAGCTCAATTCCAGGCAAGGTGACATTCTTTTTGTGTTTTCCAGGACAGACTGGTAGGGCCAAAGAGCTCAGGTAGGTAAAATGGAAGATCTTCCAAAGCAAAACATCAAACCCCACACCGCCTCTACCCACCATGGGCTAGGATCTGGGCATGACTGGTTTGCCTCTTGTAGCAAGCCAGTTACCATGCCCCAATCCCAACCTAGCACCATTCAGTATGACAATTCTTTTGCCACAGCCACCACCAACTCTGTGGTTCTTCTGTTTATGGACAGCTTAAGCCTGGTAATCAGGGCCGGCTCCAGCATTTCTGCCACCCCAAGCAAAAAAAAAAAAGCCGCGATCACAATTGCGGGGGCAGTTCGGCAGCAGGTCCTTCGCTCCTAGAGGGAGTGAGGGACCTGCCACCCCCGAATTGCCGCACGTGCCGCCCCTCTCCCTTGGCCGCCCCAAGCACCTGCTTGTTAAGCTGGTGCCTGGAGCCGGCCCTGCTGGTAATGGGTTAGGATCGGAAACCCCCATGGATGCATCTTATCAGCAACATTCCCCCAGTCCTTGAGAAGTCAGCGCCCAGTACTTGCTCATGTATAAGTGTTTGGCCACAGCCAGAGTCAACCAGGCCCTGGAGTTCCATTGACCATAATGGGGAAAACTAGAGTACTGGCCTTTCCAAGGAATGCTGCTGTTCTGGAGGAGCAGGGTACAGAATAGTCACATTCCATACTAGGGCAGGAGTGGTAGCTCTGGCCCTCCTGCCTGCAGGTGAAGCAGATCAGGCCTCTTCTTGGCCCTAGGGTTGTACTAGCCCCCACCTGGTCAGTATTGGTTTTCAGCAGGGCAGCAGTTTCTGCTTCTGCAGCCCCCTTTCTCTCACAGGCCCTTTCAATCCCCACCCAACTAAACTCCTTGGGGACTGATGCCCCAGAGGGGGGTCTGGCCTTAGGTGGGGAACTTCTACAGTTGTCATGACCGAGTCATGGGCAGCCAAACCTAGTAGTCAGAACCAGAGTCCACAGTCATGAGACAAGAGTTGGCTGCATCAGGACACTGGGAGGTCAGAAGCAAGAGACAACTTGAGAGCAGAACCACAAGTTGGGAACCAGAGTCAGGATACCAGGATCAGAGGCAGGAGACAAACTGGAGGTCAAGAACCACAGTCAGCTGCCAACTGGGTCAGATGCCAGGAAATAAAGCCAGGGAAGCAGGAGTGGGTAGCGGGAATGGGTAGCAGGAGTGGCATGCAGTTCAGAGCAGGGCGGAGCCCAGTTGTTCAGACAGCATTTTGTCACTGCTGCTGGCTTAAGTAAGGTCAGTGGGCCAATCAGCTGCTCTGAGACTCTGGCCCTGAGGTCCAATTGACGGAGTCCCACATTGGGGGTGGGCTTTGTGGGTCCCAGGTAAGCTATTGCCAGCAGGCTGCCAAGGAGGTGGGTTGGAACATGGCTGCTCCTATTAATCTTGCGGGCCTAGGTTCAAGACCCTTGGGTCATGACACCAGTCCACAGAATGGCCTTCCCATGGCCATCTACGCCCCCCCCCCCCCAACATTGTGCCTACTTCTGTGAATCCAAAGCCTGGCAGGGGAAGGCCAACAGACCCACTTCTCCTGGTTCAGGGTGGGAGGTTGCCCTATAGTCTAGTTCAACCTCCAAGATGTTCTTGACCAAACATACTGCAGTCTCTCAGTTGTCTGTTGTCTGTTCTGGTGTCGGTAAACACCAGAACTGTTCAAATGCCACCAGTTCAATGATTTACCCTCAGGACTTGGATTCTGGCATCAGCCACCAGCAGCAAGAGTCCCAGAGGTATTGCAACACAGTGTAAGTGTTTTGGTCCAGAACAGTCAGCAGTAACCCTTTTTTGTAAGGACTGGGTAGTCCAAAATAGCAGCCTTAAGGGATCAATAATCCTCACCAGAGGTGCAGTCTAGTGACCCTATATGCTGCCTGAGACTCCCTGGTCAGATAGGGGACCAGCCTGAATGCCCTCTGCTCCTGGATCCACTGGCACATCAGGGCAAGTCACTCAAAAGTCTCTAGGTACACCTCCAGGCCCATCTTGGTCAGGCACCCTCTCCCACCCAGGATCACCGAGGCAACCTCTGCTACTTGGGCTCCAGAGGGTTCCTGGTTTACTAGGCGGAGGAGGATCTGCTGCTGCTGCTCCACAAGCCATTTCAAAAGGGCTCTTTCAAAATGGGCATTACAAAAGCTCTTCCATCCTGGCATAGCTGACTCTCAGTCTTAGGCCCGATCAGTTGCCCACTTTCTCCATCACATATGGGCTGGTGCACTGATTTCCCACCCCAAAAAAATAAATCAGTGAGACAACTATCAGTCAGCTGGGGTCCCTTTTCTGGGAAATTACAGAACAAAAACTGCAGTAGCAAAACAAAGGGAGCAACTACAATCAACAAACTCCACAGACATACAGACCTAAGGGCAGGGCTCCAGCTCACAACCAGCTGCCCTGCCCCCTGCCTCCCAGGTAGCCTTTCCCCTGCTCCCTTGAGTAAATCAGGGTTAGTTAGCTGCTGCCTTAACCCTTTAGGGTCTGGGCTAGGGAATGTCCTTGTACCCTGTCTCAGGAAGGTTCAACACATATCATCCTGTGTTCCCTCTAATTTTCCCCTCCCATGTGAGGAATGAACTTTGTTATGTGCACCAACACATCACCTTCATATCGGTGCACATAACAAAATACATGTGGTGGGGGTGGGGCCAAGAGGTTTGGAGTATGGGAGGGGGCTCAAGGCTGGGGCAGAGAGTTAGGTTGCAGGGGTATAAGGGCTCCGGCTGGGGGTGCGGGCTCTGGGGTGAGGATGAGGGGTTTGGGGTGCAGGAGGGTGCTAAGGGGCTATGGCGGGGAGAGACATGGGCTGGGGGGAGAGACGCCTCTCCCCGCCTTGAAAGCTCTGGGGTTGGGGCTGCAGGATAGGCACCCCTCCCCCGGCCCCAGCAGGTCCAGGTTGGGGGAGGGCCGACCTGACTGCGCCTGGGGCCGGGCCGCTCCGGCTGCGCTGCCTCAGCAGGTCTGGGCTCTCCAGCCATGGCTGGGGCCAGGCCGGGCCGGGCCGCTTTGGTCGTGGCTGGGGCCGGGCCAGACCGTGCCACGCCGCCCCAACTGTGGCTGGGCCCAATCCGGCCGTGCCTCCCCAGCAGGTCCGGGTGAACCATCCACGGCTAGGCCTGGGTTGCTCCGGCCGCGCTTGAGTCCGGCCTGGGCCGCACCACAGCAGAGTTGGGGCCATGGGAGAGGCGCTAAATAAGCTGCTGCACTGCTGCGCAGCTTACAGGGAATTTAGCCCAGAAGTATTAATAACTTGTACATTTGTTTGGACATTTGTTCAGTTTCACAAGAGAATACAGTTAAATTGCTCATGTTAAACATTCCCATTCCTTATGTACTGCTAAATCAGGGGTGGGCAAACTATGGCCCACGGGCCAGATCTGGCCTGCCAGGGCTTTGGATCTGGCCCGCAGGCGCCATGGGCCCTGCGCCGCTGCTGGAAGCAGCTGGCACCACATCCCTGCGGCCCCTGGCGGGGGGGCAGAGGGCTCCATGCGTTGCCCTCTCCTGCAGGCAATGCCCTCAGCAGTTCCCATTGGCTGGGAATGGGGAACCACAGCCAATGGGAGCTTTGGGGGAGGTACCCGCAGGCGAGGGCAGTGCGCGGAGCCCTCTCTTCCCTCCCCCAGGGGCCACAGGGACGTGGTGCCGGCTGCTTCTGGGAGCAGCGAAGGGCCAGGGCAGGCAGGGAGCCTGTCTTAGCCCCGCTGTGTGCTGCTGCCACCCCGGAGCCGCTCCAGGTAAGTGGCGCCGGGCCGGAGCCTGCACCCAAGCCCCCTGCTGCACCCCTCCCACACCCCAACCCCCTGCCCTGAGCTCACTGCTGCATCCCTCCTGCACCCCACCCCCTTCCCTAAGCCCCCTCCCGCACTCCACACCCCCTCCTGCACCCCAACCCTCTGCCCTGAGCCCCCTAACCCCCTGCCCTGAGCCCCCTTGTACACCCCACATCCTAACCCCTTGACCTGAGCCCCTTCTTGCACACCTCACCCCGTCCCACACCCTGCACTCCCTCCCACACCCCGACCCCCTGTTCCAGCCCTACATTCATGACCCTGCATGCAATTTCCCCACCCAGATGTGGCTCTCAGTCCAAAAAGTTTGACCACCCCTGTGCTAAACTGTCAAGGAGCAACGTGGTACAATAGGCATATAACCTTAGGCATCTGAATAGGGTGACCAGACAGCAAGTGTGAAAAATCGGGACAGGGGTGGGGGGTAATAGGAGCCTATATAAGAAAAAGACCCAAAAATCGGGACTCTCCCTATAAAATCGGGACATCTGGTCATCCTACCTCTGAATTATATGGCAATCCTGATAAAATATGTCAGACAAGTGACAGGAGACTATGGAGTTTAATGATGATTTGATAATCCATGACACTCTCTCTTCAAACCCCTCTATTAAATCTGGGGCAATGTTTGTGTCTCTGTTTGCCTTGTTGAACAACCCCTGAATGTTCATGAGCAGTGTGATCATAAGCTTTGCACTATTAATTCCGCAGGGCTATTTCACCCTCCTTACCTACTTGACAATTAAGTGTACACAGGCTCTAATGGTCTTTTCCTGCAGGCTGTGGAAATGACATAAGAAATTACAGCTGGCATGTTATACAGTAAAATAATATAATAGCAATTTAAATGTTTTTTTCTCAGAGCTGCTTTAATTCTTGGTTGCAAGAAGTAAATACATAATATCTCTGATACTCGCCCTGACCCGGTCAAAAAATACTATGAAACCCAATTGTACACAACAAATCAGGATAGACAGTTTCACCTGAGCTGTTATAAATAATGTTTTCTCTACAAACATAAACTGTTCTACTGCCAAACAACACTGAGATTGGATCCCATTAGCTTTCACAAGCGACGCAGGACAAGCTGGGTCTTGTCCTTCTGGCCAGATTCCCCATGGCCCTGCTATAGTTGTGTGGGGCTGAGGGAGGGTGCAAGTAGCCATTCCCAACTTCAGTTTCCTGCACAAGGGCCAGGGACATCACAATTCCTGTACTTGTTGTGGGAGTATAGAGACTGCTATCGCCAGACTTCCCCAAAGCCACAAATCACCCAGTGGGGGTGGGGAAGAGAAGAGGCAAGGCTCTGTCTACTAGTTCTGCACAGGCCCACGTGGCTGGCTAGGTGTACAGGAGAGGAGGCCAGATGGCACAGAGGGATGGTGCTGCCCACGTGCTTCCCATGTGTGCTGGGGAGCGATTGTACACCTACAGTGGAATTACACTGGCTGTGCAAGGGGGCCTCCACATCCAGGGAGATGAAGAGTGGATTAGCCCCCTGGTGAAGCTTTGAAAATAAAAATTAACTAATGGGGTGGTGAGGGCATTTACTGACATGGTTAAGCATCACCAACATTGTAAGTAGTTTGTTCCTATCAAAAGTAAATTCCTCCACTTTTTCCAGATTTACACGGAACCTCAGCAGAACTAAGAGCCCCACCTGCTTTCATAAACACTTGATTGGACAAAGCAAATACTTCAGAGCCACTTGTGTGAGTGAAGGCCATGGCTGTTTACAGAGTAGTATCCTGTGGGACTGACTTTCACAGACTCAATTTTAGCGTACTGAAGTAATTCAAGGATACCATTACTAGTATCACATTGATTTAATATCCAATTTCCTTCTCTAGGTTTCCTGGCACTGGTAAATTCAGCCCAAGTTCACAAACTGCCATGTACAATTCCAGACAATGGACTTGATCTCAGTTAGCACAGTTCTTATCACCCTGAATTTGTCTTACAGTTGGAATTACTGAGCACATTTTACACAAATGTTATTTACATCCGCTCCTTACCTCTGACCTTATGTTACCTGCTCAAATCAACAGCAATTTAGCCACAGACTGAAGGTCTTTTCCTGCCTGCAATCTCCCCTCTTTGTTTACTTTATATAAGTAGTAGTAGTCACCAGGGTCTTTGGTAAAGAAACAAGTCAGTCCCTAGCACTTATTCCAGGTAAAGCAAAGACTGCAGGAATGCACTAAAAATCTGGGACATGATAAATTTTTACATGACAGGACAGTTCACATTAATGTTAACAGTTTATGTACACAGCAAAAGAAAAGACTCATGAACAGCCAGGAAGAGAAGACTGACCACTAATGGAAGTGGAAAAACCTAACATCAGGAGAAATGATTAAGGATATTTGTTTTATAAAATGAACTAAAAAATCTTGTATACTTCCTGGTTGTGAAAATGTAAGAACATAGCTGCAGAACTGTCTCTTTAAATGACAACAATGAAGAACAGCCGCCCGCTGACCAGTGTTCTTAAAGCATTGCTTTGGTTTTTTAAATTTAATCATTATTAATTTTCAAGAAAAATTGTCTCACAAAAACACCCAACAACAGAAAAATCACATATGGCTTTATTATTTGGATGAAAGAGTGATCTGCAAAATAAGAGCTGGAACTAGAGCTGGATAAAATAATTTAATGAAAACTTTTAAAGTGGAAAATGCAGACTTGGCAACACCAAATAGTTCTATGAATTTGTGTTGATCTTGCTGAATTGTTTTGGTAAAAACTAACCAACCAATAAACAAAACAAAAAAGCTCTAAAACAAAATCTAAAATTCAAAATGTTACATTTTCACATTTTCTAAATAGAATGTTTTGCTTTTTCAATTCAAAACTACTTATTGCTTAGAAATTTTATTTTAAAAAATTTAAAATGCTCAAAAGTGCTCAAAATTGAAATGAAGTGTTTCAGTTTAGGTCAAACAAAACATTTTGCTGAAAATTTAAAAAAAATTATTTTCAATTCTATCTGAAACTGTTTTTTCCATCCTAGAAGTTCCAGTGACCAAAAATAAAATAAAATAATTTTTAAAAATCCAATATTCATTCATCTCTAGTTGTAACACACCAAGACAGGAGAACCATTCCAGGATACAGCAAGTATGTGTTGTAAAAAATAATAAAAATACACATCATGGGGAATCATATTCAATCATAAAGTAGACCTACCAAAGAAGAAGAACAAGTCAAACAAAATATAGGTAACCAAGACAATGAGACATGTGAAACCAATTTCTGAGAATGTCAAACAGAAAAGGTAGCACAATATCAAGACAGAAGGGAATAAATGTAAACTGTAGCTAAAGTTACCAGTGATACAAATTAGCAGTACAATACAGCAACAGCATAAAAATGCTCAAACAGCAACGATCAACATATAGTCAAGGGATTTGTAACTGTCATACAACTCTAGCTATGAACTAATCTCCTCCAATGTAAGCTAAATCCCATTTACAAAAATTACTTTTCAGGATAACAAGTTCCTCACTCAGTATGAGGAACAGCATGCAGTGTGTGAAAAAGAGCTAAAAGGACAGTGTCAGGGTTTGGTTTCATTCTCACAGCTAATAGCATTTAAAGTGATGTTACCTCATTTTAAATAATATGCTAATATTAAACATTAATTATAAATTCCCAGGCCAGATCTTCAACTGTCATGAACTGGCATAGTCAAGGGAGCTATGGTGATTTACACCAGCTGAGCACCTGGATCCTCAATTTTAACCAGTGAATTTTGTTTTGTAATTATGCCACTTTTTGCTTTTTAATATATTAGTTAGCTTTAAATTATTTATGATGTTTATGCTATTAGATTGAATCTGTTTGTGTATTGCCCAACCACTTCAACTGAGTGTATGCTGATGCTTTGTCACTAAAAATATTATTATTTTAAATGATGGAAGATGGGTTTGGTACTTTTGAGTTGAAAAATATTTTAGTATCTTCCCCACCATCTTTCCATTATCATGTCCAGAAATTCTTATAATTCACTCTCTCTTAAAAAAACCCAACAGTTCTATTTGTTTTGGTTAACAATATACAAAAATCCCACTGTGATCAGTAATGCCACATATGAAAATGCTATGAAAAAAGTGAATGGAAAAATGAAATGAAGTTACATAACTATCTCTGTGTCTTCTTCTGAGGAAAAGGGCATAGAGAACCTCTTCCCTGCATTATCTACAGGGAAGACTGTTTCCAGCACTTGCCAGTAGAGATGGCTGACCCTTTTATCATGTCCCCATGGGGCTTAGACCCTCGTATTCCTGTGACTACTGACACCACTAACCTATGCAGATGCATTTTTATATTACTTTGTCCTTACTGCCCCCTAAACCTTGCCATTTATTCACCTGTTGTACAGTGTCAAAATCCTACACTGTGAGCTCTTTAAGAAGAACTGTCTTTGTTTTTCGGTTTGTACAGAGACTGGTACATTGGTGCTCTGATTCCTGATTGGGATCCTTAGGCACTATCTCAGTAGAAACACTAATAAATAAATAATCTCCATATTCTCAGGCTGTTCAGGGGTGTCCCAACCTGTGATATAATTTAGAGCAGCTTCAGAGTACTCATCCCTATGGCATTATGGCATCAGAGCACTGGCTTGAAATGGGGAACTGAGCAGGCCAGCTTGGAAAGAGTAACATAACTAATAAATAATCATAATGGTGATGAATAAAGATGAGTTAGAGACTGGGCATCTGATCATCTTTTTTAGAGGTATATGACTGATTTTTTAGGGTTCCTCTATATCACGGGTGACCAACCTAAGCCTGATAAGGAGCCAGAATTTACCAATGTACATTGCCAAAGAGCCACAGTAATAAGTCAGCAGCCCACCATCAGCTCCCCTACCCCGCTCCCAGCGCCTCCCACCCACCGGCAGCCCCGCCAATCAGCACCTCCCCCTCCCGTCCGATCAGCTGTTTCGTGGCATGCAGGAGGCTCTGGGGGATGGAGAATGGAGGAGAAAGGGCACTGCAGGCTCAGGGGAGGGGGCGAGAAGGGGTGGAGTGGGGGCAGGGCCTGTGGCAGCGCCAGGGGTTGAGCAGTGAGCATCCCCCGGCACATTGGAAAGTTGGCGCCTGTAGCTCCAGCTCCAGAGTTGGTGCCTATACTAGGAGCCGCATATTAATGTCTGAAGAGCTGCATGCAGCTCCGGAGCCACAGGTTGGCCACCCCTGCTCTATATGCTGCTAATCAGTGGTCATGACATACCGATTTCATTTGCTCATGTGTGTTTGTAAATTCTGTATTTGCAGTTATAATGTGTGTACAGTATCTGAGATTTGCTGTTTCTTTTTGCATATTGTGTCAGAGCTTGAACTGGTATAAACTGACGTAGCTGCAGTGCCTCAAAGGAACTATACCAATTCACAACAGTTGAGGATCTGATCCATAGAATTTGGTGATTGTGTCAAGTTATTTTCCCCCATATTTTACATAGTTAATAATTTTAAGCAATTAAATCATAAGCATGTGACACACACAAGACATCCTGGTGCCACTTGCTAAAAATATCTGGGAAAAACAGATATTCTTCTTGAGGAATAGAGTCTGCCACCCTTATTCCTGCTGAGTAGTAGCCTTACTTGTCAGGTAGCCTCAATGGGTGGCAGGAGTATATTACTCAGGAAGTAAGATGCAACTCAGTATGAGTAAGGGAGCAGAATTTGACCCTTAATTAGTATATGCTGGTTTGGTGTTGAAAATATAACTCTTTGTATGTTTTTGTTACAAAATCAGTAAAAAACCCTTACTGAAAAGAAATGTGCACAGTACAGTGGAAAATGACTAAGGAAATTATGATGAATACTATGGGTAACTGGTCTTATGTCGCTTCAGTTTTAGGGAATGTAAATTAGCAATCAGAGTAGCTTAGATTTGGACAATTTTACACTGCAGTATCATTGCCACATTTTACGCCTGCTCTGGCATGCCACCTAATGTTGTCAGGTCTGCCCTCTCTCAAGCAGAGGGAAGTAAGAAAGGAGGCTCCACTCTGTTGTGCTTCCAGCAGAGAGAGACATGAGGAAGATTGCCCCTCCCTCCCTAACAAAGGGATTGTTTCATTTTTACAAGGCTGGTTGGCAGAGAAGGATTCCAGCCACAGCCTCATCTTCCTCCACAGAACAGGAATGATCAGAGGTGTGTTTCTGTATTGCTGTTGGCTGTGTCAGAAGGAGAAATCCTGCTGCTCCTGTAGTTGGGCTTTATTGCAGACGTGTTTACAGTAACAGCGGCAGTGAAAAGAAGCCTACATTTCTTGTCAGAGATCCCCCTGCTTGGACTTGTTCCCACTTCCCATGCACAGCACTAAACTTTCCTCTAGCCAAAACTTTTACTTCCTAGACTTCATTTGGAAAGGAAGATTCATGGAGCTTTTGTTTAAACGTCTGTTGGGGATGGCAAATTCTTCCTTTTAACCTGAATATCTACCCCTTATACAATCAAATACTATCTGAGATCCTTCCCTTCTCGGGTGAAGGAGAGAAAGAAATGGATGTGTTCAGAGCACCTGAAAATGAGTCTCTGCTCTCTGGTCCCACTGGAAGCTCCACACCTTGGGATCCCTTCCACCACCCCCTGGAATTCATCCAGCCCTGGAACTTCCAGCTTCTAGCTGCATTAATGTTCTTGGTGACATCTCTGTCACTTGCCGAGAATTTTGCTATCATATTGGTGACTTTTAAGTTCAAACAGTTGAGACAACCTGTCAATTATGTCATAGTAAACCTGGCTGTAGCTGATTTTCTGGTCTCATTGATTGGTGGCACGATCAGCTTTTTTACCAATATAAAAGGCTATTTTTATATGGGACATTGGGCTTGTGTACTGGAGGGATTTGCCATCACATTCTTTGGTAAGCCTAACTTTGTTTATATTTGCATGTTCATTTGTCTTAATAGAGGCCTTAAGGAAAGAAGTTTCCCTCAGGCTCAGGTCTGTGTTGTGTAGCTTTAGAATCAAACAGGAACATCAACGTGGTTGTGTACACTGCAACTTTATAAAGTCACTGACTTTACATGCAAATGATTTCACTGGCTCTTTCCCATAAATTATGTTCTGTAGTTGCTGTGGCTTGCTGAGTGCATGTTGTTCATTGAATGTCCATATAGCAGATCAGTATCTTTAACATATGCTCAATTATATTTTTCTGTAAAACAATTGTAGTAAAATATTTTAACAACAATATTTAACAATTTTCATGGTGTGTATGTGTGAGACAGAGTGAGAGCTAGCATGCACCTGCTGTTCACAAAGTATGAAAAAATGTTTTGATAGTGAAACTCCTCTTATTTTATGAGTATCTTCCTATAGTTTGGGCAGGATTATGATACTGCTGCAATAGTAATCTCTGATATACTATGTAGTGTTATAAACAAAGATCAGAAACTAATTTCAACAGTATCTATTTCAAATCAGTCATTTTTCATGACCCTTTCTTGTTGTGTTACTTTACTAAATATAAGCAGTATATTAAAAACTGAGAAAGAATAGTAAACCTAGCAAGCCATAGCTTTTCTCCCTAAATACATCCCCTCACCTCCCAGGTCTTCAGCCCAGATAGGAAATTAAACTGAGGCATACCATACAAAAAATAAATCAATTCCTGCATTCTAACTGGCTTTTTCTCTCTTTGCTGTCTTATAGCTGGGTATCATTTTTTTGAAGTCACATAGCAGTGGTAATCTCCTAATCAGGTCAGCTCTCGTACTCAAGGACAGTGCTAGAGAGTGAAGTCAGAAATATTGGTGTGTAGCCGTAACCATCCATACTGATGGATGAGAGCAGCCTGCAGTGAGTGACCCATAAGGAAGGTCCCTTGCCCTCCACTGACAGCTCGTCCATTCTAGAAGTTGCCATATAGCATAAGGGAGACTGAGAATAGCTGAACCTGCCAACTTTCTTGAATTATTCTGAAATACTAAGTGCCTCAAAGTGTGAAAATTATACAGTCAGGGGATTGTGTTTGTTTCTAGCAACTGTATTTTGCCAAATAGTATAAGTCCAAACTACACAAGATCACTTACAAGCCCTTAATAGGTAATTTAGCACTTCTGTAATTTTTTTCTTCTTCCTCAAAGTGCTTTACAAAAATTGACTAATTAAACCTTTCCACATACCTCCCTATGAGGTATTATGTCAGATGGGGTAACGGGACAAGGAATGTCATGGCAGAGCAAACGTCATTAACTCAGGAGTTGTTGGCTCCAGGTCTTGAGCTCAGACGGAGGAGATATAGGATTACTATGGCCTGCACTACAACTTTAAAAATTTTTTTCCATACATTTTTGGGCATAAAGTTCTGCTAATGTAATTGGCAGTGTGGGGGGAGTCAAAAGCTTTTGGGAAGGATTGCTGTGAATGTACAGGGCCAGACCTGTAGAGATGTGTTTGTGCAAGATTACAATTTAGAGAGGCTCACTCTTAAGAGACAGTATTATGAGTATAGGAATTTTGAGATGTGCCCTGGAAGGAGATTTGAGGACACAGTGTAGTTGTGTACAGCAGTTCACCATAGACACACTAGTTTTTTTAAATAAAAGTTGCATACCTTTCTCATTCACTGCTTTGTTGTTTAATGAACCCCAAGCTCATTACATGGTGTCAGAACTGCTGACTGAGAAAGAGACTGCAGTAATTTTGAGGTTAACTCCCGTGTTTGAAACAAAAGCGGAGGAAAGGGGAGCACATGGAGAAGTAAACAGAGAAGAACAAAGGCTTTTGGATGTATTTTATGATCACAATTGTAGCTTGTCTAGCTTAAGAAGAGAAGAAAGCCAAATATGGGTGTGTTGCAACCTCCCCCCAATCTGCAATCAGGCAATATTGCAGAGAACTGGAATAAATTCTGACAGAGATTTGAATTGTATTTGTCTTCCATAGGAGAAGATGAAAAAAAAAATAAAGTGAAATCAATCTTTTTGCATGTTGTTATGGAAGAAGCACTGGATATTTATAACAACTTTAAGTTTGAAGAAGGTAAAAGCATGAACTTAAGTAAAATATTTACTAAATTTGTGGAACATTGCATGCCAGAAAGGAATGAGACATTTAAAGAGAGAAATTTTTTACCTGCATGCAAAAACCTGATGACACCATAGATCAATATGTCACAGAATTAAGGAAACTCAGTAAAACCTGTGTCTTTGGTGAGTTCACAGAGTTGCTGCTTAGAGACAGAATCATTTGTGGCACTAAAGACAATGTGTTAAGAGACAGACTGCTCCGTGAAGGATTTAACTTGAAAAAAAGCTCTACAGATATTCAGGGGCGCAGAAATTGTGAAAGCACAAACCAAAGAGCTGAATTCATCAGAAGGGGTTATCCATGTACTAAGTACAAAAGAATATAGTCAGGGTATGTCTTCACTACCTGCCGTATCGGCGGGTAGCAATCGATTTATCTGGGATCGATATATCGCGTCTCGTTAAGACGTGATATATCAATCCCCGAACGTGCTCACCGTCGACTCCGGAACTCCACCAGAGCGAGCGGCGGTAGCGCAGTCGACGAGGGAGCCGCGGCCGTCGATCCCGCGCCGTCTGGACCCCAGGTAATTCGATCCAAGATACTTTGACTTCAGCTACGCTATTTGCGTAGCTGAAGTTGCGTATCTTGGATCGATCCCCCCCCAAGTGTAGACCAGCCCTCAGAAAGGGTCAAATTAAAAAGTGGAACTACCAGCTATGAAAACCACTGCTAGCAGGGAGACTGGGTACAGGCGGTTATGTGGAAGATTTGGATCTCAGTAAGGCCCCAAACATTGTTTTGCCTTTGGGAAACTCTGGCATAAGTGTGAAAAAAAAATAATCATTTTACAAAATGCTGCAAATCGCAGAAAAGTCAAGTGCATGTAGTTGAAAACAACCTGGTTGAGGAGTTTCACATAGATGTGCTGGGATCAAGCAAAACTGAGGAGATGGACCAGATGCTGCCAATGAAAGTGAATGAAGCAATTATTCCATTCATACTGGACACGGGAGCTCAGGTTAATAGTCTGTCTGAACAAGATTATGAGGGACTGAAAATAGACCAAAACTAGGACCAACAAATATAAATATAATTGGTTATGCTGGAACAAATATACCAGTAAAGTGGAGGTGCATCACTAGCATCAAATATAAAAGCACCACATACAGGCTCCCGTTCCTTGTAGTATCAAAGCAGGTGACACCAATTTTAGGCCTGGGTGCCTGTGAAAAACTCAATCTGGTAAAATGTGGGCTCTCGCTCTCACAACAAGATCATACTGAACCTGGCTATGAGGCACTCATTCGGGAATATCATGATTTGTTTCAAGGATTGCTTGCTTGCAGGGTGAACATACAATCAAGATAAACAAGCTGATCCCTCCAGTTATCCATCCATGTAGAAAGGTGCCATTTGAACACTGTGATAAACTTAAGGCGGAACTCATAAGAATGGAAGCAATGCACATAATACAAAAAATTGAGGAGCCAACAGAATGGGTGAGCTTCCTAGTCACTGTGGAGAAAAACAACAGCCCGCTACACATAGGCTTAGATCTGAGACCACAACAAAGGTATAAAAGGAGAACATATCAAACTGCCAGCCAGACAGGAGATTATTGCTCAGTTTGAGAATGCACAATATTTCAGTAAATTGGATTCCTCCTCAGAATTTTGGCAGGAACAATTAATGGAAGAAAGCTCAAAATTATGCATATTTAATATCTCATTTGGAAGATACAGATTCTTATGCCTACCCTCAGCATAGCTTCAGCACCAGAAGTGTACCACAAAACCATACCTATGATATATGAACATATTGAATGTCTCAACACGTCAATGGATGATATCATAATCTGGGGTTCAACTAACGAAGAGTGTTATTGTAGACTTCAGGAAGTTTTGGATGCAGCTAGAGTTGCAAACTTGAAACTAAGTAGGGAGAGATGTGTTTTAAGGGTTCCAGAACTGACTTTTGTTGGAGATACTATTTCCAACAAAGGTGTAAAACCTGACAAGAGGAATGTTGCAGCCACAGAAATGATGCTGTGTACCCAGTCAAAGAAAGATATCCAACGGTTTCTGGGAATGTTAATTATCTTGGAAAATTCATATCTGATCTATCTACAAAAGCAGCAGCTTTGGAGAAACTTCTAGAAAATAAAAATGAATGGTACTGGGCTGCAGAATAGGAGGAATTATAGAGAAGGTTTGAAACAACAGTTCATACAAGAACCAGTGTTGAAGTTCTATGCACCAAGCAGGCCTTTTTAAATTTCAGCAGATGCGTCACAGTCTGGGTTAGGTGCAGTGATTTTACAGAAAGACGATGATTGTTGGTAACCAGCGGCGTACACATCCAGGTCACTGATTGATGTGGAAACCAGATATACCCAGATTGAGAACGAGCTTTTAGGAATATTGTTTGCCTGTGAGAGATTCAAGCAATATATTTATGGCCAGACAGTGGATGTTGAAACAGACAGCAAGCCTCTCATAGCATTATTTGGCAAACTGCTAAATGACTGTATCTGAAGTATTCAAAGAATGACGATAAAGCAGCAAGAGTATGATTTGGTTGTGACCTAATACCCAGCAAATTCATGTTTACTGCGATGCACTTTCCTGAGTGGTGACTCTCATTATGAAGCCAGAGAAGACCTTAGAGATAGAGATGCAGGCCTATATAGATCTGATTGTAAAGTCAATTCCTGTAGCTAACAAAAAACTGCAACAAAGAAGAGGGGAAACGGTGAAAGATGAATCATTGGAGATCCTTAATGTGATAATTAAAGGGTGGCTTGAAGAAATATGCAGTTGCTGTCCAAATATAAGAGACTATTGGTAGAGCTCTGCACGGATACAAATTTATTCTCATAGATGCGGATATCCACAGATATAAATCGGTATCCGCGGAACGGCAGAGCTCTCCCGGGAACCACAGCAGTGAAAGGAGCAGAACGTGAGACCACCGCTCCCAGGAGCCATCGCTCTGCACTGGCAGCTCCTCCAGCGCGGCTGTACTGCCCTCAGCTCTGCCCACTGGGGCGGGCATCAGGCCTGGTCACGTTAGAGTGTGCAAGCGGTGCACACGTCCCCAGACAGGAGATGCAAACGGCAGCGTGGAAGGGACGGGGGCAGGGGTACAGCCGCACTGGAGGAGCTGCTGGCGTGGGGTGCTGGCTCCTGGGAGCGGCGGCTCCACGTTCTGCTCCTTTCACCGCTGCGGTTCCCGGGAGAGCCCTGCAGTTCCGATTTATATCCGCATCCGCGGGTATAAATTTGTAACCACACAGGGCTCTAAATATTGGAACCGCAAACATGGACTTACTGTGATAGACTGAGTGATTTTCAAGGGCAGCAAGATTGTAATACCAATACATCTCCAGAAAGAAATGCTATAGAAGATCCACAAGGGTCATTTAGGAATTGAGAAGTGCAACCAATGGGCATGAGAGGCAATGTTCCCTCTAATTTTTTTCATCCAGGTGTGGAATAAATTTTGTTATGTGCACCGAGGTAAAGTGTGCATGTGCGCCACCAGTAGAAACAAAAAACCTAGATACAATATAGATTTTTAAGACAAGATAATTACTCCAGCCAGGACAGGTTAGGCATTTTAGAACTCACTCCTCTAAGAACTAAATTTAAGTGTAAGAGAGAAATAAAAATTATGAATTGCATAGACGAGTCAAAAAACTAAAATAACAGCACTTTGAAAGAATAAAATTACAGAGAATATATGTGCATTGCAGGAACTACCAAATAACAACAAACAACAATAAAACAAGTATGTGTTGGGAGGTGAGTGTGTGTGTGTGTGTGTATATATAGACAGAGACACACACAGACTCTCTCTGTCTCTGTGTGTGTATGTGAGTGTGAGAGAGAGAGAGAGAGGGAGAGAGACAGACAGTCAGAGATTGCGTGTGCTAGGGGAAGTCTGTGAGAGATCGTGCACTGTCTCTTTAAGGTAAAGGCACTCACTCACCGCCCAGTGTTCAGACCTCAGACCCTCTCTTGCTCGGAGTCCTGGGTGAGGCTGTCCTATCTCCCCTGCTGCGGTGCAGGGGCGGGTGGAGGGGAACACTCTGACATCACCACTCCCAGTCCCCCCCTGCTCTGCACAGCCAGCGGGAGGGTCCCAGAAGCAGCAGGGGCTCCAAGACAGAGGGCAGGAGCAACGTGAAGCACAGGGGGGGAGGGGTACCTGAATACATGCTGCAGGCTGAATGTGAGCGGCTCTGTTAATCAACTGCACGGCACTTCAAACATTCCTGGGCGGCCACCCCAGTGCGCAGCTTAGAGGGAACATAGATGAGAGCTGATGTATTAACTGCGGATCAAGCATGAGATTACTAATGCAGTAGGAAACTGCTTTTTCTGCTTGAACTAAAAGCCATGCCAACAGGCAGAGCTACTGAGACTTCGCACAGTGCCACATGAGAAAGTAGGCACTGATTTATTTACCTAGCAAATCAAAGAATGATTTAATAGTCACAGATTATTATTCTCTGTATCCAGATCAGGGCCGGTGCAAGGATGTTTCGTGCCCTAGGCGAAACTTCCACCTTGTGCCCTCCCTGAGCCCTGCGGCAGCTCCCCTCCCCACCCCCGCTCCGCCCTGAGGCGCCCCCCCCCTGGGAGCCCCCCCCCCCCCCCCCGGGGAGCCGTGTGGCAGCTCCCCACCCCAGCTCACCTCTGCTCCGCCTCCTCCCCAAGCACGCCATCACTGCTCCACTTCTCCTGCTTCCCAGGCTTGCGGCGCCAATCAGCTGTTTGGCGCTGCAAGCCTGGGAGGGAGAGAAGCAGAGTGGGGTGGCGTGCTCGGGGGAGGAGGCGGAGCAGAGGTGAGCTGGGGTGGGGAGCGGTTCCTCTGTGTGCCGCCCCCCCTTACTTGCTGCAGGCAGCCCTTCCTGCGCCCCTCTGCCCCAGCTCCCCCTGCCGAAATGCTGATGACGACTGGGGCGGCCGAAAAGATCCGGCCACCGCGGTCACCGCCGAAGAAAATGCCGCCCCCCAAATACTAGCACCCTAGGCGACCACCTGGGTCGCCTAATGGGTTGCACCGGCCCTGATCCAGATGTTTGCACACGGCACAGTACTAGTAGTAAGTCAGCGATAGCCAGCATGAAGGGAATATTTTCAAGACACGTCATTCCAGATGAAGTCTTTAGCAATAATGGGCTGCAATTTTCCAGTGCAGATTTTAGTTAATTTTCCACAAATTGGAATTTTCATCACAAAACATCAAATTCAAATGACCCACAATGAAATGGACTTGTGCAAAGGTCTATATGGACAGTAATGAACCTTATGAAAAAAGACTTTTGATAGTGGGGGCATTTGAATAGCTCTTCTTCAGCTCAGCTGTTAATGGGAAGGATCAGATCTAATTTACCAATCTCTGATAACTTGCTGAAATCTCCTGACAATGAAACCATATGGAAGATGAACGAAAATCAGAAGTGGAAGCAGAAATATTTTGAGAAAAAAAGCCCATGATCGCCCATCTCTTAACCTAGGTAGTAGAGTGTGCCGGAGGAATTACACCTCTAATATTTGGAGCCAAATGGATATCATTAAAGAACTGCTGCATCCAAGGTCTTACATAGTCCACACAGACGAAGGGGACACATTTTGGACTAATCAAAAGGATCTAAGATTAATTGCAGAAGTTTCCAAAACAGTGACAGTGGATGTGGATTCTGGCATTTACTAACTGACTGATAGTTTATCATCAATGGACAAAGGATAAACTGGCAAGCAACAAGAGAACTCAGACCCTAATGAAAGGCTGATACTGAGATGATTAGAGAGCGAGATCAAACATCCTGAAAGGCTCATAGAGACTTGCTAACCTGGCTGGAGAAGGGGTTGTGACAGTCTGTACCATTATCATCACCCTTTTTACTAGAGTATGATAAATTTTGTACAAGGTATGTCTTGTGAGGTTTCATTTGATAACTCATAAACTGCTGAACATTATTGTCCTGGTAAAATGTGTGTGGCCACATTGTATGTAAAGTTACAAGATTTTATTGTATAACTTTGCTGTAATATGCCCCAAGACTAAGAAAATCAGGCCAAAACCAGTTTTTCAGAGACAAAGACACACTAGTGCCCCATCCAAATAGCAGCATAATCAGATGAACTATTATAGACTATCACCAGTTAAGCAGCTGTTCTGTAGCAGGAAGAAGGGTGTGAGTGAGAACTTTACATCTTGACAATGGAACAGCTGGGAGCAGGGCTTAAATTCAGCTGGAGCCATCTGGAGCAGAGCTTCGGTAAATATTTTCAAACCCGCAGGAGGCTCGGTGCCTCCCACCGGGCTGACACCTGAGCCCTGGTGCCCCCTCCCCCCACAGGGCTGAAGCCCTGAGCCACAGCTCCCCCCGGCTAAAGCCCCAAGAGACCCCCCTCCCGGAGCTGAAACCCAGAGCCCTGAATTGGAAGGGATGTGGGGGGCTCCGGGAAATAGTCTCCGAGAATCTAAGTCCTGGCTGGGATCTTCCATGTAAACCGACTGCCAGTCACGTGAACCCCCGCTGCAGATAATCCTCAAAGAGCAGAGAATGGTATAAGAATGGAGGACACTCACAACACAAATTACCTCTTTCCACCATCTCTACTCACAGCAGCTACTATGCTTGAAAGACAAAGGGAACATCCTGGCTGGGAGGCTTTTCAGCCAATACAGACTGCTGTAAGCATATGGTGAGATTCAAACCTTTGCTTTGAATCCATTTAGCTTACTAAATTAGGTATTAGTTTGCATATTATCTTTTAATTTCTTTGTAACCAATTCTGATTTTATACCTCATTACTTGTAGTCACTTAAAATCTTTCTTTCTATAGTTAATAAACATCTTTTATTGTTTTACCTAAACCAGTGTGTGTTGGGATTGAAGTGTTTGGGACCCTTCACTTGAGATAACAAGTCTGGTCCATATCATTTTCCATTAATGAGCTTGTATTGTCCAGAAGGAGAGAGCTGGGCAGTACAAGATGCACATTTCTGGGGACAAGTCTGGGACTGGGAGTTTGCTGGTGTTGCCCTGTATGTAATTCATGAGTGGCTGGCCAGAGCATTCATGTAATTCAGCTGGGAGTGATTTTGCATGCTAGAGGCTGTGTGTGAGCTGGACCAGGAGCGGCTTGTTCTCCCAGCAAAGCAGTGTAAAAAGCACCCCAGGTTGGACACTTAAGGGGACACTGCTGTTCAGCATTCCAGATTGTAGCCTGGGTAATGTCACAGGGGTATTTGAGGAAAGTGAGTGGTAAAGAGTCATGTCAGAGTGATATGCAGGTAACCCCTCCTCTCTAGATAGATGATACATTTTGTATAGGATTATAATTTATGGAAACGTATTAGTTGGGTCAAATTTAATGTATGGATTATTAGATATTTCTTATATATAGAAGAACTAAGAGCTAATTTTCTTTTAGGAGGGAAGATGTAGAAATAAATTTGTGTAACATCATAATTTAGAGAAGCTCCTTCATAAGGGACAGTGTTATGAAATAGGAATTCTGAGATGTGCCCTGGAAGCAGGTGGTCTGAGAAAACAGTGCAGCTCTGTACAGCAGTTCACCACAGATACTCTCTAGTTTTGTTAATAAAAGTTTTATTCCTTTCTCATTCACTGGTTTGTGACTTACTGAATCCCAAGATCACCACAAGACTCTCAGCCCCACCACAACTGGTTTAACTGGCAAGCATGTGGGGAAGCTCTGCATGGTCTAGGTGTCCCATGACCGCTCCTACCCTCACTGCTCTGGGTCCTTGGTGCATGAGGTACACGTCTGGGGCAAAAGGAGTATCTACAATCCATGGGTAGTAGAATGGTTCCTTGAGGCAGCAGACAGCCGCGTGTAAGACAGAGTTGCATAATGCTTGAATTACTCTGTTTCAGACTTTTGAAAAGTCAGCTTTTTAAGACAGATCTTACCCAATTATTCTTACAAGCCACCCATGGCTTCCCTTGAACTCTGATAAGAAAAATCTTTCTGTGGCACACAAGGAACAAGAGGAGAAATCCGATGCAATTAAAACAATCGACACTGTGGGTTGGGTTTCTAAATCAGTGTACAGCAGGCCAAAGCTGTAGTCCAGTCTAAGAGCTTTTGCACACTTAAAATGAAACTCAAATATGGGGTAATGGCGCTTTTCCACATCCAACCTCCACTTGAACTAATAGCAAAGGGTTATGATGTAGGATGGAGTTTGCTTTTTGATCTACTGCTAAGATGGTATTGTAATGTCCTCTTTTTGACCGAGTTGTGCATTTTCATTACAGGAATCGTTGGTCTCTGGTCTCTTGCTCTGCTGGCTTTTGAGCGGTACATTGTGATCTGTCGCCCACTGGGAAATATGCGCCTGAGGGGGAAGCATGCAGCCCTGGGCATTATCTTTGTGTGGATCTTCTCCTTTATCTGGACCATCCCTCCTACCATGGGCTGGAGCAGCTACACCACCAGCAAGATTGGAACTACCTGTGAACCCAACTGGTAAGTTAACTCCCATAGCACATCAGTGAAAAAACAAAAATAGAGGCTACACTAACTGAGAGCCTGAAAATACACAGAAGAGATTGTGTGCCCAATTATGTGCGCCTTGTTTGTGCTCACACAAACTCCAATATGTGCACAAGCCCTGATTTGTGCATGCACAGAGGATTTGTCCACAATATTCATAGAAATTTTTATGCATCGGCAAAAAAGCATGTGTACCCTTTGAAAATTTAGACCAGAATATGCAACAGGTAGGTGGCTTGAACCACCTATAATAAAATGTTACATTTCTATAGATCCCTGCATCTCAAAGGGTCACAAAATATTTTATGATTATATTCTGTTTATAAAATATATCTGTATGTGAGAGATACACTAAGTGTCTTGTTGTTAGACTATACTGATCTCCAAAAGCATCAGCCTTACAGCACAACATATAAGGTTTGCTTTATAATCAAGTAAACTCACACACACACACACACACACACAGAGCACCCATGATATCACTGGAGAACATGAAAGGATTCTTTTCCTCTCTACAAAACAAAATGAAGACATAATAATGTAATATTAAAAATATAATACATTTTGTGTTTTATACAGGTATTCAGGAGCCTATAATGATCACACCTACATTATTACATTCTTCACCACCTGTTTCATACTGCCATTACTTGTGATTTTGGTATCCTATGGAAAATTGATGAGGAAACTAAGAAAGGTAGGTACAAACACTACAAAGTAAACAAACAAAAAGGCATAATTACACTGTTGTTTGGAATTTTCAGCACATAAGCACTGTTCCAAGACCCCCAAACTGTGAGCAGATCGAATTTCCAGACATAGCGCATAGTCAGCAGATTTAGCATGGCTTGTTAAATAACCATTCTTCCACAGAGAAATTCATTCACTGATTAGCAATCACTCTTCAAAAGTCTGACGTTTGAATCATTTATCAGTACATCCTGTAAGTTAAATATCAGAGGAGTGAAAGAACATGCTGCACTATGAAAACAAACAAAGAAATGGAACGAGCCAATATAGCTTTATTTACAGTTTTACTTCCAGTCAGTGGAGTTTCTTCAGATTTAAACCGGAGTAAGTCAGAATCTGCTCAAAATTTCCAGTTTTTGGAACTAATAGCTGTGTTGTGGAATATGACACTAATGCTTAAAAACAGCACTACTTGACACTCTGACACAAGATATTTACATGAGCTTGTAGAAACTGTAAATTAAAGAATACCGTTCAGCACGTAGCGCGGAAGGCAGTCAACTGAATCCAGAAGGTTCTCCAGGGACATTGGAACCTGAAAAGGATAATAGTCTTGAAAAATGTTTTTGGCTATGACTTAAAAACGATGCCAACTTTCTCAAAATAGTACACACACAAAAAAGGAATGCTCACAAATTTGCTTAAAGAGTGTTAATAAGCTACTCACTATGTTTTCCACCTAAGAAGAGAATATTATTACCTTTGTTTCATCAACAATGCAGCACCATCATAATACTTCATCTAAGATTTAAAGAAAGGAGGCTACATTGTACTGGGATTTTTTATTTAGTGTTTGTTTATTCAAATGTCTGCTTTTATTTATTCTGCATGTCAAAGCACGTCCTGTGTGTAAAACAAGACAGAAGAGAAAAGTGAAGGAAATGAGTACCTGAGCTTTCATCCCAAAGACAAGTTTTAATTGTCTACTGGGATAAGTTGGATAGGAACCTACATGTTGTGGGTGAAATCCTAGCCCTATTGAAGTCAATGGGAGTTTTTCCATTGACTTCAGTGGGCCAGGACTTCATCTTGTATATATTCAGGGGAGGCTAGCTGGAATAGCTGCACAAAGATTCATGTAGGTCTTAAACAAAAAGTGTTCTCAAACTTGGGCGTTAACTGCAGAAGAACACTCTGATGTGGAAGTGGACCCTTTCAGCGAAAGAGAGAAGTAAATTGCAATGTACTGGAACCCCCAAAGCATTTATGCCTGTGTTGACTTCAAAACAACCCAAACTCTCTAAACATTGTTGATAAAGGTGATGAACCTTTATTTCCAAAATCTTTTACTTGTGGTTCCCCAAACAGTTTTTTTATGCGGCTGCTCCAATGGGGTTGCCTTCCTTGGTGTAGTCAAAGCTGATTGCAGGACCAAGAGAATTTTTTTTTGACATAAAGAAAAGAAAATTAAAATGTGGAGAGAAAGACGGGTTTCCTTCAGCACATGCAGCAGCTTTGATCAGCTGCTCTTCCTCGGGAAGCAGTGGAATGCAAAAGGATGGCCACTCAGATAGGCATTTCTCCATAGAAAAGGGGTTTTCCTGTAAACTCCAGAAGGCAAAAAGAGAAATGAGAAAGAGGAGATATAAGATAGGAAAGGAAAATGACTTATTAATGAAGGGATGATAACAGGAACCTAAGACTCACATTGCAGGTGCTGTTCAGGATTTAGCCAAAGCCAGTGATGTTCCCTCTCTCTGACTCGGTCTAGTCAGGAAATCTTTTACTACCAGGACAACGAAGACCCAACAGCATCATGATGGATTCCGGGGTTCCAGGAATTATCTTCTAATAATCAATGTCCAAATCTGTGACTTTACTGGGAGCCTTTAAGACCCCTTAGCATAGTTCTTTTAGTGAAGCCATTCAGTTTGTACTAATCTTTGTCCACAACTTTTGCTGACTTTCACCAACAATTTTATATATCGGACTGAGTTGGGGTTTCATTACCTTTGACAGGGTAAAGTACAGGCCTCTGCACAACAGTATGTTGATACTGGTTTCTTGAGCAAGAAGCTCTGTAATTGCCATTAGATTGTACTAAATACGGCAATTAAATAAAGTAGAGAGGGACGCAAGCCTCAAAATTTGGATCCTGAATGTTCCTAAATGCAGATGTTTCCATCTAGCGATTTTGTCTGGGGCCATCTCTGTTTGGAAACATGCTGCTCTGGGGTCTCATCAGTTTCTTTCCAAACAGAGCCACTGGCCGCAGCACTCCCATCTCTCGATAGTCGTGTCTCTACAGATCCAACAGAAGGTTTAAAAACCAGTTTGAAAGTTACTAAAGGACTGAACAATTTAAGGAAAGTTTTTAATTAGTGGTTTACAACAGAGATAAAGCCCTTATGCTGCATTCCTTCATTTGTCAGATAAAGCACCACTCCTTATCAATTAATTGGTCCAGGATTTAGGAGGAACACATCAATTGTCATCTGTGACAAGCCAGAGTTAGAAGGGACAGACTAATGTGAGACAAGTAGAGATGGAGCAGAGTCAAAATACTATCTAAACACAGTATCAGAAAAATACATCCTAGTTGCCATTTACACGTGGGCACACAGTGTGGGGTAAGCCACAACATCTCCATTAGGATTAATGGGAAGGAGTGCATGTGTGGAAACACAGAGTTTATAGCTACTGTCAAGACTGCATCTCTGTTTAGACACTTTGCATCATATGCACATCTGTGGCTGAGCAATACTTTGCATAGCTGACGGGAGAATGAGGCAAAAAGAGGTTCCTTTTGCATTGTCCCAGTCCTGGCGACACTGCACTGGGCTAGTCTTTTGGCCCAGGTGAGAGTACCCTTTGGCCTTCAGCCTGCTCTCATCTGTGCCAGCCACCAACAGCTCAAAGGGGACATTCCGGCAGCTAGGGATTGCAGAGGGACACCTCAATCATGCCATCGATGGCAGCTCTATGCCATCTGAAAAACGTACTTAGGTGAGAACCTCTGAGAACTGGATCTGCTGGGTTTATTGTCAGTTTGTGCCAGTAGAACAGTACAAAGCACCTGGAGCATGGCCCAGAATCCAGGCCTCTATTTATATACTGCGATACTGCCAATCCCCAAAGTTCAAAAAATCATGAGATTGGCCCAAAAATCAAAAGATTTAAAAAAAATTTGAATCATGTTTTCAATCCTTCTTTTGTTTTCTGAACTCCCCTGTACCTGCCCTGCAATGTGGGATAATCCAGTGTTGCCAACTTTCACAAATTTAGAGTCAGAGAGGTGATTTTGCCCCCTCACCCCAGCAGGAGCTCTCACTGCAACCCCCAATTGAGTTTGGGGCCACATTGTGCAATGTGCTGTACAAACACAGAGTAAGGGAAAGTCCTGAAGAGTTTACAACCTAGTGCAAAACAGAGGGGTGAGTTAGTGGTGTGGGAGCTGGAACTGGGATTCGCTAAACTTATCGCATATAGGGGGTCATCCAGCTTCCCTTAGATAGGAACAAGATCTAATCCCTGTTGAGCTAAGCAAGATACAAATGGGTGACCTACAAGTGAAAGGCTCTAGAGCTCATTGGCAATACCCTGAGGCACTCACTCCCCATAAGCACTAAAGTTACACATTCAAGAGTGGGGCTGACTTTCTGGAAGGATAAGTTCATATGAAATCAAGTTCTGACTTTTATGGAGTTTACACAGGCAGGATCTTCTGCTTTCTGGGAACACAGGCAAAATCTTCCAAACTAAACAGGAACAAGGTACTCTTAAGAGTGTTCACACATGGAGTTAATCAGGAGTAACTCCAGGTGTAGCCAAGCCCTTTACAGTCTCAGATACATTCTAAATCTGCCACACCATTCTTAAAGGGACAGCTCCCATTAACCAAAATAAAAACACTAAACATACAACCATAAAACCAACATTAACACAACATCCAAATTCACTTTTAAATACATCCCGCAAGTCACTCCTTGGACTAACTATTACACAGACGTGTATAGCTTTTTCACCTCCACACACACATCCTCATTGCTTGAACCCACATCTGTCAGCAACATAGCACCAAGCTCACCCACTTAAGTTAGAGGAATAATTAATAGAGGGAGAGTATGCTATTTGCATCTGGGTGGGCCATGCCATATATGGAAAAACACCACACATATGGAGAGTGGGTTATACAAGTATTTGAGAGACAGCAGTGGGATACTGAGAGAGCAGGCTTTGGCTTGCCTCTTCCCTTTATAGCTTTGGCTTGCCTCTTCCCTTTATAGCTAATACTGCTTTATAGCTTATCTGAGGGCTACAGGATTCACCCTTCCTCCAGTTCTCTCTCCTAGCACCTGTTCATCTGTTTTCTCTGCGTCTCTCTCACCCCATTTCTCTGAGCATCCGCCTCTCCACTTTTTCCTGCATCTGCTTTCTCTGTCCCTTTCTGCCCCCTCCTTTTTTTCAGTTCACAGAAATGTTGGGGATTGTAACAGGGAAATGGGATGGAGAAGGAAAGAGAAGAATGGACAGGAAGGGAGATGTGATTTAGGATCGCTGTCAGAGTTGTTGATGGAGTTGGTTTGTGAAAGGACTGCCACTGCATGGAGAAAGTGTTTTTGTGCCTTGCACATTGTGTCACAAGCATCACCAGACCATTACACAGCCAGTTAAACATATTGTATTTTCCCTCTGCTCGTATTCTCCCTTGCAAGAATCACCACATGAAAAAATAGGACTGGCTTCTCCAACCTGCACCTCTGGGATAGGTTCCCAGAGCTCAAGGCTCTTTTTCATTGGCTTCTTCCCCACGCAGCTTGTTCCACAGTGTAAGCATGACTACCTATGCTCCAGGAAGTACAGACTTCTCTTGGTTGGCATCACATGATGATGCTGTCACATGACACACTATGCGATACCTGTCTGCTGAACTCAAACTCGTCATGATTCAAAGAAGGACTTTGGAAATGCATTTGCAAATATCCCCAAAGTGTTTGTCTTGTCCTAGTAGACACCATAGTCAGAATGTATTAGTTCTGCCTTGGAATCAGGAGAACAATTTTTGGTATTGGAGATGGGCCTTACTTGCAAATTTCAGGGGATGGTTGGATGCTTCCCAAAATTTAGTGGTGCTTGGAACTGAGGTTTTGGGATGAGTCCCTATTTTGTATTATTAGGAAATAATTAAAAGGAGACTTTGAAAACTGCCCAGTACAGCATAAGAAAAATGCCAAATATCTTTGAGCTCCTGTGGGCTGGCTTATATGCAGCTGAGACATCTTAGGTGTGTGCGGACAGCTGGTAGATCTTTGTGGAGTCTATAAAACATGTTACAGATTCATTTTCCTTTGGTTTTGTGCTGAACTCCATTCTCTGTCTCTGTCTGGTTAGTCAGTACATTCAACACATACACTTCTTGTAATGCAGCTCCATTCTAAACATACAGTTCATCTTTCAGAGGAAGACTCAATCCTTGAAAAACAAACAAAACAACCCTCCCCCCCATCTCAATAGAGAAAAAAATCAGTACATCTCCTAAAACAAAATCTTATCTGAAGGCTTGACTACTTAACCTTATTTAATTTGGCCTTACAGATCCAATCTTGCTAGAAAACAAACCCCTTTAGTAAAAAACAGTATATGACTTTTTCATTTAGGGATTTAGGTTTTCAGTTTAAAACTAAAAATAGCTGATAAAACAACATTGATTGTAACTGTTCACGAATCTGTTTTCTTAAGAAATAAACTTCTGAAAACAACTACCAAATAGAAAGAGGCAAGGTTCCTCACTAGGTATTTTGCTGATTTCACCCCTTAGTACATCCAGTTCTTACTCTCTGTATCAGAGGGGTAGCCGTGTTAGTCTGGCATCGAGGTTTGTTGCATGGATTGGTTCCTGAGTTAGAGTTACTATGGTGCGGGGTGTAGTTATTGGTGAGAATATGCTTCAGGTTGGCGGGTTGTCTGTGGGCGAGGACTGGCCTGCCACCCAAGGCCTGTGAAAGTGAGGGATCGTTGTCCAGGATGGGTTGTAGATCACTGATGATGCGTTGGAGAGGTTTTAGCTGGGGACTGTATGTGACGGCCAGTGGAGTTCTGTTGGTTTCTTTCTTGGGCTTGTCTTGCAGTAGGAGGCTTCTGGGTACACGTCTGGCACTGTTGATCTGTTTCCTTATTTCCTCGTGCGGGTATCACAGTTTTGAGAATGCTTGGTGAAGATTTTGTAGGTGTTGGTCTCTGTCTGAAGGGTTGGAGCAGATATGGTTGTACCTCAGTGCTTGGCTGTAGACAATGGATCGTGTGGTGTATCCGGGTTGGAAGCTGGAGGCATGAAGGTAGGCATAGCGGTCGGTGGGTTTTCGGTATAGGGTGGTGTTAACGTGACCGTCACTTATTTGCACCGTGGTGTCTAGGAAGTGGACCGCCCGTGTAGATGGTCCAGGCTGAGGTTGATGGTGGGGTGGAAGCTGTTGAAATAATGGTGGAATTTTTCCAGAGTCTCCTTCCCATGGGTACAGATGATGAAGATGTCATCAATGTAGCATAGGTAGAGAAGGGGCGTGAGTGGACAAGAGCTGAGGAAGCGTTGTTCCAGGTCAGCTATAAAAATGGTTGGCATATTGTGGGGCCATGCAGGGGCCCATAGCGGTGCCACTGGTCTGGAGGTATATATTGTCATCAAATTTAAAATAGTTGTGTGTGAGGGCAACAAACCTCGATGTCAACTCTGCTCACATATCTACACCAGCGACACCATCACAGGACCTAACCAGATCAGCCACACCATCACTGGTTCATTCACCTGCACATCCACCAATGTAATATACTCTATCATATGCCAGCAATGCCCCTCTGCTATGTACATCGGCCAAACTGGACAGTCCCTACGTAAAAAGATAAATGGACAGAAATCAGATATTAGGAATGGCAATATACAGAAACCTATAGGAGAACACTTCAATCTCCCTGGACACACAATAGCAGATTTAAAGGTAGCCATCCTGCAGCAAAAAAACTTCAGGACCAGACTTCAAAGAGAAACTGCTGAGCTTCAGTTCATCTGCAAATTTGACACCATCAGCTCAGGATTAAACAAAGACTGTGAATGGCTAGCCAACTACAAAAGCAGTTTCTCCTCCCTTGGTGTTCACACCTCAACTGCTAGAAGAGGGCCTCATCCTCCCTCATTGAACTAACCTCGTTATCTCTAGCCTGACTCACTCTTGCTTGCATATTTATACCTGCCTCTGGAAATTTCCACTACATGTGTCCGATGAAGTGGGTATTCACCCACGAAAACTCATGCTCCAATACGTCTGTTAGTCTATAAGGTGCCACAGGACTCTTTGCTGCTTTTACTCTCTGTAGTTCACTTCTTGGTAATGTATAATAGCAATGTGGAAGCTCGGTGCATGGGTGTGTAGGTGTGGTTACACACAGTTTACAGCACACAATACAAACAATAAATGATCGCTTTTATGATTATTTGTAAAAGTGCTACATCTTTCTAATTACACAAATGATAGTTGCTCAGATGCAGGCTGTCACAGTTCAAATAAAACCATAAAAATTGATTTCTCTAGGAAGTTATAAGGCATTAAAATAGCCAAAATAAATAGAAATGAGTAAAAATAGGAACTGAGAACCCGAATTCCTAATTCCTTCTAGAAATCTGACTTGTTTGGGAAGTGGTGCAAGAATTTAAAGAAGTTAATCCTTTAATCATCTGTTTTAAATGTGTATATTACTCTCCTTCACCACCTTTCCTAAACCGTTACTATCAGTTAAACAACTCTAGTGTTCCTTTCCAGAGGTGACTGTATTTCAAATATGGGTGAAGTGATTCCTAAGTATATGTAACCCGTGCCTGCTGGGTGTTGCACTCTGTCCCCCTTTAGTGGCACCCAGACCAGCTAGAGATTGATGAGCCTTCTATAGCCTTGGCTAAGAGACATGTGTCTTTTAGCTCATGCAGTAGAGGCTCTTGCTTTAAGCTCCAAGGGTCCTAGATTTTATCCCTGCTGACAACGACCGTTGTCTGTCAGCGTTACATAGGTACATATGAAAAGCACCATATAAATGTCATGGGCTCTTCGGGGCAGGGCCCGTCTTTTTGTTCTGTGTTGTACAGTGCCTTGCACTAGTCCATGACTGGGGCTCCTACACACTAGCACAACATAAATACATTATTATTTGAGATGTATCATCATTACCATTACGTACTCTTAATTGCTATAGTTTCAACTCATCTCACTCTTCGTTTCTATACCTGACTGCAAACAGCCATCCTTTCAAACACGTCAGTTATCACAGAATGCCTCTATTCCTGCTAACTCTGGGGTTCCAAATTCACTACTGAGACTTTTCAACTTTAGGACTAAATAATTTGGAGTCTTATGCAAAATCATAATGCCAAAGAGCCACTTTTTTTTTTTTAAGGAAAATACATTATTGTAATCAAGCACTCAGTTTCAGGTACGTATTCCAATGAAAGGGGTAACAGCAATAAACCAATCTCTTTTCATACTAGATTTTATAATCAAAACAAAATCATCCCTGCTAAATCAAGAGCAAATGCAATCAAACCAGGTGGGAAAACATATAGTGCAAAACTTAAAGCATTCCCCATTGGGAGTTAGGTGCCTAGGTGCTTTAAAAAATGCCATTAGGTGCCATCTGCAACTTTTGGAGCCTAAATACCTTTAAAACTCTGCCCCTAAATGCCAAAGGAACAGTGGAAAATATGGGGCTGAATCTACTTTGTCACGTGCCATCATTTCCCTTTCCTCAGGTTGCCCAGCATGAGACTTGGTAAGCAAAGATATTAGCACCTAATAAAGTAGAAGTTCTTTCATTTATTATTCACTAGGCTCCAGGGTTTCTAATGCCACTCAGTGTTAGCACACTTCCCATATTAATTATTTAACAACTCACAGGTTCAGTACGATGCTCTAGAAAAAGCAATGAAACAGCCCAGAGAATACATGTATAAAGTTATCCTCTCAAGCTCTTTTTATTCCAACTCACTCAGAGTGTACATTGTGGAATATCCCTCAACATCCTATGTCAAATAAATACCTCTAAGCTTCCCAAGTGCTCTTTTCAGGAAGACAACTTCCTCCTAAGTACCACATATGCTGTCTTAATCCTGCTGTACTCAGTTCATAGTGCTTCTTCCCTACTCTCTGGTGGTGAAGCGTATGCAGCAGCAGAATGTCTGATACACACTTCTGGCATCTCTGCTACTTATGCTCTAACGATCACTCATGGTGAATGGGTAGGCACATGTACAACTGTAATAAGGATAATTCCTGTTAACATTACTATCACACTTCTATCTGTCTCCAAAGCACTCTGAAAAATTAGCACCATAATCAGGCGCTGCATATCTGTTATTTGACTCACCATGAACTCCTTTTTTCCAGGTGCAAGCTAAACAGGATGCAAGTCAGGCTTAAACCGGTTTAAGTGTCCATGTGCAAAGTTGCACTGGTTTAACTAATTCAGTGTAACATCACACCTTTAGTTAAACTGGCACAACTTCTGTGTTTAGACCTATAGGCAGGGTAAGGAGCATAAAAGCGAGGACAAAGAAGTTTGAAATTGATGAAGCTGGTGAAGGAACTCGTAAGGAGAGGTGCTTGGTTGGACTGATAGACAAAGAAGATGATTTTGTAGACAAGAACATAGCTTTAAGATTGGTTGAATCCAAGGGGGGGAGGGAGGTGTTGCATTTACCTTTGTTTGTCATGGAATTGTGTTTGCATTTGTAGTTTGCTGCCTACTGGTAAAGAAAAAGGTGCTGCTTAAAAGATTAGAGACTTGAGAAGGACAGGATACTGCTTCCAATGATGTTGATAAGAATATACCAAATCTAAAGTCAGTTGAGTCTGAAACTTTAAGAGACTTTGAACCAGATCCTTAGCTGAGGTAAACTGATGTATCTCTGTTGAAGTCAACAGAGCTATGCTGATTTATACCACCTGAGGGTGTGCCCCTTGTTTCTATTTCATACCTTTAAATTAATCTGTTTTATAAATTATACATGACAATTTTAACCACTTGAATTTATGCTACCAGGTCTCAACTGAGCTTCAGAAGTATGTGGCCCTGCATTCTGAACAGAGGGCCAAATCCTGTGCACTTTGCACATAACTAAAGTCAATAGGATTAAGTATTCCGCTGGGATTGTGTTTGAGTAAGGCACGAAGAATTTGGCTGTGAGATTGTAAAATGCAAGAATTAGTGCTACTCCTTTGTAATCAAAGATATTGTCCTTTAAAACTTTAATAATGATACTACTTGTAATTCACATAAGTCCTCAGTGAACCTCACATGTTATGATCTAGTACAGGGGTCGGCAACCTTTCAGAAGTGGTGTGCCAAGTCTTCATTTATTCACTCTAATTTAAGGTTTCGCGTGCCAGTAATACATTTTAACGTTTTTAGACGGTCTCTTTCTATAAGTCTATAATATATAACTAAACTATTGTTGCATGTAAAGTAAATAAGGTTTTTAAAATGTTTAAGAAGCTTCATTTAAAATTAAATTAAAATGCAGAGTCCCCCGGACCGGTGGCCAGGGCCCGGGCAGTGTGAGTGCCATTGAAAATCAGCTCGCGTGCTGCCTTCGGCACACATGCCATAGGTTGCCTATACCTGATCTAGTAACAGCAACCTTACAGGTTGTCTTCAAAAAAGCAGCTAGTCTTCTTACTAGATTTACTGATCCATGTCCCTGTTTCTTATTGTTAACTAATATATGCTGGCTAGCATAAGTATATATTACACTGATAATACTACCCGCAATATATAGTCCAAACATTTAAGTCTATACATTATTAAGCATTAGTATAGCAGTTATTTAGCCCAAATTGGCCTGTATCTTTGTTATAATCCTGTACACTTAGGCTAAGTATCCCATAACAACTTGCATGAGCTGAAGCAAGCCTTGGCTTGAGTAGCTAGGAAAACTGTCAGTATCAGGACATATGATTATTTCCTCATGGCGACAGGAAAGGAGTTACCACACAAACCTATGAGGTGTCTTGAGGCCCCTTGGTACCTGGAATGCATGTGCTCAGAACAAAGATAAGGGTATATCATGACCTGGAATGCAGGGGTTCAGAACAAAAGATAAAGGGGTACCCTCATGGTACCAGAAACAAACCAGGTAAAAAGCTGATTAATTGAATCCAGTTTCAGGTGACATATATAGTACTTGTTACTGGTAAACTGGTAGGGTATAAAAAGATGGCTTTGGGGAGGTAACTTCAGGAAGCACACCTTCTGCATAAGGTGAATGTAACATCACTGCATGGGACTGCTGTTCTGAGACTGCTATCGTATAGATCCTTTTTCCTGTACTATATTAATAAACCTGACAGACACTGGTTATTTCGTCTGTTGATCATATTTCATAACAAAATAACAAACCAAAGTGTGGTCAAGCAACTGACTATATAATTCATCAATATTATTTTCTACCAAATTTTCTGGAACCTTATATGTTTTTCTTTAAAGGTGTCAGATACTCAAGGCCGATTAGGGACTACAAGGAAACCTGAAAGACAAGTCACTCGAATGGTTATTATTATGATCCTTGCATTTCTAATCTGCTGGTCTCCATATGCAGCTTTTTCCATTCTTGTCACCGCATGGCCTTCCATTGATCTGGATCCTCGTCTGGCCGCAATCCCAGCTTTCTTTTCCAAAACAGCTACAGTTTATAATCCGATTATTTATGTCTTTATGAACAAACAGGTACTGTATGCCTTCAATACTCATATTTCGATATTTTGTTTGACTCATTCCTGAGTGAATGGCGTTGTTTCAATAATTAATTTTATCTACCTACATGTTAATTCAGTTAGATAAATATTGCTCCACTTACATTACACATCATTCTGAATTAAAATAACCAAATATTTATATCCATCTACTGTATACTATGTATTGTAGACTGAAATTTTAGGGCAGGGATCCTGAGCTGGCTGGTTTCTAAGCATTGCTGCAATATAAATGTTAAATAATAAATAATAATAACTGAGATATTTTAAGCTTCATAGTAAGTTTTAAAAAAAATAATTTAATCTCCTTTATTTTATAATTTTAGTTCAGGAGGTGTTTCATTCAGCTGTTCGGATGCAGTGACAGAGAGACTGCAGCGTCCAATATGAACCCAACTTTGGAGAGAGTGGTGCTAACCCAGGACAAAGGTGGGGGTGAAATGTTCACAATAGCAGCACACAACACCATTTCAAACAGGAGAAATGAGGATGAACAGAGGAGCTGCCGTTCTTTTGCTCAGTTGACAGTTTCAGAAAACAAAGTCTGTCCGATGTAAACAGAACAAGTTTCGAGATCAGAAATGCAGCACTATAGACTGTTCCCTTATTACCAGCTGTTCATACAAACGGTTGTCAGCAAGACTGTTAGGGCTCAGAGTCTGGCAGAAATTTGCTGCTGGGGTTGCTGAGCCACAGAAACACTGAGAGCCTCTAAGCTCTGCAGCTGTAGAGTATTCCTTGTATTCAGAGGGCAAAGGATCAGCATTCTGGTGACAGTGGAATGCCCCACTATTAACTGATTCCACACTATCCCTTTTCCAGGCCATCCACCCTCCTGTTCCTGGGAATGACTTCAGGAGGCTCCAGTGAACATATACCGGGACTCATTCAACTGACTGAACATTGTGAATTGGAAGAAAACAAACGATCCCATGGCTCCAAATTAATAAAGATAAATAAATAATACTTAGCACTTGGCTGACTGGAGCTCAAATAGGTAGAGCTAGGAAGGGATTCTGAGATCTAATGACTTCAAAAAAAGAAGAGAATGCAGAGTGCCCTGTTCTCACTTATGATCTGTGGTAGGGTTCCTTTCCCAAGCCACAACACTCTATGGCAATCAAGATATGCCTCCAGATTCCCAGCCATTGTTTCATTAATACAAACCCAGTCAGGGAGACTTCCCTAGAGCCCTTCAAGTCTCTCCTTTCCCCCTCATCCTTGCCATACAAGAAAGTCCCTAGAACCTCCTGAGGTGGATTTATAACAGCTGACAATGATTGTGGTGGGGAGAGAGAATAAGGCTAGGATGTTGTGCAACAAGGAATATCACACCCCAGTACTGTGCAAGTGACCTTTCTGAGGAGAAGTTCTGTAGCTGGCTGATCTTCACCTATAGAAGTCTGCCTGATGCAGAGGTAGGATCAATTACTTTCCAGAGATCACATGGCTCAGGAGGCTACTGCTATTAATGATTTTTGGGTTTCTTAGTGAATGTCAATTGTAAAAGTCAGCTCCTGGGGGAGAGTATGGTTAAAAGGCTCAGCTCCAACAAAACTTTAGGCAGACTCTGTGTGTCCATATGCCCCAAATGAATACTTCCCCTTATCCCATACCTGGGTCATGATGTGCCTCTCAAACAAGGCAGCACAGCCCTATGCCAACAAGCAGCTGGTGGCAATCAGCTGTGAGCTGCACCATCTTCACTGCTCAGCCTCTAATCAGCAGCTAAGTCTACATCTCTGACCCTGGATTCCAGATATCATGGATCCTGCCAGCATCAGGCCCCATCTTTTCACTGACTGAACATTCCTGAGCCAAACACTTCAAACCATTATCTTATCTAAGCTTGGATGTCAGGAGCAGGGAGTGCAATGTAAATACAATTTCCATAAACAGCGAGAACCAAACTTACCAGCTTTGATCCTATGTATGTTTGCATGTCAAATACTTAACGTTATTTACTAATAATGCAGTAATAAAATCTGCTTCCCCTGGACAGCATATATGCTCACCCCCAAAAAGCAGGCTAGCACTTGAATGCAATAAGTAATTTAGTTTTGATGCAATCTTTGGTGTACATTGTATGAAATATTACTAAGGATCAGGCACAGTAGATTTGAAATCCTATATTTGTTCTTTTGTAACTGAGTGGAACTAGAATGATGTCAAATCAACAGGCAGCGGCCGGCAGTGTTCATGGCAGTAAGGTGTTGTGAAGCAATATATCCTTAATGTGGAAAACCATTATTTCTTGAATCAAGTGTTTATAAAATGCTACTAGAAGACAGCAATTATTTCATTGCATCCACGCTAGCCATATTATGTACTAGCCATAGCAATGCCAAAGTGATAACAAAACCAGTCACCAAAACCCAGAGTTTTCATTTGTTTTGTTTTACTTCAGAGCAAAATAAGAATAAAATTCCTTCACTGTAAATAAATCAGTGTTGTTTCTAGCTGATTTTTCCTCTCCTTTGTCTGTAAAACATCAGATTACAAGGAACACAGTATGATAGAACCCTGAACAGTGAATGGATGTGTGACCGACACCAGCGTGGCTAGCATATTAGGGATTGAATTGGGGACTTCCAGAAAGAAAAGCATGAATCTCTTCAGCTTGAGCTAAAGTGCCAGTTTCTGTGACAGACCTGTACCTTTGGCTGGTATAATATAACTATACCTATAACTCAAAGTTCATCTCACAGCAGTCCTAGACAAGCCTCCAATTATGTGATCACCATACCAGGGGCTGAACCACAGAACCAAAAGCTTGAGTTGCCACCGCTTGAGTGAGAGCGCCAGACTCTCTAGCACCGGGATCCTTCGTGGACTGGGCATTGAGGGCAACACATCACATATGCTGACCAGCAGGTACAGATGCATTGATTTTTCTTTCACAATTTAAACATCAACATCTTTATAGAATAATTTACCACCCCCAAAGCTGCTGACATACATTCTGCACTAACTTCACCAAGCCAGTGGGTGTTAGCTCATAAAGAAATACATAGCCAAAAGGTGGGAAAATGCATCATCTCTTCCTCATCTGTCTCTCTTTTCACCACGACCTTCTTGTCTGAAACTTCATGTTGTTGGATTTACAATGTACATTCTCAGAATGCAGGTTCTACAGAACCAATGGGATGCTGTGGGTGCCCTCTAGTGGTCAATATAACACATGACTGTTAAAAGAATATATTACATGGATTTTGCTGGACAACTGTCTAAGCTTGCTTATTTATTTATTTATTTATTTATTTATTTTAAACCTTGCTGCTGGTGTTTTTTTATTAAAAAGTTCATGGTTTCTGGGCCAGATTCTGCCCTCAGTGACTTCTGTGCAGTCTTCAGTGATGATGCATAGGTGTCTCTGAGGGTAGAATTAGGTCCATTAGTTGTATTTCTGTCAGTTTTATTTTATAATTTAATCAGGACCTCCTTTAAACCCACACATGAGGAACTCAATCTACAATATTCAGTAAAACAAAAGGAAAGGTTCTTTACATTTATATTGTTTTATGTATTGCTTTTTTCAAAAATCAATACAATAGAAGAAGGTCTGACATTTGCAACTAGAACCAATTTAGAAAAGGGTTACTTGTTTCTGAACGGTCTGTATATTATATTCAGAATTAGTATGTCTGTGGTTTCATTGGCCATATACTGTTCCATCTAGCTGCAATATTTTGGGGGTGTTATTCTGCACAGGAGAGCCAGGGCTTTCTAGGGCAGGTAATTCCCATGTCGTGGGATGGTTGGCTCATTATGCATGGAGGAGGAAAACAAATATCCTTTTGGCAGCACTGTGCAATGTGGAGATGTAATTCAAGTTCCACTAGCCTCAATTTTTGATATGTACCCCTCTTACCTCCTGCTCAAGCGGTGCAGGGTGAGAAAGTTTCTATTTGCCTCAGGCTGTTGTAACCTCTTTACATGTCCGCACAGAGGGGGTAAATGGATGGGCCCTGGCCAATTTTCTTGGCAAAATTAAAAACGCACTAACCTGCAGTTGGGTTTGGTGGACTATTGTCATCAACCAGGGAAGGCTGGTTCAGAAACTCCTGTATGTTCCCTGGTCCTGCATTGTTGTGGTGAGGGGAACTTCCTTCCTTCTTCCCACCCTGGGCTTTTCCTTCCCCTTTGATTGTCACTGGGAGGAGGAAAATCTGTAGATCAATAAGCTCCAGTCAGCAACTGTCAGGCAGTGTCGGCTGATACTCAGAATAAAGCTGGGCTCTCCCCAACCATGAGGCAGTAGAGCCCCTGCTAGCCAAAAGGCCACACACACTGTCAGGCAGCAGAGCCATTAGAGCTCCCGCACAGCAAAAAAGATCCCTCCCCCGCCAGCCAAAGGCAGCAGAGACCTTAACCAGGCAAAAGCCCCCACCAGGCTGCAAATCCATGCAGAGGACCCCCTCTACTCCATTGGCCAGAATGCCCCCCCGCACCTATTTCAGAGCTCCCTAGAGCTTCTTCCTTGCTGGATGAGACATTCTACCCTCAGACTCCCAGGCAAATGGCTCTTGTGCTACCCTTAAGGCCAGCAGACCCCCTAAGTCTCACCTGTGCCTCCCCAATGGGCTGCAGCTCCTTGCAGAGCCCCCCCCGCCCCCGGCAAAGGGCAGCAGAGACCCCTCTTCCTACCAAGCTCATTTGATGCTGTTGCTCTTCAGATGCAAAGGATGGTGCTGGCAAGCTCCTCGGCCTCCCTGGCTGTCTCCTATACAGGCTCCTTGTGTAGCTCCTGAGGTGGGGGTGGAGCTCGGCACCGTGATGCTCAGACTCTTTGAGGGCACATTCTTTTTAGCTGACATCATCCCTGTTCCATTCTTTCAGGGCGCCCCCAGAAGTTTTTCCTATGGTACATATAGTCAGTCCTTGTGGAGCCATCCCTGCTGCGGCTGCTGGCCCTAGTGCCTCACCAGCTGAGTCACCACCATGCTCAGTTCCTGCCTTCCAGCCTGAACACCCAGGTGTAGAGTCCCTCCCCATCCCTGAGAGGAGAACGGGCTGCTGGAAGTGGGGTGAGGCCCAGCAGGCCTCGGGAAGCCCTTGTGCAGGAGATGGTTGCATGGCAACAGTGAGAAGGAGTATTACTGGCAGCCCCACTGCTCAGTGTGCCCACTCAGGTTTGGCCTTGTAGCCCTCTAATTTGATGGAGAGGCAGTGGGGCCAAACCTGGGCCTTGCTGCGACCCTCCATGCATGGGGATCAGAATGTCACTCACTTAATTTTGGCCCCATGGCCCTGCATCATGACAGAGGGCAGGCGGCCAAACTTGAGCAGGCAATGGGACGGCCAGCACTGCTAATGGTGCTCACCATGAGAAACGTGCACATGTCTGGGGGTGCCACCGGTGAGGAGCTTCTTTAGGGTCAGGCAGCCACCAGCCTGCTTCCTGGGCTGTCCTTCACCTTCCTGTGCTGGGACTTGCCCTCATTATCAGTCACAATGGCTGACAGCCATGGAAAGGTTGTCTTGGGCCTGTGGCCCTTTCCAGTAAGATGTACAATAAATGAAGTGCTTGGAAAGATTTAAAAATGGTTTTAAAAAACTTTTCTTGCTGACATCTTAGTGTGCAAATTCTTTTCATTCTGGAAAATAGAGAAGTATAAGCAGCGAGGAGTCTCTGTAAGTCATGGATACCTTGTGTTACTAAGATTTCGTAGACTTTCAGTCATATTTGCTCATCACACAGGTAAGAACACATTTAAGGTCAGATACTAATGAAATGTACATGGGTTTATGCTCAAAAAAGAGTAAAATGTTCGTCAGAGTAAGACCAGGAAACCTAGCTTCAAACCCCAAAACAGAATTCTATTCTATATAGATTCTCAGATGGTGCTCGTCAGTGTAGAAGCTGAGTTCCTACCAGTGGTGCGTTAGGGTGCATAATATAATATATGGAGATATACCTATCTCGTAGAGCTGGAAGAGACCCTGAAAGGTCGTTGAGTCCAGCCCCCTGTCTTCACTAGCAGGACCAAGTACTGATTTTTGCCCCAGCTCCCTAAGTGGCCCCCTCAAGGTTTGAACTCACAAACCTGGGTTTAGGAGGCCAATGCTCAAACCACTGAGCTATCCTGCCTCCCTGCCTACTTAACATCTGTCATGTGGTATTTGTTCTCTCATCCTTTTCCTAGGGGGAGCAGTAGAGTGTCTTCTTTTGATAGAGTGGGTTTTTTTGTTCCTTTTAAATTTACATGTTGCTATGTGTTTCTGTTAGAGAAGTGAAGGTCAAAGGAAATTGCCTTCCACTTGGAGCAGAAAGTCATGAGGTTTGTGATGGTCCTTAGTTCCTGGGGGAATTCATTCCACAGTCTTGGACCAGCCCTGAGAAGATTCTGTCTCATGCACAGATAAGCCTTACCCTCTATTGTGTCTGAAGTGTGACGTTCTTGACCAGTCTTCATCCTTGAGCTTTAGATGATCTTTTAGATATCCTGGACCCAGACCACTTAGTGCCTTGAGACTAAGGACTGAGACCCTGAACTTTATTCAAAACCCTAGGGGAAGCCAGTATAGAGAACAGCGGACAACTGTGATGAGCTCACAGTAGCTTGTGTTGCTGAGGAGATGCACTGTAGTGATCTGTGCTAGTTGAAATTTCCTAAGTGCTGAAGGCTTCATGCCCATGTATAGAGCATTGCTGTAATTCAGCCAAGAGGTGCTGAAGGTATGAATAACTAAGGCCAGAGGTCAAGAGTTGACAGGATGAACTGTGTCTCCAAGCATCATACAGCCTCTGGAAGTGCCCCCTTTAACACGCTAAGCCCTAGACCTCCACAAGGGCAACTCCACAAGACTGGATTGCTAGATTCAGCACCCATGTTTCTTTCTGTAGCTGTCCAGCAGGTCCAAATGAGTTTAGACCCCTGGTAGAGATTTTATCTCTGTAGGAAGCAGTACAACCAGTAGCTATTTGCGGCAATGCAAGACAACATTTTCAAAACAAGACTGCAGTTACTAGTCAACTGAAATACAGTATTCATGGGTCCTTAGGTGAGTATGGAAATGTAAAAATTCATTACGTGCCTCTCTTTTCCAAAGCCTTCTGGATTGCATCTCTTTCTGCTGCACAACAGCAATCTTAGAACCAAGTGACCTCTCACCTAGTCCTTTGTGTCAAGTTCAGTCCTGCTGTGTTCACAGGTTCTGCTTCCCTTGGCTTCTAGCTATTAACAGTTAATGTCTGGTCATTGGTCCTCTATTGTATTTCCAAAGCAACTTCATCCGTATGTGGACAGTTCTTGATAGTTCATTCATAACAACTCAGACTGCCTACATAATGAACATCCCACCCTTTATTCCTCCGGCCCAGAGGAAAAATTAACTCTTTCACACCTACTGGGAAGCAATACAAAGTGAATGGGTAAACTGAGTCATGCATATTTTCCATAAAATATTACCAAAAATTTCCACATTTTCCACACCAGGTCATCATCCACCAGTATGCGACAGACTTTCCTAGCCAACCAGAAAGGATAGCAAGCATTACTCCCAGATGCTGCTCTTTGAGAGCTTAGTGTTAGCAAGGAAACCAGGAGCAACCCTGAGCTATGGACTAAATGGACCAATGGTGGGTGTGCACCTTTAACCAAAGGAGACTGCAAACTCCTCAAAAGGCTTTCCCCTATCCCCTAGAATTACTGCTATCTTGCTGAAATTTAGCTTCAGTCAGCTTTTCTCCATCTATGAGCTGATCTCATGCAAGCACTGGGCCATCTTGATGATAATGGTGTTGACCTACAGACTGAAAATTTGGATCTTTGAGGTTTTATTATTTCCATGTTCATGTGGTCTTGCAATTCTTGGTTTCACATTAGATTTTCAAGCTCATGGAAACCAGGCAAAATGAAAATCTTGGAAGAAAACCTGAGATTTTCACTCTATAAGGAGTCAAAAAGATTCACATACATGCCCACTGCCTATTTAGAGGAGACATACTCCATAGCTAATTGCCAATCCAGTTTGCTTTCTAAATGTACTGGTAGGACATTTTACTAAAATTCCCTACTGGAGACACTACAGTGCATTTCACCCAAAAGTCTTAAACTTTTGTTAATAAGCTCTCATCATCCCTGATGTGTACAATCATCCCTATTGTACATATGAGTAAACAGAGGCGCAGAGAGGTTAAGTGTCATATAGTAATACAATGGCAGTGCTTAGTAAAGAACCCAGGAGTTCTAATTCCACTCAACCCCTTGTATCAGTAAATGACAATTCATCTCTTAAAAGGTAGTAAACAACAACCAATCTAATTCCATATGAACAGGGATGGACATTTTCTTTCTGACCACTGGTCAGACAATGGTTCTTGGAAAACTTTAATATCTTGAAGAATTTATATTGGTCCAAACTGCTGTTTCCAGCACTGGTAGGTCAGAGACTATTGGATCTTACAATGTGGCAATGCCTACGTTTATTAAATCCATTTTTCAGTATTCTTCCATTGTTGTGGAATACTAACTTTGCAAAATTTCTGTATCAGTAGCAACATGAAGCATACATTAAAGTGGATGTTTATCTGCCACCTCTGCAGTTCCCTTTTGAGTCCCATGCTGCTGCCGTTTCATAAGTAGTGTCTTGTTTCTATGTTCAAGAGAAGCCAGGCTGGTCTAATAAAATTAAATGGAGAAAATTCAGGACAATGGATTTGCACAGGTGTTTTTGAGGGCAGATAAGACCAAGAAAGTCACTTGGGAAATGGTCCACTACAGAAAATATGTCTGTTATTTGTTCACAGTAAAGGTACCCATAATTCTCATAGTAACTCAGAGTGAATCTCAGCAGGTGGAGAAGGAACACACACCAAGACACACTGATTTTTAGAGGCGCTGAGCACCTACAGTTCCCATTGGACCCAGGTTACTAACTTCAACGGGAGTTGTTTGAAAATAAGGTCTATAGTGCATTGCACATCCTGGTATAAGATAGACATGGTTTCATTTGCTCTGCATACAGGGCATTACTTGCATCACACAGGTGAAATGCAACAACATGGCAAGTTGTGAAATGAGGAAGCTACCACTGCTTATTTGTTTGTTAAATCTATTTCAGGAATAAATTCAAGGGTCACAAATGTACTGTGACCTTAGCTATTGTTAAATATTTCTATATAACACAATCTCAATTATTTTAAAATTATGAGCCAGAGAAAAATTAAACAAAAATACTGTATGATTTACAGTGGTGACACCTGATTAATTCTATTACTTAATGACAACACAACACTAACAGTATGCTCTGCCATGTGCAAACAGTTACTTGTGCTATAGATGGGGGATAGTCATTTCAAGAGTTCATGACTGGAGTCTAACTTATGCATGTTGCCACACAATATTTGATTATTAAATCATTTTTCATGTAATTGAATTTATATTTTGTTGTCATCAGAAATTACATAGATTTACTGAAAACTATTTTACAGCTTTAACCATGATTTGGAAAATTAGCATCCTAAAGCAACAACCTCCCTCTGTTTTGTGATCATTTATTACATTTTAATGATGCAGCCTAGACAAACTAACTGACCTTCTTATAAATCTTCCATGACATCAGAGGATAATTGCTTTGTGTTTTTCCTTAAAGAATGTGTCAGCAGCAATCCATCACTTTACTTGTTTACAATGGAAATAGTACTTTTGTTTTGCAGAATGCAATACATAAATTATCCTTGTCATGAGCCTTACTCTTCACTTAAAGTTGTGCCAGCATTCTTTTGAAAACTCAATTTTTAAGGGCTTATGTACCCGAGCAGTAAAAATTTGTTCCTGACTGAAAACTGGCATAGACAATGTTTCCTTAGAAATTAGTTATTTCAGCAAATCTGAAAAATGACTTTAATTTTAATTTATAAATTAAAAATTACCAAGTAGCACTTTCACTTTTCAGGTTCTAGAACACTTTTACTCAAATACAAAATTGAATTTTAAATTCAATTTTGCAGGTTATTTTTCCATAATCTGGACTAATGCCTGGGGTATTTTGAGGGGGCAAAAGGATAAAAATGAGCCAGGGCCAAATCATCCCCTACATGGGGAAAAACATATTGGGGAGGTAGGAATCCTTGGTTTGTCATGTAATGTTTCTGTGTGCTGTTCAACAGCTACCACAGCCCACCCTAGTAGTAGATGATATTAGGTTCTGTATAGAGGACTTCACTAATACCTTTCTGAGTGGTAGAAATATTAACTACAGTCACTCAACCTGTGCACCTTACATAATCATATATGCCTGTGCAGAGTGGATGGATGTAAAACGTTGCTGGATCAAACTGCTAGTATTTTTACACCCACTTTGCACAGGTGTTAATGACTTACACAAGGTGTGAGGGCTTGGTGAATAATACCTTGGGTTTTCATTAAGGACCTGCACTATTTAAATTAAACTGTATTCAGTCCTCATTCCAGCAGTAGTGGCAGACAGGTCTTAGCTGGCCTGTAAAGCACTCCACTTTGCCATATGATAAACAGGTTGCCACTTTTGCAGCCAAGGGACATTGCTTTATGGTCAGCAATCACTTGCAGGCTGTGACTCAATAGAAATGCACATCCAACCTTCCCAAAGCACCATAGAAATCACTTGTCCTTCAGATATTTGCTATTAACTGATACGTTTGCCCCTCTGAGTAATTTGAACATGCCCACAGTGTCAGGGCTGGCTCCAGGCACCAGCCCACCAAGCTTGTGCTTGGGGCGGCACCTGGAGGGGGGGCGGCGCGGCGCTCTGGCCGCCGGGGAGAGCGGGGCCACGGCCGGGCTCGCTGCCCTCCCCCCGGCCGCCGCCCTGTCCCCTGCGCTCTGTCCGCCGGGGGGGAGAGCAGAGCCCCGGTCGGGGCTCGCCACCCTCCCCCCGGGGCTCCGGCCGCCCCCCCCCCCCCGC
>NW_020664446.1:28395191-28423323 GCF_002925995.2 Terrapene triunguis
GGGGGGGGGGGCAGCCGGAGGCTTTTTTGCCTGGGGCGGCAAAAAAGCCAGAGCCGACCCTGCACAGTGTTGCACACACACAAACTTTAATCAGATAGAATCCCAAGTGCTTTCAAATTAACTTCTTTCACGCAAGCTGCATAGTTATGCTGCAGGAAGATGAACAATGCATTCACTAGCCCTTTGTGAAAAAAGTCTTGGCACAGGTGAATGCTCTAATTTTTGCAGTAAATATTTTGCACTCTTGACTTACATTTGTTGCCTTGATTTTTTGTGGCATGAAAATAATGGGTAGGTTTTGTAGATGATGTATGTAACCCTAGGCACCCCATATTCACACCCTACTGCAATGATTTTTTGTACAAAATATGCCTTATGATATTATGATATGATATGAGGTATCATTTGAAAACGAATAACACATTAGTCAATAATATTGTAAAATATGTGTAACAATGCTGCATGTGAAATTATGGATACTCACTAGTATTATGCTTTAAAGTCTGGTTTCAAAGTAGCAGCCGTGTTAGTCTGTATCCGCAAAAAGAACAGGAGTACTTGTGGCACCTTGTGTTTCAACCAGGCATGTCAGGGTGAGTTGATAAACAGGTTTTTTTCCAGATAAAGGAAAAAGCCTGATGCCTCAAACCAGATGTGGCCCAAATTCAAAACCCCAATCATTGTATCGGAGATTGAAGCAGTAAGAAATATTGTGCCTAGTAGTAACTACCGGTGGGGGAAGAACTAGCATAGAGCCTTATCTTCCAGACCTCAGTGGTCCTTTAAGCAGAATGAAATAATGAACTTAATCTGGGGGTACCCTTCAGAAGAATACATTTCAAATGTTCACCAAACTATAAAGAGAGGGGGAGTGAACTCTCAGCTATCTTGCACTTTAAGGAGACAAAGAAACAAAGCAATTTGATCTCTGTGGGTCCTGGCCAGGCTGTCCAGTGAAAAGCTAAAAAGACGACGGGGGGTGAAAAACCATCTTGAACAAAGACTATTTTGCTAGATTAAGTTTTAGACTTTTAAATGTGTTTTCACTTTTATTCGCTTTTAACTATCTTTATCTTTAGCTTGTTTACTTGGTATCACTTAAGCCATGCTCTTTTGTTAATAAATTTGTTTTGCTTTCATTATAAATCACCAGAGCTGGGTAAATTTGGTAAAGTGTGTGCTTCTACTAAGTTAACAAGTTAGAAATGTAAGACTCTGTAAAGGAAGCCAATCTATTGCTTTTTCTGGGAGGGTCCAGTGAGAGGGACTGGTCCCTGCAGTAGGACAATTTTGGGGAGAGTGCGGGGCTGGAAGGGTACTAAGGTCAGCCTACAAGCAATAAACAAGTTGGGCAAAGCCAGGTTGAGGTTGGTGGGCTGCTGGTAGGCCATTGTGGTTAAAGTGCTGAACCCAAGCTTCATAGCCACAGGACACCCTGGGCTACAAGGCAGATGTTAACTGAACCCCTTAGTGGCCTGAACCCCAAAATGTCACAGTTACAAATAAGGAACTGAATGACAAGACAATGACTTCAATGAACAAAACTCCTGTCCACGGGAATCCCTGGGTGACGGGTACATCCATCATAGCAATCTGTATGCCAACATCCCATACCTGGCTCCTGGTGCAAGAGAAGTGTCTGGGTGCAAGGGGACATGGACAGGGCTTCCCTATGCCACGGTGATCCATAGCTGCCAAACTGCCCCGGGGAGTCATGGACAGCCAGGCATAAATTAGTGCAGCCTTCAGGCCACTTTAACTTATGGCAGAAACTAGACTAGGCACCTTTGCTCACTCCTCCAGTCTCTTGTTTAACTAATAAAACAAATCTTGTTTAACTAATAAAACTAATAAAACAAATGTGGTGCCAGATTTTCTGGTTTGGCCAAGCCAGAAAATCTGGCACCACATTTGTAATATACAGGGTGTTGTCCAAATTGAACAGATTTGTTTTATTAGTTAAACATCTTTGATTGGCTATTAAAACAGCTTGGTTTATTGTTTCATCTGGTAGAAATGCTTTCCTTTTAATGGGGACTCCTTTATAGAAAAACTTGGCTGGCCTCTTGCAGATAAGCCACTGGGAGGAGGCTTTGTTGATCAGTAAGGTGCTGTTATTGGACAGTCTTGTGGTATGACAGAATCAATACTACTAATCATCTTATCTTCATCTTTTTCATTATTCCTTGAAGGTTTTTCAGATAAGAAAGGACAAGAGAATGAATTGCCTGAAAAGCCGAATTTGCTGAGTAGAGGGAGTTATGAGCAACTCCTTCCACAACATGATGGAAATGGGGTCCAGACAGTTCTTGCTACTGCTGCTCTTAGGATATTAATTACATCAGTGGACTGGTTTTGATTTTTCAAACATATGTTCATTTACTCTCTTGTTATCCATTACCATCAGGTGAATCATTGGCCTATCAGGTACAGTGTTAGCTGCACTGTAAAATATGGGCTGTTCATGAGCAGCTTGAAGAAAAGACTAATAGAAGCAATTGCAGTGATGGGAAGAATGGTATTCCATAAAGGAGAGACACTGGGGGGTGGGAGGGGACGGGTGCTGTGAAAGTGGAGACATGAGCTAATACATTGGGGGAAAGGCAGAGATATAGGCTAATTGAGGATGGAGCGAAGGAAAGAAGAGTCACTAGTGATAAACCAAGTCCAACAGCCCCCTTTCTCTTATGCTTCCAGCAACAGCTTTCATGTATGTTCCTGCTTCTGCTTCATTTTCTGCTCCTATGCCACTGTTTCTCCAGGCGCAAACTAGTGCTTAGACTAGAACAATAATATAACTGCTATGCTTCTCCTTTCCCTTCAGGCTCACTGTTAGCCCAGTGATTCTCAATGCCGCTATCGAGAGATCATGCTCTCACAATCCACTTATTTACACATTTGCTGTTGCAGGGGATGGGTTTAGATGGAAACTTGACTGGGGTTAGATGGGAGGCGTAGTCCAGAAGGATGATGATTAACTGGGATCAGGGCTTTGGTCCCCTAGATATTTCTACCCAGTGGCATTAATGCGGATACTTGTTCAGGGGAGTATGTCACTAGGAAGTTTGTGCGCAGCATAACTACTAGAGTAAAACACTCAAAGCTGGTCAGTCAAAATGGTGGTGAAAGTATTTTCTATATATTTTGACCTTAGTGAAAATGATTATCTAAGAAAATAACACTAATATTAAAAGGATTTTAAATTAGTCTGTCCTCCACCCTATCACCTCAAGAAGATCAACAATAATCCGCATCTCAAATGTTCAGAAACAAAGTTTTAATATCATTAGTGAAGAAAAGATTCTTAGGGAGAATTTACAGTTATCCTCTTTATTATATTTCTTCTTATTATAGTTCATGTTATTCTTTTTCTTTATTATATTTATATTGAAGTCTCTCTCCCTTTGCTTGTCACAAAGAGTTAAAGCTGGAAGAATTTAAGAGCTTTTCAGTAATTTGGCACATCAGCTTTATCCCGGCTATTACCCAACTGCATCAAGATATTAATGTAGTCATCTCTCTTTAGTCTCAATGAATTGTGATAAAAATGTCAAACAATTAGATTATATTGGCCAACGTAGCCCTGTTTGATTGAGTATAGATGTAGGCCATGTCCCTTGAATCATACTGATAAAGAGGCAGAAAGGCTTGTAGAACTCCATTGTAAATTTATTTCAATATGCTATATTCTTTAGGTTTCTACTGTCAGTAACGCTGATAACTAAAATATGCTAAACAGGTGTTTTCAGGCTGCATAAAGGTCAATGTCATTCAAGGCAAACAAAACTGATCGCTGCAGGAGGAAAAAACCTGCCAAAGCCGCAACAGATCATGACATAATGGGTCAAGTTAAGCAGGCAGTAAACAGTTTATGACTACAAATTTACAGACAGCAGGTACATTGCACAAATTTGACCTCTCCCACCTGAGCTAAAGAAGAGCCTCCGTTAGCTATAGGAGTATTAGCGCTTGTATCCTCTCTCAGCCAGTTACCAGAGTAAATGGTATCTATACAGCTTATAGATAATTGATATAGATATCTGGTTATGAACTTTTAATGCTGGATAATATGTATTTACTGGAAGGGCAGTAAGATATCTAGGATGAAATTTTCAGATGGCCTCCCTTTTCTGCATGCACAAAATGTGTGCCCTATAGCCTGTGGAAACGGTACATCACATACTGACAACTCTGAGCATCCACATGGAATGCACATAACCATTCAATTTGCACACAGAACAGATACTGATTCCTGAAGAGATAAAGTTATTGCAGAAACCGTCATTTTTATGACTTATTTAGGAGCTTACAATATGCTTAGTGTGGTCAGGACACAAAATCCAGACAGTCCATGCCCCCAAAGAGATCTACACAGGATCCACTAGTAATAGAACTATTGTAGTACGAACCATTGTTAACCTCACCCCCTTCTGCTCCAAGTGTAAGGTGAATTTTCATGAGCTGCCTTCTCCAATACAAACACAGAAGGGTGTATACATATTTTAAAACAAAGACAAAAGCTCCACCCTAACATAACACTCCACCGCACACACACTTTCCCCCTTGGTAGAGGATGAGAGAAAGAATGAACCACAAAAGCCTTGTGGATGTGGGAAAGTGGTAGATGTGGTATATTTTGACTTTAGTAAGGCTATGATTCTGTCTTGCATGACCTTCTCATAAACAAACTAGGGAAATACAACCTAGATGGAGCTACCATAAGGTGAGTGCATAACTGGTTGGAAAACCATTCCCAGAGAGTAGTATCAGTGGTTCACAGTCAAGCTGAAAGGGCATATCAAGTGGGATCAGGCAGGGATCAGTTCCGGGTCCGGTTCTGTTCAATATTTTCATCAATGATTTAGATAATGGCATAGAGAGTACACTTATAAAGTTTGCAGATGATACCAAGAGGGGATGGGCTGCAAGTACTTTGGAGGCTAGGATTAAAATTCAAAATGATCTGGACAAACTGGAGAAATGGTCTGAAGTAAATAGGATGAAATTCAATAAGGACAAATGCAACATACTACATTTTGGAAGGCATACTTAATTGAACAAATACAAAATGGGAAATGACTGTCTGGAAAGGAGTACTGAAGAAAGGGATCAGGGGGTCATAGTGGATAACAAGCTAAATATGAGTCAACAGTGTAATACTGTTGCAAAAAAAGCAAGTATTATTCTGGGATGCATTAGCAGGAGTGTTGTAAGCAAGACACAAGAAGTCATTCCACTTTACTCCATGCTGAATAGGCCTCAACTGGAGTATTGTGTCCAGTTCTGGGTTCCACATTTCAGGAAAGATGTGGACAAATTGGAAGTCCAGAGAAGAGCAACAAAAATGATTAAAGGTCTAGAACAGGGGTCGGCAACCTTTCAGAAGTGGTGTGCCGAGTCTTCATTTATTCACCCTGATTTAAGGTTTCGTGTGCCAGTAATACATTTAACGTTTTTAGAAGGTCTCTTTCTAAAAGTCTATAATTAAGTCTATATATTAAGTCTATAATATATAACTAAACTACTGTTGTATGTAAAGTAAATAAGGTTTTTAAAATGTTTAAGAAGCTTCATTTAAAATTAAATTAAAATGCAGAGCCCCCCGGACTGGTGGCCAGGACCAGGGCAGTGTGAGTGCCACTGAAAATCAGCTCACGTGCCGAAGGCGGCACGCGTGCCATAGGTTGTCTACCCCTGGTCTAGAAAACATGACCTATGAAGGAAAATTTTAAAAATTGGGTTTGTTTAGTCTGGAGAAGAGAAGACTGAGAGGGGACATGATAACAGTTTTCAAGCACATAAAAAGTTGTTACAAGGAGGAGTGAGAAATTTTTTTCTCCTTAATCTCTGAGGATAAGACAAGACACAGTGGGCTTAAATTGCAACGAGGGCGGTTTAGGTTGGACATTAGGAAAAACTTCCTGTCAAGGTGGTTAAGCACTGCAATAAATTGCCTAGGGAGGTTGTGGAATCTCCATCATTGGATATTTTTAAGAGCAGGTTGGACAATCACCTGTCAGGGATGGTCTAGATAATACTTAGTCCTGCCATGCGTGCAGGGGACTGGACTAGATGACCTCTCGAGGTCCGCTCCAGTCCTATGATTCTAATGTGACAGATGTTAGTCATATTGTTTAATGCATTACTGGAAGGTGCTTGGTTACTATGAGGATGAAGGCTGTATCAGAATCAATATCAAACAGAACCAAATAGCTATGGCCATGGGGACTGAAATCCCCATTCCACCCTAGAAGGTGTCCCTCCAAATCAGGGTAGAGGATTATTAACAGGAGGAGAGGAGGAAATCCTGCATTATCCATGCTGTGCGTGTTCGATAAACATAGGGCTTCATTTTGCAGTAATATAAATCTGACCTCATTCACAAGCAATAAGTTCACACATAACCACACACCATTAAAGAAAAATACATATTTCTTAAATAATGGATCTGATTCAAAATTCACAGTGGCAAATGATTTCAGGGGACTTACCCCTGACTTACAGTAGTGTAAATGAGACCCCAGAATGCTCCTGGATCATCTCCTAAAATCTAAAAAGATGTTATGGGTACAGTAGCTCTATAAAATTGATCTCTGAAACTTTCACTTTAGTCAGTAGCTTGTGTTGTGACCTTAAAATAATCCAAGCAAAGGAAAAAAACAAAAACCCACAAATAAAAATACTGAACTTAGTAGAAAAGTGTTTTGGTTGCAGGATGCTGCTTAATGTATTTAATAACCCTCACTTTAGCGGTCAACTATAGAGGTATTTATGCATAAAAGAAAATAAACAAAGTCCTAATTAGCACTGCATTATTGAAGATTTCTGGAAAGGCTTTTCATCCTTATTGACTTCTGGCCTTTCCTAATAATTTGAAATGGTAAACGCCAAGCTCAAGAACATTAAATAAAATGATAGGATGTGACCTTCCAATTTGAAAAAAGAATGTATTCCTGGAGTTAAGTAGTGATCTCATTTTCAGTTTCACCTTGCAATTTTCTGCCCTGTTCTGCCATCACGTGTCAGGCCCAAGCATCATGTGAAATATAGGAAAAATAATTCATGTTAAAAATTCAATGATAAATAACTAGATTTCTCATGTTTGACTTATTAATGCACACAGCCACCAAATTGAAAATCTAAAAAGACAACATTATGTTTAAAAACATTTCAGAAAGGTAAAGTAAAAATGCTGTAAAATCTACTTTCAATCTTTATTTTATTCTAGTAAGGGGGACACCCAGACACTTTAAGGCTTACAGCTATTTGCTGTGTTCATCTTCTTCCATTTACTCTGCTGAAATTACTTCTGAAGGATTTTTGCTTCTAAAAGGCATTTTTATTTTGTTGGCTACCAGTAAAATGCTAGAAGGTATCACATGCCTATCACATGTATATTCTCCCTACAATGCACATGTACAGGGCATGTACACAATGACAGAATATACTCCAGCCATCTGTGCCAATGCTATCGTTATGCTGATGTTTATTTTTAAGGTATATTATTAATATAGAAAATACAGACTTTGGGTTTTAGCCTTGGAGACTTTGCAGCAGTTATTTTACACTCCAGTAGGGTTGTGTAACTTTATAAACCAAAGTGTTATACTGCACTTTGGTTTATAAAGAAAAGAAAAAAAAAGAAGGGACCAATCAGTCTGAAATCAGTCTCTGTACCATAAGAGCTAAGCAGCCCTTCTATAACCTGCAATACTTAACAGAAATGTTTCTCTCATTAGGCATTCTGCCTCACTCTCTTCTCAATATGCTGTAGGAAACTAACCCAAACAGGGCTTTTGAAGATGACATTCATCAGGCTCACTCAAGTCCCCCAGATGTGCTAAAGCAGAAGACAACTCTTACCAGCTGGCTGCACATCAGCCAACCAGCAGACAGTTTCATGTGAGCCACAGCCTAACATTTACTGTTTGGCTCCACCTTGACTGAACAGAATGTTCTTGACATTAGTCAGAGAGACCTCATTTATGCCAATCATTCACTCAGTACTGGAAAATGGATGGCATAAATGTCTCACTGTTTGATCTCAGAAATGAATCTGCCATACATGGAAGAGCAACAAAAGGGAACATCATGGCTTTTAAAGTTTGAAACCTTCAAAACATTCTGTTCTCTGACTGTATCCACTGCCTGCCAAGCACAATCAATATGAGACTTAATGATGGGATGGTTACAGAGCATGTCCATTCCCCTCACCCTCCCCTATTGTTGCACATGAGAGTGATATGCTCACATGTGAGGGGCGTAAAATCTATCACAACGCAGCACTGTTGAGTCTGGGTAATGGGTTAAATTCATTTGTATGCACTCACTCCCCAGTGAGTTCCACAGTGATCAGTCTTCACCGGAAACTGGTATGAACATTTTAGGGAGAGGCTTCTACGTCAGCCCACCTTCTCTTCTCAGTAGGTCAGTTTCATTGTATAGAAGGTGAATAGATTTAGCTTGATCACATTCTTAGAACTGATGCTGATATATATATACCCCCTGGACAAGTTTTTGGTTAGTTATGCACGTTCCTTGAAACTAGTTTTAGGAGACTGTCGCGGGGCAAATACACCTTGTCATCCTGGGGGTGGGGTAAGGAAGTGGTAGACCCGAGGTTACATCTATATGGCTGCCCTCAGCCTCAGGGCTGCGTGGTACAATGTCCAGCGCCAATAGGACTTCCCCTTGTCTGTAGGGAAGTGCAGCCCAATGGCCAGAGTCAGTAGGACTCCCCTTGGCTGTTAGGAAGCACGGCCCAATGGCCAGAGTCATCAGGAGAGCATGTGCTTTGGGGGGTGATGGGGAGGGGGACCCGGAACCTCCATGCTCCACTGGGTCCCAGCCTAGGGCCCTGGTAGTGGCAAATGAGTTTGCCACTAAGTTGGTGGGGAATCTGCCCACAACACGCCAACTGCTGCAGAGACACTGGCTAGTCCCTCCCTGGGCTACTTCCTACTGGGCCTCCTGCAGTTGAAGTCAGAGTGTCTTCGGAGTCTCGAGGCTCCTTGGGTGGTGACCGCAATCTCCCTGGGGCATCTGCAGGTACCTGGGTGCCTGCCTGGGCCCTGGCATCTCCTGCTTCCATGGTCCAGGATCCTGGCTGCTCCATGGTTGGAGCCAGCGAGGTGCATCCTTTCTCCTCAGCGGTCAGCTCAGACTAGGCTAGGCTGCTCCCTTTTATACTGCAGCAGCAGTTGGAGCATGCCCAGTAGGTTCGAGGGGGCGTGGCTTCCACTGCTAAGAGCGCTGCCTTAACCCCTTCTGCTCCAGTGTGGGGCAAGTACACCCCATCACAGAGACCCATACCATACTTATCTGATTCCTTTAACACAGCAGCATTAAATATTTGGTGGACAATGTAGAATGCTCAAGTTGCCTGTTTTGAGTTCAGAATGCTTCTTTGAACATGTGGTGTTTCAGAAGAAATTTTTGGCAGAAAATATTTTTCACTGTTTGGATACCTGAAAACTGTCGACAGCTTTTCACATTTCATTTTGAATGGTGAGCTGGGAGTAGGTTACATGATCAAAGTTGACACTTTTCTATCTGTAAATCATTTACCTCACAAGACATGTACTGTGGACATTGTGCAAGTTTTCAAATGAATGTGCAACATGTACTGATAGTACAATACAATTCATTGGTGCATTTTGTAGATTTATAGTGGTTGATTCCATGCTTTGTATACAAATGATGGTAACTACTGCTTTCTGTGCTTCTAAGAGGTCTCAAGTTCAATCTTCAAATGGGCCAAGTTTACTCTTGGTGCAGCTCAGGAAAGGTGGAAAGAAAGAGGCTCCCCTGATCCTGGGTTGGCATAACTTAGAGCAGTCTCAAGGTTATTCTAAGTTATACTGGGTGCAACTACCCATCACACCAGCTGAGGATTTGCTGGTGTGCTGTACCCCACCCCCTTTGGAAAGTGGAGGGGAATATGCAGGAGTAGGGGGACGGACACTTTATGTCAGGGGGAATCTTTGGCTGCCCCATTATGGCAGTTTTCTGTCAGCGTGCCAGGATAAAGCAGTCAGATCAGGGACCATTAAGCGTCTTATTTTTGTTATACCCTTCTCTAGCTAACTGGATGCATTTCTTCACTGTGGTACATTAGAGCTATGTAGTTTTGTCACACTTTTCTTGGACAGTTACCTACCACTCAAATTATGTTCTTGTCCTGTAATATTATCAATAAATTCAACATGATTTTTTTTCCTCCTCACATTTTTTAGGTTACATAAATTTCAGCAGAGCAATTTTTTTTCATGCTCGAATATATTATGGTATGTCATTTCTGTTATAAAAGCTAATTGATAATGTGATTTGTTATGTTGCCGAGACATAATTCAGAAAGTTATTTTAAAGCCTTTGATACATGGAATAGCACTAACTGTTTAATATTTCTTGTATGAATGGACACAGCATAAGGTAAAAAATGTGGTGGCATGTAGATGAAATATTTCCAGAAGCTTTTATTCTTGTTGTTTGGGCTTGTGCCAATGTCTTTCTAGTAGAAAGCTCATATTTCTAAGAGGCTTCTCTTAGAATTTATTCCTTGGTCATTAGTTAGCATTTTTTTTTTTTGGTGGCTGAGAATTTTTTTTTGAAAAAATTAATAGCTTGCAACCAAACATTGAAGCACATTTTCCTGTAATCCTAAGAACAAGCCTTCAAAACAAAAAAACAAAAAAACCCTATCAAGAGCAAATGTTTTTGGTTAAGATTATTTATAATACAGTATAAACATTTAGAAGGTGCACTTCTGAAAAATTGCTGTATTTGTGTGCATCTAATAATAGGTTTGGTGTAATCTTATCAGAGTCTTACTACCTGTGACCATTCTCAGTGTAGTTAAACCCGAGGGAGTACTTTTTCTGTACAACTTGATAATGGAACTCAAGGTTAACTCAATTTCTATACCTGCACTTGAACAGTTTGGCTTCATATTGTAAGATGCAGTCCCTGAGCATGGGACCCCACCTCAGTTCCTAGTAGTTCTCCAATCAACCCACTTGCCATCAGGAGTTTTAAAATAACCTTTCCACTCTTGGGGTTTAATGAATTAAGTCCTCTCAAAATAAAGATACAATTCCTTTGGCCCTTGCAGATTTAAACTCTTCTTTCCTCAGGACTTCTTTGTTTCAGGGCTTCAAGCTCTGGCTCTCTTGACTCCCCAGTTCCTTCCGTTCAGGGAGGCTCTGCCAGTTCCACTCTGGCTTCTTGCTCCTCTCTGTCCTGATTACTGGGTAGCTCAGATCCTTTTTTCACTTGAGGCAGGGTCTCCCTAGCCCTCCTTGCTTGGGCTGTGCTTGAACCATGCAGGTTTCCTTACCCCACCATTATCCTAGTGGTGACACCAGAGATCCTCCCTGTAGGTCTCTTCCGACTCTAGTCTCTCCTGAGTGAAGAACACTCATTTTTAATTCTCAGCATGTGGTCACATGACTTAAACACCAGGCCCCCATTTCCAGCTTGGTCTGGTGATCCTTCCCTGAACTTAAAGAGGCCATGACTTGGAACAGGGTTGGCTGGCCCCAGGCCCCCCACTGGGGAAAGCCCACTCTCTTAGACGTCAGCAGAGGTTTCTATAGAACGGTAGGTGCTAAACTTGCAAACTAAATTCGTACGACTGCCCAGACAGAGGAGTTATTTGGCTTGTTCAAAGTTAAGACAATCTGGGCCTATCTATGCTACAGCCATGTTAAATGCAGTTAGGCTTTGCCCATCTCAAACAGTTAGAGCTAGCACAACTCTTAGAGGGTCTCTTCTGCAGCGACTGGGGGAAGATGGCTGAGAAGCAATTTGCAGCAATGAGCAATCCTCTGCTAGGATCTTTGCACAATCTCAAAGAATAATATTCCTGTGACTGGTATATTCAGGGCAAGAGGTCAGTTTTGCATAGTTGGTAATTGTAGCACTGTTTTTCTAAATTGCCCAAAGTCATTACAGTTCTTGAGTCTACTAATTTGCCTTGAGTCACTACTCAGTATTTAATAAACTGTCTTTTTAAAAACAGTCATTAGGCTTTTCTTAGCTTCAGTTTATGTCACTTGTCCTGTATTAAATAATAGCTAAATTAGTCTTGTAGACCTTTAGCTTTATTGTTCTTTCAGAAAACTGTATGTAATAATGAGGATCATCTGTATTGCAAAGAAGGTACACGTAGTTTCCTTAACCTTTTTGAGGAAGAGCACTCCCAAATTCCCCCTATCATGCAGAGTGAGCTCTGTGCTATTATAAACCCCTTCTGTTCTTTTAACTCACCCTTTTACTAAGGGTCACCACAAGTGTGTACTACACACATAAGCTCTGATTTTCATTTACACTAAAGGCCCATTACATCACTCTGGCAGTTTAAGGTGACCATGTGCTGGATGTAAATAATATTTTCCACATACTTTAAGATCCCTTTACACTTCTAGAGAGGGGCAAAGGGCCCTTAGCCTAAATGAGAATCAGCCCCATAGAGCATTTATGTAGAATGTGACCTTATGAATTGTTTAAATATATACTAACTTCTGAAAATGGATAGGGATGGCAAACATGATTTGGCCAAAATAAGAATCAACTTAACTTTCAGCCACAACTCAAGGAAAGTTTGGGAAAAACATCAGAAAAGCATTCAGGGTTTCAGATGCTTAACCAACTCAAGCCTTTGAACCTGACCTTTTCTCCATCACTTTTTTCAACTGTTTTGTACACCCCCTAATTTGCCCACCCTCAATTTTTATTTACCGGTTTTATTACTTAAACACTCAATGCTCTAGAGTTTTAACAGCAGTACTGTTCAATTTTTTCCTTATACAATGTATACTAGTTTTCCTTCTTGTTATCTTCCCCAAGTCCTTACCTTTCTTTGCAGTGAAATATAAAAGCTATTCATTTGTCTGTGCTGTTTGGTTCTCCAAATCATTCTGAATTCTACCAGCTTGTGCCTTTGCACTGAGTGACCCTCTGCTTTTATAGTATCAGGAAATTTAATCATGTTACTGCACATTGCTTCTACCTGATAATACAGAGGGAAAAACCCCCACCAGGTACTAATCATTGTGGCATTGACTAGTAATCATCCTATATCACTGCATGAGTACCCACTTTCATTGATATTCAAGGTAGTTCATTATCCACTCAAGCAGCTATACTATATTTACTGATCTTACTGAGTAGTCTTTGGTGCAGTACTGCATAAAAAGGTTTTTTAAAGTCCCAGCAAACCATGTTTATGGCTGCACACCATGGCCACAAGTCAACGACTTTGGTTACTTTCTCAAGAAATTTGATCAAATGTTATGCATGCCCTCTGCTCTGACTATCCTTAATTAGTATAAATAATACATTTCTAGGTGTTCCCCTGCTGTATCCCTGATTAGCGTTTCCAGTATCTTCCTCCCAACAAGTCAAGCTTACAGGTCTATAGTTTCCTGGATCTAGACATTATTCTTTATCAAAGTTTTATGATAAAGTAGTGCTGTCAGACTGTAGAGAAATTTTCAAACATACTCATTCATCTTTTTGACAGAGGTTGCTGCATGGCAGTTAGGAACAAAGCATCCAATACCAATGGTAACATTTTTGGGAAAAGTCACTTCGGAAGATTAAATATTTGCATTAGTTTCGTAAATAAAATTCACAATTGTAAACTACTGAATAAGCTAATTATACTTTGATATTAGACACCGCTAAACAGTCTTTCTTAACCTTTTCAGCATTGTACCTTTTATCTTGGGTTATTATCAGAGAACATCCTTTGTAATTTTCTGAATAGGTGAAGAAACTTTTCTGGCCCTGTCATAAGTCTGGAAAGCTGGTACTTCAAGAACACTAAAGTTAATGCAGTAAATTCATTAAGACATACATAGCAAAGTAGGAAACGATTGGTGATTTACAATTAAAAGAGAGCACACTCTTTTTCAAGGCCTTTTACAGGTCTGTCGCATCTTACGCGCATTCAACATGCGCGATTTCAACTTTACGCGGTCGTCAAAAACAAAAACAAAAAAAAAAGAGAAAACTAAAAATTTCAATACTATACCTGTAGTGCGGGCGATTCTGCCTGCCATTGAACTCAATGGAATTTTGACTATACGCGGTTTTCGCTTTACGCGCTAACCGCGGAACGGAACACCTGTGTAAGACGAGACAGACCTGTAATTATCCATTATAGAGATAAGAGAAGAAAAAATGAGTGGGTGGCAGCATATGTCCAAAATATTTACAATGCCAACAAACTACAATTTGATGATAAATGATGTGATGAAGAAAGGTGTGGGTAAATTCTTTAGGTAAGGATTCAAGAGATAAATACCTGTGGATATCTGCTACAGGCCACTTAGGTACTCCAGGTTACCAAACACTGTACTTTAAATTATCTGTACGGGTGCTGGCAAATGTAGCCAAACATGCATTGAGGAGTCTCCTTTGTTAAGATAAAGTAAACATAAATAAAGGAAAAAAACCTTGGTTCGGAAAGCACAGACTTGAAGCAGAGAAGAGATATTGTTGAATTATTTCATACAGATTGGGAAGAACTGACTGAGAACATGAGTATATTGAGAAACATGCAACCAGTGAACATGATGAGTAACTTAAATTCAGTATCGGAGACCATGGGTTCCCAGAATGGACAAGAATATTAGATTTCAGAAAAGCAAACTTTTTGAAATTAAAATAGTAAGTATTATTAAAATTAATTAGGGTGGAAGAGAGCTGGGAAAGCCTAAAATATATCATAATTCAGGCCTAGCAGGGTTGAGTTCCTTTCAGAAAGAAAAATGCAAAACTATGGAGTGGCTAATGTGGCTTCAAACTGCTCAAAGAGCTGAGGCTAAAAAACATCCTGTCCTGGAAAAAAAAAGTTGCAAGAATACTTAGTTAAAGCGTATAGGGAAAATAGGGGCAGGCAAAAAAGTTACTACTGGCTAAAGGGATCAAGGGAAATAGGAAGGATTTTTAAGAAGTGTATCAGAGGATAAGGAGAAATAGGGATAAACAGATCCATTAATAAAATGAGGATGATGACATTAATGGTAATTCAAAAAATGAATGAAACTGAATATATTTTAAAAAGCCTGAGTGGAAAGGTAGAGAAAGAAGATTGAAGAATTGGTAAGGAAGGAAGACTCTAAAAGTAACTGTAGATAAGGTGCAGATAAAGGAGTACTGGGAAAATCTGAACATACACAATTACGGTGGTCTGGATGATATGCACTGTAGGGTAAAAAGAGAATTAGTTGATTAACTGAGTGTACCACCAACTATTTTTGAAAAATCATTGCCCACTGGGGAAATATTGAAAGACTGGAATAAGGCAAATGTAATCCAAAACTACAATAAAGAAAAGTGTAACCCTGGCAGTTACACTCCTGTAACTCCAATTTCTATACAGAGTAAATTAGTGAAAAAAAATCATGTTAAAAACATTGCTAAACACCTAGAGGATCATGGAACCATGAGCTACAAGCAAGATGGGTTTTACGAAGAAATTCTATAGAAAAACCTTGGCATTTTAAGAACAGAATTACAAAATTGGTGGGTAAAGGGAATGCTGCAGATTATGATTTTAGTAAAACATTTAATAGACCTTCATGCAAGATTTTGTAAAGCAGCAATTCAAATGGGCTTGGATATGAACATTGGGCTGAAAAGGGGATAATGCAGGCTGCTAACAGGATAATGCAATGTATCCAGTTGAAGGGTAGTGTCTATTGGGGTACCACAGGGATTGGTATTACGTTTGGTTTTATGTAGCACCTCCACTAATGATCTGGAAAAGGAAGTGAATTGCACAGTTGAACTTTGCATTTTTGGTTGGGCTTCCACCCACAGCAAAGATTAATACAGTCTGCCATGATTACTCTACTATACACAGGGCTCGCCTGAGGATTTTGGAGAGGCTTAGAGAGTTTGAGAAATTTCTTACCTGATAATTCTCTTTCTGTTAGCAGAGCTTTACCATTAGTTTTCACAATTTTAGGGTGTAACTGAATCCTTACAAGAGTATCCTTCAAAGGGCACAATCCAAAAAAGGAAATTAGCTTCTGTACAGGTATTTACTGAAACACACACACACCATAGGCCTCTCGGTCCCCCAGAGGCTACTACATTTTGGTTGATATTTCTGAAGGAGTACAGGGGACTTAGCCACGTAGCTTTGAAAATCTCAGCCTTTATGTTGCCCCCCGCCCAACTCCCAAAGATAGATTAACCATCCTGATTGTCCCAGAAACAACTGAGGAATGCCACTGGGGGACTCATGCAAGGTTGAGGTGTCTTCTGATGTCATATTACAAGCGCAGGGGTCTTACGATTTTTTTGGGAATGAATAACCGAAACTCTGGACTCTTCTCTGGATGACAGGTTCATTCTGTATATCATCCATGAGAAGCAATACAGGGGCTACAATGCCCAACTATTATTTCCTGCTTACCATGTTCGCCCCCACTCCTGCCCCATCTTGAGGCATCAAAAAAGAGCAACTGAAGAAAAAGGGAGAAATTCCCTTGAACATTACAGCAAACTGGGGTAGAAGACACTCAATGGACCACAACAGTAACTAAAAGTGTACAGGACTCCTAGGCATCCTGCAATCAAGTAAGGAGTCCCTCACCTTTAACTGTGTGTATATTTTATTAAATATTTAAAACATGCAAAACAAAACAAAAACAATCCACCCACTCTCAAAGAGAAGACAGCCATAAACATATTTAACTGTGACAGGGCAAGAGTTGCTGCATTTAGATACCTGGATTATCTCCTAGGACATGCATACCCATGGGAGAGATAATTGGTGTTTCTGAGACTCAGGAATAAAAGAATGTAGGAGGTTGGGAGCTTTCTGTCTCCTGGACAGCTACACTTGCCATTGGGAAGCAGATTTTTCTGAGTGTGCAAGGCTATGGGAAGTTGGGAAATAACTAAGTGGGATTCCATGCTAAATATGGCCATCTGCTGTGGCTGTCTGGATCTTGAAAAGTGCAGAAGACTGAAGAGAAAACTTTTTTGCTGAATCAGTCCTACATTTTAGCATTGATAACTTAAAACAAATGTTATATGTCAACATTACCTGGTTTAATTTTGGCATGTTCCCAAAAGTCTAGATGAAAGCAAGACAATACATTTACAAAATGTGACTAAGTCAAATGTTTAACTTTGGAAGAAAATTCAATTTAAACGGAATATATTTTTAAAAAATCATTGTGCGTTTTATAACAAATAATTTGATGTAGAAGTTACAGGTCATATAAAGTTATCTGATAAACCTCTGGTAGTGGAGAAGAATTTATTGATATTCTTGTGTGAACAAAAAAGATGTTTTGCATGTCATGATTTTATAATAATGTGCTACAAATCTTTAAAGCTCTATCAGGTTCTAATTAACTTTAGCACAGCATGGTAGCCAGGAACAGTATCTTTTTAGTGACATTTTAATGCCTTAAAGTGAGTACAAAAAATTTATCACAGGGAACAGGCTTGGCTGCCTTGCTGAGAAAAAAGAGTATTTTAAAACTTTTTTGTTTGAAATGATGATCAAAGCTTTATATTTTCACTAAGTTCTTATTTTGCATTTATTTCTATTGGTACAAAAAAAGTTATAAAATTGTTTAAAACTTCCACCGGTGACTGACTAAGCATAAGGCAAACTAAATCTGCGTATTTACAATTGTTTCGGAATTTGGTTAATAGTTCTCCATAAATGAAATCTGTGAGCAGACTGCAGCAATTAAATATTACATCCCTGTTTTATGTAGTGGAGGACACATAATTTATACTCCCTTATTAGTTAGCTAGTTAATTTTATTTTATTTTTATTTATTTTGGAGGCCAGCACGTTATCCATGTTTGCTGCAATACACCAGGAAAAAGATCAATTACCTCAGAACAGGATACCCTAGTAAAATTTTCAGTCAGGTTCCAAGGAGATTAAATGGTCTGTCTGGGTGTCAAGCTTTTTTTGATGTTCAATGTTAAAGTAATACAGGAGAGAAAAGGTTAAGTAATATACATGGTTCCCTAAAATGGGGCACAATCTACTAAGTAGGATAGGGGAAAGGAATTTTAGTGACTTGTCTGTGTTCTCTAGGCTGTCACTGTAGCATAAAGCATTGTCAGCTAAGGGTGAGACAACATCAGGAGTGCTAGTAAGAGGCTCAAGGAGGCCTTCCCCATTGTTGGGGGTGGGGGAATCATAGACAAAAATCATAGAACTACTTGCTATATCTATTTTATTCTTTATTCTCCATGGAGCTCATGGGGAGACACTGCAAGTACTTTCTGGTCATGCCGGTGCGGTCCATGTACTCCTTCCTTAGCCCGGAGATCCCTGATCCTGCATAGAGCCCTTTGTGAAGTCAGGGGAAGAGAAGAATGCTGCTGTAGAGGAAGCTGAGCTCCCTTCCCACATCTGTGTATAGTAGGGTGACCAGATAGCAAGTGTGAAAAATCGGGACGGGGTGGTGGGTAATAGGCGCCTATATAAGACAAAGCCCCAAATATCAGGACTGTCCCTATAAAATTGGGACATCTGGTCACCCTAGTGTATGGCCCTGGAAAATCCAATCACTATTTATACTATTGTAGGTGAATGCAGAGCAAGTAATGCAAAAAGAAGTGGAAAATATACCTTATTTTTGCTTAACACAACATAGTTGATTGCGAATGAGTTTTCTGGAATTTTGTGAACCACAGGCGAGATTTGAGAACTTCATCAATGCTATTATAAATTATTCAAAGGAAAGTTAGTCAATTAAAAAGTACTTTTGAGTCTCATTGCACAAGTTTGTGATGTGAAAACCAGTATGTTTGCTTTTTTTTAAGCAGAAGGTAAATAATGGAGTAATCATAAGCAGAAATCCAAGATCTGTTTTTAAAGACTTTAATTAACAACAGAAGAGCATACAGAAATACATACTTTCAATAATACAAAGCTGTGACGAAAATCTTCTTTGATATTTTAATATCAGTACACAAATCTAAAACAAAATAAATTAGCTAACACGCTTTGCATATTCTTAAATTCAATTCTCATTAGTCTACACAAAAAGTACTTAAGATGACTGACTAAATGCTAGCTTTCAAGATAAGGCCAATATCATGTATACTGTAGATGAGTTCCTATTTACATATAGAAACCTGACATGAATTCACATAACAATTATGTTGGGTAGCCCATATAATATACAATTGAAAGATGATGGCTGAATTGCAGGAAGGTTTGACTGATTGAGAATTATTTGGTTTTCGATTTCATCACTAGAAGAATTCTTAGAATTCTCTTCCACTAGAAAATATTCAAAAAATTGTTATTTACAATTATACCTATTAGAATATTTTACAATATAGTATTTTTGCCTTCTGTTTGCTTAAATATTCAAGTATCTTTTGCATTCCTCTGTTTTACATTGAAATGATGATCAATACACACAAGGGACATTTGAGCACAGAACAGAGAAAACTCAGACAATACTTATGATTTTAGTCTTCCCACTACCCCAAATCATTACTACAATAAGTCAGCAAAGTGAGGATTTTGTTGGCTTTTCACCAAGAACAAGTAAGTTATTTTATTGTACTTTACTTTACCAGCAGAGGCCTTACCTCTGGCAACTTCTACACAACTTTGTAAATGGAATACGATTTATAATGCTATGTTAGTAACAACCAATAGACAGATAAGTCAAGGACTGCCCCTGTGGGGGTTCCCCACCCCAAGCTAGCAAGTGGAAATTCCTCTATAAATTACCCTATACAGAGAAAAATTTCTAGTGGCTGCCTTCAGGGCCGGCTCTAGGCACCGGCAAAACAAGCTGGTGCTTGGGGCGGCACATTTTTAGGGGCGGCATGGCCGGCGCCAGAATGCCGCCCCTAAAAATGTGCCCCGGCCGCCCTAGCTCACCTCCGCTGCTGCTGCCGCTCGCGCGCCGAAACAGCTGATTCGCGCGCCGCGGCCGCTCGGGGTCTCCCCCTCCCTCCCAGGCTCTCAAACCTTGAGAGCCTGGGAGGGAGGGGGAGACTCCGAGCGGCCGCGGCGCGGGTGCCGCTTCTCCCCCTCCCGTCCTCCTAGGCTTGAGAGCCTGGGGGGAGGAGGCAGGGCTGGGGATTTGGGGAAGGGGCGGAGTTGAGGCGGGGCCGGGGGGTTGGGTAATTAAAAAACGGGGGAGGGGGGCGGCCAAAATTGTTTTTGCTTTGGGCGGCAAAAATCCTAGAGCCAGCCCTGGCTGCCTTCTACCAAGCAGACTGAACTTATTTTGCGTTTGTAGAGATTTTGCCATGATCTGCAGCCATATCACTGTAATTTACTACATGCTGTAAAATGTAAAATTAATGAGTACTGTATATTTCATGTTTGTCATGCTCTTAGCACTGCTTGCCAGTCACACAAATTAAATTTTATACCAGTCAGACTTCATGTGAAGTATTCACACTACGTTGGTGAATATTTTGGCTAATTGTGGTAAAGCTACCAAACAGGGAATTTTACACAGGCAAATGTAATTACTCAAATTAGATTTTAGTCATATTACTGGCCTTGGTACCCCTATCTTTTCCAAAAATTGCCACTGAATGTCAGCACATGTAGTCAGGACCTTACCTTTAGGTCTCATCTGTTAGACTGCACTTATCCCAGCAAAACACCCCCTTTAAACACAATATGGCATTAATTCAATACTAACTAAGGCCCTCTGCCTGCAAACACTTATGCACATGTATAATTTTAAATTTGTGTGTAGTGGCACTGACCATAATGGGACTGCTAATGTGTTTAATGATAAACACATGAGTAATTGTTTGCAGGATCGGGGCCCCAGAGGGGAGAGTGCCACCAACTTAATCATCAATCATACTGTATTTTCCAGGGAGGTGTGACTTACGTATTGATCAGTTCTGACTCTAGTTAATGTATGACAGCACACCTAAGGCAGTATGACTGCACACAGTACATTGTTGATAAATACAGATTGGAAACTGCAGAGAACACTATAAAGCGTGAGTCACATTCATTACTTCCTACTGAGAATTTGCATTTTTATGGATGTAATTTTATATAATAATAGATTTACTTCATGCAGAGATAGTTGAGTTTACTTTATCACAAATACATACTGCATATGTCAAATGAAACCAAATTCAGAAGTTGCTGGAATCAAGTGAAGAAGTTTTCATAAAATGTAAAGATTAATTAAGCTTTCCATAGAAACTAAACTTGAAAAGTACCTTACTAAATTATAGACATTTTCCAAATATCCATTCCCCATGACATATGCACTAATTAAAGCTTAATTTTCAGAGACTCCTGGCACCAGCAGCTCCTACTGCAGTCTGTGGCAATTGCAGGTGCTCAGCACCTCTGAAAACCAGGCCATTATGTAATAAACTATATAAAATGTATACCATTAGACTAAATAGAATGGATTTTTATCAACATAAAAATAGAGTAATGCAGTGATTTATCAGGACCCAGATTATGAAGCAGAATCAACATCTTGTCCTGGATAGTCCAGAAAAGCGAGATTAAGATTTATTTGTCTTAACATATGTTGAATTAATATGTTTCTAATATATATTATGACTATATGGCGATAAAAACACTTTATGATTTGGTACATATTAGACACGCTAAGATATTAGTTCACCTTGACTATCTTGCATTTGTATCAGTCTACAAGGTCTGACTTTTGAAGCTCTTCTCTTACCCCTACTCCCTCAATGAACTGTGGATGTACATATCAACTGCAAAATGTTTTAAAAATTGTTGTAATTCTATATACCTATCTCCTAGTTAGTGGAGGCCTTTTAAATTTTTTTTTTCAAAACCACAATATTCTCGTGATGTTCCTTTGTTTAAAACATACTTATTTCCAATCTTAGCTTTAGCTTTGCAGTAAATCATCTGAGGGAGAAGTGCAACTGAAATCAGGAACCACTTGAAGTGGCTGCATTTTTCCTCTCTTACATTGTAACAAAGAATTGTAATAGTGATTAAACTACAAGCATCTAATTCTGTTAATATCAGAGGCCAGTTTCTGTACATTATACAAAAGTGTCTATTTCTTACCTCTAGTTGGTGACGTTTCCACTCCAATCTTATACTTTTGAAGAACACGAATGGTCTGCCCGGTTGTTTTTCCGGTTTGTAACAAATCTAAAAAGAACTCCTGTCATTTTTATGAACTTTTAATGAGAATTTTGAAAAACAAGAAGATACAAACCCTGGTTTTTTTTAGACCAGTGCCTCAGCTTTTAAAAATGGAGCAAATCAAAATGATATAGATCACTAGGAGTTAGTTATAGTTCTGTGATTGTGAGAGTAACTTTCAAGTAGTTTCCCTTTCTGTGCCCTCGCAGCACCTACAGATTGCTCTGTGGCTTTCATGATTCAAGACCTTGCTCTTAACTATAAAAGTCTTGCTCTTAATTTATAACCAGCAGCTCATCCTTTACTCATATTCATTCACTTTACGTTCTTAAAGCAAGAAGACAAGGTTAACATTCTCCTTGAAGGCATCACAGAACATTTTCTCAAAATAGTAATAGTTGCTAATTTACGGCAGCTCAAGGACACTTCTCTCTCCATTAATGGGGGACAGGTAGGGCTCTGAGCAGGGTTTTTAGAAAGAAGGATCAGAAAGCCCACATAGCCAGTCAATCCCTGCTACTTATTAGCATGCAGGTCTTCACAGCCTCTCTCTCAGCCCTCACTCTACAATGAGGATAGCACAAGAATTGTGCTATTCTACATAAAGTATCAGAAAATTTTAAGGACTAATGTGTTAAGGGAAGATTTGCCACAAGTACATACTTTCAGACAAGATTTCCAGCCTTTTTGCATTCTCTTGTAGGGTTGTATACCACTGGTTGGCCATAATGGAACGAACACCAGTAAGGCTTAGAAGGATTGCTGTCTCTGTTGGTCTCTCTACAGACATATGTAGACGACTAAAGAAAGTCAATAGTATAAGAATAATAGAATCAATAAATATAATGCATAAAAATGTTAAGTACATAGTTTCCTGAAACATTATGATGTGTGTTGTGCTTTTGAATATAGAGGACAAAAATGACTTTTATTCAACTTTCACCATACAAAACATATCAGTAAATGGTGGACTGCATTTTTCTCATACATTTTTAATTCTTAGTGAAAGTGTGTTGGAATGTTTTGTATTAAGTAGGGGATGCTATATAAACAACTATGTTAAGTTCTACTTCATCTTTGCAGGGTGTGAACTCCCACCTAGCAGACTGTGCACTGCCATGTTACTGTTTAGGGAAGGATAATACAGTAAATTAAAGGAAAGATTAACAGACAAAGCACATTAGTTGTGGATAAGGGGCTGTGAAGTAGGCTTTAGGATCCAGCTGAGTAGTTTGGAGACAGGCATGCTGAGTTATCGGTAATGCTTACCTTCAGGAGGAGGAAAAAGAAGAAGAGAAGTGATTTCTCCTTACATGAGATGCATGTCTGCACTTCGTCATATTTGGAGATAGGGTGGGTCTTTACTGCTAAAAAAGTTGTGTTTTGTTTCCCTTGTGGTAATAACATGTTCGAGCTACCCCAAGGTAAAACAACAGTAAAGACAAGGCACTTCAGGTTGCCCTGGCAGTTAAACTAGAGTTCCTGGTCTTACTGTGTTTTTACCTCAGCATAGGTCACACATATTAATTACCCACAGTAAAAAATGCAGATACTTTAGCAGTGAAAACAAGCTGTTAGAGTGAGTGCTGCAAAAGTTTGGATACTCAGAAATGATATACAAGGAAAGACCTTCTCCTCCCTGGAGCTGGATTAAATGAAATTGCTGCAACTGAACACTTGGAGATTTGGAGTTTTGATAGTTTTTTTTTTTTTTTTTTTTGTGTGAAATTCTAGAGCATTGGAATTGTAGCAATTTAAAAATGGAATTTGGCTTTTTGTCAATCTGCATTTCATGGTAATCCCTGTATAAAACAACAGTTAAGGTTTTCTATAATCTCTCTGGAGGATGCTATCTATTTCTTGGGGGAACACGAAGTTATGTGATTTAGCTTTTAATTGAAGTTATTCTAAACTTTCGGGGAACTGTCACAGTCAGAGCCATAAATCACCCACTTAAGAGATGCAGGATGACAGCAACAGGCTAGTAAATACAATAATCTATTAGGATGAGACTGTAAATGTACACAGTTGGAAAACCTACATTAAGGAATTGTCTTTTGACTTAATTTAGGGAACGACTGTGTTTGGGGAAAAAAGCTTTGAGAAATAAAGGGACCATTCTTAATTGTTTTAATATAAAATAGGGGGATTCAGGCTTAGTTACTGGATTTAAATATTTAGAGTTATTTTGTGTGTGTGTGTATTTATGTATTAGATACAGTATCTTACATCCAGCACATTTTAATTTGCAAGGTGTACAGGTACTTTAGGTGAAAGTGGCGATACTCACTGATGGCTCTTTATATTTTTAGGGGGACTTTTCTATTTATTTCCTATTAGTGGGACATTTATCAGCTGAAGTCAGAAAAGTGGAAAGTATTTTAATCTCTCAAGAATTTGTATTAGATATATACAATAAATGTGTGAGCTCTGTCTCTTTAAATTTAGATGCAAGGCAGATACTTAGCTGTCTTCAAGGTTAACACCTTTAATCAGCAATAGTAAACATCTGGAAGGAAGTTAATTAGCATCCCAAAACAATTTATTCCAGCAAAAGACAAACACTTGGCTCAGTGTCAAAGTATTAATTGTATAAACCTTCAGAAGGACTCTAAAGTATCTTTCTATGCTAGAAAGGCTGTATCTATTTAACTAGATTGATTTAAAAATCCTGAATTCAGAAGACAGTGGGGAAGGTTTCTGCCCCCCGGACTCGGTCTCCCCACAGCCTTGATCTGTCCTCTCCTCATCTGTGGAGCCCTGATACAATGCAGCACCTGTGAAAAAGGCTTCTATAGGATCATGGGGGAAAGTGGCCAAACTCCCCACTCCAATCTCAGATCTGAGTCCACCCCACTTTCAGAAGCACAGAAGACAATTTTAAATTTGCTTTGAAAGACAAAAAATGAGGCACTGTGACTATCTGCAGGATAAAATAAGATTTATTTTACCTTTTGAGTGTATCAAGCTTTGCCAGTCGTTGGAAACTCTGATTTGATTGCACCAGATCTAAAAGTACCATCAACTGGCATTCTGAAAAAATAAAGTTAGTTGTTTTAACAGCATTTACAAAATGAATATAGATAACATGTATCTTTCTGATGTTATTGCTCTTGTGAAAGTATTGAATAAACAGTTTTCAATATAAACATTTATTTTTTCTTCTGCCATAACTGTATATTCAGCTATTTGTTAAGGAAAAGCATTTGAATAATCACTTTCTACTACTACCCGACGTCTTTTTGTTTTGTCTTTGTACAGCACCTAGCACAATGGAGTCCTGGTTCATGAGTAGGGCTCCTAGGTGCTATGGTAATACAAATAGTAAACAAATAATAATAAATAATAAATTTACAGGACTCATTTCTGCAACTCTTTCAAGTTCGGTAGAACTGATTTCAAGTAGGATTTACTTGCACGAGTAAATACTACTTAAGTAAAGATTGCAAAATTTGGTCTAATGTGATTTTTATTGAAAAGGGTCCCATATATTCTTACAAACAAATGACAGGGATCTCTGCTTCATTTGTCAGTTGTCTGTCTGAAAGCAAATTAAATTTAAGTGAGATTTATGAATATTTATACTATTCTGATAGATAATCACGTTTTGCAAATCAAATGTGATTTTTCCAGATGCGAGCAGTTACTTTACATGGTCAGTGAGACCAAATCAAGGAATATAAAGCAGACTAATTCACTACCAATGCCTTTTCTGTACTGTTTTTGAATATTTGTTAAGGAAAAACACAAGAAGCTATTGTAATTTGAATAGCTAACTTATCCTTTCTAAATAAATATTCATGTCCTTTGGAAAACTATGAAATGTGGATAATTGTAGTCAGGATGGCAAGAAACAATCTCCGTTTTCAGAAAATTTAGTGATAGAGAATTATAATACCATGTTTGCAGATATAGGTTAGTGGAGGCTCTCAAAAATTAATATTTATTAGGTTCCATGAAAATTAGCTCTGTACCCGATTCAGCCTACAGGTACCATTAAATGACTTCATGGGCTGTCAACCTGTGGAAAGTTGAGTAGATGACCAGGAAGTGGAAAGATTGTGCAGCTACCCTGACAAATCCACTATGTACAGGGTATATTTAAGGGCTTGAGGCCAGATTTGTAAAGATACCTGAAATTAATGGATGTTTGGTGCCTAAGTCCTTTAAAAAATCCCACTAGGTGCCTAACTGTCTCTTTAGGTGCCTAAATACCTTTAAAAATCTGGCCTCAAATCCTTAAATAGCCCACGCCCCTAATGGATCTGTCAGGATTAATTCCCTGTAAAATGTATACTGTGCAGCCTCTAATGGGAATAACTATATTTTAAAGGAATAGAAGTGGTAGCTACATGAAAAGGACATTAAGCACTTAGTAGCATAGGTGTTTACGTCATTTTTGAAAATGGGACTTAGGCTTCTAAGACACTTGGGTGCTTCTGAAAATAGAAGATTTTGCTCTTTCAAAGGCTCAGAGAAATTTAACAGACACAGGAAACAGACTTGTTTTCTTTTCCAGTGACGGTGAAAGCCATCTTCACGTTGGTAAAAATGCATTGGAGTAACTAACAAACCTACCAAAGCTTTCTAAGAAAATATTAGATACTGTATCACTAGCCTCTGTGTTCTCCCTGCACTATGGACTTCTGTCCATGGAGAAGTGCTGGAAATCACACAGCATATGTCTCACATATTTTCTGTTCCAGTGGTGTCTTTGTCAACATGTTTAGAATTTCCTGTTGATAAAATAGGGGGTCTAGACTTTTCCTAGCACTTGAAATTTGATTCAGCAGGGGGGCTCTGCATTTTAATTTAATTTTAAAAGAAGCTTCTTAAACATTTAAAAAACCTTATTTACTTTACATACAACAATAGTTTAGTTATACATTATAGACTTGTAGAAAGATACCTTCTAAAAACGTTAAAATGTATTACTGGCACGCGAAACCTTAAATTAGAGTGAAAAATGAAGACGTGGCACACCACTTCTGAAAGGTTGCCGACCCCTGGTCTAGACACATACATGAAAAGCATTTCCCTGCTATAGGGGATGTAGTGAGTCAGTGTGGCTCCCCACCTGCCCAGAGGAGGGAGCACCGATGCAGACACCAGAGTGGGCAGAGCCACCGCCACCTGTCCCCGCCCCCCGGAAGTCAAGGGGCGGGACAGGAAGTATAAAGGCTGGCCGCCAGAGCTCAGTCAGGACCCGGCCACCGCAGGGAGCAGACGTACGGCCGGGAGCTCCCGACCAGGATACCTCTGAGGCCCGAGGATATTCTCCCAGCTGGCCGGAGCTGCCCCGGGCTCACTACGAGGAAGAGCCGCCGGAGCCCGTCCGCTCCCGTCAGTGGGGGGAGCCCTTGGAACTCCCCCACAGCAACCCCGACGGTGAGGCCGGTCCAGAACCCCTTCGGCCCTGCTGTTACCCGGAGGAACCGCCCGAGTGCAACTGGCCAGACTTCCCGACGGAGCTGCCGGACCTGCCACCAAGCCCCGGCCGGGAGGAGCCTATGCTGGTGGACTGGACCCTGCCCGGTGCCGCGGACGAGGTAGGCCCTGAGGGGGAAATTGGAAGTAGCCCGGGGGGTAGCCGACCCCGGTCAGGCTGTCGAGGCATGCGAACCCATGTCAGTGTGTTTCGGTCAGGATACCCCACTGACCGGCAGCGGCAATAACCGCTGTTAGGGCCCCGGGCTGGAACGCAGTGGAGTGGGTGGGCCTGCGTTCCCCCCTGCCACCCCACTCACGGGTGGCAGGCTTCCCCCTCACCCCACGCTCTGGTCTCGCAGCCAGGGCGTACCCCGAGTGAGCGTTGCTCAGCCACTGCGCAAGGGGGCCTGAGCTCCCCACCGGTGTAGCTGCTCAGCCCCTGCTTCCAAGGGCCTGAGTTGAGTCTGTGTGTGCCCCGCCCTGATCCAGGGCCTGGGCCTTCCTATATTGAACTGTGCACTTACCCAGCCCCCCTGCACCAGAGGGCCTGGGCTACTGAACTGCGTA
>NW_020664446.1:28423333-28440079 GCF_002925995.2 Terrapene triunguis
GCTTATTTCCCCAGCCCCCCTGCACCAGAGGGCCTGGGCTACTGAACGGCCTGTGGATTACTCAGCCCTGCACCGAAGGGTCTGAAACCTGAGCTAACCGGCTGTTTTGTTTCATGGACAGGGAGTCGGTGTGGCTCCCCTCCTGCCCCGGAGGGTCGAGCCCCGGCACGAACCTTTTACACGGGACTATAAAACAAGACTACCAGAGACATATCATTTAGGCCCATGTTTTCAAAAGTGACCTCTAATTTTCAGTGCCCAACTCTAAACACGTAAGGTGTAATTTATAAATACCATCTCCAACTCTAATTCAACTCAACTCAGAGCTGTCAGCACTCAGAAACTCTGAATATCAGATCTTGGGCCCCCAAAATCTGAGGCAACTTTTGAAAATTTGAGTCCTAACCTTTTAATATGTGTCTTTTTGAGAAATTTGGACCCAATGGGAAGAAACCAAATTTCAGGAGAAAGAAAAATATGCCCAACAATAAAAACAGTCAAGTAAATTTGACAGAACTCCCCCTTGCCAAAAGTAGTGTTAGATTCCCACTGCTTAAATTCTAAGACTATTCTAACAGATAGCAAACAACAAGAATTTAAATTACTATTTGTTCCATATCCTGAATGCAGAACTTCTTGAATGAAGAGCATGGTCCCTTAGCTCTGTGTTATACTGTACCTTTCATTGCATAACCCTAATATTCTCATAATTATTTGGCATGGAATAGAATTTTATGATGCTTTGCAAGGGAAGAGAACACAATATATAGTTTTTTCAGCTTCCTTATCTCACCTGGGATGTTCATAGCAATGAGTCTGTTAAGTAAAATATGAGACAAGAATCTTTCCATTCCATAGAACAGAAACGCACTGCAGTTATTCAGTAACTGCTCCCATTCAGCTTGGCTGCAAAGAAAGGTAAGCTATTTAGACCAGGCAGTTGTTTTACAGTAATATTTTTCTGGATACATCTATACAAAATAGTTCAGTGTTAATTACTCAACAAACAATTGTTTTAAAAGTAAAAAGACAAAGAGAGAAGACTTCAGTTATGGTACATAATTTGAACAGCAGAGTGTGTGAACTGTTATACAATAATTTACTTAGCTAAATTGTATACTTTACCATAGTAACATAACACCTCACAGTGAATAAGACATGGACGGTGCTTTTGAGATTCAAGGGACTATTCTACAGAGGAACAAGCCAGTATATACTGTGCAATCCCCATTTCTTTGAAATACAGTATTTATCTTAACATTCAAAGGGAATGCTCAAGGACTAGAAGAGATACACTCATTAGGGAGCTAAGAAATTGGGGTGTGGGAAGAGATGATTCTAAAATTGAAGTAATTATAAATGAATCTAAGTGAACCAACTGTATGAAACAATATTAATTACATCATCAGGTCTTGAAATTGTAAACTACAGGATGAATCTTCACTACTTTATTTCAGAAGTATGTGCTACAATATTACAATCCTATAGTGAGCATGAAAATGCTATAGTTTTCAAATATGTGTTTCCAAAACTGTTGATTTATTAACTCAGTGAAGATGAAAGTACTTGTAAGATGGACAGGGAAGTGATCTGAATTACCTGAACTTGTAACCTCCTGTTATTTTGTCAGAGTGATATTGCTAGAGTACCAATGTTATAAATTTGTCTATGTATATAGTTTATAACTTTGTCTCAAAAACTCCTTATATATGTCTTCTCCAGTTTTCCATTATTTTAGATAATAAGTTTTTTCTGAAGTTCCATTTACGGTAATTTTATTACAATCAAGAAGGACAGTGCCATTTTGCTATCAACAGAATACCCCTACATACTATAGTCTTGCTTGTGATCAATATGGCAAAATGTATTACAGGTGTGTCTTCTGGATTCTTTCTTTAAATTCTTCCATCTATAAATCTGTAGATATGCTTAGGGTAGGGGGGATGTCTTCCTATGCATTTGCACAGCACCTAGCACAATGGGGGCCTAGTCAGGACTGGGGCCTCTGGGAAATACCTCTTTAAAAAAAAGAGAGAAATATAGAAGAGCCATAACAAACCTTGGAACATGCATGCTACCAATAACTCCTTCCCAGTGTGGTGTAAATTGCTCATGGTATTTTTCTAGGATTTCCTTTATTTTGTGGGAAGGACTTACTGCTTCTGTAACATAAGAATTTAATCATTTAACATAATATAGAGTACGCAATGCAGCCTAAATTTCTAACATGCAGAGGCTGGCAATACAATTTTTTTATTTCTATCATCATTCAATCTAAAGTTTTTCATGAGAAAAGTCCAGTCGCCATGCCCTGGCAATTGTAGGTCTTAATCCTGACTAAAGCTAGAGGTGCTAGCTAGTGACAAGTGTGATGGCATATTTTGTGACTGAGAGGGTTGAAAAGATAACCTAGGAGAGAAGTCAAGGATAGAATAGGTATAAAAATGAGCTCTAAAGGTGGTTCTTCTGTGTCAAGAGTTAACATAACATTGCATTGCTCGTACGATTCCTGTTTTAGGGGCTCAGATACTGTGGTGATGGGAACTATATAGCACCTATATACATAATGGAATTCAATTTCCAGAGCTCTCAGTTTAACACATTTCACAAGACTAATCTCAAAAACAAACAACCCTTCAGTTTTAGTTACAGTTTAATTAGTCTTTTCCATCTTGATTATATTTTCTATGCTCATGCAGCTATAATTTCCACCTACGTGGAGCTCCTCCAAAACTTCAGAATCAGTTATTTCTGCTCTGCTATCAAAGAAAAATTAGGTAGAACAATGTGTCCCAAAGTCATAACATTTGTTATATGCTATGGCTGGAGCAATATTTTCCCCTTTGTTAAAGATTATTTTTTATAACTTTATCTGGTTCAAATTCCAAATTTAAGTATATTTTGAGCATGCTGAATAACTTAGCTTTTGCTAATAAATTTGAATAAAAATTAAATTAAATTATTGTCTTCAGGGGGAAAATAGGTGATATTGATAGTTATGAAAATATTTTGTGTCATACTGTACAAACACAGTAACTGATACATGTAGCCTTGGTAAATGCACTCCACCAGAAAGAAGTGGCCATTTTTAAATGACCTTGCATTGACACTCTTGATTATCGTTGTATCCTTGACCTCTTACAAAGAATCACAAGATAACATGCCACTTCAAGGCTTTAATCACTACATGAGTTTTATTTATAATCTTTGGCTTGAGGACTTCTAAATATAACTCTTGTTAAAAGTGATAAAATATATACAGAATTCTAGCATAATGGATTTTATTCATCAATAGAATGCATAGAATTTTGTTTTTCAAACTTTAACTAGAAAATGTTATTTCTATTTGTTATTTATTTTCAATTTTAAATGATTAGTTCTAAATCGCAAATATGAAATTTCCATATGTACAGCAAAATGGTATCACATTTCTAGGAGGTTATTTGGGAGATAAGTGCCTAAGTGCTTTTGAAAATCTTACTTCTGGTGTTTATGTAAGTTTAAAACCAGACAATTTGATTTTTTTTGTCTTCCAATTCTTCACACAGGTTTTAAGTGTCAAACCTACAGGTTGGATTTAAGTGATAGAGTTACATTATTATACCAAACATTTCAGGTAATTTGAATGAATACTCAGGTCATAGAAGTTTTTATGTATGATTACATTTCAAAGAATGCAGAATAAATACCGATTTTTAGAAATGTGCTGATTCACTATTTGCTGTCACTTGTAGATAACAATTTGATACTCATGAAATGCTGCTTTTCTATAAATTTAGAAAATGTGAAACTATTAACACCAATTGTTAAGGGAGGAAAAGAGCTGCATACTAAATACTGTAAGAATTTCAGTTTTACATTAATTATTTAAAAAAGAAAAAAGTCCAGCTTATTCCCATGAAGTCACCAACATGAAGTCAGAGTGATCAGGCTCTGTGCAGGTGAAACGCCAAGGGACAGTGGGTTTGGGTGCTGAAATTTGCCCTCACAACCTGATGTGAAGGTATGGAGTTGCAGCACAGATCTCCACTGCAGCTTATGAACTGAAGTAGCAGCTAGAGCTCCTCTGTATCAGTTGCATGTTATCTAAATATGACTGGCTCCCAATGTAGATCTGCCTCTCCTCTACCTCACTCCCCCCACTACCCTTTGCTCTAGCCCAGTTCAGGAGCCAAATTAGTGATCAACATTACCCAACATGACCCCAAAGAGCCACAGTAGTGTGAATTCATTGTTTTATTTACTATTTTTATATAATATATATTTTATTCTCACAACAAAATGCCTGACCAAGTATTCTACAATTGATTAATAACATAGTAAAAGCATCCTGATTGGTTAATAACTTAGATTAGTTAATAATTAAATCACCCCGAGTTTTAATATCATGTGCTGGAAAGAGCTGCAGGAGACACATTCAAGTGTCAGCTGCAGCTCAAGAGCCTTAGTCTGTGCTAGCCTATGCTGATCTCTTCTGCAACACAAAGGAAAAATCACATAGCACTCATTCCTGTGGCTCCCCAGGAACCTCCAATGCATGCTTAAGTATTGCTGAGGGCCTTAAGTTTACCTTTTTAATCCAAAAATAGCAAAACAAATTATTGTTAAAGAGCTGTACATTTTGTGGGGAAAATATAATGAGAAAGATTATTTCAATAATTATTTTCTTGGAGATGTTGGTTCCATATTTTATTACTTATATGAAGAAGGAAGAATGCAGCCTAATTTAACTGAATCTGAAACAGGTTTTTATTTTTATGAGAAGCTGAGACTTTTTTTTTTTTTAAACATAAGCAACATTATGGGGATGAGCTGTTATGTCAACTACCTCATGTCTTAAGTTCATCACTTACTATAAAAATGTTCCAAATCCACAAAACCTTTAGTCTGTGGAGAAAATAATTTTCTAAATATATTACCTGCTTCTCTTGCTTCATTATATGGATCCACAACATCTGACCTATAGCTAAGGAGATGTAAACAATGAAATCTATCATCTTAACCGATACATTCCAGTTAATAGTTCCTTTTGAAAGGATACATTTAAAATTGTGTGTATCAACAGACAGGCAGTTAGGAGGTAGAACACGATTAATGGGTACCTACAATTAAATAACAAAGATTATTTTTTTTGCCATGCAAAAAATTCTGTAGTTATATCAATATTGCACAACATTATGTCCGACAAAATGAGCTACACTAAAATGCTTTGCTGAAGTCTGGGGGCTTAGCCCAAAAGCGGTACAATATGTCAGTGCCAACTGAAACCAAAAACATAAGCATATTTTGTTGGGGAGAAGCAGTTCAAGTCTGTTTGAAGCTGCTTACCTTGATCTAATGCTGGATACTTTGCTCATACACAGAATATGAATTTAAAGGAAATGGAGGTTAGTTACCTGTAACTAGATGTTCTTCAAGATGTGTGGTCTCTGTCTGTGTTTCACATGTGGGTACGCATACGCGCCATGAGCCTGAGTCCAGAAATCCTAAACAGCAGTGTCCATTGGCCCACAAACGTGCAGTAGATCTCTCCATACCTGACTGATGGCATAAGAGGCAGTGTGGGGCAACACCTCTCCTGTTCCTCTTCTGATTGCAAATCCAACAGGATTTGAAGCAGAGGAGACGAAGGGTGAGATTTGTGTAATACAGATAGGGATCACAACTCTCAAAAAACTTCCTGTTACAGGTAAGTAACCTTAATTTCTTCCACATGTGGGTGGATTGACAAGCAGTGCTTAGACTGGAGGGGAGTGAAAAGAAGCTGGAAGCAAAGATGCTTGCAGTACTGAAGTTCGCACAACTGCATCTGCAGCAGAGGCCTGAACTAGCTAATAATGTCAGCACTTTGCAGAAATACACATCTCACTCAAACAGTAGAGGTGATTGTCATTCATGGAGAAGGAACAAGGGCAGGAGATGCAATTCTTGAACCCTGGGACTCTGGACATAGAGGGAGTCCCCAATACAGGGAAAAACAAGCTATAATGGCAATCCTATAAAACTCTAACTAGACTAATATAAAAGTTATGAAACAGAAACTATTAAATATTTATGTACAGGTTCTATCAAGAGAAAAAGCTGCAGAATTCTGTGGACACAGGGATTATGACTCAGGCCATGCGGCAGTAAGATGGAACTGGAGAGGTGTCAGCCCGCGCTGCCTTTTATGCCCTCAGTCGGGAGGGCAAGGAGATCCACAGCACACATGTGGGCCAATGGACACTGCATGTTAGAATTTCTGGACTCGGGCGCATGGCACTCATGCATACTCAGGTGTGGAATACACATAGGCACCAGCACTCAAAGAAGAACTAGCTCAGCAGTTATTGGGCAAAGATTAATAAAAAAGATTCTAACAAATTCTGTGGTTTTCACTCCATCTCACACTTACAGTGTGTGTAACAAAGACCCTGATAAGAACAATAAATTACCCCATTGCTTCTCTTACCTCATGTGTCTTAGGAAAAATTTAAGGAAATAATTTTTTTTTAAAAAGTTGAAATACAACTACGCTCCATCTGTTTGTGAGATAGCTTGCGCTTATGGCCTTAACATAGGGATTAACGTCTCGCTACATTGTTATGTAAAGCAGTATGAATTTCTCTTGCTTACCATTTTGACATTCTTTTTCTGATCCACTTTTGGTTTTGGTTCCTTTGAACGTTTAGGGTCTTTTTTTACTTCATTCTCTGTGAAAGTTCAAAGAATAAAAACTTTAAAATATAGGTGATGTTTGCTAAACTGCTGTGCAAATGCGCCTTCATTGAAAAAAAATACATAATGATTTTAAAAGATAAGACAATATGTGGAATGTTTTGTATCTGAATAGGGACTGCCGAACCCAGCGTTGTCCCCGGCCTGCTGAGTGATGGCGTAATAAGCTGTGAATGTGTGGATAGAGGACCACGTTGCGGCTCTACAGATGTCCTGGATAGGGATGTGTGCCAGGAAAGCTGCCGACGATGCCTGCGCTCTAGTCGAGTGAACTCTGACAATCGGCGGCAGCGGTGGAACCCCCTCCAGGTCGTAACAGGTCTTTATGCATGAGGTAATCCAATTGGAAATCCTCTGAGAGGACACTGGAAGGTCCTTCATCCTATCCGCTGTAGTGATGAAGAGCTGAGTTGATTTACAGAAAGGCTTGGTACATTCTAAGTAAAAAGCCAAGGCCCCTTGGATGTCCAGCATGTGAAGACACCTTTCTTCACTGGTGGAGAACTAAACAATGCTAGCCAAAGCAGCAGATGTTCTAGCACCATCACTGGCGGCAAGAAGGAACTGAGGCTTAGTTCATAGGTAACAAATTGTGTGAGACACGGGGCTGCAGAAAAGATTTAGAAGAAGAAACATTTCCTGAAAGATTACTTGTTGTTTTTGAAGGTCTATTCTGAGAGGATAGATTAAAAACAGGAAACAATTTCATTCCAGCAAATAACACTGAAGAACTATCTCTACTACCCACTTGTCCAAGGCTGATGCTTGCCAAGTGGGAAAAGAAGTGACAAAGGTGGTCATCTAGGCATACAAAAGTTCCAAGAAAAAACACATATATTCATTGATTATTGTACTGTAGATTTAGGAGTGGTGGGCTGGGGAAGAATTGTAGAAGCACTGTCTAGGCTTATTATAGGACCAAGCGCCAGTACCTATCCCTGGAGTAACTACAACCTTTTAAAAAGAACTGGAGCCTTTGTGAAAGAACTAAAGTGAAGAACAAGGAAACAAGGACTGCCTGTATTTATAAGAGGCATTGCATTTTTTCTTTAAGTGGTTTTGAAGGATCAGGAGAAAAGAGCTTTCATTTCTCAGTGCACTCTGCAACAACTACCTGAGTCTGCTCTAAACTATGAACAATTAGCTATTGTCCCAAGTGGTTATACAGCAACCAGGTATTGATGGAGCACACTGCAGCATGGGGATAATTTGAGGTGCCCCTTATTACTCACTGGTTGATTTTTACTCCTCTTTCCTCACTCTCAATGGCTGCTTCCATAATTGCACAAACCAAGACCTTTCCTTCAGACTACATCCCTTCAACACCCATGAAAATAGCTTTCTATGGACTCTGAAGTGTGCTTTTGGGGATGTGACTCTCTCCTCCCTTCCACCAGTGGAACACAACAGCAGCAGCAGCAGCAGGCACCAGCTCTATCTGGCCCCCCACATGTTGCCAGCACCATCAGAAGCAGCAGGGCAGTGACCTCCAGTCACTTATGAAAATTTGAAAACAGAAATAAAAAAAGAGAGACATTTTCTAAAACTGCCTTTCTAACAAACATATGGCAATGTGTTTGTGTATCTGTGTATTATACAAACATTTGAAAAAACAAAACACTTCTACCCCTGGGGAGAGGATAAGAGAAGAAATGTGACAGATTCCAATCACATTGCTTAATGCACTAGTGGAAGGCACATGGATACTACAGTGACAATCATGGTATTAGAATTAATATAGAATACATTCTGCTTTCTTGGTTTGCAGCTAGGTTTCCTGATCTTACTCATACTTAAGTCCCTTTGTTTTCAGTTTAAACCGATTTTTACCAAAACATTCCGGGTTTTACAAAAAGTGTTATTTGTTTTTTTCCCAATTTTCACACTACTTTTGTATCATTCAAATATATAAAAATAACTTGTTTTATTAGGAAAATACAAAACATTGCATGAGATATATGTATTACGATAATACATTAATCTGTGTATATGTGCAAAGATGCCTGTTGAAGTAAGGCTACGTATTAGTCTATAACAGTGTTTCCCAAACTTGGCATGCCGCTTGTGTAGGGAAAGCCCCTGGTGGGCCAGGCTGGTTCGTTTAGCTGCTGCGTCCGCAGGTTCAGGCGATCGCGGCTCCCACTGGCCGCGGTTTGCTGCTCCAGGCGAATTGGGGCTGCTGGAAGCGGTGGCCAGTACGTCCCTCGGCCCGCGTCGCTTCCAGCAGCTCCCATTGGCCTGGAGCAGTGAACCGCGGCCAGTGGGAGCTGCAATCGGCCAGACCTGTGGATGCGGCAGGTAAACAAACCGACCCGGCCCACCAGGGGCTTTCCCTACACAAGCGGTGTCCCAAGTTTGGGAAACACTGGTCTATAGGATACACACAATAAGCAAACAGGCACCCACGCAAGTTCTGAAGTGCATATGCATCTGAACGTACTAATGAATCTCACACCCACCACATACACATTTCAAGCCGTTAGCAGATAATGTTTTACAGATCTGACATACTAAAATGGGAAGAAAACAAAAATCTGTATCAGAATAAGTTTCAGAATGCAAGGAAGTATTTGAAAGTTAAAAAAAACCCCAAAACAATAGAAAAAGATGAAGTTGAATGTATGCACTGCAAATGGTGTGGCCCAATTATTAAATGTAAATATTTATAGGCTAATAGATCTTTTATTTACAAGTCTGCAAAGGCTTATGATTCTTCTTGTTCACTAATATTTCATACTGACAAAGAAGTAATTGTTTTCAGAGCATGTTGTGAAGACTGATTTTTGCAACACACAGAACTATATTTGGGTAAAAGAATATGAGATGTTGTCGAAACAAGGTCTATGTTGTATAATAATGTCTTACACTGATAAGTGCTTTTCATACAAACATCTCAAGGTGCTTAGTTGTAGTCCACTCCTGCATGCATTTTCTCATGGGCTTCAATGGGAACAGGATTAAGCCAATTGTGCTCCCTGACACATCCCAGTAACCCAGTTCTTGACCTTATCCTCAGCACCTCCCGTAGATTTCTCTTCCCAGTATCTGCTGCAACCCCTGCTTTTTGTTCCTTCCTATGACCTCCATTGTGTGTTGCTGGGACAGAATCTTCTGCAGCCCTTCTAAACCCCACTTTCAATAGCACAGAGATTCACAAGGCCCTGTGCTTGAAGTCATACTCTAACAAATAATCAGATACCAGCCAACCAGCACCACATGGCTAGGTTTAGCTTTTTGATACCTAGAAAGATACTGGAACAAATTATTCAACAATCAGTTTGTAAGCACCTAGAGATAATAGGGTTATAAGGAATAGCCAGCATGTATTTATCAAGAATAAATCATGCCAAGCCAACCTAATTTCCTTCTTTGTCAGGGCTACTGGCCTAATAGATGGAGGGAAGCAGTAGATGTGATATATCTTGATTTCAGTGAGGCTTTTGACACAGTCCCACCAACACTCTCATAAGCAAACTAGAGTAATGTGATCTAGATAAAATTATTTTAAGGTGGGTGCACAACTGGTTAAAAGACTATACTCAATAGTTTTCTGTCAAACTGAGTAGGCATATAGGACAGTTACCTGTTCCGTAACTGGCGTTCTTCGAGATGTGTTGCTCAGGTGTATTTCACTATAGGTGTGCGTGCTCGCCACGTGCACCGGTGCTGGAAGTTTTTCCCTTAGCAGTGTCCATAGTGGGGGAGCACCGCTGAGACCCCTGGAGTGGCGCTGGTATATCGCACCATAAAGGGGGCTGCGTGCTCCCCCCACCCTCAGTTCCTTCTTGCCAGACAACTCCGACAGAAGGGAAGGAGGGTGGGACGTGGAATACACCTGAGCAACACATCTCGAAGAACGCCGGTTACGGAACAGGTAACTGTCCTTTCTTCTTCGAGTGATTGCTCATGTGTATTCCACTATAGGTGACTCCAAGCTATACCTGATGGAGGCGGGTAGGAATTTAAGATTAAAGTTTTAAGAGTTACCTGGGCGGAGAACTGCCCTACCAAACCCGGCATCGTCCCTTGCTTGGGAGACGATCGCATAGTGCGATGAGAAGGTGTGGACAGAGGACCACGTAGCAGCCCTACAGATGTCCTTAATAGGGACGTGAGCCACATAGGCCGCAGACGAGGCCTGGGCTCTTGTCGAATGAGCCTTCACAATAGGAGGCAGGGGAACCCCTGCCAAGTCGTAACAGGTGCGAATGCACGAGGTGATCCAGTGGGAGATCCGCTAGGTGGACCCGGTCGTCTCCTCATGCGCTCAGCCAAAGCAATGAACAGCTGGGGAGACTTCCTAAACGGCCTGGTTCTGTCAAGATAAAAGGCCAGTGCGCTGCGCATGTCTAACATGTGCAGGCGGCGTTCCTCATTGGAGGAATGGGGCTTAGGACAGAGGATGAGGAGGAAAATATCCTGATCCATGTAAAACGCCGAGACAACCTTTGGCAAAAAAGTGGGCTGAGGGCGGAGCTGAACCCTGTCCTTATGGAAGACTGTATACGGCCGTTCAGAGGTCAGGGCCCTGAGCTCGGAGACCCGGCGGGCTGAGGTGATAGCTACTAAGAACACCACCTTCCACGACAAGTGGGACCACGAACATGTGGCTAATGGCTCAAAGGGAGGCCCTGTGAGGCGGGAGAGTACCAGGTTTAGGTCCCAGAGGAGGACGGGAGGTCTGGCGTAAGGGAATGCCCGATCTAACCCTTTCAGAAACCGGGCCGTCATGTGATGAGAAAACAAAGACAGGCCCTGCACCAGGGATTGGAAAGCCGAAATGGCCGCCAGGTGCACCCTGATGGAGGAGGGCGCCAGCCCTTGGGTCCTAAGAGACAGGAGGTAATCGAGGACAAGTTGGATAGACGTGGAAGAGGGAGAGGAACCTCTATCCCTCACCCACACAGAGAACCTAAACCACTTAGCCAGGTAGGTTCGACGCATGGAGGGTTTCCTACTTTCCAGCAGGACCCTTCTCACATCCTCCGAACACCTGCCTTCCTCCTCATTCAACCACGGAGCAGCCACACTGTCAGGTGGAGCGGAGCAAGGTTGGGGTGGAGGAGACGACCTTCCTCCTGCGAGAGGAGGTCCGGGCGGAGCGGCAGCCTGCGAGGGGAGCCCGCTCAGAGTTGCAGTAGGGTCCCGTACCAAAGTTGACGGGCAAAATCCGGGGCTATGAGGATAACCTGCGCCCCGTCTGACTTCACCTTCTGTAAGACCCTGCCTATTGGGGGAAGGGCGGGAAGGCGTACAACAGCGGCCCCGACCATGGGAGCAGGAACACATCCGACATCACCCCGTCGCCCTCTCCTGCCCTTGAGCAGAATCGGGGACACTGGTGATTCTGGGCGGTGGCGAACAGGTCTACCTGGGGAGTACCCCACTGCAGGAAGATCCACCTGGCCACCTCCTTGTGCAGGGACCACTCGTGTTTTCGGGAGAAAACCCTGCTCAGGCGGTCTGCAAGCGTGTTGCTCTTGCCAGGCAGGTAAAAGGCCCGCAGGAGTATATTGTGGGCTATACAGAACTCCCACAGGAGCTGGGCTTCCTGGCATAAGGCCCGGAAACGGGTGCCCCCCTGCTTGTTGACATAATACATGGCGGTCGTGTTGTCCGTGAGGACTCTGACTACCTTCCCCTGAATGTGGTGGCAAAAGGCCACGCACGCCAGGCGCACGGCCCTGAGCTCTCTGACGTTTATGTGGAGGGTCAGTTCCTCGGGCGACCACATACCCGGGGTCCTGAAGTCCCCTACGTGAGCTCCCCAGCCCAGGTCCGAGGAATCCGACACTAGATCTAGTGAGGGAGAGGGCTCTCAGAAGGAAATATCTCGGAGCCTGTTGTTTGGGAGAGACCACCATTGAAGGTGTGCCACCACCGTTGGCGGCACCACGACAACCTTGTCTAGGCTGTCCCTGGCCTGGGAGTACCGGGAGGCCAGCCAAAGCTGAAGGGGCCTCATCCGAAGCCTGGCATGTTGCACCACATAGGTGCATGCTGCACCACATAGGTGCCGTGTGGCCTAGGATTTGTAGGCACACCCGTGCCATGGTTACCGGAAAGGCTGTGACCGAGGCGATGAGAGCTTTGAGCGTCTCGAATCTGTCCCGTGGGAGGGAGGCCGTGGCCACCCGGGAATCTAGCAGCGCCCCTATAAAGCTTATGCGCTGAACGGGGATTAATGTGGATTTCTCCTCGTTTACTAGTAGGCCTAGAGCTGCGCATGTGTCCAGCAGGAAACTCATCTGCTGCTGCACCAGAGACCAAGACCGGCCCTTGAGGAGCCAGTCATCGAGGTAGGGGAAGATCTGCAGCCCTTCCCTCCTGAGGTGGGCCACCACCACCGCCATACACTTCGTAAATACCCTTGGGGCAATAGAGAGGCCAAAGGGGAGGACCGTAAACTGGAAGTGATCCTGACCCACCAGGAAACGGAGGAAGTGCCTGTGACCCTCGAAAATGTGGATGTGAAAGTACGCATCCTGGAGGTCCAGTGCCGTAAACCAATCCCCCTGGTCTAGGGATGGAATAATAGAGGCCAGGGACACCATGCGGAATTTGCAACGAATCAGGAACTGGTTGTGATTCCGCAGGTCGAGGATGGGCCGAAGCCCGCCCTTTGCCTTCGGGATGAGGAAATACCTGGAGTAAAAGCCCCTGCCCTGGTATTCCCGAGGTACCCTTTCCACCGTTCCCAGGGAGAGGAGGCGCTCTACCTCCTGGCAGAGGAGGAGGGCATGCTCCGGAACCCCGGCCGGCTGCTCGGACGGGGGACAGTTGGGAGGGGTTGAAGCAAACTGCAACCTGTGTCCTTGGGAGATGGTGCTGAGGACCCATTGGTCTGACGTTATATGGGACCATTGCAGTCGGAAGGCCGATAAACGATTCATAAAAGGCAACTTTATTAACTGGGTGTGGGGTGCACTGTCAACAGGCCCGGTGACCCCCCTCAACGAGTCAAAAACGCCGTTTTCCTGGCTGTTTGGCCTTCGAGGCCCCAGGGCGCGGGGCCGAACGGGATTGGCGTTGGGACCGATGCCTTTGTTCCCTCTGCTGCTTAGGCGGGGGTTTGTATCTGCCCCGAGCTGGAGAAGCAGAGGTTTGAGGCCTGGGCTTGTCCTTAGGGGGCGGGACATAGAGGCCCAGCGTCTGCAGGGTGGTGTGGGAGTCCTTCATCCCGTGCAGACGGGTGTCTGTCTGTTCCGCAAATAGGGCCTTGCCATCAAACAGCAGGTCCTGCATTATGGATTGGGACTTGGCCGACAGCCCTTAGAGCGAGAGCCACGACGCCCATCGCATGGAGACTGCAGAAGTCATCGAACGAGCAGCTGTGTCCGCTGCATCCGAAGCTGCCTGGAGAGCTTTTGGCCGCTGCCGCACCTTCGTCAATCAGAGCCCGGAAGTCCTTTTCGTCTTTATCCTGAAGAAGGGGCTCAAACTTGGGGAGGGATCCCCAGAGATTAAACTCGTACCGGCTCAGCAGTGCCTGGTAGTTGGCCACCCTGAGCTGGAAACTTGCAGACGAATAAACCTTTTTTCCAAAGGTGTCCAGTCTACGAGCGTCCTTGTCTTTTGGTGTGGGCGCGGGCTGGCCATTCCGCTCACGGTGGTGGACCGACTCTACCACCAGGGATTTCGGAGCTGGGTGGGTGTATAGGTACTCGTGGCCCCTTGTGAGGACGAAGTATTTCCTCTCGGCCTTTTTGGAAACAGGCCCAAGAGAGGCCAGGGTCTGCCAGAGGCCAGTGGTAATGTTGGCTACTCCCTGATGAAATGGGAGGGCCACATGCCCCGGTACCGAGGAGGAGAGGACATTGAACAGGGTATCGGAGGGCTCCTCCATCTCCTCGGCCCAGAGCTCGAGGTTTGCTGCCACCCTCCTAAGCAGCTCTTGATGCGCTTTGAAGTCCTCTTGGGAAGAGGGAGGCGGCACCGCAACTGAATCACCCTGCGCCGAAGAGGTGGATGGAGTGGTGCCTTCGGCCACCGACGGGATCGTGGGCTCGACGTCCGGGTCCGGTGCCGGAGTCGGTACCGGGGGTTCGGCGCCCACGGTCTGATCCCGGTGCCGGGGAGGTGACGCAGGGCAGCCCTGAGAGGCTTCCGCCATGGAGCGAGGTCCCGGCTGCGCAGGTGCCTGAGGCCATGGTGCCCACTGGCACCATTGTCCTTGCCAGGGAACGGCCTGGAAATGAGATGCATCGGGCGCCGGTAGGGCTGGTTGCTCCTGCAGTACGGTGCGGCCCGGGGAGAGGCGGCTGTGCACCGACGCCAAAGTCCGGAAGGAGCGCACGGTGCCGTAAGAGCGACTGGAGCGGTCTCTATCATGACGGCTCCTACCCCGAGACTTCGACCTGGAGGAAGTCGAGAGAGAGATGTCCGAGGAGCTGTCTCCGGATTCCCTGCGCGCCTGTGGCCACGGCGCCTAGGTGTCGGGGACTCTCTGGTCGCACCCCGAGCATGGCCTCTGTGGCGGCGGGTGCTTGAGTACGAGAGTTGGTGCCGAAGGCGTCGAGACCTGTTCCTCTCGGACTGGCTGGAGGAGGAACGGCGCCACCTCTTGTCACCTCCTTGACGGCGTCCGAGACCGGAGGAGTGGGATCCGCTCACCGAAGAGCCGGGACGCGGAGTCGACGTGCGTCGCGGGGCTCTGCTCAGTACCTCGACCCGGGAAGGTACCTCGACCTCCGACACCTCCGGGGATGGTTGATGGGTGCCCAAGGGCGGCTTCCCACGGGACCGGGGGCCCGAATGGGGCAGCGCTCCCGGCACCGGAAGCGCTAGGATATCATGCATGGCCTGAGCTGCCTCTGGCATCGAAGGCATGCGTACCTCAGTCGAGGCTCGCACGGACGGGACCGGACTACTCTGCTCAGCGCGAGTCGGAGGTCTATGTCCCGATGGGGATCGTGGGGTGCCCAACTCGGGTCTGGATTCACCCCTCTCCTTCTCGGCGCCGCTGAGTCTTCCCTTGCTTTTTAGCAGGGGAGCGGTGCCGGCTCGTCGACGGCGCCTTGCTGCGCACCGAGGACGCGGTACCGGCCGCGGAATCAGGACGGCACACCGGAGGCGCTTCGCTACGTGCCGAAGACGAGGTGCCCGGCATGGGGTCGGCTCGATGCGCCAGTGCCGGGGCCAATGCCGACTCCATTAGGAGAGCTCGGAGTCGGATCTCACGCTCCTTCTTTGTCCGAGGCTTGAAGGAACGGCAAATTTTACACTTCTCACTAATGTGAGCCTTGCCCAGACAGCGAAGACATTCAGTGTGTGGATCACTTCTGGGCATGGAGATGTGACATGAGTCGCATGACTTGAAGCCTGGGCCACGGGGCATGCCCTGAGCCAGGCACTCGTGAAAGAAAGTTCAGCAAGAAAAAGTCAGTGAAAACTGGATACCACTAAGCTATAACGTTGCAGCCAGGCTGGAGAACAAAGTTCCGACTACCTTCACTGGCGGCAAGAAGGAACTGAGGGTGGGGGGAGCACGCAGCCCCCTTTATGGCGCGATATACCCGCGCCACTCCAGGGGTCGCAGCGGTGCTCCCCTACCATGGATACTGTTAAGGGAAAAACTTCCGGCACTGGTGCACGTGGCGAGCACGCACATCTATAGTGGAATACACCTGAGCAATCACTCGAAGAAGAACTAGTGGAGCCCTGCAGGAGTCAATCGTAGATCCAGTATTAATCAATATTTTCTTTAATGACTTGGATAAAGGAGTGGAGAGTATCCTTATAAACACCAAGCTGGGAGGGATTGCAAGCATGCTGGAGGACAGGACTGGAATTCAAAATGATCCTGACAAATTGGAGAACTGGTCTGAATTCAACAAGATGAAATTCAATAAAGACAAGTGCAAAGTACAGTAGCACCTCCAGAGTTACGGACTGACCGGTCAACTGGACACCATGCGAAACCGGAAGTAATCAATCAGGCAGCAGCAGAGACAAAAAAAAAGCAAATACTGAAATGTGCCTATATTGCATCTTAAAGGTAGGCACATGTGGGCTGCCTGTCCCCACCCC
>NW_020664446.1:28440089-28526489 GCF_002925995.2 Terrapene triunguis
GGTAGGCACATGTGGGCTGCCTGTCCCCACCCCCACCCCCACCCCCAGCTACAGTAAAAGGTGAAGATGTTGGGGCTGCCAGCCCTAGGCAGCCAGAGCCAGCAGCTGCACTGGGTTCTGCCCTGCTTTCACATCTCCCCACCCCACCCCCCTGCCAGGAGTAGTACTTGCTGTTTTTACACACACACACACACACACACACACTTGCAGTCTGACCCAGGGAAAGAAGCTGCCTGCCAGAGCTGAGGAGGGAGCTCAGCTGCTGCTGAAGCCTGGCCTGGTGTGTCAACCTCCATTCCCATTCCTGAGGTATCCGTAACTCTGATCTTCTACTGTATTATTTAGGAAGGAAAAAGCATATGCATACTGTATTATTACTGTATGTCAATTTAGGAAGGAAAAAGCAAATGAACAAATACAAATGGAGAATAAATGGCTAGTACTGTTGAAAAGGAACTAGGCATTATAGTGGATCACAAATTGAATATGAGTCAACAATGTGATGTAGTTATGAAAAAGGCCAATTTCATTCTGGGGTGTATTAACAGGAGGGTTGTATGCAAGAACATGGCACGTAACAATGCTGTGCTCGGCATTGGTGAGGCCTATATTGGAATATTGTTTCCAGTTCCAGGAGCAACACTTTAGGAAAGATGTGGACAAATTGGAGAGAGTCCAGAAGACAGCAACAAAAATGATAAAATGTTTAGAAAACCTGACCTGTGAGGAAAGGTTAAAAAATGGGGCATGTTTAGTATTAGTCATGACTCAGGGGTCTCAAACCCAGGTCCTCAGAGTCTATGGGAGAAACCATATTCTAACCCTCCATCTAACAGTCTGCTAAAAATGGCTTACCTGTGAAGCCCAGCCCCAAGGTGAGGCTCTGCCCCTGAGGTCAGATTGGCAGAGCCCCAGAGCAGGTGATTGGTCCACTAGCCCTACTTAAGCCAGTGGCAGGAACAGGAAAGTTTCTGAACAACTGGGCTTCACTCTGCTCTGTACTGTGTGCCTTTTGCTTCTTGATTTCTTGGCATCCTGAACTAGCCTGACTTCTGGTATCTGACTTGTGGTTCAGGACCTCCAGTTTGTCTCCTGCTTCTGATCTCCTGGAATTCTGACCCAGCTGACTCCTGTCTTGTGACTGCAGACTCTGGCTCTGACTACTAGGTCTGGATCCCCAGGATGCAATGGTGACAGCCTTGAGAAAAGATGACTGAGGGCGACCTGATAACAGTCTTCAAATATGTTAAGGGCTATTATAAAGAGCATGGTGATCAATTGTTTTCCATGTCCACAGAGGGTAGGACAAGAAGTAATAGGTTTACTCTGCAACAAGGGAGATTTAAGTTAGATATTAGGAACAACTTTCTAAATATAAGGGTAGTGAAGCTCTGGAATAGGTTTCCAAGGGAGGCTGTGGAATCCCCATCATTGGAGGTTTTTAAAAATCGGTTGAACAAACACTGGTAACAGATGGTCTAGATTTGCTTGGTCCTGCCACAGAGCAGGAGATTGGACTTGATGACTTCTGGAGGCCCCTTCCAGCCCTACATTTCTATGATTCTATGAATGTTGGTTGCACAGAGGGATATGCAAATCAATCAGGAGATGATCTAATTCAGTGAGTACCCTTAGAAAGCAGAACAGCCCTCTTCTAATGGAGAGGAGGCAGGGGTATATGAAACTTTACAAGCTTGATCTCCATTCAAACAAATTTTGTTTATGGATATACTGACAAAGCCTTCTCAACTGGGTTTGAGTTCTCTGGGCATGTAATACAAGCCATCCTTTTCACACAATTCTCCCATATTTTCTGATCAAGATTTTGCAGCAATCGCTCAGTGGATCAAAAGAAATATGTAGCTCTCAGTGTAATCTCAGCTAAATATAAAGGAAAATGGTTCAGTAGTTTTGAAGTAACGTCTTAAAACTTATTCACATATTGTTTTATGTTAGGGCTTGTCTGTACATCAAGTTAGTGTGTTGCAAGCCGAAGAGTGTGAATCTACAGCGAAAAAGCTTGCCATGCATTAATTGGCTGCATGGACCCCACTACTGCACACTAAAGTTCCACAGTGTTCTTTGACACAGACCCTTTAGTGCATGGCAATAGGGTCCCCCTGACAAGTTACTACGTGGCAAGCTAGTGTCCTATACATTCACACCCTGGCTTGCTGTGCACTAGATTGCTTTGCTAAATCTGAATTTTTCAATTTAGCTTCTTTGTTCTGTTCTCTGCTCTGACAGCCACTTCAACTGTTACAGCTCTTAGAACAACTTGTGTAATCTAAATGTTGCAAGACCTTTTAAAGTCCAACAAACTTTACAAGCGCTTTAAGGAAGTCCAGGATATTTTAAATTAGAGGCCTTGGAAGCAGATATTGTACTGACACTTTCTTCTTTCATATACATCACAAGTGAATATCTAGATTGATGCAGCAGTTAGACGGCAGAATATTGAGGGCAGCAAGGTGTTGCAATCCACCCTCCAATCTTCGAATTGAATTGTGCACTTCTCCACCACATGTTTGACCATCCGCATTGCTAACCTTCAGTCACACTGTGAAGTTTGGGCGAAGCTAAATTTCTGCATTGTGACAGCCACTCTGGCTGTTCCAGTCACTAGTCTGTTAAGTCTAGTCCAGGATCACATACCACATTACAAACAGGGGGATGTAAGTTAGGGCTTCTGAAATTCGTCACCATGCCTGTCTCTATCCCAGAGTTGCTGCCACAATGGGAAGACATAGCTGTTAGTCCTGATATGCCTTTGTCCATCTGAGATTGGCACTGGGCTGGTAATGCTGGACATGGGAGCATGAACAGCCGCTGCAAAAGATGTTGCAAAATCAGTCATGCAGGAAATGCAGATAAAGTGGCTGTACATAGAACTTGGATAAGTCTTTCAGCTGTATGGTCAAAATGTAGGTTACAGAGAGGTGACAGACTCCTAGCATGGATTCAGTCTTGGTGACTTTTTTTTTTTTTTTAGAAAAAGAACAGCTCACACTGTAATGGTATTATAAGTCTGGACATTACTGAAAAATTATAGTATGTTTTCATATACTTTTCTCAAAAGATATTCCAGCCAATATTACTAGGAAACTTTTGGGTATGAAATCTTGTCTCATAGTCAAATATATTCAACATAAAAGAAATAAATAACATAATAAATAATTGATTTTATGATCTCATCATTTCTGAATGCAAAGAATATTCGTGTAATTGTACCTGGTTCTTCTACATGTATTCGATTGTAGAGAATTTGGAGAGAAAAGTCTCTGGATACAGAACTTATTGCCTCCTCTTGAAAGGTATTTAGTGCTTCCAGAGGTAACTCCATAAGTAGTTTGTCTGCTAGTAATATCACACAATCACCTAAATCCATAAGTCCACCTGGTATAAGAAAAATGAGATATTTAGTAATTCATCAGAAATATGTTAATAATTAAAATTACCTGGGAATATGGAGTTTCTTCTTTATCCCACTGCACAAAATGCTTTTTAAATAATGTTATATTATATTTTAATATTAATAATTTAATAATAATATTCTGGATAATTCCCTTCATCCAAAGAGAGGCTCTGCAAACTTCCTAGGATATGCATTTGTGGAGCCTAATCCTCCTTCAGAGGAGAAAGTATCTCATTAACAACCATACTGTCCCTCGACCAATGTCACATGAATTTGACATATATGCAGTTTCCACCATGGGAATAATATTAGGAAATGCACTGACTTGCCCATTCTGACATGCAACATCCTAACAAAAAGGCAAGTTAAATGAATTTCAGTCAGAGTACACTTTTAAAGGAGCTGTTAACCAAAGACAGCAGTATCTTTCTGTATGAAACAAAACAAAACGGTTACTTACCTTCTTGTAACTGTTCTTCGAGATGCATGCATACGTCCATTCCACTATAGGTATGTGTGCATTTGTGCACTGGTGTTAGAGAGTTTTTCCTAGAGGACCCTGTAAGGGCAGCCACACATGTGCCCTGGTTTCCCTTATGCTTGGAACTGAGGGTATAAAGGGTGAAGCTGTCTTGTTCGTCCTTCAGTTCCCTCATACTGGAATCTTAGATGACAGGCAGGAGGGTGGGTCATGGAACGGACATATGCAACACAGCTCGAAGAAGAACAGTCATGAGAAGGTAAGTAACCATTTTTTATTTGAGTGATTTCATATGTTCATTGCACTGCAGATGACTCCCAAACTGTTTTCAATGGAGGCGAGACAAGGAGTGTCATCTGAAAAGGGAATGGAGGGCTACTTTCCCTACATTTGAATTGTCCCTTGATGTTGTAGTAATCGCATAATGTCTAGAAAATGTTCATACAGAGGCCACTCTACAAATGTCAACAATAGGGACCATTCCCATAAAGGCAGCAGAGGCCAAATGTGCCCTAGCTGAATGTGCTGGCATTTTCTCAGGAGTCATCAGACCTTCAGCAGCATACAACATAGCAATGCAGCTGGTAATCCATTTAGAAAGTCGTTGTGCCATAATAGGATGGCCTCTCATTCTTTCCATATAGGAAACAAAGAGTTGGGAAGAAACCCAAAAGGTTTTTGTTCTATGTAAAAAGCAAAGGGATCGGTGCACATCTAGAGAATGCCGCTTTTCCCCCAACTTTATGAGCAGGTGGCTTTGGAAAAAAGACTGGTATGTATGACTGATTAAAGTGACAATCAGATAGTACCTTGGATAAGAACTTAGGGTGAGGCCCAGGTTGCACTTATCCTTGAAGAATGTCATATAAGGAGTGTCTATTACCAGAGAATGCAGCTACCTCACTCTCCTTGCTAATAAAAAGGCCATCTTAGCCAAGTGATGTTACATTGAGTAAGAGGCTAAGGACTCAAATGGATTTGTTTGATGGTTAATTTTTTTATCTTGTTTAAACTCAGTTTCTAAAGTTCTACTGAGAACTAGCAACTTCATTAAATGACTGCTCTGCCCCGTATCTTACACATTCACACTCCTGCAGCTGTGCTGTCTTTGAGTGTGTGAAAGAGAACTACCTGCCAGCCAGAGAAGCGCCTGATCTCAGATCTCTCTCCTTTGTTACATTACACTGTGCGAGTAAAAAAAAAAAAAAGCTATCTTCTAACTTAAAAATCTCACTTCAGACTTTATCTGCTATAAATTTTAGAATACTTTTACATTGTGTGTTGTGTGTTTCTAACTACAGTTGTCGAATGTGTTAATATCCTACACTCCAAACTAGCCTCATTTCCATTTTGTGTGTCAGGAAATTTAAATTGTTACAGGTTTACCTTTGTTTATTCCAATAACTAAGAGCACTGTGCTCCTTTATTTACTTTTCTGCATATCAATCTTGCTAGTGTTTATACCGCCTCATATATTTGTGCTTTGTCTATGACTACCTGAACCTAAAAAGTTTGTTATGCAATTTAACTGAAAGACAAACAGCTTTTCACACCTAACTCCTATTTTCTAAACTGTTCATGTTGATTCAATTTAAGCATCACCCTAGGTTTTGTGTACACTGGACTTTCGTCTGTAAAACTTTTGTCACTCAGGGTGTGTGAAAAAAACACCGCCCCTCCCCCGAACGACAAAAGTTTTACGGACAAAAAACACTGGTGTGAACAGTGTTTTGTCGGTGGGAGAACTCTCCTGTCAACAAAGCTACCGCTGCTCGTTGGGGGTGGAATTTTTTTGTTGGCGGGAGAGCTCTCTCTTGCCGACAAAGAGTGGCTACACTGTGCGACTTTTAGCGGCACGACTGTAGCAGCACAGCTGTGTCGCTAAAAGGTGTGTAGTGTAGACGTAGCCTTATACGCTACTTTTTAGACTCCTTTGTTGTTCACCACTTCCAAACTAGCCTATTAATTCCACCAACCCAAAGAGGATGCTACCTGCTCTCCATTATGCCCCAACTTTTATGTGTTATCGCAACAATTTCCAGCTAGGCATGTGTATCTGAACACTGATTAATATTGAACTGTAACTGTCATATGACCTCAAACTTATTTTTTTACATCTAATGCTTAGTCCTAGAATTCTAGTTTCTTATGACAAAATTGAGAAGAATTATTAGTTGTTTTGCAAGCTTTGTTTGTTAGTATATTTAGTTTATTAGTTTTTAATAATTGTTTTTCTTCAGTTTAAGAGATTTTTTATATTAAGTTGAGTTAATGTTGTAACCTAGTTTATTTTCACTGAATTTACCTTGGTTATTCGATATTATCTTACTTAATGTGTGCACTGAATTGTTAGCAATACTTAGCTGTTAGCCTCTCTCAGTAAGAGACAAATATTCTTTGGTAAGTTTAGTGCCTTGAGTAATTGATTGAATAGCATGGTTGTTGATTCTCATGACTTTTTGAGTTTTATCCTTCTATGATACTAGTTCTGTCATAGATAATCAAATTTTGTTGTGATTTTGTTCTTTTGTTTTAGAATTTCATAGTTAATTAGAAGTTGATTTTAACTATTAATAACTTATTGCTCATTTATATTTCATTTGTTATACTGAAATCATTTGCATATTATTGATTGATTTTGTATATTTTTCCTTGTTATTTTAGTTACTTCAATAAACATTCTCTTTATTTCAACATCAAGTTCAGTTGCTGATTTTGAGACATCAGCTACTGCATTAAAAGAACCTTGTGACGAAATTAGTGGGAGTTACACTTTCTGAGATAGTCTCTTGAATAGGCTGTATCAATAATTCCATCTATTTAATTGTTCTATGTCCCAGTTATCCATTTTGAGAATTTTTTTTAATGTTTTAAATAATTTTTAGACCCAATTATCTGGTGCTTAGATACTCATTTCCACTCCACTTGTGAATGGGACACATGCGCTGAGCTTGTATATAACCCAAATGAGCTCCTCCCACCTCATGGTAGAAACATCTGTTACCCTAGTCATAGTAGGGAGAGCTGGTGAGAATGGGATTTCCCAGCACACATTGTCCTGGTTCATCCACCAATCCAGGGTTAACAATACTCTGTCTGGAATGTGTACCAACTTGTCCAGATGGCATACCTGGGGGCAGCAGACCAATTTTAGCCATGCCTGCATACCTTGGAGATGGAGCCTGGTATGTTGGGTCACATATATACAAACTGTCAGGAATCAGGGCCTGCAACAGAAGCTAGTCTCCAGGCAACCAGATAAACGCAGCTGGCCTGTAGTATGGTGCCTGATTGGCTTTGCCATCTGATTGATTGGAATAGTCAGAAGACTGGCTCGTAAGGCCAGCAGCAGAAGTTCAGTGGCTGCTCAAAGCATTTGCTCACAGATACTTCTGTGCATGCTTGTTTCCAACCTGCCTCCTACCTTGTTCCAGTCTTGCTCCTCTTCTGCACCCAGCCTTGCTTTTGCCTTGCCTCACTCTAGGTAACCCGGTTCTGATCCACAGCTCCGATTCCTGACCTCTGACTTTGACCCTGACCCTTGGCTCTCGCACCAGGCCTCTGACTCCAGCTGTAATACTTGGCTCTAATTCCTGGCTATTGACTCCTATTCTAACCACTAGGCCTGAGTCCTGCTTTGACCATTAGGCCTGACTCCTGGTCCAACCAGTAGCATGACCATCCACGTCCTGGTCACTGACAGTGCCTCTTTGAGGATGACTCTAGTGAAGGAGATCTCCTCATGTATCTGTCAGATGGCAAGGCCCAGAAAGCACTCTTCAAAGGAGTGGTGGATGAGCTCCCCTGCACAGACCGACTGGGCTCTGATACTGGACAAAGAGCAGACTCTGTGAGATGGTGTCTAAAGTGCACTTGTCTTCCTCATCCTTGATTTAAATCAGGTGTCCGAGCTGTCACTATCTCTAATGTAGCTGAGTAACTTTCCCATCCCCAGCCACAGAACAAAGCAGTCCATAATTTGAGTCCTGGACCTGTTTATCTCCCTCTCGCTTTCTCCTCTTAGAGCTTCTTAGGGGAGAAATTCAAGCACCAAGGATGTGTCCACACTACAGAGATTGTACCAGCATGGCTATATCGGTATAGCCCCCTAGCATAGATGCAGCCTGCACTGAAAGGAACTGTAGGAACACCACCTCTCCAAATGATATTAGGGCACAGCTACACTAGAGTTTACAGCAGCGCAGCTACACCGATGCAGCTGTGCCGCTGTAAGCTCTCTAATGTAGCCGCTCTAAGCCAACAGGAGTGATGGCCATTAGTCCTATTTATGGGCTTGTACTAACCCCCACAGCCTAGAAGAGTGGAGGAGAAGATGAATATGGAGACTGATGGACCCCAGAAAAGTTCTCTCTTTTTGACCTTCTGCAATGGGTCATCTTTTCTCCCAAACAGATTGGCTTACTATGGGCTTGTGCAGCTTTGAAGATGGTAGATAATCTAAGCAGCTATTTTGCAGGCATAATCAAATACTTGGACATGTAGAGTAAATGTCCTAAATTGCACTTACAACTATTTGTACTTACAAACTGTTGCCGGGATGGGGTGTATGTGTGTGTGGGGGAGAGGGGGGGCAGGATGTGCGTGTCAGTATTTCAAAATCTGTCCCTACATATTATTTTCTAGATATGACATACCTTGTAATCCAGTATTTTTCGTCTCCTTATCTTTGGCTTTTGTTTTTCCTGATTCTGCTGTTGAAATTGATGGACTCTGCTGTCTGAAAATAAGAATTATGTCTCAAAATACTACATATATCATGGCAAACTTGGATTTTCAAAGCATTGTAAAGTAAATAAGTGTCTAAATCTCACTGAAATTTAGTGGATGTTGGAGGGACTAACTCCCTTAGGTTCCTTGGTAAATGCAAGCCTTAAATAGTTTAATGATAATGTTTCAACACTGATTTTAACACTATATAACTTTTGTTATACAATAACATTTAACAGTGATGGCCATTAGTCCTATTTAAGACCTGATTCTGCAAAGACTTACATATATTACCTTTAAGAACATAAGTAGTTCTTTTCATGGGTCTATTCCTGCTTAAAACTAAGCATGTGTGTACGTTTTTGCAGGATCAAGAACTAACTTCATAAATATTTTTAATGTTAATTTTAATATGATTTAGAAAAGGAGATGAAAAAACATTTGTAAAGATCTTACCTAAAATCAGTAAAATCAAATACTGGCAAAACTGGTTTCAGATATTCTTCCATGGCTTTTAAAATATCAGAGAAATCTGATGTAAAATTTTTCTCATTTTCATTTACGTTCCCTGTTAGATTCTATCATATAAATAAAAAAAATCATTAGAATGCTTACAAAGTTCAATGACAACAAAGATGGGAAGTACAATAGGTTAATCAGGGCTAAATTGAATAATTATAATTGAAGCATTATAAAATGAAAATAAACAATTTTCCTTAAATCACTGAATTAATTATGTTTCAAAATTGTTCTCTCTGAACGCTTTATTAACGTCAGCATTTTGTTGACAATCCCTTCTCTAATGCAAGAATCAGTGCAATAATGCCTGGGGATATAAAATGGGATATTTTAGCCACAAATACTTTATACTGAAAACAAGTGATTGCTGTAAAGAAGCTAGCTGGGAGGGGGAGGAGGAGGAAGAAGAGAGAAGACCAGGAAAAGAGAGAAGTAAAGTGATGGCACAAATCAAGGAATAGTAGATGGGAGTGGTAGAGAAAAGGTATAGCCCCAGAGGAAGAGAGACTGATGAGGGACTCAAACAAATTGAAGAAAACAGATGGGAAGAGAACTGACAGGCAAAGATGAAAGGAGGTGGAAGAAGAAATGGACAGAGAGGAGGGAGAGTAGATTAGAAATAAAAGGAAGAGGGAAATAACTGAATAGCATAGAAAGGAAAAGTTAAAAACACATACAAATTTAATTTTACATTGAAAGGTCCATTTTTTATAGCTATCTCACCACAGTCTCCATTTGTGTGGGTGTAACTGTGTGTGCGCGCGAATACTTACACATGCAGTTGTGAAGTACTAAATGTCTGAATGTACAGTTGATAAATGCTATCGTATCCACATGCAGCAGATGGGTTCTGTGAAGTAAATTCTATCGTTTGCAGGCAAGTGAGAGCATTTATTAACTGAATAGGCAGGTGTTAGCCTTTCAAGTGTCATTACAGGTATCTGAATACATACAGTTCATATGCACACATGGAGGTCACTGTTTTAAAACTCTGGCCTTGTTCATTCTAACGTATGTTATCACGCTATTGCAATTCCCTATTGGTCAAAAGGAAGGGAGAGGAGAGGGAACCAAAATAACTATCACATAGCTCTCCGTAACAACTAAGGCTGGCTATGGCTACAAACAAAATCATCAATATTTTGCCTACCAGCTTTAATCAGGGTTTTTGCTGAGTGACTCTGGGATAGAAAAGATAAGGTTCTCCTTTTAGTTTTAAAATTCCTTCCTGATAATTGGCAGTGTTCAAAGATTTGTTTTAAAGCAAAAATAAGCATTTAAAGTTTTTAAAAAGCAAGGGTTCTCTTCTCAGATATGTTATTTATCACCCAGTTACATGTGTATCGTCACCTAATGACGAGAGGCCTGCTTTTACTAGTAGTGACTGTAGCAACCTGCATGAAACTTGGAGAAGTGCTGATTGCAGGAAAGAAGAGTCTGGAAGAGGCACCAAGAAGTCAGTCTGTGTGCAAATGACTTGAATGCTAGCTGCAATTGCAGCAAATCTGTAAATAGATGCTTTAAAATAAACCACCATTTCAGCTTTACAAGCACGGAGTCTTCTCACGTTATTATGCAGCACACGGGACATGAAACACTGACAATCATTTCCAGTTCAGACAAAGAATTATTTGATCAACCTTTTTTATTAAACTATAGATCGGGGTAGGCAACCTATGGCACGTGTGCCGAAGGCGGCACGCGAGCTGATTTTCAGTGGCATTCACACTGCCCAGGTCCTGCCACCGGTCCGGGGGGCTCTGCATTTTAATTTAATTTTAAATGAAGCTTCTTAAACATTTTAAAAACCTTATTTACTTTACATACAACAACAGTTTAGTTATATATTATAGACTTATAGAAAGAGACCTTCTAAAAACATTAAAATGTATTACTGGCACGCAAAACCTTAAATCAGAGTGAATAAATGAAGACTTGGCACACCACTTCTGAAAGGTTGCTGACCCCTGCTATAGATAAATAATAATGAAAAAAAAATAGTTGTTTTTCAGTGCTTTTGTTAGGAGGCTATAAGTTAAGAAACAAGTTTGGCATTTGAACATCACATATTGTATGCCTGTGAGAAAATTAACTACTGTGTGTAAAAGCATATCTAATCTAATGAAGCCAGAGTTCTTGAGTTGACATCAATTTCCTGTGATCTTGCAATCTAAACACAGTGAATAAATACTAAGGACCCAATCCTGCAATTACTTATGCAAGAGCTTAACTTTATGTACTGTGAGCAGTTCCATTGACAATGTAAAGTTAAGCACTATGTAAATCTTCACAGGATTGGGTTTTAATAGAGACCTAATGATTTTCAGGAATGCCTAAGGGAATTAAACCAATGGGGAGCTTGGTGCCTAATTCCTATAGTTTCTTTTCAAAACTTTCCCCCTAATTTTTATATATAAGTATAAATGACAAGCTCTTAAGATATACAATATTCCATTTGGGGAAAAATTATGAATCTCATTTTACATCAAAATTCCATCAGTCTAAATTGTTAAAGAAGTTCAAAGCTGTTGGAAAAAATCTCCATAACAACAACATCAGAACAACAAACTACTATTTAGAACAAAGAAAATAACGGTAAGTTTCAAAGTAGAGCATACACAGGAGATAATAGTTACAGAGCTTATAAGAAGTTGCATTCGGAAAGGACAGTTACCTGTTCCGTAACTGGCGTTCTTCGAGATGTGTTGCTCAGGTGTATTCCACTATAGGTGTGCATGCTCGCCACATGCACCGGTGCCGGAAGTTTTTCCCTTAGCAGTATCCGTAGAGGGGGAGCACCGCTGCGACCCCTGGAGTGGCGCCGACATATCGCGCCATAAAGGGGGCTGCGTGCTCCCCCCCACACTCAGTTCCTTCTTGCCAGACAACTCCGACAGAGGGGAAGGAGGGCGGGACGTGGAATACACCTGAGCAACACATCTCGAAGAACGCCAGTTACGGAACAGGTAACTGTCCTTTCTTCTTTGAGTGATTGCTCATGTGTATTCCACTATAGGTGACTCCAAGCTATCCCTGATGGAGGTGGGTAGGAGTTTAAGTGTAAAGATTTAAGGGTTACCCGGGCGGAGCACCGACCTACCAAACCCGGCGTCATCCCTTGCTTGGGACACGATCGCATAGTGCGATGAAAAAGTGTGGACAGAGGACCACGTAGCAGCCCTACAGATGTCCTGAATAGGGACATGAGCCACATAGGCCGCTGACGAGGCCTGGGCTCTCGTCGAATGGGCTTTCACAATAGGAGGCGGGGGAACCCCTGCCAGGTCGTAACAGGTGCGAATGCACAAAGTGATCCAGCGGAAGATCCGCTGGGTGGAGACCGGTCGCGCCCTCATGCGCTCGGCCGAAGCAATAAAAAGCTGGGGGGACTTCCTAAATGGCCTGGTTCTGTCTAAGTAAAAGGCCAGCGCTCTGTGCACGTCTAACATGTGCAGGTGGCGTTCCTCATTAGAGGAATAGGGCTTAGGACAGAGGATTGGGAGGAAAATATCCTGATCCATGTGGAAAGCCGAGACTACCTTCGGCAAAAAGGCAGGGTGAGGGCAGAGCTGAACCTTGTCCTTATGAAAGACCGTATATGGCGGTTCAGAGGTCAGGGCCCTGAGCTCGGAGACCCAGCGGGCTGAGGTGATAGCCACTAAGAACGCCACCTTCCACAACAGGTGGGACTACGAACACGTGGCTAACGCCTCAAAGGGAGGCCCTGTGAGGCAGGAGAGTACCATGTTTAGGTCCTAGAGCGGGACCGGGGGTCTGGCGTAAGGGAATGCCCGATCTAACCCTTTCAGAAACCGGGCTGTCATGTGATGTGAAGACACAGACAGGCCCTGCACCGGGGGATGGAAAGCTGAAATGGCCGCCAGGTGCACCCTGATGGAGGAGGGCGCCAGGCCTTGGGTCCTAAGGGACAGGAGGTAATCGAGGACAAGCTGGATAGACGCGGAAGAGGGAGAGGAACCTCTATCCCTCGCCCACATAGAGAAGCTATACCACTTAGCCAGGTAGGTTCGCCGCGTGTAGGGTTTCCTACTTTCCAGCAGGACCCTTCTTACATCCTCAGAACACCTCCCCTCCTCCTCATCTAACCATGAACCAGCCACGCTATCAGGTGGAGCACGGCTAGATTGGGATGGAGGAGACGACTTTCCTCCTGCGAGAGGAGGTCCGGGTGTAGCGGCAGCCTGCGAGGAGGGGCCGCTAAGAGTTGCAGCAGGGACCCGTACCAATGCTGACGGGCCCAATCCAGGGCTATGAGGATAATCCTCGCCCCGTCTGACTTTACCTTCTGCAGGACCCTGTCTATTAAGGGGAAGGGCGGGAAGGCGTACAACAGGGGCCCCGACCATGGGAACAGGAACGCATCCGATAGCGCCCCGTCGCCCTCTCACGCTCTGGAGCAGAATCGAGGACACTGTCGATTCTGGGCGGTGGCGAATAGGTCTACCTGGGGAGCACCCCACAGTAGGAAGATCCACCTGGCCAGCTCCTTGTGCAGGGACCACTCGTGCTGTTGGGAGAATAGCCTGCTCAGGCGGTCTGCGAGCGTGTTGCTCTTGCCGGGCAGGTAAAAAGCCCGCAGAAGTATATTGTGGGCTATACAGAACTCCCACAGGAGCTGGGCTTCCTGGCATAAGGCCCGAGAACGCGTGCCCCCCTGTTTGTTGACGTAATACATGGCGGTCGTGTTGTCCGTGAGGACTCTGACCACCCTCCCTTGTATGTGCTGGTGAAATGCCACGCACGCCAGGCGTACGGCCCTGAGCTCCCTGACATTTATGTGCAGGGTTAGTTCCCCTGGGTCCTGAAATCCCCCACGTGGGCTCCCCAGCCCAGGTCCGAGGCGTCCGACACTAGATCTAGTGAGGGAGGGGGCTCTCGGAAGGGAATACCCTGAAGCTTGTTGCTCGGGAGGGACCACCATTGGAGGTCTGCCACCACCTTGGGCGGCACTGTGACCACCTTGTCCAGGCCATCCCTGGCCTGGGAATACCGGGAGGCCAGCCAGAGCTGAAGGGGCTGCATCCGAAGTCTGGCATGTCTCACCACATAGGTGCAAGCTGCCATGTGGCCTAGGATTTGGAGGCACACCTGTGCTGGTTACTGGAAAGGCCGTGACCGAGGCGATGAGAGCCCGTGGGAGGGAGGCCATGGCTACCCAGGAATCTAACAGCGCGCCTATAAAGCTTATGCGCTGAACCGGAATTAACAGGGATTTCTCCTTGTTTACCAGTAGGCCTAGAGCCCTGCTGGTGTCTAGCAGGAAGCTCGTCTGCTGCTGCACCAGAGCGCGAGACTGGCCCTTGAGCAGCCAGTTGTCGAGGTAGGAGAAGATCTACAGCCCTTTCCTCCTGAGGTGGGCCGCCACCACCACCACCATACATTTTGTAAATACCCTGGGGGCAGTAGAAAGGCCAAAGGGGAGGACCGTAAATTGGAAGTGGTCCTGACCCACCAGGAAACGGAGGAAGCGCCTGTGACCCTCGAAAATGTGGATGTGAAAGTACGCATCCTGGAGGCCCAGCGCTGTAAACCAATCCCCCTGGTCTAGGGATGGAATAATAGAGGCCAGGGACACCATGCGGAATTTGCCACGCACCAGAAACTGGTTGAGATTCCGCAGGTCGAGGATGGGCAGAAGCCCGCCCTTCGCCTTGGGGATGAGGTGATACCTGGAGTAAAAGCCCCTGCCCTGGTATTCCCGTGGTACCCTTTCCACCGCTCCCAGAGAGAGGAGGCGCTCTACCTCCTGGCTGGGGGACAGTTGGGAGGGGTTGAAACAAACTGCAGCCTGTACCCTTGGGAGATGGTGCTGTGGACCCATTGGTCCAACGTTATATGGGACCACTGCAGTCGGAAGTCCGATAAAGGGTTTAGAAAAGGTAACTTTATTAACTGGGTGGGGGGTACACTGGCAACAGGCCCGGTGACCCCCCTCAACGAGTCAAAAACGCCGTTTTCCCGGCCGTTTGGCCTTCAAGGCCCCAGGCCGTGGGGCCGAGTGGGATTGGCGTTGGGACCGACGCCTTTGTTCCCTCTGCCGCTTAGGTGGGGGTTCATATCTGCCCCTAGCTTGCTGAGCAGAGGGTTGAGGCCTGGGCTTGCCCTTGGCAGGCGGGACGTACAGGTCTAGCTCTGCAGGGTGGTGTGGGAGTCCTTCATCCCGTGCAGACGGGTGTCTGTCTGTTCCTCGAAAAGGGCCTTGCTATCAAACGGCAGGTCCTGCATTATGGACTGGGAGTCTGACAACAGCCCCGAAAGCGAGAGCCACGACACCCGTCGCATGGAGACCGCGGAAGCCATCGAACGAGCGGCTGTGTCTGCTGCATCCGAAGCCGCCTGGAGAGCCGCTTTGGCGGCGGTCTCACCCTGCTCAATCAGCACCCGGAACTCCTTCGCATCCTTGTCAGGAATGAGGGGCTCAAACTTGGGGAGGGATCCCCCGAGATTAAACTCGTAACGACTCAGAAGCACCTGATAGTTGGCCACTCTGAGCTGGAAACTCGTTGACGAATAAACCTTTTTTCCAAAGATATCAAGTCTACGAGCGTCTTTGTCCTTTAGCGTGGGCGCGGGCTGACCATTCCGATCGCGGTGGTGGACTGACTTTACCACCAGGGAGTTTGGAGCTGGGCGGGTGTAAAGGTACTTGAGACCCCTTGCGGTGACAAAGTACTTCCTCTCGGCCTTCTTGGAAATCGGGCCAAGAGAGGCCGGGGTCTGCCAAAGGCCAGTGGTGATGTTGGCGACTCCCTGATGGAAAGGGAGCGCCACACGCCCCGGTACTGAGGAGGTGAGGACATTGAAGAGAGTATCGGAGGGCTCCTCCATCTCCTCGGCCCGGAGTTCGAGGTTGGCTGCCACCCTCCGAAGCAGCTCTTGATGTGCTTTAAAGTCCTCTTGGGAAGAGGGAGGTGGTACCACAACCGAATCGCCCTGTGCCAAAGAGGTGGACGGTGCAGTGCCTTCGGCGGCCAACGGCATCGTGAGCTCCACGTCTGGGTTCGGTGCCGGAGTTGGTGCCGGGGGTTCGGCGCCCACGGCCTGATCCCGGTGCTGGGGAGGTGACGCGGGTCGGTCCTGAGAGGCTCCCGCCACGGAGCGAGGTCCTGGCTGCGCAGGTGCCTGAGGCCACGGTGCCCACTGGCACCATTGTCCCTGCCAGGGCACGGCCTGGAACTGAGGTGCATCGGGCGGCAGGACTGGTTGTTCTTGCAGCGCGATGTGGCCCAGGGAGAGACGGCTGCGTACTGAAGCCGAAGTCCTGGAAGAGTGCACGGTACCGTGGGAACGACTGGAGCTGTCTCTATTGTGACGGCTCCTGCCCCGAGACTTCGTCCTGGACAATGTTGATAGGTAGATGTCCGAGGAACTGTCTCGCTGGACTCATTGTGGCGCCCGTGGCCACTGTGCCGTGGTGCCAGGGACTCTCGGGACGCGCTCCGGGCATGGCCTCTGCGATAGCGGGCACTTAAGTACGAGCACCGGTGCTGACGGCATCGAGACCTGTTCCTCTCGGAGCGGCTGGAAGAGGAACGGCGCCGTCTCTTGTCGCCTCTGCGACGGTGTCCAAGAGCGGAGGAGTGGGATCCGCTCGTTGAAGAGTCCGGACGCGGAGTTGACGTGTGTCTCGGGGCTCTGCTCAGCACCTCGACCCGGGACGGTGCCTCGACCCCCGACACCTCCGGGGAGGGCTGATGGGCGTCCAAAGGCGGCTTCCCACAGGACCAGGGGCCCGACTGAGGTGGCGCTCCCGGCACTGGAAGTGCTAAGATGTCACGCACGGCCTGAGCTGCCTCTGGCGTCGAAGGCATGCGTACCTCCAGCGAGGCTCGCGCGGACAGGACTGGACTACTCCGCTCATCCTGAGTCGGAGGTCTCTGTCCCGATGGGGATCGCGGGCTGCCCAACTCAGGTCTGGCCTCACCCCTGTCCTTCTCTCGGCGCCGCTGAGACTTCCCTGGCTTCTTAGCTGGGGAGCGGTGCCGGGACGTCGACGGCGCCTCGCTGCGCACCAAGGACGTGGTACCGGGTGCCGATTCGGAACAGCGCACCGGAGGCGCTTCGCCATGTGCCGAAGACGCGGAGCCCGGCGTCGGCTCGACGTGCCGGTGCCGGGGCCAATGCCGACTCCATTAAAAGAGCTCGGAGTCGGATCTCACGTTCCTTCTTCATCCGCGGCTTGAAGGAGCGGCAGATCTTGCACTTGTCACTAATGTGAGACTCGCCCAGACAGATTGTGTGGATCGCTTCTGGGCATGGAGTTGCGACAGGAGTCGCACGACTTGAAGCCTGGGTCACGGGGCATGCCCCGAGCCAGGCACTCGCGAAAGAAAGTTCAGTAAGGGAAGAGATCAGTGAAACTGGATACCACTAAGCTAGAAACGCTGCAGCTAAGCTAAGCTGGAGCAAGTTCCGACTACCTTCACTGGCGGCAAGAAGGAACTGAGGGTGGGGGGGAGCACGCAGCCCCCTTTATGGCGCGATATGTCGGCGCCACTCCAAGGGTCGCAGCGGTGCTCCCCCTCTATGGATACTGCTAAGGGAAAAACTTCCGGCACCGGTGCACGTGGCGAGCACGCACACCTATAGTGGAATACACCTGAGCAATCACTCGAAGAAGAATAAATGTTAAGAATTGTAGATGAGCGCTATTTTGCACAGCTTTTTGTTTTATCTTCCATATATATTTTGATGTCTCTTTTAAAAATAAAAATCCTAAATCAAATATATTACCATATCTATTTTGGGAGTAGTTTCTTGCCATTTTCGAAAGTCAATTTTCTCTACATGGAATTTCTTTTGTAATTCCTGTCTGAGGAGATTATTCATCCTTTCCTGTTTGTAAAGATGTACTTTTTCCAACAAAATCAAGATTGTATCAGGATTCACAGGAAAACGATAAACTTTAGCCCGCACTAATAAAAGAAAAAAAAGTAATTGAGAACATTTTCCTTCTAAAAAAATAATTTCCATATAGCCACATATTTTTTATATTTCACTTTGAATAATTCCAGTATATAAAGTGATAAAATATAGTATTAAATAATAGCACAATTATTTAGGTATGGTCAATATCGAGTTAAAAAACAGTAATATAAGTTTATCTTGAACTTGGAGACACAATGGCAGAAAGAGAATCAAGTATCTAAAAGCACATTCCCTGGTGCAGCAAGAAAAACGATTCTCCCCCCCCCCATGCTATTTGCATTTTATTATTATGACATATAATACTTTAAAACACACAAATCACGCCTCACTTATAAAAAGGGTATAACAATAAAAAGCTTACAATAACCATTTTTCTGACTATGACCATTTTTTGGCCCTCATAAACAACGCGATTAGATTATTGTAAATTTGGACTAGTGATAAGCACAGAAACAGTACATCTGTCATGCATATAACTTCCACTGGCATTAATGGGAATTATGTACATAAATTTCCAGGTATCAAGGTAAGACTATACTCCTTAGCACTCTGTCTTAAAATTATATCAATTGCTTGACTGCATGAATTAGATTTTCTTGTACTGAATGCAACAGTGAGAGCTATGGATCTCCTAACATCACCATTTTGATCACTTTATTTCTAAACAGAGACACTCACCCATTGGCTGACCTGGTTTTCCTTTCTGTTGTCCGCTACTGAGTTTTTGCTTATCAATCATTGCACTATACAACATTGATCTATGGAAAGCAATAAAAAACAGAATGGAATATTTGACTATTCACATATTCAGACCCTTCAGCCTTTCAAATAAGTAATCATTGCCCTCTAATGTTACATGTTCACATGCCCCGAGATGTATTAAGCACTCCTGAACTTGGGCAAGTGCCCAAATCTTGCAGACCAAGTCCAGAGCTGGCAAATCAGAGACTGCCAGATGTTCAGATCTGCTCCTGATTGCTTTTGAGGGATATAATCCTTAAACAGTAGGGGATCTAATAGACACAGAAAAAAATGGACTGAACCATGGAGTGGTTATCTTGTGGGCTGCTCCCTCAAGTAGACTGTTGGGGTGGCTGGCTACTACTGCAAAGATCCACATACAAGTGGCTGACTGGCACCTAGCTTGCTTCATGTGATCTCGTCAGAGCAGGAAAATTGATGAGACAAAGCACAATGAGCCACACTTACTCAAAATTGTTAAGATGTGGAGCCAGATCAATGAGCACTGTTAAATCCACCCACTATCCTGGTGGTTTTTGAATTGCTGCACTAATTTTCTTGTCCACCTCCTCCACTTTCTCAGGCTATGTCTACACAACAGCTGGAAAGATGCTTCCTAGCATGGGTAGACAGATGCACTAGCTCTATTTGAGTTAGCATGCTAAAAATAGCAGTGTGGCCACGGGCAGTAACTTGGGCTAGCTGACTTAGTATGTACCCAGGGGGTTGGGTGGGATTATACTTGGGTGGCTAATCGAAGTCGCCATGGCCACACTGCTATTTTTAGTGCGATAGCTCAAGCCTGTCTATCGGCATTGGAAAGCATTCTCCCAGATGCTGTATGCATATGCCCTTATGGGATTGGGGAAGGAGAGAAAAAAATCTCTGCTTTCAGGGAGCAGAAGAAAGGTAAAGAAGACAGCCTGCAGAATTGTAAGCAAACATCACCCAAGTATGTGTGTGAAAGCTTGGGGAGAAGGTTCTTTTGCTGCTACACTTGTTAAGAGACTTTCACTAATACATATCTGGTCCTTCAATCACTAAGTGTCACTCTTCCCACCATCTCTATAGGGATGTATAATGAAACATGGGGGCTGTAAAGAATAATTTTGTAGACCACGTTTAAGATTTTGGGTCTCTCCTGTCCACCCTGAGGAACAGAAAGAGAGAGAATTGTGGAAACTTAAAAATGACTTTAGGTTCATGTTTGAGTTTTGGTCAGTTCTTATTTTTTCTGAACTTGTTCACTTACCCTAGATTACAAAATCAACATAAGTAGAAGTAAAAGTCAAAATAACTTGGCAAAGGAAAATAAAGTTTGTACAAAACAAAATGATAAAGTTTTATACCTGTCATTTGAATGCTGGAGAATGAGTATATGGAAGTTTGGTGGCAATTCATTTACGATGTTAAAATGTTGTGCAAGAACACAGAGATTTCCCCATGCCTGTACAATAATTTAAAACTGACATTACTTTTCCTATCTTTTTATGAACAACACGTGCAGTGCATTTATCAAGAGACTGATTATAATAGTTCCAAAAAATAAGGCACTGCTATTTGCAAAAGGCATACTTAGAAAAGAATATTTTAGTGTAGTGCACAATAAATGAAGTTAAAGCAATAATTCATGGCTAACATTAACATGAGTTATTTGCCTACTATACTGCATATCACGCTAAAAAACTACCAAATGTTGAAACTGATTAATATTATCAGTAGAAAGGAATAGCAAAATATTTCAACTCAACATTTATATTTTCTAAAAGCAATTCAAGCATTTCCATAGGAATATACACCTGGATCATTTATACTCCTCTGTAAAAGGAACTGTATAGACTCTAATACATACGTACAAATATTATACATAATAACATAAAATTTGACTTGCTATGGGTCATTATTTTGCTCCAGAACAACTTTGTTCCACTCATACATAGTACGGTTCAAGAAGTTACCTTTGAGGTAGCAGTTAGCCTCTGCTCCACATTTTTGAGAAGACTACTGGTTATGTCTCCATTTTGTTTTAAGTGATGCTGAAGATGCAATAGTGCTGCCAGCTGAGAGCTGCTAGTGTTAGAAGTGGCTGCTAGCAGGATATCCTTCATCATCATAGATGATGAACAGCTCTGTAATATTTTAATATTTGTTTATTTTCTCAAATGTTTCATACAAATAGTTATTGAAAAAGCTTGTCATATAAAGGTGAAATGAAATGGCAAACATATTACCATTATTTACAGCTACAAAACAGTGTAAAAGCTTTGGCGATAAATTATGAAGACTGGAAGATTTCTTAGCTATTAATTTCCTTTCTGAAATTGATCTCTCCATTAGTCCTGATTGCTGGAATGCTCCTCCCTGCACTGAGCTGGGGAGAGTTCTAATGAGTTTATGGGAGCCTAAGCCTCCAAATCAGGCCCACTGGGATTGTGTCAGAAGATTACTTCCAAAGGTGTGCGGAAATTTATTTCAGAAATTCAGTATCTAGTAACTATAAACACAAAGTAACTAGAAGAAGACAGCTTAAACCACCTTTAGGAAGCCTGAAAATTAGTTGCTGGAAAATGGTCAACAATGCAAAGGGTTGGACATACTGATGTAGATATAAATCTGACAAACCAAATGTACAGGTAAAATTTTCCAATCTGCTTTAACACAATGAATGCAGAAACCCTGGGCATCATTTTCACAATCCTAGAAACCCAGCCATTTTTACACTCACTTTAGAGGGCAGAATTGCACTTTTTATTGCAGTACAGTTTTAGTTAATTTAATTTTATTATGATATTTTATACATAGTAAAATGATACAATAATGGCATCTACTAGTGAAAACCTGAAGTCCATACTATGAAAATTATCCAGGTTTTACAATGGTCATATGTCAATAATACATTGACAAAAATCACTAAAATCAGAAAACATATTGTATATTTAATTATTATGAATAATAATACCACTACCTAGCTCTTACATAGTGGGTTAATGGTCAGTTGTCATGCTACCCAAATAGACAAATTTACTTATGGTACTCGAAGCTCTTTTTTTACATTGTAAAGGGACTTAGGGTACGTCTTCACTACCCGCCGTATCGGCGGGTAGCAATCGATTTATCTGGGATCGATATATCGCGTCTCGTTAAGACGTGATATATCGATCCCTGAATGCGCTCACCGTCGACTCCGGAACTCCACCAGAGTGAGCGGCGGTAGCGCAGTCGACGGGGGAGCCGCGGCCGTCGATCCCACGCCGTCTGGACCCCAGGTAATTCGATCCAAGCTACTTCGACTTCAGCTACGCTATTCGCGTAGCTAAAGTTGCGTATCTTGGATCAATCCCCCCCCAGTGTAGACCAGCCCCATAAAAAGCAGAAGTTGTGTTACCTGATGAAGGGCCAAAAACTGGCTACTTGAAACTGGATCAAATTGTCCAATGCATTCAATGATTTCAAGACTAGCAGCAGCCAGAATATCAATTATATTGTTACTTAATGCAACATTCATGCACTGAAGCAAAACTTCACTGGATTGAGAGAGGTATCTTTGGGCCAAAATCCGTTTTCTCTAAATAATAAAAATGTTCTACATTAAAATATTTGTTAAATTACATAAATATATTATTGATGCATTTTTGATCACTACAGTCTTGGCAGATAAATCTGGTTTTGTTCTTGTATAATGGTATTTTTTTAAAGTTTGATGAAAAATGGTATGGGTTTAGTCTCCTTGTAAGGAATGCATTTAATATCTATTAACATCAGTGATAGTTAATAGAGTGCAATCAAGAGACTAGACTGAATGATCAGTTAGTGGAGAGCTATACCGATTAAACTATTCTTTTAAAAAACATCTAATCTTAAACTTCTAGTTTATATTTTTCTTTTAAAAGAGAAATTTTGTCTACAATAAAACATCTACAATTGTATATGTACTAGCTAGCATTATACCAAAATGCCAGTCATTATTAGCCAATCAGCACTGTTCGCATCTGTATAATCACTATAGTTGTTTCTCACTAATCACTTGTGAATGAGAGTAACTTCCTACTCTGACTGGCTTGTGTAATTTTCAAGCTGTTTGCCAGCAATAATGACACCAGTTCAGCTTCTTGATCCAGTCACCTGCAGCAGAAAACTTCAAAATATTCAAGAACAAGAATGTACCAAAAATATGCCAAAAGTAAAGAATATGGGATTGTACACAGTCAGGCAAGTTAAAATCTCTTTACTCTCAATTCCCGCTTCTCCTCAAGCGGCTTTCCTCTCCTATAATTCAAAGTTCTTACAAGAAGAACAGGCACATTTAAATTTGCCTTGTTTATTTACTGTACATTGTGCAAATCCCAGACACTCTCTCCCAACTCAGTTCTGAATACAAATTAAACCAAATGACAGCTAGTCAGGGAAGAAGAGGCTAGCTAACCTGCAGCAACCAGGGAGATGGGGAAAAGAGGTAAGAGTGAAAGAAGAGGAAAATGTGAAGGGAGAAAAGGGGAGATGATGAGAAAGAAAAGCCCAACAGGTTTTGTAACTTGTATTTGAAACAGTTGGCCCCATTTTCTGTTTGCTTCTTTACTTTGGATATTTAATTAAAAGCTTCGTATTAAAATGTTAATTGTCTGTAAGAGTGAATTCTGCTACAACACTCATTCTTCAGCCTCAGATTCCATTTGCTAAAAACACCTCACCCATAAGGCTAATCAGCCCCAGGCATAAAAAGGAAGCCATCAAGTTATTTATATAAATATCTATGTAAAATACCTTTAATTCATTTGCTTTCTTCCTTTGATCCTGATGTTGTTTTTTACTAATTGGAGAACTGCTACTTGTCATTTCACGTTCATTGCATTCTGCTTTGGTTGTGGGAGGCTTCATGGTGTTCAATGGAGTTTCTTCCTACCCACCAGTAACAGAGAGGATTCATTAATATATCTATCTCACTAAAATGTAAGTGGATTAGTTATTGTGCTTAAAGTTAGGAGGAGTGAAATTCAGCTGGATAAAGAGGAAGCTAGTTTCAGCCTTAAAAATGGAGAGAGGGTGTATCTCACCACAATAATACCTTTATAATATCAAGTGAATTAGCAAGTTTATGAGGCATTAAACTCTGGTTAGCATGTGATAGTGATGAATCTGCTAAGTACCTAACATTAATCAGGACACAGGAGAATGAAACATAGACATGGGGATGGATTTTTAAGCAGGAGACCACAACTTTATTAACTTTAATGGTGGGACATAAACTGCCCACCAGAGCATGAGGTATTTACTCAGGTACAGTGCAGTGTTAAAAGGACTCATACTAAATAACTAATATTCAAGGGTTGTCTCCTTGGCTAATCCCTGGAATCTAGCCCATCTCTGAATCTTCTCACCCTCCTCCCACAAGCGGGAATGAGAGTATACTAGGGGATGGTGGGGAGGGAGTGACTTCACTGGTTTCAGTGGAATGCCAACAGTAGTTCTATCCTCAAGCATTCAAAAATCCTGAGTCAGGTTCCCAGAAAACATGAAACTGTCTTAAATATAATGAGATTTTTAAAAAAAAATAATTGGGGTGGGGGATTATATTTGCCTTCTGGGTTTTGAGAATTAGGGTATATATTTTCAAGTTTCTCTCTACAACCATGAGAGCTAGAACCTTACTTTTATATTTTTAAATAAAAACTGAGATTCTCACATATTCCCTTGACTCCAGGGGCTAGGGCTTTAAGGAAAGCACCAAATATCATGAGACACATGATAAAAATCACAAGGGTAGGCAACACTGTGCTACACAGTAATGTAGTGGGGAAGCAGCGGTGAAAGAGTTAAAGAAAACCTTCTCCTCCAGTCCCTGACATCACTATTTTGACATTTTGGTAAATGTTCTGCTCAATTCAGCTCTCATGAACATTTTTATTCAGGATTTGAAGAGGCTCAACTCTTTTCTCCCAGTGGTCAAAATACTGTAAAAAGATGTAAACTTGAGCTTATCAAATAACATTCATTGTATTTTATATATGTTCATTCAGAATCAGATTCTGCCTGGCCCATACAGACATGCGCAGAAGTCTCCCTCTCACTGCACAGCCTATACAAAAGACATACATAATTTTACACTCTGTGCTCTGGGAGTGCACTGACTGCTAAGTCCCTCCCAGGGCTTGTCTACACAGATAGTGCATGGCAAGCTGGGATGTAAATCTACAGAGCACTAATGCTCTGTTCAATAACTGTTCATGTGGACCTGGCTAAAAGTTCCCTAGTGTGCAATGACCTATTCCCATTTAAAAGTGGATTAGATCAAAGTGCACTAGAGAACTTTTAGTGTGCAGTAGCAGGGTTCACATGGACAGTTAGTGTGTGGCATGCTACTGTGTTGCAGATTTACTCCTCAGCTTGCCCTGCACTAACCATTTGTTTAGACAAGCCCCCAGGAACACATCTCAAAGGGAGTGAGGAAGCAGGGCTTACAGCAGAGGTGGCCAGCCACATGGGGCTGTAGAACACAGTGAAGGTGTGCACCTGGGAGCTCTGGGGAAGGCAAGACTCCTTTTACTATGGGTTCTGAGCAATTTGCACAATCTATCCTTCAATTAAAAAAGCATTAATAGTACATAAAGAGCATCAGTCTAGTAAGCACTTACCATCAATATATATCTAATAATCTTAATTTAGAACCAAATTCATACCATAACATTTTCATTCCAGTAAATATCTGAATTTAAGGGGTCCACATTAACCGCAAGTAAACGCAGAGTTTTCCCAGTCAGATACAGGTACTTGGCTTTGATATCAGGACATCCTGTATGAAGACTTTGTAGACTTGCTAACTGAGCCAGTGCAGTGTGACCCACAGTCCGTCCTATGTTTATCCATCCCTGGAAAAATCAAAAATATGTTAAATCAAGTCACATTTTCAAATATAAAAGAAATGTTCTCTTAAACATCATGAATGAATCAATGATTCATAGATTTATATTGCCCTTTAGCTTGAAATATTGGGTTTTGGGGTTGCATGTGAAACCTAATAACTAATTCTTCAATGTAATTTAACCTTCTTTTCTCTGAAAAAATAAAGATAGTTTCAACTCTATACCTCCCTTTTTTTGAACCCTGAAGCAATAATAGAAAATGAAAACAGAAAATAAATCTATTTTATTTTGAATGTTGAAATTCAATATACTAAAATTTATAAATATGAGAATTTCCAAAATTATCAATATTGGAAACTAATTTCCACTATTTGCTTTTCCAAAGCATGTCAAGGGCTCCGTTAATTTTCAAGGCCAAAAGGGACAATTTTGATCATCTGAGCTCACCTGCATAATGCAGGGTGTAGAATTGCACCAAGCGATTCATACATCAAGCCCATACTTTCTGGACGAGTTATAGCCTGTCTTTTAGAAAGACATACAATACTGATTTAAAGACTTCAAGTGACAGAGAATCCACCACATCTCTTGGTAAATTGTTTCAATGATGAATTACCCTCACTGTTAAAAATTTGCACCTTATTTCTGGTATGTCTAGCTTCAGCTTCCAGGCATTAGTTTCTTAGAACAATCCTTCTCTTGTTATGTAGAGAACCATTGGATTTTTTTTCTAAAATAACTACATGTGTTGGTGGAATGTGCAAGGTTAACTTCATACATACACTAGTGGACTAGTAAGACTAGAAAGTGTCAGAGGGCCAGATTCTCAACTATGGTGAACCAGTGTAGATCCACCTACTTAAATGGAGCTATGCCCATTTACACCATCCAGAGAACCTAGCCAAAAGAGCAGGAGTTAATCCAGGGGTTGATCCTCTAAACTCACTATAGTAAGCACTATACCCGGACATACTGGGTGCCCAGTGATACAATGTTTATGAGGATTCATAGCAGACAGCTTACAGCAGGAGCGTTGATTGGGACTATTAGTTGGAAGATGAGCAAAGCCCTTTCTATTTAGGTTTATTATAAATATTGAAAAATGAGTGAAAATCGGTGCATAAAGTTAACTTCACGGTTTTCAAGGTAAATTTTGGGGTTAATATTGGGGAATGGGAGGACAGAAAAAAAGCAACATATACAACAAAGTAACAGCTCTGAAAGTAAAAGTAGTTAAATATTGTGGTTTATTTCATGAAGTATATCAATAGAACATACACATATGCATGTGCATGCATGTGTATCTTCCATTACATTGCCTTACTTTAACAGACACCCTTACATTTACACTAAGACTAATTTATTATTAACAAACACAACTACCTAATGAAATATATTGGATTTTCTTAAAATAATCAGTATTTTCATGTTGTTGAGTGGTCAAAAATTCAGGTGAAAAATCTGTAAAAAAACCAAATCGCTTTTTTAAAACCTGGGAATTTCTCAGTAAAAATGGAAAATGAAGGGTCTTAAGGATGAAGTACAATGCTGCAGTCATAGTATGTGTATGGGTGGTGAAAAGAGTGTGATTTAATGGGGAAAATGAAGTTCAGTGAAGACACAGCTCAATTTCACTCAACTTTTGCTTCTGACAATCATCCTCAAGTCTTTGCCTTGGAGAGACAAGAGCCTTTTTGGTACAGAGAATGGCCAACATCATAACAAGCTAGTGAAAACCCATACTTGAATGTTCTGTGCCCCAATATTCAAATGAAAGGTTTGCCAGCCCTTTCTCCTGTTTAGCAGTTATTAATCAGAAGAGGAAGATCTGCTAAGGCAATCCCTCTAGCTTAGCACAAGGATTTTTTTTAATATAACATTTATAGCTAAATCATAGGAAGGATCATATGTAATTACCTGTTCCACAGAAGCACTATCAGGTGTTAACCTGACAAATTCTTCAACAAGTTGATTAAGTGATCCCTCTCTCAGTTCTTTCAGCTTTTTTTCCACATTAACAAGATGAAGAATATCCAAATTAATTTCCACAAAACTTAGCTTCATATTAGCAAGCCGTCTCATTAATGGAATACTAATATTTTTAATCTGAAATATAAGAAAACTGAGTGGAAGTCTATCTTTAAATCACCTTAATCGATCGGTCCATCAGCCCTCACAGAGAGAGCGCTGATCACAACACATCAGTCGTGTTGTTGGAGCCAGTCCTTCAGACACCTGCTGGCCAGGCGGTCAGTGGCTCCAAACATCCGATCAGCATAGCGTACCACAGCCCAGAACCCCCGAGCAATCCGCCAGCCTCAGCCTTCCAAGCAGCTGGGATTACAGGCATGCGCCACCCCGCCCGATCTATCTTTAAATATGCAGTGTTAATATTTTTGCTAATTTATTGGATTAAAGTTAGAATTTCAGAACTCTTTTAATTATTTGAGGCACACATTTTAAATAAACAATAATGTGATTGCTACACTATAGCACACTGTGATATTTCAATGAAAATAATAAAGCAGGGAAAGAAATAAGGGTACAATAGACAAGTAAAGTTGACAGGTGGCAACTGCCCTCATCCAGAAAATACAACCTACTTTATTTTTATACACAAATATATACAGACTATTCTGAAATTCTTCACATCCTTGCCAAAATCATTTGCATCACAGTAGAAGTGGATCTTCAGGCGAGGTCCGAGGATAGTGGCATTTCAGACCAGCTCACAAAAGTTTTTCCACATGTAAGAAGTCACAAGGGAAAAATCATGGAGAAACCTGTGGGAGAACTGGACAAGTAGGGTATCCAGAGCTGCATCACTGGCCAAGTAGAAGGGACTGACATACACACATGCATCCCTTTTCAACTCAGATCTTTGGGTTTTTTTTAATGTGTCCTGCTCTATTCTGTTTAGATTGTTGCACCATACTTATCGCTGTAGTATCTGAGCGCCTTTCAGCAGCTTTGTATTTGTTAGAGAAAGTAAGGTCAAAGAAATGGACCTTGCACTTGGAGTAGAAAGTGGTGAAGTTTATAACGGTCTTTAGTTCTTATCTGTGTCTTACTCTAGGGTTTATCCCACTGTGCATTCATAGTATTAGGGAGTGACCCATTTTTGACTAGTTAGGTAACTGTAGAACGGTCTTTCCTTATCCTGTATATTTCTGACAGATCTAGGTACTATTTTTATATCATCACAGACCACACAGAAGGGTATATTTCTCACCTAATAACTTACTGTATGCTAGTTCAAAAAGAAAAGGGATATATATTTCCTAATACCTAACACAATGCTTACTTCCCCTTCCTTGCCATTCCACTTCTAGCCGATCTAGACAATTTTAGCAGAGTAAGCCCCCACAGCAGGGAAGCACAATTCTTCTTGGTACTGTCTTAGGCAGGTAAGTGCTTTAGCCAAGTAACAGCTAGCTGTGGTGTCCATCATAATTTATCATTTAGACAGACTACTAAGCAGCAGAAATTTGTCTATGGGCTAAAAACAATTTGGACAAATGAAAACAAGTATCCTTAAAAAATATGCTATCTGTACCATTTTTAGAAGTACCAGCAAAAGACAACTGATCTCAGTATCTCAGACTTCTGGGGGGAAAAGTGGGAGTGGGGGGGCGGATTCTTACCTTCATATAGATCCATTTGCATGATTAGGGCCTAAATATTTACTCTGTACTAAGGGCCAATTCTGCTCTCAATTACACATGTGCAACACTAAGCGCTGTCTAAACAAACAGTCAGTGCGTGGCACAAAGGGGACTCAATCTACCTCACACTAGAGTGCCATGCACTAACTTTCTGTGTGGACCCTTCATTAGAGTTGCACAGAAGTAAACTAAGAATGGAATTTGGCTTCTCATTTCGCAATGAAAGGGAAGTAATGACATTTCTCATTTCACAATGAAAGGGAAGTTATGGTATCTAACAGGAAAACTTGGTTTCATGTGCTCTGCTGGTAAAAAGCTTCTGAGTCTCAAACAAACTGAGGCCATAACACTGGGCTAGGTAAATGTAATAAACTCCTTTGAACTAACTAAATACATTGTTCACCTCACAGATTAGAAGGTGGTGTGTGAGGAGAGGGCAGATAATCTACAGTGGAGGGAACTGGGGGAAGTTTGGGCTCCCTTTTTTTTGCCCAGTGAAGGTTACAACAGCCTGGGGACCACTCTAACTTTTGGCAGCTGTAAGTAGTCCCCAAAGATCTGCTAGCTGGGATTCCTGGCCTGCACTGGAGGCTGCAGGGAGGGAGGTGTAGGAACTAGTTATGCCTGCTCCATGCCCGTTAGCATGTATTTCTAGCTGGTAGTTATGGCTAGCCCCTGCTCAGACTGTGCTACTCAAGTGGCACAAAGGAAGCTGAGTGGGCTGGAGAATCTGGCCCATAAAATTTAGAATATTTGGGATAGATGGAAAATTAAATTTTATATGGGAAATTTTTCTTTTCTGCATTATATGAAGCATGAAATAAAAAAAGTCTTTTAAATTTTGCGACAAATTTATCCGGAGGTTTTTTTTTAATTTTCATTCCAACTTTTTTATTTTCATTATCTGACAAATCATTTATTGAACTCTGGTGAACTGGTTTACAGCCTGATCAAAAACGGTCAATACAAATGCCTTATAGTTTTTTTTAATCTGAGTTATGATGATTTTTCATCGTAACGTCATATTTTTTCTTTTGTAAGGTTTGAGTGAAACCAGTTTATCTTTTAGAATTTCTATTAGTTGGCATTCCTAATTTGCTTTTTCTTCCTCAAGTTTGCTGTACTTTATTATGCAGGGTTTCAAATTTATGATGGATTTATAGTGAATGTTTATGAGAATAATGTCAAATTGAGGTAGTTCTGTTTTTGATTGATTTCTTTAGTATCTGGATAAATATTGGAATTAAATGCTGAAAAAATGAGTGGGAAATTAGCTTATTTCAAAAGAAAGAATATATTTGCAATGCTAGTATCTAATTTTTTGTCAAATTTTACAAAGAATGCTATTGGTGTAAAAATATTCACGACATGATTCAGTAAACAGGATTGGCAATGGTGCTTAGTGGACAGGGCACTGGACTGGGACTATGGAGACCTAGATTCAATTCCAAGCTCTGTCAATGGCCTCCGGTGTGACTTCAGACAAATCATCTCATCTCTCTGGGTCTCCATTTTCCCTTCCGTCTTTTTTATGTCTTGTCTATTTAGAATCTAAACTCCTTTGGGGAGAGATTGTCTCTCACTTTGTACCCTGCCTGCCACAATGGGGCACCATCTCAGATGGGGATTGTAGGAACTGCTGTAATACAATTAATAATAATCCTAATTGAACAAATCTTGCATACAGTAAAAGTATTTACCCATTTACCTCGTGAACTGGAAGCAAGCTCCAGATATTGTTAAATACTTCTTCTTCTTCATATACTGCTCTCTGAGCTAACTTGTACGCATCTAGATAGCGACTATGTTTTTCTTCTTCATCTTCTGTATGTGTTGCAATTGTTCTGTAAAAAAGCAACACAGAGTTTTACAAGAGTAGTAGTATAAAATATTATTACTTCTATAATGCTATAAATATTCAAAATGCTCAATGAACAACTAACTTGCATTGTTTGTGTATATTGTTTAAGACTCAAATACAAAAAGTAAATATTTAAGCATTAATTTTTTAAAGGCCTGATTCTTGGACCAAGTTAAGTCCCCTCTGCACTGTACAGCAACATAAAGAGGACTTAAAGATGCCCTAAATGGATAGGTGGAGAGTCTTCTGCCAGAAGATATGCCCCAATGGCATAAGACTAGCATAGCTGGCTTTACGCTTCCCATTCTCCCAGTCTCTGAATAGGGGTGTCCTGGGAAAAGCTGGAAGTTGGAGTACACTGTGCTCTGGCAATCTCTAGCCATAACAACAGCCCCCAGGGAATTGTTCAAGAGACATAAATTAAAGGAATCCTGTGGCTACTTTAACTTATGACAAGGGCTGGTTCAGCAATCAAATGGCCCTAAAATAGAAAGAATCCTTGGTGCTTTATTCTGACCTCAAAGGTAGTGCAGATAATCATAAATCTTGTGAGAACAGCTGCTACAGGCATAGGAACAGTAAATCCTTGATTTTACAGAACACTTGTTGATATATTCCATCAAGAATGACAATGTGAATCCAAAATCAGGATATAGAAGTAGGTGATATTATTAACCCTCATGTACTTTTTTCCCAGACAGCTGAAATCTTACTCTAAATCAGACACCTGAAGATTTTTTTAACTAAGGTGTAATAAACATTTCCAGCAAATTTGTAAGTTTACCTGTGAATATTTGCACGTTCCAGCAGGATCTCAGCACTGTGATCTTTATATCCATAACGAAGGAAGTCCTCCTCAATTTGAATTAATTCATCATATAGTTCCTGTAGCATACTTGATAACTGAGAGGACTCAGCTTTAACCTTCATGAAATTTTGGGCATATTTTATTTGAATAAGTGTTCTTCTATAGAGAATAATAGAATATATGCTAGCATGGGGTTAAGAATTGTGAGAAACAGCTTAAGTATCAACCTCATATTTGTGTCCAAAAACTGCTGTATTATTTTTCTTTCTGCCTCCCTTTCTATTTTTCTGTCTGTAATAGATCTGGAGGAGGAACCCTTCTAATTCTTTATATAATCTTAATATGCTCTAACAATTAGATGTAGTTTTAAAATAGAATACACAAAGCATGGCTTTCAGAAACAATGTTTCAACATCATCTGTGTGATGCCATGGTGCCAATTATTAGATGCATATTCATTTAATACATTTACCTAGGTCTAAGCAGTCATTTAAAAGATAGCTAAATTGAGAAGTCCATATTCAGCTAAAATAAAAACTACTGGAGTGAAATTGTAATTATAAGAAAAAGGAGACAACTACATATGAGCAGTAAATTGAAAAGAGATAGCCTTTAGTCTGATAGACAGGGCCGTCCCTAGGTGGGTGCGGGGCCCAGGGCGGAAGTGATGGATTCGTCTCTTCCGGGACTGACTGCGCCGGCCAATCGCACCGGCCAGCAGGGCCTGCAAAGCGCAGGGCCTGGAGCGGTCGCCCCGATTCGCCCCACCCAAGGGATGGCTTTGCTGATAGATGTATGTATCTTCTTAGTTGAAAAAAATCAAGTAAGAAAAGGATCCAGTTAATAGGTCCATTATATCTTGCCCATATAATCCAAACGCTACTGGACTTTGGAAAAAATGTTATTGATCTGAATATTATGGACATCCCTCCTTTTCCTACCCGCCCAAATTCATATTTTAACATCTCAAATAACACCTTTCAAGTAACATGATTTAAAATATATAACAGAGGGTAAAATAAATATGGGTTTCACTATCACCAAATTAACCCTTAGGGTATGTCTACATTTGAGTTGGGAGATGTGAATCCCAGCTTAGGTAGACACACTCTGCTAGTGCACTAAAAATAGCAGTGTAGCCTGGGTAGTAGCATGGGCATCAGCTCAAGCTAGTATCCAGTGTATGTTCCCAGGGGGTCCAGATGGGTTTCTATGTGGGTGCTTAGCCTGAGCTGCTGCTCAGGTTATCCTGGCTACACTGCTATTTTTAGCATGCCTGCTCTAGCAGAACTAGCGTGGGTACATCTATGTGAGCAGGGAATCATACCTCCCAGCTCAAATGTAGATGTACATTCTGCTAGGGTTTAAATTCACAGGGCAAAGGGCTTCTTCCTGGATCCCTCTAACTTAGCTTAGATTATAGTGCTCGGTAGCACACTCCAAAAGTAGTCATAATAAACTATATTTCTGATTTTAGACTATTACTTCTGTTAGTTTAAACACATCAGCCTCAGGCAGGTAAGGCAAACTATATAAAAACGTAAGATTCACAAGGGTATGTCTACGCAGCAATTGGGAGGTTGCATTCCAGTTCTCATAGATGGACACGCTAGCTCTGCTCAAACTAGCACACTCAAAAGAGCAGTAAAACTGAATGTCTAGCTACCTGAGGGGGTATGCAGGCTTGTACTTGTGTGTTAGCCCGAGCCACTGCCCGGACTGCTGCAGTTGCACTGCTGTTTTAATCTACTAGCTTAAACAGAGCTAATGCATATCCGTCTACCAGCACTGGCAAGCACGCTTCCAGCTGCTGTATAGACATACCCTTAGATTTTAACACTTAACGGGGCTACATGCAATACACAAAATTAGGAAAGGAGAATTAGGCGTTAAAGATTAACACCATCAGAAGAAAACACTCTTAAGCATACATAGAAAATATCAAAGTAAAGTTGGGTTGAATGATAAATGACATCCATATTCCTATCTAAAAGTCATAAAATAGGTTATTTCTTACACAAATGTTCTGGGCTAGATCCTCAGCTAGAACAGACCAGCATTGCCATGGAGAATTTGAGAAGGGACAGTAGTCAAACCCACAATGTAAACTGTTATTTGCTTCCCAATGAGGAAAATGGCATCATTAAACTAAGAACTCAGACCTTCATTCCAATCAGAGGATGAGTTTTGAAATTTGCCTTTATTCAAAAAATGTTCTCTCAGACTGACAACTTTCCCCAGAGGAAAAATTCTAGAATGTGAGTCTTGTGAGTATCATTGCTTGATGGCTTGTGGCTACCATAACACTTTGTGGCACATGCTTGTTAAACAGCACACTGACGTCTACAAAAAACACACACCTGTGACTCTCATATAATAATTTAAATGCCAAAACTGGCAGAAGGAAAGAAGCAAGGCTTACTGATTAGATCACGACATTGGGTGTCAGGACTCGTGAATCCTGTTTCTACCAGAAATATTAACCAATCTGTATAAAAAAATGTAACATGATGTACTGAGACAATATCTTTAAGATGTTTTTAGGTTCTTGGAGGAAAAACACTATATAGTTAACAAAGTCATAGCTGGACAAAAAAAATATGACAGATACACTCAGGGAATAGTAAATTGTATAAAAAACTCTGATAACAGAATGTCCATAGCAAAAGGAAACAACTTTATAATTTTAAAATTTACATCTAAAGTAAAGAAGCTTCTTTACTAAACATAACATATATAGCTAGTGTCATATCCCCCAAAAAACAAATACTACAGACATAATGCATATATATATTACTATATAAAAAGTTACCTGGCTTCAAGGGATGCAATTATAAAACCCAGTTCAGACTTTCTGTTAGGTCTCTCCTCTAATGTACATCTGAACACCTTTACAGTTTTTTGCAGAATTTTGCATGCCTGCAGATAACATTATAATTTATGTAACTGTCTTTTTATATTTCTATATACAATGTTAACCATTATTTTAGAACACATGATTGAGAAGAAAATCTTTGTTATTTTTTCCTTATGTTCTCCACGATTATCAAGCTTATCTTGTACAATTTGCTCAGAATTTTAAAAAGTAAAAGTACAGATAGGACAAAATTTAATTAACTATACTGATTTAATTATTCTACAAATATTCATATAGGGACAGCTTCTGATGCCCTTATGCTCACTGAGTAGCACATTACTCCACCACTAGCCATGCTGGGTTAAATAAGACTACTTGCAGAGTGAAGGCTTGTCTACACATGGCAGTAAACCCAGAATTAGGCCTGGTCTACACTGGGGGGAAGGGGGGGGGTCGATGTAAGATAGGCAACTTCAGCTCCGGGAATGGCGTAGCTGAAGTCGACATATCTTATTTCGACTTACCTCCCATCCTCACGGCACAGGATCAATGGCCGCGGCTCCCCCGTAGACTCCGCTACCGCCGCTCGCCCTGGTGGAGTTCCGGAGTCGACAGGAGCACATTCAGGGATCGATATATCGCGTCTAGACGAGACGCGATATATCGATCCCCGATAGATCGGTCGCTACCCACCGATCCGAAGGGTAGTCTGGACGTACCCTTAGGCTAGGTCTACAATACCCGCCTGAATCGGCGGGTAGAAATCGATCTCTCGGGGATCGAATTATCGCCTCTCGTCGGGACGCGACAGTCGATCCCCGAATCGACGCGCTTACTCCACTAGCGGAAGTAGGAGTAAGCGCTGTCGACGGGGAGCCGCGGAGGTCGATTTTGCAGCCGTCCTCACAGCGGGGTAAGTCGGCTCCGATACGTCGAATTCAGCTACGCTATTCGCGTAGCTGAATTTGCGTATCTTAAATCGACCCCCCCCACCCCCCGTAGTGAAGACCTGCCCTAAGGTAGGGTGTGAATTTAAAGCTGATTAACTATTCCTAATTAGCTCCGTGTGTGGACACTCTTTCCCCAGAATACAGCACTCTTATTCCAGAATAAGAGCATCCACACATGGAGTTAATCAAGAACTATTCTGGAACAGTTTCCTGTATAGACAAGACTTAATATAACTTAATATGATTCGAGGCGCCAAAATGTAGCACTTTGCAAGCTGACAAAAACTATTATGGAACAATTTGAAGAACTGTTCAATTTTTAATCAGTTAGCATGTAACTAAGCATATAGAAGTATCAGGGAGACTTTGTAAGAGAAAAAGATTTTTTTCAGTTTCTCATGAACAGAAAACCAATATTATTTAAAACATTATCCCCTAAATATCAATGACTAGAAGCTCTTGACTCAAAGACCAAATTATTTCTGCCTTAGCATTTAACTTCATGAAATTGTAGCTCATGTGCAGAGGGTTAAATAGTAAACGGATTTTTTAAAGCATTAACTAAGTACTGTATGCATTGTAATACATGCCTTCCTGGATTTAAAAAAAAAAAATCACAAAACAAAGTACCTCCTGAGATTTAGGGATACGACTTCCATTTCATGCACTAGGTGAACTTCTATTTAAGTTAATGTAATTAGTCACATGCATCATATAGAAAAGAAAATAGACTTCTGAAATTGCAATTGCAACTTGTTATATTTTGAAAATGGATGTATACAAAATACTTTGTCTAACTGTAACTCACTGGTATTGTTAGTACTTTTGACATGTAAGTAAAACACCTTCCCTTCTACCTAACCTTTCTTTTTTCTCTCTTATATGGTTTCTACTGCACAGGATTTCTAAGTATGAAAATCAGTGGAATAAGTTATGCATGCTAGATTATAACTGCTGTTATTTAGTTGGAAAGATACAATATTTCAAGTGCACAAGCAGTAAGCTTATCTTCTGCTAAAACCACTAAATATCACCTGTCTGCTTCGGCCAAGAAATCAGTAAAAGGAGATGTATTGGAAGTGTGAAGAGTGTGTATCAGTGTATGTCTACACCGCAATTGAACACACATGGCTGGCCTGTGTCAGCTGAGTTGGGCTCACCGGGCTTGGGCTACGAGGCTGGTTAAATGCGGTGTAGATATTCAGGCTCAGGCTGGAGCTGAGCTTGAACATGTTCACTGAAATTAAACAACCCCATAGCCCAACTCCTGGGAGCCTGAGTCAGCTGACAGAGGCCAGCCTTGGGTGTTAAACTGCAGTGTAGACATACCCTCAGAGAACAGCAACTTTATATGCACTAAATATTATTATATTTATTACATAAGTCAGAAGGCTATATAATACAATTTTTAAATATAATTTAGAGCTACATACTGTACCGGGAAAGGGAACAATATCCATTTTATTTTCTTACCACTCTCTCTTTTCCTTCCTTATCTTCCTCTAGAACTGCCTGTATGAGACTCAGAGTGCTATTGTACCAAAACTGTTCATTTCCTCCTATCAGTTGTGCCTTCTCAAGAAGTGCCTTAGCTTGCCCATGGTTCTTTTCCAGGTTAGCTAGTACAGCAAGAAGGTACAAGCATCTTGACACAGCATGTATGTCATTCATTTCCTAGGGGAAAAAACGACATTTCAGATATATTTAAAAGCAGAGATCCTACCTTGTCCTATTAACATTTAGAGACAAATACTGGGATAGGCACTGAAGCACAAAATCAGTGATAGTTTTGTGCATGTATCTGGCAGAAGAATTTGCTCTTTAGCATTCATGCTACTTCCTCGTGCTTTTTCAGACTACAAAAATTTGCCAGCTCATTTTAAGCATATTTTCTATTTCCAAACTATTGTCTATTTTCCTTTATCGCCCCAGGTGGATTCTTCTACACCATTGGTAAAACAAATCCTCTTTTTCCCTTTTATTAGATATTATACGTTCTGTTGTCAGTATCTGAGGCAGAAGAAATGTGAGCACAGAGAAGAGTTTCAATGGGTCATATCCTCAGCTGGTCTCAATCAGCATTGCTTCACTGACTTCAATAAAGCCCCGCTGATTTATACCAGTTGTGAACCTGGCCCAGTATCTTTTACGGTATAACAAGATATTTTTTCATTTCACTGGACTTTGTTCATTGCCCAATACTAAATTCATGCTGTATGTAAAAGAAAAAATATTTGTTTAAAATATAATTAAAAGTATTAGTTGATATTTGTATTTGTCTAAAAATATAAAGACTTACTTGAAATGATGATGAAGGGCAGGAACAACTATTACAGATTAACATGATCTACATGAGGAGAAAGCCACACTGCACACTGGAGAGCAACAGGATGTAACAAGACAGGACTTAAAGGTATCTTTCATGCAGATCCTTTACATATTGAATTGGCAGGGATCAGACTGGTGAGGGGACTGTACTTAAACTCTGCCCAAAATTATAAGCCACCCCCTCCGCCCTTGCACACACACTATTCCTGCATAACTGGATGTTTTGTTGTTGTTGTTTGTTTTTTTTAATAAAGACCAGCAGTGAAACAATTAGCAATATTGACTTCACATTGCCATAACTAGATTTCAGAGTTATCACATACACTGAGATGAGTAGGGGCAAGTCACAACTCTCAAGAGCAAATATTGAACTCCCATGGAATAGCTAAACAAACAGATCCCGAATTGATACATTGCTTCCAGTAGTACTAGAGGAGCATGCACAGCTGCTGCCACTACTTCACAGGGTGCATTGCATGCTCCATCCTATGCCCCCTCAGTTGTGAGGACAGCCTCAAGAAGGTAAGAGTTAACCTTATTTGGGTGCCATAACTCTGAATCTCCATACTTTCAAATGTTTGGGTTTCTTTTAAGTTCAAGTACAAGACCTCGGTTTCTAATGGATGTAGTATTTTTTAAAGTAACTTTAGTGTTCTTTTAAGGATTTTGTAGCTTTAAGTATAGGATATATACTCTCAGTTTTACAAGGTAAACTCTGAGAGGTAATTTTCCAGCCTTTGGACAGTGTTTCTGCATTTTGACTACCATTAACGTAAGTGACATTTTAATCATGCTAAACATTATTGCCTGTTTTACTAATTTTGTTTTTACAGGCTTGAATTATTTCTGATCTACCTGTGTTGCACTGTGTGCCTCTGAAAGGAGTAGTCTTGCTGGTTGATATAAGCCCAGCTGAATTAGTACTTCAGCTTTGTCAATCCACAAGTAAGGGAAAGAAAGTCCCCTCAGCCCTTTTCCAGTTACTGCATCTAACTCCAAAACCTGAAAAATAATAAAACTTTAAATTACTACAGTCTTTCAGAAAACTAGATTGAATCCAAATTAATATTGAAAATCTTACTTAATATTATATCTTATATTCATCTCTGACTATTTTATAACCTAGAAATTAGAAGTTAAACTATAGGAGAAAACGTGTTTCCTGGGGCATTTGGACTTCACAGAACACAAAAAGAATTTGCATAACAAATGTATAAGCTAAATGCAATACTGTAACTGACTTTTGGGTAGTGAAAATAATTTAGATCCTGTACTGTCCGGAAACAAAACTAAGATCAGAGAAGTTGACTTATTTTGTCCAGAATTAAGAGAGAGACAGGAGAAGACTATGTGAGAGTTAAAAGAGCGGGTGGAGGAGGAAGTCATTAATAAGATGGAAGAACTCGTGGGAGCAGAGGGAGAGGGTAGAGGAAGATAATGAAGTAATACGGGGAAAAAGAGGAATGAAATGCAGACGAAGAGAAGAGTGGAGGAAAGCAACAAGAAAACATGGAATTATCTTGTAAAACTAAAGTAGGGGAGAGGAGAATTAGAGCTGGAATGTATCTCTTCAGAGCTGCTTGCAGGGGGAGTATCCAGTGATGTCAGTGGAGGGAAAAGAAAGAAGAGAAGAGTGATATTAGAGACTGGAGCTCCTTTTCCTGTTCCTCGATCTTTGCTGTTGAGGTGGGCTAGAATTAGAGAAACAATATCACTGCCAGATACTGGAAAGAGCAGCAGTGAATGGCTTTAAATACAGCTCTGGTTTTTCTTGCTCTGCATCAGTTCTTGATGATGAACAACTTCAACTCACATGCTGGTAATCTAGGTCAGAGGAACCTAAGTAGCATATATTTTAAAGAACATCTAAGGTTCAAGAAATATGGTTTCTACAGTTTAAAACTGTAACTGATTGAAATCAATAATGTATCATAATCTGTCTAGAAAAACACAGTAAAAATAGACACTTTGTTCAATATAGTATGTGTGGAATTGAATTAAATAACCTTTTCCTTTGCAGTAAGTGAGTTCTTATATCCATTATTATGTGATTTGCTACATTCAGATAATCCATTTCTTTCCTCCTCCTTTGGTTGCACATTTTTCCCATTTTTTAATGCAATCTCTTGTCTATACCTAAATTGTAGTGGGAGGGGGAAGAGAAGGAAATTAAAAATATTGTTTAAAAATATCTTTAATCTGAAGTGTTATTATACTACACAGATTTATGACAGTATTTCTGTAAATTTGTGTGAAATGCTTCATACACAATCAAGGCCAGCTCCAGGCACCAGCATTCCAAGCAGGTGCTTGGGGTGGTAATGTGCAAGGGGCAGCAGTCCGTGTGCCGTTAGGGCAGCACGTGCGTTTCCGTGGCGGCGGCAATTTGGCGGCAGCTTCTATGTTCAGCTGCCCGTGGTGGCAATTCGGCGGCTTCTGTCTTCTGGTTGAAGACAGAAGCTGCCGCTGAATTGCCGCCACCGCGGAAACGTGTGTGCCGCCCTAACGGCACACGGACTGCCTCCGCCGTCCGGGGTGGCAATTCGGCGCACTGCTTGGGGCGGCAAAAACAGTAGAGCCGGCCCTGTACACAATGTGGTGCTAGGAGATGGTGTTTTAAAAATAAAATTATTATCATTCTAACTTTATAATGCGCTGCATAGTTTCCATGTTACCAGATGACTAGATGACATCTCGAGGTCCCTTCCAGTCCTATGATTCTATGAAAACAAAAAAGCTACACAAAGTGCATTGCAATAAGAACACATACTTTGCCTGTTCCACTTCGTTAATGTATGCTTCTCCAACTGCTTTCTCGTGATATGAGAATGCCTGACTCAATTTTATATCTGAACATACCAGGGAGATTCTGTGAAAATAAAAAGATTAGTGTGCATAATGATCACAAAAATGAAAATATTGCCTGGAAGAAACAAACTTTCTGAAAAAGTGTATTTTTATGCTTTCCATTCTTTTTTTTTCTTTTTTGGTAACTTTGACTAATATAGCCAATAACAACAGAATTCTGTGAAGTTTAAATCTGGAAAAAATTCAATACATTTTTGAGAAAGTTTTTAACATCTAACATGTTAGATCCTTAACAGATTTTATGCTCTTAACAGAAGCACAAAATAAGTGGGGAGCTGAGAATTTTGGCCATCTGAAAATGTACCCCTTAAAAAGAGAATTGTTGCTTCAACTGTGAATGCAAATCTGAGTACAGCAGTGAGAAAGAAAGACACAACTGCTCAATACATTTTGTGGGTGCAAGCAGGCCTCAAACTATGTTAAACTATTTAACCAGTACGTCTCTTTTTTAAAAAAGTGAGGTTGTTTCCTAATTCCTCGGTGTTAAAAGAATTACAAACACTTTTCATTTTGACGAGATTTGCCAAATCCTGTAAACACTTACTTTGGGGCTTAGCACTTAATAATATAGGTACCCTTATTGGATTTCATGCCAGAAAAGAAAAAAACAAACCATACTGAATATTGTTAAACATTATGTATGTTAATAAAGAGGACAAATCAATTTTAAAATGACGAACAAGGTAAAACAATGTAAATCATAAAAGGGATGGTTTACATAGTGTAATTGAGGATCAGTGTACAAAACGGAGGGGGCTGGTATGGCTTTTCATAAACATCTCCCATTTAGCCAAAGCAAGTAACTCATACAAACCGAAGATGGTAGAGATCAGACAGACTTTTACTTTCCACAACATCATGAGCAATAACCTCAGCCAGCTGAAAGATGGGAAGAGTAAAGTGGTTGCAAGAAATTTTCTGCAGCTCCTTAGCCAAAAGGTCCATAAAATATAAAGTGTAAGTCTAAAAATAAAAAACAAATAATAAATTCTGTACCAATTGTTGGTATTTTTAATTTAAACTATTAGTTCTTCTTTCTTTAACTGTACAAGCTAAACAAAAAATCCCAACATAAATCTTATCCTCCAGACATATATATGGCTGTATTAAGACATGCTTAATTGGATCTTCAGTCTTTGATGCTCAACAGATCAAAATTTTACAATTCTAAGTTTTGAGCCACTGAAATACCTCACTTACAGCTCCCTGTGCAGAGCACTGGCTAGTGCTCTAAAAGACAAAAAGAGTATTAAAGAAAATAGTCAGCACTTAGGTAAGGAATTGGCAGACAATCACTAACTTCCCTATCTCTCCCCACAAAAAGCTGATGTCAAAAAGATATGTAGAGAGCAGTAACTGAATGCAACTCTGAACCCAACTGCAGGCAAAGAGGGACTGAGGAATGAGAGTTATTTGGTAATGAGTTGCACAAGAAAGCAAACATATGCTTCCTCCTGGTATGGAAGATGACTTTTGAAGTTCTGACCTATAATGAACCGGAGCTATGAGACTCAGGGAGTGGACCACCTGTTACCACTAGCATTTTGATGAAGAGTTTACTCATGTTGTGCAGTAACTGGAGTTCTTCAAGATGTGTGTCATTGTGAGTGCTCAACTTCAGGTGAACTCATGCCTTTGACTGGAGATTTTGGGTAACAGTGCCCATTTGACCCAGGCAAGCAGCCCACACATTTTCATGACCCGCACTGAGGCTACATGGGGCTATGTGGGCGAGCTGCCCTCAGTTCCTCCTCCATTGCAAAGTCTCACAAAGGAGACTCTGATGCAGAAGGGAAGGAGGGAGGGTAGCGGAGTACCCAAAGGGACACACATCTTGAAGAATTCCAGTTACTGCACAGTGTGAGTAACCTCTTCATCAAAATGCTAGTGGTAACAGGTGGCCCACTCCCTGGGTCTAATAGCTCTGGTTCATTACAGAATCTTCTTTGAGTAGTGTGCCTGTGGGTGCACCACTTCAGGTGGTTCCCAAGCAATACCCCCTCTAAGGAGATGCAAGGTTCAGAGCAGAGTCCAATACAGAAGAGAGAACTGCACTGCCTACAGCTGCATTTGATCTTGCAGCATGCACCATGGCACAATGACTAGACAAGGTATGCAAGAGGACCATGTTTCTGCTTTACAGTTGTCTGCAATGGATACATCCTTATGTCAGGATACAGAAGTAGAAAGTGCTCTAGTGGAACGTGCTATCACTCTTGAAGGGGGTTGAAGCTGAGCTTGGTCATAACAGATCTTAATACATCCAGAGATCCACTTTGATAACCTCTGTTTTGAAATAACCAAACCCTTACTTCTGTTCACAATGGGGACAAATAGTCAAGGAGATCCTCTAAAAGTTATCTAAGTAAAAAGCTAAGGTTCTCCAACCATCTAGGGTATGGAACACGGTTTCTTGACAAGTCTGATGTGGTTTTGGGAGAAAAAACTGGGAGATGAATGGTTTGATTAATTCCAAGGATGCCTTCGGTAAAAATCTGGAATGGGTCTGCAGTGACACTTTCTCTCAGGTGAATACTGTAAAACGGGGGGGAGTGTTTCCCATTAAAGCCCCCAATTCTCCAGCCCTTTGGGCAGAAGTTATAGCTACCAAGAAAGCCATCTTCACTGACAGCTCTAACAAAGAATATATAGCTGGTGGCTCATAGGCAATTAAGGACTATGTTCTGGTCCAAGCTAGAGCAGGGCCTCTGATTTGTGGGAAGAGATTTGACAAACCTCTTAGGAATCTTACCATGGCTTGGTGATGAAGAGCGAGAAAAAAACCAACCTGTGTGTAAATGAAAGGTTGTTATTGCTTCTAAGGGTTCCCCAATAGAGTTCACAGAAAAGACACGATGTTTCTGATTCCAACTGGTAATCCAATACTCTGAGAAGGGGGGAAAGAACAGGTGAAATCTGATGACTGCTTCCATTTCTGGAGATAAGTATTTCTTGTAGATTCTTTTCTATTGTTAAATAAAATGTGTTGTACCTCTGATGAACAGGATACCTCTTCTATTCCTAGATTCATTTAGGAACCATGCTTGGAGCCTCAGAACATGCAGGCTGCGGTGAAGTGTTCAAGTGGTATCCTGAGTCAGGAGGAGAGAAGTGATTGTAAGTCTCCACTGAGGGCAAGAGGTTAGTCTGATTAGGTAGGAATACCAAACTTGTCTTGGCCACGTTGGTGCAATCACTATGACCCTGACCTGATCCTGGTTGAGGATCTTTAACAGTAGCAGAGTTGGCGGAGATGCACGGAGAAGTCCCTTCTTCCTTGAGATGACAAAAGCATCTCCTAGGGACTGGGGATTGAGACCCCCTCTGGAACAATAGCTGATGCATTTTGCTTTATCTACCATGGCAAACTGATTGACCTCCAAGAGTCCCCAGACTAGGAATGTCATGTGGAGGATTTGGGAGTTTAATTTCCATTCGTAATTTCAAGAGAAATGTCTGCTGAGGTCATCTGCCATGGTGTTCTGAATACCTGGGAGATATGAAGCTAAGATGACTATCTAGTTGGCTATATGCCAATTCCACAATTTTATTGCTTCAGCACAGAGAGATGGGGAACGTGCTCCTCTCTGACAGTGATGTAATACATGCATGCCACATTGTCTGTCATTATCTTTATAGACTGGGACCTAATTAGCAGTAGGAAGTGTAAGCAAGCATATTTGACTGCTCTCAATTCCAGATTTATGTGAAGAAGCTGCTCTTGTAGTCACCATTTGCTCTGAACCAGAGGTATCCTCCAAACCAAAAATGAAGTGTCTGATGTTATGACTGTCATAGACGGATTCTGGAAGAACGGAACACCTGCACATGTTTGAGCTGGGTACTTCCACCAGTTGAGTGTTTGTATAACCCACTGGGGAACAGATAGTAACCTGTCTAGGCTGTGCTTTCTTGGTTTGTAAACCATTTGCAGTCATCCCTGTAGACTTCAGAGATGCAGTCTGGCATGTTACACTACGAAGACACAAGCTGACATGTGTCCAAGCAGCTGAAGACAATCTCTTACTGTTACTTGAGGACTGCCCTGAATCCTGGAGATGAGAATTGTTAGAGCAAGAAGTCTGCTGCTCTGTCTGTCAGTGCATCCGGGAAAGCTCCTATGAAGTCTAAATGATGTGTTGGAGTGAAAATGGACTTTCTGGAATTTATTTGGAGGCCCAGACTGCCAAAAAAAGTATACATCATCTTCATTGCTGCCAACACTTCCTGACATGATGTGTCCCAATCAGTCAATCATGAGATAAGGGAAAACTCCTATATCCAAATGATATAGGTGGGTGGCAACTACCACCAGAATATTTGAGGATATTCTCGGGGAGAAGATAGACTGAAAAAAAAAAGCACCCTGTATGGGCAGCGCTTGTTGTTGATCAAAAATTGAAGAAAACTTTTGTGTGAAGGGTAAATAACAATATGAAAGTGTGTGGGTCTTGTTGGCCTGAGAGTCATAAACCAATCTCCTAATTTTAAAGAGGGAATTGGTGCTGCAAGGGTCACCATCTAACTTCCCTGTAAGCTGCGTAGTTGCACAGCAGCCTATTAAGTGCCGTGCAGGTGCTCAGAGCAGCAGCAGGGAGAGGTGCCTCTCCCCCAGCCCCAACCCAGCCTGGCCCCGAAGATTCCACGGCGGGGAGAGGCGCCTCTCCCCACTCAACCCAGTGCTGCTGTGGGGAGAAAGAGCTGGAGGGAGTCCTCTCTCCCCGCCATAGCCCCAGGGCAGCCTGCTCCCCAAACCCCTCATCCCCAGCCCAACCTCCAGAGCCCACACCCCCCTGCACCCTAACCCTCTACCCCAGCCCTGAGCCCCGCATCATTGGCCCCACCCCTGAGCCCACATCCCCAGCCAGAGCCCTAACCCCCTGCACCCTAACCCCCGTCCCACACTCCGAACCCCTCGGCCCCACCCCATCACATGAATTTTGTTATGTGCACCAATATGGAGGTGATGTGTCACACATCACTTCCATATTGGTGAACAAAATTCATTCTGCACATCCGTGGGAAAAATTAGAGGGAACATTGGTCTCCATCCTGAATTTCTGTTGTTTTACATATCTGAGGGGGCCCAAATGGAGACATTCATGTGTGCTCATGCCATGTGGGTTCCATCTGGGATCTATCCTGCTGTAGTACGTCAGTATAAGAGGGGCAGCAGCATGTCCTGGAATAGATAAGGGAACCCTAGATGGATACTCCACATACACCAACGGTGGAGATAGCTGTTTCATTTACAAGAAAAACGAGGGTGAACGTGGTGGTCTAGGAGGTAGGGGCATCAATGACCAAAAGAGTCTTGATGCTGACAAACCCCTAGCACTCATTAACAGAGGCAACTTCGGTTCCGAAGATACTATCAGTCCATAAGGTACCTAAATTCGTGCTGTAACGATGTTGTCCAAGAGTGGGTTGAGCGAGAAACTGTGGAGGGCGGCTCTGGGGGATGGATCACTTGATGATTACCTGTTCTGTTCATTCCCTCTAGGGCACCTGGCATTGGCCACTGTTGGAACACACGATACTGGGCTAGATAGACTGTTGGTCTGACCAAGTATGGCTGTTCTTATGGTACTGAAGAAGCTGGTACCAAGCCCTTGGCATGGGAGTGAGTCAGTGTCAATTCCCTTAGTACCATAAGCACCTGAGTGGTCTTTGCTACCCCTGACTTTCCTGTTACTGGTACTGAATGTTGTTTATGGCTCAGCTTAGAACTCTTCACCACCTTGTCTCTGCTCCTCTGCATAGGGGTACTCGAGCTTGGTACCGTGTCTGTCTTAGACAACTGACTCCTCTTCGTCTTTGTGGTATCGACATGGTTCAGAGTCTGCATGGAATTCTCCTTGGGACCTGAGGTCTCCATACTCTTCTTGTGTGTCAATGACTGAGATTTTCTTGGAGTTTTACTCATTCCCTTCTACTTCGAGGCAGGTATTGAAACTACCTTTGCTGAAGTCTTTGGTACCGTAAATGTACTCAGTGTCATGGTACCACCTATGTCTCCAGCTTTGTCCAGGGACCGAGATGTTGATGTGGATGGGGGCACTAGTGATAGTGGGATGCCTATGTAAAGGGAGGTCCACCAAACCTCCATCATCAGGAATTTAAACTTGAGCTCCCTATTTTTTTGGGATCTACTCTTGAATGAAGTGCAGATCTTGCACTTATTAGGAATATGGGTATCATCCAAACAGCAAAAACACTGTGGGATTCCCTGTTGCTGACTCGGACAGCCTCACAACATTCCCGAGCAAATTAACAACAAACTGTCCCCTGCTGAAGGCAAAATACATTTAACACTATCTAACAATATGCATGAACAACAAATTAAAACAAAATTTCAAAGGAAGGAAGGAAAGAAGGAAGGAACGGCTTTCCAACAACTGCAAACACTATATACTAACTAACAAACTAAATTCTGAATGCGAGTAGAGAACAGGCACAGTTGTAGACTCCACCTCAGGCCAAAGGCAGTGGAGAAGGAACTTGGATGCTTTGCGCGAGTGGCCCTATATAGTCTCAGTGTGAGGCACAAGGATGTATGGAGTGCATGCACAGGCCAAACAGACACCGCTACCAAAAATCTCCAAACAAAGGCAGAGGGTGCAGATCACCTGAAGTGGAGCACCCACAGGGATGCTACTTGAAGAAGAATTAAGAGATCCTCAGGCCAAAATGACTGTTATCATTAGAATTTTCATAATTACTATAAAGCATTTATAGATGTGCATAATTTCCCATGGATTAACTTGTGAACCTCTTACTCCTATTGATGAGCACTTGTTCACATGGTCAGTCCCACTGGTTTCATCAGTGGGAATAATGGGTCCCAATCTGGTTCATTATGTTTTGCATACACATCTTCTCTGACGTTGGATAAAATCTGCCAGAAAAATGAAGCTGATGGAGATTTATATCTGGTCGAGAAAATCTTATGCATCGACTATTTGTTGTACATACATTTTCAGTTATGACAGGTTTCAGAGTAGCAGCCGTGTTAGTCTGTATCCGCAAAAAGAACAGGAGTACTTGTGGCACCTTAGAGACTAACAAATTTATTAGAGCATAAGCTTTCGTGGGCTACAACCCAGTAGCCCACGAAAGCTTATGCTCTAATAAATTTGTTAGTCTCTAAGGTGCCACAAGTACTCCTGTTCTATTTTCAGTTATGTACTTCCAGCATACCAGATCCACTCAAAATTCACCTCTACCAACAGCTGAGGAGATACAGGGTTGTTTTAAAGATACATATCAACAAAAGAATATGCAACTGGCATGAACATTTTTCACAAAGTGGTCACTCTACATCTGACCAATCAGTCCTCATTCTCAAAGGAAACCTGCACAATAGTTTCAAAAGACAAATCTACGAGGCTAAATTCATAACTTTGCTAGACACTAAAAATCATTGACTTAATAGAGACCCTGGATATATGGTTTATTACAACAATCTAACCCACTAACAACCCCCCTTACCTCGCTGACTCCCCCCCTCTTTTCTTTCCCCTCTTTGACTAGAGAGGTGTTAACGGACCACTTCACCTTGAATGGTCAGTCCCTTGAAATATGTGTTAACTACTTATGATAAGCAATCTGTTTCACACTGTATTTAGCTGTGACACTCTGAGTATATTTCCCACACCTGAAGAAGAGCTCCATGTAAGCTTGAAAGCTTGTCTCTCTCACCCACCTTGTCCAACTGGCATAAAGGAATTTTAACTAAAGACCATTTACTTAATAACATTTGATTGAAAGAAACCCAAATCTAAACAAAAAAATTCAAATGGCACAAAATCTAACATTATGTAAAGTTTCACATAATGTTAGAACACCTACAGAATAAAAAGGAATATGTTACCGCTTTTAAGCCTGTTTCAGAACATTATAATTATGGAGTTGCAAACAGCACCTTCATAATATAAAAGGAGACAAGGGAAAGAAAAAAAATCTCATTAAAAACTGTTTGCAAAAAGCATTGACTATAGACCCACAAAAAATAATGTCTAGGATTGGTCACAGCTTTTATTTTCCTACAGTAGAGCAATGATTTTGAAATGTTTACTTACAGGTACCAGAATATTATCCCGGTTAATAACGTAACAGCTTGTTTCCTGTTTAAAAGCATCTCTAACTTCATCAGGGCAGTCATAGCTAGCCCATTCCTCCACACTTGCTGGTAATGCTTCAACTGGTCCTTTTCGTTTAGGCTTCTCCTTCATAACTGAAGACTGGACCTTTAATTAAAGGAACTCTTTAGAGAGTTTATTTTTCTATACGCATTATATATTTACTTAAACATAACTGTTTCAAAGAGGGAAAAAGAGAGATACCTGTTTGGCATCCTTTTGGGCTTGGTCTTTTTTAAGGGTGGTTGATTGTGGGTTCTGGAAAGCAGCAGGTGGTGGGTTTTAGCCAAAGAAACGTACACAAAAGGGAAAAAAGAGAAGAAAAAGTATTTGTAAACTGATGTCTTCTGCAGATTGACACGCCTAATTTTGCATATCTACATCATGGACTCAAAAGTTCTCTCCCACAGAAACAAAAATTCAATGATATGAATGACCCTCACATGAGGGCACTGTAATGCCAATTTCTATAATTTTGTGCTTGAAGAACTGACCTCAGAAACACTATTTATTGAAGTAAAAATATCTAGATTTTTCATAAAGAGGAGTGCCTTACTTGTTTTGTATCCTTTTTGCCTTTATCTTTCTTAGGTGTGGCTGACTGTGCATTCTGGGAAGCAGTAGATGGTGAGGATTTTGGTAATGCTTTTATAACAGATCCAGCTGCAGACAATGAAACCTAGACAAAAATAATTACAATAATTTAACTTTAAAGTGCTGTCCTTCGCTACTAGAAACAGAATCACACTCCATTATGTTGACTCAAGACTACTCTACCAGAGACCGAAAATTTCAAAGGCTCCTAGATCCCTGACATTATGATTATTTCTACAAGCATTTATGGAGGCATGAGTCACTAAAGTGCACTTAAACAGCTCAAGTGTTATTATTGAACACAGATGTTCAGTTTGGGTACAGAAAGTGAGAGTCTTTGAAATAAATACCTAGATCATGTAGGACTTTACAACCATCACCTTACTTTCACACCACCATGAATTGGGAGCCTGTGCACAGATGAAAGACAAGTATAATATGCTCCTCCAGATCTGCCCTATTGCAAAAGTGTAGTGTAGCACAGTGTATGCTGCATTAACTAAAGCTCCAGAATGTGAAAGTATCTGGAGAAAATCTCTCTCTTTCTCTTTGTCTTGTAGCAGCAAAGCTTTGATGTCCTGATTCTCAAGGAAGGAGAGAACTCCTTACTCTTTTTGTTATTGATCTTGACTAAAGTATAATTAGGATAGTAATTTGGTAGGATATTTGAACAATACTTTCTGTTAGATGTGATCAAAGTCCACAAGACATCCTGTGGACTAAAACTGGAACACTGGCTACATGTTCCATAATCTATCAAGATCTCACACTGGGTCTTTACAATATGGCCCTATGTATTTTTTTTTAAAGGCATCTAACATTTCATGGTTTTATTTAAGCTTTCAGAAATTACTCCATTGCCTAACAGATAGTTACTGAAGAGTCTTAAGATTCTAGAGTCTCACCTGGAAATGAAAACAAGCATCAGGATCCCTGAAGAGTTCAAAAGACTTGTCCTTCTCATTTATCTTCAATCAAATCTGCTCTATTTTTAATCCCAAACAAGCTTCACATCACACAGTTTAGCAAGCTTTCCTGTTTCTCTTTATAAACAACCTACTTTCAATTCTAAAATGCCTTATATGAAAAGTTTGAAGCTCACAGTAATGTTAATATATAACAGTGACATTCAGACTGGAGCTCGCAAGCCGCAAGTGGCTCTTTAATGTGTCTCCTGCAGCTCTTTACAGCACATATTAAAACTCTGTGTGATTTGATTATGAATCAACCTAAGTTATTAAGCATTCAAAATGCTTTTACTATAGTATTAACCAATTGTAGTTGATAAAATAATAATACTTGGTCAGTCATTTTGCTATGAGAATTTATATATATAAATATATATATATACAAACACACACACACACACACAAAATATTTCCCATCATACTGTTTAAATATGAATATATAATACTATAGTAAATGAAACAATGAATTCAGACTATTGTGGCTCTTTTGGGTAATGTTCGCTAATTTGGCTCCTGAACTGCTGAGGCCTGAGTAGCACTGATCTATAAGCATTAGCCCACAGACAGCTACTGCCATTGTCCTGTAACAGACACTGACATCTGCACTAGCTAACTTTGATGTTTATTCATCTACTATCATTATCTTGAAATCATCCTGTTTCTCTTAGTCAAGTACAGAATATTAAAAATTCTGATGATGTGAAATTTGGAAATGTTAGTTAGAATTTTATTTTCTAAAATTCCTATTTTCCAAATTTTATGTGTTATATAGTCCAAAATAATTTAACAATGAATGTCTGATAATTAGCAACATATGTATGTAGTAGGGTTCAGCTACAAGCTTTTATATTAAGCAATTACCAGCATTTGTAATCACTGGAAAAACAATAATACAACCTGGAACATACTGATTTGGATACCAGCTTCACTTTGCAGATCTCTCACCCACACCACTCAGGTGGCACTTACGATGGCATGTGGCATATATTGAGTTCAAGTACAGCTTTCACCATTTCAAAGATTTAAATAAATTAAAAAAAATTAACATGCAGTGCAGTCCTTCTGATGTTTTCCATAAATGTCACTGGAAATTAGGCAGCCACATCAATGAAAAAATACAACATTTAATGAGGTTCATTCAATTTGATTTGAAATGCTGCAGAACAGCCAGAAGTGATTACTTTAGAGAATTAACAACACTCAGTGAATATTAGTGTTATGGTTTCATCACAAAATGTAATTGACTACTCAATTCACAGGGTTTAACTAAGTCAGATCATTCCTTTAGTTAAATTACATACCCTTTGAAATGATCTAAGTCACTACCTATCTGTAATTATTGTTCTTCACCAACAATATTGTGAATTCTGTAAATCATCAATCATGGTTCTTATTCTACCCTAGCTATTTAGATAGTAAAGTTTAGAAACCATTGGAAGAAAAAGTGGATCCACAGGCTCCAAAGAATATACACACCAATGGAGAGTAATGGCTTTAACTGAGCACTGTCTTTCTCCCATATGGTTGTTGGAAGAATTTGAACTACACAGAGGTGTTCTCTAGTTTCTTGTGATAATTTTCTAATTTAAAGCTTAGAAACTGTAAAACTATATCCTAACAATATTGTAAAATTGGATATATTATAATAAAGACAGTTAAAATAACAAAATATTGTCTCCCTATGTATTCATATATTAGATAAATTAAATGTGATTGGTAAATTCTGATCTTCTCACCTGCCAGATACGAATGATGTAAGCATAAGCCATCAAACAGTGCTGTTGATGATAAGGTGAACTATGGCCAGAAATTACAGCCATTAAAGTATGTGCTCTAAACAAAGTTTCCAATTGCCTTATGTTTTTTAAATCTTCATTAGCAATTTGGGGAATTGTAAAATTTACCCCAAAATCCACCTTCAGCTTTGCTGGAGATGGTATTTCTTGTTTGATGTTTTTCTCTGTTAAAAAAACAACAACAAAACAATGTCAATGGTCTGACATTATACAGTATTTCAAGCCTTATTTAAAGTTGCATTTCTGAGGTGGAAATGAAAAAGAATCCATTGATAGCAAGATGACCCTATTAGAAAAATGGAAATCCAACTTACCAAAGATGACCTTGCCATGATAGAATAATATTACTTCTATCATAGTTTCAATTATTAATAAAAACATAACAATATACTTAAAATTAACTCTAAGCAATGACAAAGCAAAGAAATGCAGAGTAAGGGCACCCTCATCTAATTGTGCCTGGTTAAAGCAGCCCATGGGGTGGATATTCTAACTTTCTGTTCTGGGCCCCCTTAAGAGTGTTGCTCTAACTGTTACTAGTTAAATGTGGAAGATTGTGGGATCTGAGATTTTAACAAAAATATCTATATTCCCCTAAAGGGGCAGAGGCAACTTTAATAAGTTCATAATTTGATCTATTGTTTTTCTTCTATTGTTCTCAAAATCCATGAAAATCTATATATACACATTTTTATACAAAATGGTTAATGCTTTTCTTCTTAAAAGGGAACTCATTAAAGGGGCCCAGCATTCATCAACAACCAGCAAGATGATGTGGAATGGAAGGGAAATACCATGAAAGAATAGAGATTAATTTTAAAGTAATATTTAAAGAAAAAAACACATGAATAGAACATTTTCAGTGCCATTTTAATTATGCAGTGTTAACAGAGGAATCATGCATCTTTCACAACTGCATCTCATCACTTGTTCTTTTTTGACCCATCTCATCTATCTACATAAAAATAAAACACAAGTGGAGAAGATGTGAGTTAATGTCACACATTATTCTTCTAGAAATAAGTTGCTTTCTTCAATTAGACTGGAACATTCTATCAAAACTAGTTACTGAGGCATTAGCAATGTAAATGCTACAAAGAGTAAAAACTTTTCAAAAGGGCCTAGTGACTTAGGAGCCTGAGTTGCTTTTTCAAAAATCATGAAGTCCCATTGACAATCATGTTTTACAATGGGACTTAGGCACTTTTGAAAATTTTACCCAGAGATTTCATAAAGTAAGGGAAATAGGGTATAGGGATAAAGAAATGGGGTGTAGCTTCATAGTTGTAAAAGGGACTGGGAGTCAGAACACCAGATTCTATCTCTGGTCGTTGCATTGAGCATTCATGGGCAAGTGACAGTCTCTCTATGCCTCCATTTTGCCATCTGTAAAAGGGGTACAAACCAATTATTTACCACATCAACACTTAAGAGTTCTTGACAGTCTCTGGCACCTTTCTGTCAACCTGTTCCATTTCTTCTGTGATTTGTTTAAGGGCCTGATGCAAAGTTCTCTGCAGTTACTGACGTCAGTGAGTTTTGAATCAGGCCTTAAGTGAAGAAGCTCGGGTTTTTCATTTTGACTTCCTCTTTAAGTCTTTTGTAGATGAAGAAACATGTACTATATAAGGTCTTTTTATATTCTAAAAATGATCATGTGCTTTTATCCTATAAAAGGCAGAAAGACAAAAAGCATATACTGCATTCATGTACTGAAATTATTTTGAAGGATAAGTACATCAGTTACACACCTTCTTCCTCAAGAGGTCCTTTGGCGAGTTTCAAATGTAGCAAGATATCTACTGCCCAGTCCAGATGTTTAATAGCATCATTAAGAGGAAACTGATTGCAGTATAACCATTCTGCAAATTCCATTAGATAATCAACTTTCTGCCACTCACTTTCTTGTTTCTACACAAAAGACAGAATGATTTAGTTCATATATTGTAGTTTGTAACATCAAATTACTGATACTAAGATCTATATAGATTTGTCATTAATTTTTTTGGAAGCAAAAATTTAATTTTAAATAGGCAATTTATTGACATTGCCTAATCAGGGAAAATGTATAACTGAATGTAATAAAAAAAATCAGTATTAGTTAAATTTCTTTTCTTTTATTAAAGTCTCCATCAATTAGTTACTGTTGGGCCTTTTCCTCCTTGAGAAAGGCCAGGCAACAGTTCAAGTGTGTTGATACAGAGTCCCAAGACAAACTACATCCACTTGGTTTTCCATCAGAAAAGTAATTTCAAAGTTATGAAAAATAATCCACACCAAATTAACAAACTGACAAAATAATTTGCACAACATTTATTCTTTCTATTAAATTGAACTATTTTAAATTCTGATGAAAAATAATGCTAAATGAACATGTAATTAGTGGTTTACGCTTATGTGTAATTCTAAAGTGATGGAGATATCAAAGAAATTAAATTATGTACAAACATTCTTCTCTTTTGCTCATTATCAGTCCATCACTATTGGGAAGGAGCTAAGCAGTGAGACAGTAGAATGGAGGACTGAGAGAAGAAGACTACAAATGGAAGATAAAGAATTGAAACTAACAATGGCCAGGTGCTGCATTAAAAATCTCCCTGACTGGTGTTAAATCTGGTTCTGACCAGGATATTGCCAGGGGTACAGTGGAACGGGTCTCAATGCCTTTGGCCACAATTTTGGCAGCATCTATGTATACTTTTCCAATAAACATTTGATCCACTTTGCAATAGATTATTTAGCTCTTGAGGGTGGGCAATGCAATGCATCCCCTCGTAGTTTTTATTTCTAATTAAGGTTTTGTGGCTTGTGAGTCAAGCATACTATCTCATCAACAGCAACATCCAAATCTATGGAAGTCAAGTAGAGTCTTTCCAATAACTTCAAAAGACTTTGGATTAGGCCTCAAATGATGATCTGCAGAGGCAAACTGATAGAGAATTATCTTTTAGGAAATGTATCTGATTATATTTGCAGGGTATGCATTTTATTCATGTAAAATGCTATCACTTTTTCCATTTATACACACATTTCAATCAGGTGTTTTTTGAACACTGTGCCTTTCAAAGTTCAAATTAAATAAAGAAAAAGCTAACAATTATAAATCTTGTATTACTTGCTTTAGAAAAGGATGTCTGCATACCTCCTGGAATATTACCTCACAAACCACCTTAAAAAATATAGGCATATACCGTCACATATACCTTTCAAACTATACACTTAAAATTATATTCTATTAAGAGGCTATTAAAATTAACAACATAGAGACCTGTAAAGCTTCAATAGCATTCTGATAACAGGTTAACTGCCCAACAATGTCTTTGGAGATTGGTGCTAGACGATGCCACATATGTGACAAATAGTCCTCACTTTCATCCTTGAATTTCTGAATGTCCATCATAAAGTTACGTCCAAGTCTTGCCTTCACTATAACCATATGTTTGAAAATCAGGCTAAAAAAAAGTTTAGAAATTAATCAGTTTCTTATCTGTACAATTATGCACTGTATCTTACAGTATGTTACAGTTGAGAAGGTAACTGCACTTCACTACTCATCTTTCTTTTATAGTTAAGTCAAATTGCCTGCTCCTCTGGATATTTACAAACCTTAACTTTAGAAAATAAATTAGACCCTGATCCTGCAAAGATGCACATATGTAACCTTATGCACTGTGACCAGTTCCTTTAACATCAGTGAGACTACACATAGGGTACGTCTATACTTACCTCCGGGTCCGGCGGTAAGCAATCGATCTTCTGGGATCGATCCCGGAAGTGCTCGCCGTCGACGCCGGTACTCCTGCTCTGCGAGAGGAGTACGCGGAGTCGACGGGGGAGCCTGCCTGCCGCGTCTGGACCCGCGGTAAGTTCGAACTAAGGTACTTCGACTTCAGCTACGTTATTCACGTAGCTGAAGTTGCGTATCTTAGTTCGAAGTGGGGGGTTAGTGTGGACCGGCCCATAGGGGAGATCCTCAACTACTGTTAATCGTCATATCTCTGTGCTTAAATCTTTGCACATGTGTAAGTCTTTGCAGAATCAGAGCCTTAGGTTGCTTGTAGTCTAGTTTTAGAGTTTTATCCTAACTGGATTTAGAGCTGGAGAAAGTCCAAATTCCTGTTATTTTATCTTAAAAGGTGGTAGTACCCCCTCCTCCACCGTTCTCTCACTCATCTAACATGAAATAGAGATTCAGACATGTGAAATTGTAGCCCGGCTCCAAGCAACACATTTAGACGTAAATGTTGCCATGGATTTTTATGCAAAACAAACTGAATAATAACTAATAATTCAAATATATTTTTAATAATGTATCAGCCAAACAACGTTCTTCAACCAGACAACGCATGCCTTGATGTTCAACAAGCCCGGTCATTAAATAAAATAAAAGTTAAATATAATGTTTTATTATAGTATTTTGACTTAAATAATGAAATAAGCTATGTGAGGAGTCACCCCCCTCAAAGAGCCTCAGCTGAATCCACTGTAACCAATGAAGAGACCTAACCCCAAAGTCAGGAACAAGAGACACAAGAACTTAACGGAGAAATATGAAATATACCTCTGATGGGATACTATCTTAACTGGTTAAGCCACAGTGTTTGCTTGTCAACATTGTCTGGAGGGTTTACTTAGAGAAGTAACATATCACTAGCAAACTCCTATTTTGGTAGATGATATAAAATAGACAGGTGTCATGAATACCAGTCAGGACAAAGAAATAATAAAGAGGGGAGCTGGAGAGGTTAAAACATGTGTGGAACTCTCACTGAAAAATGCAAGGATAACAACATCGGGGGGAAATAACTGATCATATATTTTATATTATTGTTTTATTACAGTAGTGATCAAAAGTCTAAATTAGAGGTACACATGCATAGAGAGGGAAGACTAAGCTGCCTGAGATCTCATTCTCCTTAGCTCAATTTCATTTCAATGCGTAATTTGAATCGTAACTCATCCCGTGATTACATCTAAAAAGCTTTTCTTACAACATCTTGCTTTTAAAGTCTGGACTTCAGATAGTAATTAGAAGAGAAGAAAACAGAGCAAAGAAAGATCCATAATCAAATAGTTGAAAAGTTTATACAGTACCTACTTAGGAACTTTTTTAAAGATGACCTGCACAAACATTATAAACATTTTAATTATAAGAAGCAATTGAAGATTGAGCCTTTCTTTGATTCTCAAGAACAGTGTGAAGAAGCAGGGAAAAGATACAATATTGTCTTCTGTTATAAAAATTGTCAGCTCAACAAAAAGGCAACCTCTATACTATTTTATTAATGTAAAATATATATTCAAATGTCATCCATATTTTTATATTTCTCAAGAGTCAGGATGCTTAAAATATTTCAGTAAAAAAAGAGATCAACCAACTTACAGTCTATGTTTAGTTCGAGGCAGAACTTGAATGGCTTCATCTAACACTTTGAGCCCTGTCTCCCAATCACTTTTATCAGCATACATATGGAATAATAACCCATACAGGGATGTTTTTAATGTCAGATCCTCTTCAGTACCTTTGAAATACATTCAAACGATATATTAACATTGTGAAATTAGTGCAGCCATCTCACAGAAATATTAGACTATTCATTTTTGCATGACAAGAATAAAATACATGCCTGGGAGAAAATGACCTTCTGATGATCCACTACTTTGAAAATCCTTTGTAGGCCACTGATGAAGCTGCAACATATTTTCTGTTCCCTAAAAAGAAAGAAAAAAAAAAAAGTAGTGCATACATTTTTGTGAGCACAACTCTTCAAGCTCTGTATTGTTTTCTCTGTATAAATAGGATAAATGCAATTATAATATTTAAACTATTAATACACTAAGTGTAATAATCATTAATTGAGAGGGTGATTATGTCAGTTAATAAGCATATGGGAGTTGAAAACTACAACAATTTTCCTCCAAATCAATGTTTCTAATGGCATAGTGTATTACACAATTGCATTGATTAATACAATGAGCTACATCATACATTCCCATACCATAATGTTGCTTGAGGTAACTATATGTTGTCAGTTTTGTTCTAGCTTAGCTGGCTTTAGTTATGTAACTGGATGACCACAAGTATCACAGAATTAAGGGATTTTTGGATGGATTTTTTTATCTTGTATCCAGTGTGACCAATCCCAAAGATAATATTCTTTAAGCACCTGGCTGTTTCCACATGCAAACCCCAAAGGTATGGTTCTGCTGGTATACAGACCACAAATTACATAGGGACTACACTAGTAAATTCTCTAAACTAGAGTTATAGCTATTGGACAACTGATCGGTTTTGGACAGGCCAACACATGTCTTCCTAGAAGTGATGGAATCTCTAGGATTTACACTGAGAGTTGAGGAGAACGCCAACATAGCTCACAGTAAACAGGACACTGGTTTTTTAAAGCTCTTAGTACTTAGCAGAGTTGGTCCTTATCCTCAAATTTTGTTTTGATTCAGATACCACTCACCTTTCCAGGATGGTACACATCTTAAACCAACTGTGCCTTTGCAGTGTTGGATCACTGTATTACCCTGCCCACCTGACATTCATCTTAGGAACATAGGAATTACTATACTGAATCAGTATACACAAGTTGTTAGCGTACACCATTTTCTGTCTCTGATAGTAGCCAGTACAATATGCTTCAAAGAAATCCTAAAGTGGACATCTATGGACTGACCTGCCTGTAAGGGCAACTAACCACTATCACTCTGTGGCTGGCATATGCTCTGAAGCATGAGGGTTTATAACCTTTCTAAAAAAAAGGTTTTGTTCTGTCTAATGCATATGTGTGGATGTTTCCATGATCCACATAAATATTTAAATCTTTTTTATGACTCCTATTAAGGTTTTAGTCCAAATTATATCCTCTGGCAATGAGTTCCATAAGTTAATTATGCATCGTATAAAAAGCATTTCCTTTTACCACTTTTAAATTTCTTGTCTTGTTAAGCTCTGTAAATAACCAGACCCTTAGCAAATAGTGTCAAGTGGCAGTAGCTACTGTGACGGGGCAAGGCCAGATGGCTATAGAAAAGTAGAGGGAGATAGATATATTAGCCCCAGGTTAAACAAATCCCTGGTACCAGGATAAGTAAATGGCAGCTGCTCCAGGTCAATTAAGACACATGGAGGCAATTAAGAACTTTCCAGAAGGCAGGGAGGATGCTAGGTTGATTGGGACACCTGAAGCCAATCAGGGGCTGGATGAAACTAGTTAAAAGCCTCCCAGTTAGTCAGGTGGGCGCACATGTCAGGAGTTGTGAGAAGTTGCGCTGTTGGAGAGACTGAGCTGTAGACACCATATTAGGCATAAGGAAGGAGGCCCTGAGCTAAGGGTGAAGTGGAGCTTCAGGAAGTGGGGGCTGCTGTGGGGAAGTAGCCCAGGGAATTGTACATGCCCTGTTCCTAAAAGGTCAGTTACCATAGCTGATACTATTAGGGTCCCTGGGCTGGAGCCTGGAGTAGAGGGCTGGCCCAGGCTCCCCCCCTTTGGCTCTCTGATTAATCACTGAGACTGGGAGACAATAGAGACTGTGCAAGGGAGGATAGCTTCTCCTCACCTCCCTTGCTGGCTTATGATGAAAATGGCTCAGTAGACTGTGACCCTTGTCTCTAAAGAGAGAAGGGTTAAGTGGAGGGTCACAGTGAGCCTCTGAGGCTAGCGAAATCCATCAGGAAACGCAGGACCCACAGAGACAAGGACAGAGCTTTGTCACACTACCTTATCTATAAGCCATCAAAACTCTTTTAAGTTTACAACCGTTCACATCATTATACTTTCAAGTACAGAGTAACACTCATCAATTTTGTCTTCTAATCACTTTGAAACAGCAGACCAGTCATCACGCTTCTGATTATTAATGATTTATATATTACTCGGGGAGGAAATAAAATTCAGTTTTTTGTTCTTTATTATACACTCTGTTACTACATGATCGAAGATATAGCCTGAGGCTGAAATGGTACACTCTGGTATTACTGAGCCTGAATGCAAAAGATATGAACAAGATTTTAAAGGCCTGATGCAAAACCCATTGACGTGAAAGGAAAGACTTCAAAGAGAAATGTATTAGTTTTCTAAAGAGAGAATTCTAAAAACTTGAAGTACAAAAAGAAAAGAAAAATGTCTCAATAAATAGATGGTTATGTTTCAACATGACAGTGTACACATATCAGGAAATGATCTGGTGTTCTCTTCTGGCCTTAAACTTCAGGGCTCTATGAGATTTGAAGAAAATTAATGTGATACCATCTATTATGCTGCAAGTATTTCCTATCTACCTATCTACTAGATGGTATTTAGAAAGGTGCCTATTTCCACATTGTGTAAAGGGTTTTACTGAAAAGGTTTAAAAAGTATTTCATTTTATTATTGACTCTTAACACCCTTTCAGTTATAGTTTCCCCCTCAAAACTGTTGAATATTTTGTTGAATACCAGCCCCCACTGAAGAAAGTATGCGCAATAAAAACTCTTCCAGGCAGGTGGAAGAGAAATCAGATATTTTGCAGTTCTGAGGAAAAAACTCATAACTCTTGTTCTTCAAGATGTGTTGTTCATGTCCATTCCAATCAGGTGTGTGCGCACCGTGTGCATGCCAGCCGGAAGATTTTTCCCTTAGCAGCATCCATAGGGTCAGCCTGGGAGCCCACTGGAGTCGTGCCTTCAGGGCGCCCAATATAGGGCCCTGCCCACCCGCCAACCCCTTAGTTCCTTCTTGCCGGTGTGACAGACCCAGACCAGTGGGGTACAGGAGTCTGGTAGAGGGCAAATATACTGGTCACTGGATGAGTAGTTTTCTGTTCCCTGAGTGACCAGAGAAGGGGCTGCACTAGAGTAATCAGGAACCTGCTAGAACCAGTTAAGGCAGGCAGGCTAATTAGGACACCTGGAGCCAATTCAGAAGAAGCTGCTAGAATCAATTAAGGCAGGCTAATGAGGGCACCTGGGTTTTAAAAGGAGCTCACTTCAGTTTGTGGTGCGAGTGTGAGGAGCTGGGAGCAAGAGGCGCAAAGAGCTGAGAGTGAGAGGGTGTGCTGCTGGAGGACTGAGGAGCACAAGCGTTATCAGACACCAGGAGGAAGGTCCTGAGGTGAGAATAAGGAAGGTGTTTGGAGGAGGCCATGGGGAAGTAGCCCAGGGAGTTGTAGCTGTCATGCAGCTGTTACAGGAGGCACTATAGACAGCTGCAGTCCACGGGGCCCTGGGCTGGAACCCGGAGTAGAGGGCGGGCCCGGGTTCCCCCCAAACCTCCCAATTGACCTGGACTGTGGGTTCTTCCAGAGGGGAAGGTCTCTGGGCTGTTCCCCAACCCACATAGTGAATCTCTGAGGCAAGAAAATCCGCCAATAAGTGCAGGACCCACCAAGACAGAGGAGGAACTTTGTCACACCGATTACTCGGACAGAGGGGTAGGAGGGTGGGTATTGGAATGGACATGAACAACACATCTCGAAGAACAACAGATACGAGAAGGTGAGTAACCGTTTTTTCTTCTTCAAGTGCTTGTTCATGTCCATTCCAAAGGCCACATCATCTCTGGCTTGCTGGGTGATTGCATAGTGCGTGGGGTGAAAGTGTGTATGGAGGATCACGTTGTTGCTCTGCAGATTTCCTTTGTGGGAACCTGCGCCAAGAATGCCGCTGAGGAGGCCTGAGCCTTGGTGGAGTGTGCGGTGATTGAAGGAGCGGGCACCTTTGCCAAGCTATAGCATTTCTGAATGCATTACATGATCCATGACGAGATACGCTGAGAGGAGACAGGAAGACCTTTCATTCTGTCTGCCACTGCCACGAATAATTGGACAGACCTTTGGAACAGTTTCGTTCTCTCGATGTAGAAGGCTAGCGCTCTTCAGACATCCAATACATACATAAGAACGGCCGTACTGGGTCAGACCAAAGGTACATCTAGCCCAGTATCCTGTCTAACGACAGTGGCCAATGCCAGGTGCCCCAGAGGGAGTGAACCTAACAGGTAATGATCAAGTGAGCTCTCTCCTGCCATCCATCTCCACTCTCTGACAAACAGAGGCTAGGGACACCATTCCTTACCCATCCTGGCTAATAGCCATTAATGGACTTAACCTCCATGAATTTATCCAGTTCTCTTTTAAACGCTGTTATAGTCCTAGCCTTCACAACCGCTTCAGGCAAGGAGTTCCACAAGTTGACTGCGCTGTGTGAAGAATGAGTGAAGCCTCTGCTCCCTGGTGCTGCAGTGCAGCTTAGGGGTAGAATACAGGGTGGAAGATGTCCTGGTTGATGTGAAATTGGGAGACAACCTATGGTAGAAAAGCTGGGTGAGGCCTGAGCTGAACCTTGTCCTTATGGAATACTGTGTTAGGGCCCTGAGCTCAGACACCCTCCTAGCTGAGGTTATTGCTACCTGAAACGCCACCTTGTGAGAGATAAAGGAGGGAGCACATCGCCAAGGGCTCAAACGGCGGTCCCATAAGTCTGGAAAGGACCAGATTGAGGTCCTAAACCGGGATAGGCTGTTGGACCTGTGGATATAGTTTGTCGAGACCTTTAAGGAAACAGCAGACCATCTGGTTAGCACAGACCAAGCAGCCCTCTGCACCTGGGTGGAAGGCAGAGATGGCGGCCAAGTAAACCCTTATTGATGACATGGACAGTCCCTGCTGCTTGAGATGGAGAAGATAGTCCAGTATAAATGGCACCGAGGCAAGCGTCGGGGATGGAATGTGCTGCACCGACCAGACTGAAAATCTCTTCCACTTGATGGAGCCCCGGCTGTGACTCAGGAAGGAGCAGAATCGCTGACACTTCCTATTGTGTCGCATAGCGAACAAGTATATCTGGGAAAACCCCACAGATGGAAGATTGAGTTTATTACATCCGGGCGAAGGGACCACTCGTGGCCGTGAAACGACCTGCTGAGATGGTCCACCAGCTCGTTCTGTATTCCAGGGAGGTATGATGCTTGCAGGTGTATCGAGTGCTCTACACAGAAGTCCCACAGCATGAGGGCTTCCTGGCACAGGGGAGAGGAGCATGCACTTTGTTGATATAAAACATTGCCGTTGTGTTGTTCGTCATGACTGATACACATCTCCCTGCTAGGTGAGCTCTGAAAGTCTGGCATGCCAGGCGCTCTGCTCTCAGCTCTCTGACATTGATGTGTAGAGCGAGATCTGCCTGAGACCAGAGGCCTTGTGTTCTAAGGTCTCCCAAATGTGCCCCCCAGCCCAAGTCTGATACATCTGTCACTAACGAGAGGGATGGCTGAGGGCTGGTGAAGGGGACCCCTGCACCTACTACCTGTGGGTCGAGCCACCAGAGGAGGGAGTTGAGTACCGGGCGAGGCAGGGTTATAATCCTGTCCACACTGTCCTGGACTGGTCGATACACTTACGTTAGCCATGACTGAAGTGGTTGAAGTCTGGGTCTGGCATGCTGTACTATGTAGGTACAAGCCACCATGTATCCCAGGAACTTCAGGCAAGTCCTTGCTGTAGTGGTGGGGAACTGCCTGAGACCTTGTATGATGTCACCCAGGGACCAAAACCTTGCTTCCAGGAGGTATGTCCTGGCTTGTGTCAAATCCAGTACTGCCCATATAAACTCTATCCTCTGAACAGGGGACAGCATTGATTTCCCCTCGTTTAGAAGGAGACCCAGGTCGCTGAATGTCATTCTTATGAAGCTGACCTGTGCCTCCACTTGAGACCAGGTGTGGCCCTTAATCAGCCAGCCGTCAAGGTACGGGAAAACCTGTACATGCCGCTTGCGCAGGAACGCAGCCACGACTACCATGCACTTGATGAACACTCGAGGAGCCACTGACAGGCCAAAAGGGAGGACTGTGAACTGATAGTGGTTGTTGTTCACTACAAACCTGAGGTATTTTCTGTGGGACGGTGTGATTGCTATGTGAAAGTACGTGTCCTTCAAGTCAAGGGTGGCATACCAGTCTCCTGGATCCAATGAGGGGATAATGGAGGCCAAAGAGACCATGCGGAACTTGAGCTTCGTCACAAATTCGTTGAGTTCTCGCAGGTCTAGGATGGGCCAGAGCCCATCCTTAGCTTTCACTATTAGGAAATACCGGGAATAGAAACTCTTGTCCCTTTGCTCCTGAGGAACCTCTTCCACTGCTACCAGTGAGAGGAGCGAGTGCACCTCCTGTATAAGGATTTGCTCGTGAGAGGGGTCCCTGAAGGGAGACGGGGAAGGGAGTTGGAAGGACAGGAGGGCACAGAATTGGATGGAGTATCCCCTCTCTACCGTGCGGAGTACCCAGCGGTCCAAAGTGATATGGGACCATGCACAGTAGAAAGGGGATAGTCGGGACAAAAAGGTAAGGCTGGATAGATCCAGTTCTTGTACTGGTGTGCCATCCTCGACCGCACCCTCAAAAGGCTGGTCTGGGGCCAGGAGGTGGCTTGGGCTGGCCAGAGCCCTGGCCCAAGGATGGGTGTGGTCTTTTCCTGCCGCTCCTATTCCTTCTCCAAGGAGCGTCCTGCTGGTTCTGCGGTTGGTAGAACTGCGAGGGAGGCTGCGGCTGGAAGTACCTGCACTGAGTGACGGGAGTGTGGAGGCCCAAGGACTTGAGGGTGGCCCTTGAGTCCTTTAGACTGTGGAGTCTTTTATCCGTTTTATCGGAAAAGAGGGCCGAACCTTTGAAGGGGAGGTCCTGGATGGTTTGTTGGACCTCGTAGGGAGGACCAGAGACCTGCAACCAGGTACTCCTCCTCATTGTGGCCATTGTACGGGAGGCTGCATCTGCTGCGTCCAATGTGGCCTGTAGGTAAGCTCGATAAATTAGTTTCCCTTCCTCCACCAGTGCTGAGAACTCCCCAGGAGACTCCTGTGACAGCAGCTCAGCAAACTTGGACATCGGGCTGCAGGTGTTATGTGAGTATCTGCTAACGATAGCCTGCTGGTTTGATATGCAGAGCTGCGACCCCCCAGTGAAGTAGATCTTTCTCCCAAAAAGGTCTAGTCTTTTAGCATCCCTATTTTTAGGAGAGGGCCCCTGGTAGCCCTGGTGCTCACGCTGGTTAGCTGCATCAACCACCAGAGAATCGGGAGGTGGGTGGGTATGTAGGTGCTCGTATCCCTTTGAAGGGACAAAGTACTGCCTCTCTTTTTTATGGGCCATAGGGGGCAGAGAGGCCAGGGTCTGCCACAAGGTCTTTGTGGTCTCCGCAATAGTCTTTATTAACGGCAAGGCAATACGAGAGGATCCGGAGGGGGTGAGGATGTCAACCATCAGGTTGGCGTCCTCTACCACCTCCTCTGCCTGGATCCCCAGGTTCTGGGCCACCCATCGTAGCAGTTGTTGCAGAACCCTGTTGTCCTCCAAGGCCAGGGCTGTCTATGTCCCTGCCACGGTTTAATCTGGGGGAGGATGAGGAGGAAAGTCCTGACAGTGGGTCCTGCTCACTCCCCTCAGTGCCCAGGGGGTCACGCAGCACCCAGTACTGCTGTGCCGCCAGGTCCGTAGCTTGTGGTGCTGGCGCCGCCGGAACCGTGATCATCGATGCTGATGCCAGCGGTGCCGAGGTTGCCGACTCCGGCGGCGCTGAGGTCACCGATGCCGGTGGTGCCAAGACTGCGGCTGCCGGTGGTGCTGATATCAGAGGAGTCGGGGCCAGCACCGCAGGCGAAGGTAAGGGTGTTGGTGGCGCCACTGCCAACGGTGCCGATGGTGCTTGCGGAGGGACAAAGGACGCCGATGAGGACCTGGACCTTGATCCTTGGATTTGTCCCTGGCTCTGATGATATGCCCAGGGTGTCCAGAAGGGCCACTGAGTCGAAGGTTGCCACTGAGATGGTCACGGTGCCAGATAGGGCTGGTGGTCACGGCGGGACCTGGATCTTCTGTTCCTGGTCCTGGTCCTGTTCCTATCAGAGCGGTAGGATTCCAACTACGAGGTCTCAGAGAAGGAGGACCATGGAGGAACGGTACTCTGCGGTGCCAGCAAGCGGTGCCAAGAAACAGGGGACTGGTGCGGTTCCCCCACATGGTGGACCATGCCAGGGAGAGGCATGCTGGAGATGGGGATCAGCGCACCATCATCGCTGGTTTGCTCCTTGATGGGAACGGGGGCCGGGTGGTAACTGGCAACTTGTCTCTCCTCAGCGGGGAGGACAGTGCAGTGAGACGCATAAGGTTCTGAGCCGCCTTGAACGCCTCTGGAGTTGAGGGGAGCTGGAGCTGCCTGCCACGTCAGTCCGGAGAGCGGTGAGGGTTTGGACTCAATTGGACCCTGGGGTGGGGGCAGGAGTTGACGAGACTCTGGGAGGTGGAAGAGCCGAGGTGATGTGGCCCGAATCAGGTCTCCCTCCCGCAGGCTCCTTGAGTTTGGAGCGGGGAGAGTGACCCTTTCCGGCCTTTTCTTTTTGTGGGGCACTGGGAACTGAGATCGTTGCCTCACAGAAGACTGTCTATGGGCGAAGCGGGGACTCCTTGAGGTCCTTCCTCGGCACCAGCTCGCACACTGTTGGTGCCGGAGCACTGCGCACCAACAAGGAGGTGCTGGGCGTGTGTTCTGCTGACCCCGGGTCGGATTGTGGCCAGAGTGCTGCCTCCATTAGAAGGATCTTGAGTCTTTGATCTCGGTCCTTTAAGGTTCTAGGGCGGAACCCTTTGCAAATTCTGCACTTCTCCTTCTGGTGGCTCTCCTCAAGACACCACAGACAGGAGGAGTGTGGGTCACTCTTAGACATAAACTTTCCAGTCCTCACAGAGCTTGAACCCTGGGGACTGGGGCATACCCCGGAACCGGGGAAGTGTTGGTGGAGGGGGGGGGTCCCCAAAAGGAAACTTAAGAACTACTACTACTACTAACTAACTAACACTAGAAACTATTACAAACTATAAATATGAAGAGTGGACAATGCAATGCAAGAGCAACAGTTTGTTCCAGCTAGCCGTCACCGGTGGTAAGAAGGAACTAAGGGGGTGGAGGGTCGGCAGGGCCCTATATTTGGCACCACAAAGGCACGACTCCAGTGGGCGCCCAGGCCGACCCTACGAACGTTGCTAAGGGAAAAATCTTCTGACTGGTGTGCACGCGGCACGCACACACCTGATTGGAATGGACATGAACAAGCACTTGAAGAACCTCCGTTTACTGGAGATTTTCTCTGAATATATGTCCTGTAGATCAAGAGCAATATGGCCTACTATCACCACCAATCTGCAAGTTACTGGCTGATTTTCCCCGTATTTTCTTATATTAATATTTTCTATTAATACCATTTTGTAAGCTTCAGAAAGGGACACCTGAAAGTCGTAAATTGCAGCAAATTTTTTTTTAAGAAAACAGTTCCCGTTGAGAGGCTATTGATGAGGTAGGTCAACATGTGTGCAGATGAGAGAGAATGTAAGTGCTCATAAAAGGTGCTAGACTGATAAACTTGGAGTTTTCTCCCCTCCCGCAGGAAAGAAAATCCTGAAGTAAATATCCATAGTTTCAAAGTAAAGCAAAATTTTGCTTCAAAATCACAACCGGTCAGTAAATTCTACTAAAATGTTGCTACTTATTAGATAATCTTACCTGCTTAATTTTAGATTCTGCTTTAGTGATGTTTTTGAGAATTGTTTCTGTGGGCTCTTTAAGCTGTTCTCTGTCTTGTGGAGATCCTATAAAAGGTAAACATGCATTCCAGAAGTGTCTAGCTGCCAGTATTACCAGGGTACAGTTTCCTGTTTCACCTGCATATCTGAGGGAGAAAAGCATGATTAAACTGAGAAAAGACTGCCATTCATGCTAAACTGCATGTTGTAGTCAATGTCTGCTAAGCATAACCATGAAACCACCCAACTCAGCTCCCTTTGTGTCCTAATCAGGATTTATATATGTCCCCCTCAGATGAGGGGCTTTTGAATTAACCCACTATAGAAAGCATTTTCCATTTTGGGTAATGAATATGTTCACACTCACAAACAGCAGCAGTAAGAAATAAGTAAAAAAAATATACTTTTATATGATACCAGTAATATCTATGTGTTATATTTACTTGTAACCCATTTGAAGATTCTTTATTACTAAAACTGTTGAAATTGTACTTGGGACTCATAATAAAACTCTCTATTTTTAAACTATTGTATTTTGTCTCCCAACCATGTTAATTTCTCATTACAGTATCATTTTTTAAAAATAACCCTTAAGCTAATATGTGGTTTCACACACTATGATGAAGTACCAAAGTAATATGAGGACACAACTTCAATGTCTCTAGTTCCGTACAAGAATAGTTCTATTCTCAATATTCCATGCAATTGCTATTTTTGTGTCCTGAAGTTAATAATTCTCTCCCAGTTGTGGTACCATGCCATCTTTCTACTCAGTGGCTTAAATCCCATCATCTAGCTGTAAATGGGAATCTTCTGAAATAACAGACTGTTACCAGATGATGATGCCTAAGGCTTGCTCACTATGCTTACCAGAATGGTCATGGTGTCTGACAAAGTTATGCAATTTTAGCATTTTTTAAAACTCTGTATTTCCCTTCATATAACTTGTCACTGGATTTATTATTATAGCCAATATTTTGCAAACAATATTTCTTGCTTCCCTCTTAGAATCTCTGTCCAGCTATGCCCAATTCAGTATAGAATACTCTATTATTTATGAAGAAGTCTCATCATTTGCATTTAAAGAGGCACAGAATTGTTCGCTTTAACTGGATATCCTCTAATGATTCTGTTACACTGTTTCCTCAAACTTATCTTAGAACACACTTTCAAAAAAGAGCTGGAATATTGGCAGTCTCAGGTTAAACCTTCGGATTCTCATCTATCAAAAATTCAAATCCTATCTACTTTTGACTGCCAGTGGGACCAATTATTTTTTCCTTTTGTTTGGAAGACTGATATTTTTTTACTGTCCCCAGTACTGCTATTTCCTACAGGTATTAGATAATAGGTTCTCCCTCACTTTGGATCTGTGGCTTCACCTTCATTGATCAGTAGTGACTTTAAAGATACTATTTTGAAGCTCCAATATCCAGCTATATGGGAGACATGAGTATTCAGGATTTTTCTGAACTGGAAGATTCCACCAGATCCTTCGTTAAGTATTTCAGCCCACAACATTTTGCACTTAAGCCACTTCTTGGAAAAGAAGAATATGTTGATCTGGTTCCAAAACAGGGATTATATCAAAAATTAAAGCTGCATTAAATTATTCTGCTGCGCCCCGTCAAAATACAACATACCTTGCACTTTGAACAAAGGCTTTCGATGCTGCTAAGCGCAAATGTTTTTTTCCAGCCAAATTTTCCATTATACTCCTCCCCTGTATACAAGCAGCAGTGCTTAACATTTCTTGTCTTGCTGTGTAATCATCTCTGCATAAAGACAAATAATTCATGATGTGTTCTAAATGTATAGAGTGAGAATGCATCCATTCCCATTGACTGATGTCTACAGTCTTTGTCTTTTACAAAATGGTGGTATTACGGACTTTGTACTTAAAAACGTTTATTCAGTTTCTACTAACACGATAAACTAAATTTGAAAACCTTTTTAATAATCAGATACAACATTATGAAACTAATATGAAACAAACATTACTCTATACTTTTTATACTCTACCTTTCTGGTTCTGTAAAATAATACTGGAATCATATTAGGGATAACAACATTTACATTAATTACAGAGATAAAATATGTTAGGGTTTATCACCTTACGCACAATCAAAATCCAAGTCAAACAAAAACTTAATTCAGGATTTTTGTGATATAGTTAGCCTAAAACTTGTGTGCGTTTTTTAGAAAACAAAACAAACCAGTATGGAAAATTTGTTATCCTTCTTGTTCCTTCTGGGGCTGACCTTCCTCAACTCTAAGGCTATGTCTACACTACAACCTATGTCAGCATAACTTATGTCGCTCAGAAATATGAATAAACCACCCCCCTGAGAGACATAAACAGGGCCCTACCAAATTCATGGTCCATTTTTAGGTCAATTTCACGGTCATAGGATTTTAAAAATCATAAATTTCATGATTTCAGCTATTTAAATCTGAAATTTCATGGTGTTATAATTGTAGGGGTCCTGACCCAAAAAGGATTTGGGGGGGTGGGGAGCTTGCAAAGTTATTGTGTGTGTGGGGGGGTAATGGTACTGCTACCCTTACTTCTGAGCTGCTGCAGGCGGCGGCGCTGCCTTCAGAGCTGGGCAGCTGGAGAGTGGTGGCTGCTGGCTGGGAGCCCAGCTCTGAAGGCAGAGCCACTGCCAGCAGCACTGCAGAAGCAAGGATGGCAGAGCATGGTATTGACACCCTTACCTCTGCACTGCTGCCTGCAGAGCTGGGCCCTCAGTCAGCAGTTGCCACTCTCTGGCCACCCAGCTCTGAAGGCAGCAGCGCAGAAGTAAGGGTGGCAATACCATACCATGCCACCCTTACTTCTGTGCTGCTGCTGGCGGGATGCTGCCTTCAGAGCTGGGCACTCGACCAACAACCATCTCTGTCCGGCCGTCCAGCTCTGAAGGCAGCGCAGAAGTAAGGGTGGCAATACCATGTCCTCCCTAAAATAACCTTGTGACCCCCCTGCAACTCCCTTTTGGGTCAGGACCCCCAATTTGAGAAACGCTGGTCTCCTCCATGAAATCTGTCTAGTATAGGGTAAAAGCACACAAAAGACCAGATTTCACAGTCCGTGACGCATTTTTCTTGGCCATGAATTTGGTAGGGCCCTATATGTTACATGAACATGAATGCTTGTGTGCACAGCGATATGTCGGTGGGAGAGCTTCTCCCACCAATATAGCTTCTGCCATTCACGTAGGTGATTTTATTATGCTGACAGGAGAGCTGTCGGCTTAGAGCGTCTTCACCAGACATGCTGCAGTAGCGCAACTGCATCGATATACTGCACTGCTGCAGCACTATATGTGTAGACATGTCCTAACACTAATGCAGCTTTCTCTCTCTCTCTCTTTTATATTATATATATATAGTGACAGGGTCGGACCAGATGGCTACAGGAGAGTGATAGAAGGCAGATATATTAGCTCCAGGTTAAGCAGGTCCCTTGTCCCTGGGTAAGGTAATAGGGGCAGTTCCAGAACAATCAGGAACTTGCTGGAACCAATTAAGGCAGACAGGCTAATTAGGACACCTGGAGCCAATTAAGAAGCTGCTAGAATCAATTAAGGCAGGCTAATCAGGGCACCTGGTTTAAAAAGGACCTCACTTCAGTCAGTGAGGCGTGTGTGTGAGGAGCTGGGAGCAAGAGGCACAAAAAGCTGAGAGTGAGTAGGCGTACTGCTGGAGGACTGTGAAGTACAAGCATTACCAGACATCAAGAGGAAGGTCCTGTGGTGAGGATAAAGAAGGAGTTGGGAGGAGGCCATGGGGAAGTAGCCCAGGGAGTTGTAGCTGTCACGCAGCCGTTACAAGAGATACTGTAGAAAGTTGCAATTCACAGGGCCCTGGGCTGGAACCTGGAATAGAGGGAGCACCCAGGGAGCACCTGGGTTCCCCCCATCTGCCTCAACTCCCTATTTGAGACAAGAGGAGGTGACCTGGACTGTGGGTCCCACCAGAGGGGAAGGTCTCTGGCCTACCCCCCCCGACCCACTAGGTGGGTCAGCAGAGACTGTGGGGATTGCTCTCCTTCCTTTCCCCATGCTGGCCAGTGATGAGGTTAGCTGAGTGAACAGCAGGTTTGAGCCGCTAGCAAAAGTGGCCAAACTGAGGGCTGCCGTGAATCTCTGAGGCGAGCAAATCCGCCAATAAGCGCAGGACCCACCAAGGCAGAGAAGGAACTTTGTCAATTGTCAATACAATATATATATATTGTATGTATGTGTATATATATATACATACACACACACACACACACACACACATGCAGAACCCTATTCAGACTTGTACAGGGGCTCCAAGATTAGGACACAATCTTTAGACCTCCCACAGCAAAGTATTTCCAAGGCTGCATAATACAAAATGGGAAATGACTGCCTAGGAAGAAATACTGCAGAAAGGGATATAGGGGTCATAATGGATCACAAGCTAAATATGAGTCAACAGTATAACACCGTTGCAAAAAAAGCAAACATCATTCTGGGATGTATTAGCAGGAATGGAGTAAGCAAGACACAAGATGTAATTCTTCCGCTCTACTCTGCTCTGATTAGGCCTCAACTGGAGTATTGTGTCCAGTTCTGGGTACCACATTTCAAGAAAGATGTAGACAAATTGGAGAAAGTCCAGAAAAGAGCAACAAAAGTAATTAAGGGCTAGAAGACATGATCTATGAGGGAAGATTGAAAAAATTGTGTTTGTTTAGTCTGGAGAAGAGAAGAATGAGGGGGGGACCTGATATGTACAGCTTTCAAGTACATAAAAGGTTGTTACAAGGAGGATGGAGAAAAATTATGGTCCTTAACCTCTGAGGATAGGACAAGGAGCAATGGGCTTAAATTGCAGCAAGGGCGATTTAGGTTGGACATTAGGAAAAACTTCCTGTCAGGATAGTTAAGCACTGGAATAAATTGCCTAGGGAGATTGTGGAATCTGAATCATTGGAGATTTTTAAGAGCAGGTTAGACAAACACCTGTCAGGGATGGTCTAGGTAATACTTAGTCCTGCCATGAATGCATGGAACTGGACTATATGAGGCCTCTTCCCATCCTACGATTCTATGATTCTATAAAACACTGAAATTTGTTAGTGATAACTTTAGACTTAGGCAGCAACTTTAAACAATAGAACTATGTACAAGGCTCCAGATGACTCCACTTCTGATCTTCTCCCTGTGAATTTACTCAGGGTGGGGTGGAATGAAGGAGGTCAGTTTAAGGAAAGAAATAAATCAGGTAAAAATGTTCCATTCTGAGACATTTGGATCTCAAAGCTTTTAAGAAAAAAAGGATTTTTGCAGGGAAAATAAATTCTGTTGTATCTATATTATGCAAACTTTAAAAAACCGAACTGTATGCAAAGAAGAGAATAAAAAGAAAAAATTTCAAAGTGAACTTACTTTTACTGCATTACCGGGTCTACCTGGCCTACCACCTACCCTTTAGAGCAGGGGTAGACAACCTATGGCATGAGTGCCAAAGGCGGCACACAAGCTGATTTTCAGTGGCACTCACACTTCCCGGGGCCTGGCCACCAGTCCGGGGTGCTCTGCATTTTAATTTAATTTTAAATGAAGTTTCTTAAACATTTTAAAAACCTTATTTACTTTACATACAACAATAGTTTAGTTATATATTATAGACTTATAGAAAGAGACCTTCTAAAAACGTTAAAATGTATTACTGGCACACAAAATCTTAAATTAGAGTGAATAAATGAAGACTCGGCACACCACTTCTGAAAGGTTGCCGACCCCTGCTTTAGAGCAAAAACTATTATGCAATAATGATTATGACCACTAGAGGTTACCAGTGTTCCACAGTTGACTTTTACACTGAAAAAATGAAAACTAAAGCAAATTTAAGCCCTATTTTACCCTAATGTTGCTCTTTACCATGCAAATAATACTCATTTTTCATTTTGTGTATTTATACTGGAGAAATTATGACAAATCCTGGACTAAAGTTGTGTGTCAAAGATGAAAATATTTTATCCATTCATTGTTTTATTCAGAGAGCTGTTCTCTATGATATTCAAGAGCTCTATATATTTGAATATCTCATTTTGCTGAAAGATTTGAAAAAAAAGGTAGAAAGCCAATTTCCTAGTGAATGGCTGCAGATGATAAAGAACACATGTTTTTCCAGTTAAGATCAGCATTTAGTTATGCTCAAAATTTTCCATCCAGAATTACTTTTTTCCCTGACAGTATAAAAACAATAATATTAACTGGGCTAATTTCATCCAGGTTTGGTCAAACCACATTTCCTTTTTGGGCTGCATATATACATCACCAAGTAGTTGAAGAACCAACAAGAGGGGATGCCATTTTAGATTTGGTTTTGGTGAGTAGGGAGGACCTCATAGAAGAAATGGTTGTAGGGGACAACCTTGGTTCGAGTGATCATGAGCTAATTCAGTTCAAACTAGATGGAAGGATAAACAAAAATAGATCTGGGACTAGGGTTTTTGATTTCAAAAGGGCTAACTTTAAAGAATTAAGGAAGTTAATTAGGGAAGTGGATTGGACTGAAGAACTTGTGGATCTAAAGGCGGAAGAGGCCTGGAATTACTTCAAGTCAAAGTTGCAAAAACTATCAGAAGCCTGAATCCCAAGAAAGGGGGAAAAATTCATAGGCAGGAGTTGTAGACCAAGCTGGATGAGGAAGCATCTCAGAGAGTGATTAAGGAAAAGCAGAAAGCCTACAAGGAGTGGAAGATGGGAGGGATTAGCAAGGAAAGCTACCTTACTGAGGTCATAACATGTAGGGATAAAGTGAGAAAGGCCAAAAGCCATGTAGAGTTGGACCTTGCAAAGGGAATTAAAACCAATAGTAAAAGGTTCGATAGCCATATAAATAAGAAGAAAACAAAGAAAGAAGTGGGACCGCTAAACACTGAGGATGGAGTGGAGGTTAAGGATAATCTAGGCATGGCCCAATATCTAAACAAATACTTTGCCTCAGTCTTTAATGAGGCTAATGAGGAGCTTAGGGATAATGGTAGGATGACAAATGGGAATAAGGATATGGAGGTAGATATTGCCACGTCCGAGGTAGAAGCCAAACTCGAACAGCATAATGGGACTAAATCGGGGGGCCCAGATAATCTTCATCCAAGAATATTAAAGGAACTGGCACATGAAATTGCAAGCCCATTAGCAAGAATTTTTAATGAATCAGTAAACTCAGGGGTTGTACCGTACGACTGGAGAATTGCTAACATAGTTCCTATTTTTAAGAAAGGAAAAAAAAGTGATCCGAGTAACGATAGGCCTGTTAGTTTGACATCTGTAGTATGCAAGGTCTTCGAAAAAATTTTGAAGGAGAAAGTAGTTAAGGACATTGAGGTCAATGGTAATTGGGACAAAATACAACATGGTTTTACAAAAGGTAAATTGTGCCAAAGCAACCTGATCTCCTCCTTTGAGAAGGTAACAGATTTTTTAGACAAAGGAAACGCAGTGGATCTAATTTACCTCGATTTCAGTAAGGCATTCGATACGGTTCCACATGGGGAATTATTAGCTAAATTGGAAAAGATGGGGATCAATAGGAAAATTGAAAGGTGGATAAGGAACTGGTTAAAGGGGAGACTACAATGGGTCATACTGAAAGGTGAACTGTCAGGCTGGAAGGAGGTTACTAGTGGAGTTCCTCAGGGATTGGTTTTGGGACCAATCTTATTTAATCTTTTTATTACTGACCTTGGCACAAACAGTGGGAATGTGCTAATAAAGTTTGCGGATCACACAAAGCTGGGAGGTATTGCGAATACAGAGAAGGACCGGGATATCATACAGGAAGATCTGGATGACCTTGTAAACTGAAGTAATAGTAATAGGATGAAATTTAATAGTGAAAAGTGCAAGGTCATGCATTTAGGGATTAATAACAAGAAATTTGGTTATAAATTGGGGACACATCAGTTGGAAGTAACAGAGGAGGAGAAGGATCTCAGAGTATTGGTTGATCACAGGATGAATATGAGCTGCCAATGTGATATGGCTGTTAAAAAAGCTAATGAGGTCTTGGGATGCGTCAGGCGAGGTATTTCCAGTAAAGATAAGGAGGTGTTAGTACCGTTATACAAGGCACTGGTGAGACCTCATCTGGAATATTCTGTGCAGTTCTGGTCTCCCATGTTTAAGAAGGATGAATTCAAACTGGAACAGGTACAGAGAAGGGCTACTAGGATGATCTGAGGAATGGAAAACCTGTCTTATGAAAGGAGACTCAAAGAACTTGGCTTGTTTAGCCTAACCAAAAGGAGGCTGAGGGGAGATATGATTGCTCTTTATAAATATATCAGAGGGATAAATATCAGGGAGGGAGAGGAATTATTTAAGCTTAGTACCAATGTGGACACAAGAACAAATGGATATAAACTGGACATTAGGAAGTTTAGACTTGAAATTAGACGAAGGTTTCTAACTATTAGAGGAGTGAAGTTCTGGAACAGCCTTCCAAGGGAAGTAGTGGGGGCAAAAGAAATATCTTGCTTGATAAGTTTATGGAGGGAATGGTATGATGGGATAACCTAATTTTGGCAATTAATTGATCTTTGATTATTAGCAGGTAAATATGCCCAATGGTCTGTGATGGGATGTTAGATGGGGTGGGATCTGAGCTACTACAGAGAATTCTTTCCTGGGTGTCTGGCTGGTGAGTCTTGCCCACACGCTCAGGGTTTAACTGATCGCCATATTTGGGGTCGGGAAGGATTTTTCCTACAGGGCAAATTGGCAGAGGCCCTGGAGTTTTTTCGCCTTCCTCTGCAGCGTGGGGCACGGGTCACTTGCTGGAGGATTCTCTGCACCTTGAGGTCTTTAAACCACGATTTGAGGACTTCAATAACTCAGGCATAGGTTAGGGGTTTGTTACATGAGTGCGTGGGTGAGATTCTGTGGCCTGCGTTGTGCAGGAGGTCAGACTAGGTGATCATAATGGTCCCTTCTGCCCTTAAAGTCTATGAGAATCTGGGGATCTTCTTTTCTGGATGATAGGACCGTATCAGCAGATCCTCAACCTAGTGTGGAAGTTGCCTTAATCCCAGATATAAAGCCAGTTTTCAGACTGCAACTCTTTTCTTAACATTTTCATTGCACCTAGGTACTACAACATAAGTGATATATACAATAATCCAGGTCTCAATCATGGGCCTGCTGCATGACTGCAGAGGAGAATAAGGGAACATAAAAAGCCCATCTTATATGGGCTACCTCCATCTCCATCCCCCATGTGGGGAAAGAGTAGCTGCCACTGGGCTACTCCTCCTCCTCCCACAGAAGTGATCAGGGAATAGATGAGCAGAGATGTGGGCAGTCTTGGCACCACCTCCAAACTGCATCAATTCAGTCCATGCATCAAACCCAGTGCAGTCAGGGACACAATCCTGCATCACCAGAAGGGCTAGCACAGATTACCTTCCCCCTGGAATGAAGTGAAAGCAGGAACAAGATTGTGAATGTTAGAGGCCCCAATTTAGGGAAGCACTTAAGCACATGCTTAACTTTAAGCATATGATTCACTTCAATGGGCCTTTAGCATGTGTTTACACATTTTCCTGAACTAAGTCAAGGACTCACAATCTGCTTCCTGCATTGCCCCTTTCTCAAGCTGCATTGTAAATTTATAATCTAGCCCTCAATGCTCAAACAGTGCTGGAACTGCTAATCGCAATAAAGTGAGTAAGAGGGAAGTTTCAGCTTTTACTCTTAAATACAGTTTTTTACTCCTTAAAACAGATCCTTACCTTTAACAATTTTGATTATATTATCACAAAAATGTACCTATATTACTGAATGCTTTAAAGTTATTTTATGTTATAATTGAAAATTCTGTATACTTACATTTCATGTTTCTTCGCATCTGTATCATACAAAACTGCATCATCTAGTTGCAAGGTTCTTTGGGAACAAGTCATCACTATTTCATGGTCATGTGATGCATATGCAAAATGTGTAAGTCGTGTCAATGTCTGCAATTCCACTAATGGATCTGACCAGTTGCATTCTAAAGTCATTTTCACTAACTGCAAATAATAGCAAAAGAAATATGTTCTCTTATGCTATAATTTTGATTGTCAATCACTTTTCATACACAGTATGCAAGGATATATTAAATATTTTATATGTCACCCAACAACTTTGTAAAGACTCAAAGAAAACAACATATATAAAGGTATGATTACATAATTCTATTTCTGTCCTTCACTTCGTACTGCCCTGTACATGATATGACTTTCTCATGATCAGTGTATAAGACAAGCCCTGATTCAAATAGCAGTTTGCAGAGCCACCATCTTTTTTCATTCAAATCCTCCTGATTCACACAAATACAAATTTAAAAAAAATGTATATACAGTAATTTAAAGTTATCCTATCTTCTCTTTGTTGGTCTTTTACATCGCAAAATCTTTGGAACACAGCTCATCTATCTTTGCATCTTGTATAATATCAAACACACTGTGTTCACTGCACAAACAAAAAGTTACTAATTACAGGCAAAGAAAAATGTGGAATGTGACCTATGGAATTAGAATTGGGAAAGAAAGGTTATTTATGATGACTATAGTTCTTGAAGAACACTGTTGGCATAGATTCCCACTCTTGGCATATGCCTGCACTCCATCCATTGAGTCAGAATCTTCTAAAAAATTTGGGGCTTGGTGCTGAATGCCAAACAGAAGGACTGAGGTTTCCAACTTTATTTTTAATTCTTTCACCTATTGGAACCTCTATTAGAGCCAAATAAGAGGAATTAGATTTTAAAAATGGTGCATTCAACATTATATTCTGTTTCTGAAACTAACAGAATTATTATTTGAACCTTTAGCTGGCCTTGAGGATCTGTGGGACAATTTACTCAAAGAACTATAGTTACTGATATGTAACATTTCTGCAAACAGCAAGGATACTTATATATAGGCTTAGTTATGTCTAGATAGTAGCTAAGGGTCTTCTTAACATATAGACCATATAACCTGAATTCCCTGGTATTTGAGTAAAGCTTAGTGAAAAGACTGAGTTGGTTGGTGGATTGGTACAGGGGAAATTTAGTCAGGATTTTGGGGGGTTGCAGGGTCGTTTTAGTTTATGAAATTGTGTATGGGAACTCAGCCATCAAGACCTAGATCTCATGAACTCTGCAGAGACTTATGGCTACTAAGAATCCAATCTTTAGGGACAGTTGATACAACAAGCTATCTGCTAAAGGTTTAAATAACAATTTCATCAGATTCATAAGTGGTAAATTTCAAGTCCCGAAAAAAGATTACAAATAGGTGGGAAAATATGTGCCACTGCTTTCAAAAAATCTCTTTACAGTAGGATGTAAAATATTAAAAACCCCTGTGTGACAGATACGGCAACTGCTCAGTAATAACAACCATAATGTGATTAAATTTAACATCCCTGTATGGGAAAAAATGCCTAAGAAACCCACCACAATAGCATTTAACTTCAAAAACAAGGATGCTAGTTAAAAGTAAATTAAAGGGAACAGTCAGAACAGTTAAATGCCTGCAAACTGCATAAACACTATTCTAAAACCACCTTAATAAAGACTCAAACTAAATGTATACCTGTAGCGAGGTGATCACTCCGCTCCGGCCCTGGAAGGGGACAAGCAGCCCTGGGGAGGGCTGCAGTGGTAAAAGCAGCTCTGGAGAGGGCTGCAGCTCTGAAAGCTGGGCTGATTGGGAAAGCAGCCACAGCTATAGCTGGCTTAATAAGGGCCCAGCTGGCCTTTATAAGAGGGCAGTGGGCCAGAAGCAAGAGTCTCCCTCTAGCTGAGGAGGGAGATGGACCCCAGGGCTGGGGAAAGGCCAGAGGAGCTGGGGAGCTCCGAGCCAGCAACTCCCCAGGCTGCAGGGCCTTGTACAAGGCCCCTGGAGGTACTGGGTTGCAGAGAAAGGCAACAAGTCCAAAACCCCCTTGCCTGTGATGATTGGCTTATACTGCAGTCTGCCCCAGGGAGCGGGGGCTAGTTGGTGACTGGCAGTAGCCTACGACTGAGGCGAGGTGGGGATAGGGGGTGGGGGTTCCCCGGGGAGGGGAGACCCTAAGAGTGAGGGGTTACTGCCAGGGGCAAGCACCCTGGGGTTGCAAGGGGCACCAAGTCCTGGGAGGGACACGGGGGCCAAGCTGCGGCAGGACACCAGCCTGCAGAGGGTGCTCCAACGGCTGGAAAAGAGCTAATTCCCAGACGACCAGCTGGAGGCGCCGCAGGGGTGAGTCACTGTACCGCTACAATAACCCAAACTAAAAACAAAACAGTGAAGACCAGAAAATGCCACTATGGTTAAAAACAGAGTGAAACAGGTGGTTAGAGGCAAAAAAGCTTCCTTTAAAAATCTGAAGTCAAATAAGGAAAATAAAAGTAAGTATAAACTCTGGCAAGTCAAGTGTAAAAGTATAATAAGGCAGGTGCAGAAAAATATTTGAAGAGCAACAGGCTATGGACACAAAAACTAATAGCAAAGATTGTTTTAAGTACAACAGTCAGTGGGCCACTGGATGATCGAGGTGCTAAAAGAGCACTCAAGGAAGACCAGGCCATGACAGAGAAGATAAAGCAATTCTTTGCATCAGTCTTCACTGCAGAGGATATGGAGGAGATACCACTACCACGTCATTCCTTTTAGGTGACAAATCTGAGGAACTGTTCCAGACTGAGATGTAGAGGAGGTTTTGGAAAAACATGATAAATTAAAGAGCAATAAGTTACCAGGACAAGACGATATTCACCAAAGAGTTCTGAACTCTACTAACAGTACTACCTGGGTTAAATCGCTTAAATCAGCCACTGTACCAAATGACAGGAGGGTACCTAATGTAATGTCAATTTTTTTTAAAAAGCCACACAATTACAGGCCGGTAAGCCTAACTTCAGTACCAGGCAAACTGGATGAAACTATAGTAAAGAACAAAATTATCAGACACACATAAACATGATATGTTGGGATAGATTCAATTCTCTGAGGGAGTCAACAAGCGTGTGGACAGGGGTGATCCAGTTGATATAGTGTTTGTGGACTTTCAGAAAGCCTTTGACAAGGTCCCTCACCAAAGGCTCTTAAGCAAACTAAACAGTCATGGGATAAGAGGGAAGGTCCTCTGATGGATCAGTAACTGGTTAAAAGACAGGAAACAAAGAGTAGGAATAAATGGTCAGTTTTCACAATGGAGAGTGGTAAACATAAGGGTCTCCCAAAGTTTTGTACTGGAACTTGTGTTGTTCAACATGTTCATAAAATGATCTGGAAAAAGGGCTGAATAGTGAGGTGGCAAAATTTGCAAATGATGCAAAATTCCTCAAGATAGTTAAGTCCTAAGATGAGTGCAAAGATTCACAAAGGAATCTCACCCAGCTGGGTGACTGTGAGACAAAATGACAAATGTAATTCAGTGCTGATAAGTGCAAAGCAATGCACATTGAAAAATGTAATCCAAACTACACATACAAAACTATAGGGTCTAAATTATCTGTTACCATTCAAAGAGATCGTGGAGTCATCATGGATAGTTCCCTGAATACATCCGCTCAATGTGCAGCAGCAGTCAAAAAAGCTAATAGTTAGGAACCATTAGGAAAGAGATAGATAAGACAGAAAATATCAGAAAGACACTCTATAAATCCATGGTACACCCACCCTATGAATACTGCATACAATTCTGGTTGCCTCATCTCAAAATAGATATATTAGAATTGGAAGAGGTACAGAGAACGGTAACAGGAATGATTAGGGATATGGAACACCTTCCATACAAGGAGAGAGGAAAAAAAAGATTGAGACTGTTCAGCTTAGAAAAGAGACAACTAAGAGGGGATATGATTGAGGTCTATAAAATCATGAATGGTGTGGAGAAAGTGAATAGAAAAGTGTTATTTATCCCTTTCCATAACACAAGCACTATGGGTCACCAATGAAATTAATAGGCAGCTGGTTTAAAACAAACAAAAGGAAGTACTTCTTCATACAACAGTCAACTTCTGGAACTCACTGCCAAGGAATCTTGCGAAAGCCAAAAAAAAAAAAAAGTTAAAAAAATTAGGTAAATTCATGGAGAATATCTCCATAAACAGCTATTAGCCAAGATGGCCAGGGACACAACCTCATGTTCCAGGTGTCCTTAAACTTACAACTGCCAAAAGCTGGGACTAGAAAACAGGTGATGGATCACTCAACATTGTCCTGTTCTGTTCATTACCTCTGAAACGTCTGGCAATGGCCACTGTCAGAAGACAGGATACTGGGCTAAATGGACCATTGGACTGACACAGTATGGCCGTTCTTATGTTCTTAATTTCTCATGGTATCCTTAAAAGACCTTATTGTACTAAGTTTATATATTATTGTGGGCTGTGATCATGTGTAACCTCTCTGGGGGCAGATGTGAGATTTGGGAATTCAAATGACTACACTGAAAATGTGCTAGACATGTATGGACTTTGGGACAATAAGTGTTAATTGGATTTCCTGGGCAATCCCTACGGCAAGGATAATGCAAATTCCCCAACTCTCGTTATGCAAAAACCAAGACTTTTGAAGCTATGCCCTGAGAAGACGGTTTGTCTGCCAATTACCTGTTACACAAGACCACGATTAAAGGCCCAAGCTGTATATAAAAAATGGCTGATCTGCCCAGTCTGGGTTCTGGTTCTAAGATGGATATGTACTCGTAACCACAAGAAAACCCACTTGTGGCTTTTGAAAGCCGAGCATGAGGTTGGAATTGAGGGTGACCTCTGGTAAGCTTTTTAGCATGCATGTAGTTTTTTTATTGTTTTAATGCAGGCCTGCACAACTCGTAAAGCGGCGAGGGCCATATTACTCCAAAGAAAACAGCTGAGGGCCGAAACCCCCCGGCCCCGCGGAAACACCCCCCCCCAGCACCGCCCAGCCCCGCGGAAACAAACCCTCCTTCCCCAGCACCGCCCCGCCGAAACAGCTAAGGTTTGGGGGGGAGGGTGTGGGATACTTTATTAAGAATTTTTCAATTAAATCAAACAATTTTTTAAATTATTTTAATTTTTTTTATTAATCATGGAAAAATTAAAAACATCTGTTCCGTTGAAAGAAAACATTTGTACTTTTCATAATTACCTTGCAAATTTAATGAGAAATATTACATCTCTTTTCGGCAACAAGTTTGTCGCATTTGGGGGTCATATTTGAAGTGGATATTTTCATAATGTCTTCCAAATGGTCATCAGTCAGAGAAGAACGTTGCTTGTTTTTATTCATGTTCATGATGGAAAAATGTTTGTTCACATATGTAAGTGCGTCCAAAAATGCTGAACGTTTCCAGTGCAACTTCATTGTCCAGACTTTTGTAGAAGTCCCGCAAGCTGCTTTCTCTGTGCTTATTTCGGTAAACTGCTGAACACTGAAGTTCAATAACCTCCAACTGCAAATCTAGTGGCACTTCCTCTGGATCCACAGAAAAGGGATCTTCAATCAGCTTCAACTGGACGTCTTCTTCTTTAGACAAAGTAAGTCTTCTGTCAAATTCTTCAATCAAAAGAATGATGTGCTTTGCGTATTTTTCTCCTAACTCGGCGTGTTTGTGCTGAGGGATACGCTGTGCACAAGTGGGAAAGTGACACATTTCACCTTTTGACAGCTGACTTCTGAAAAGTTTCAATTTCATTTTGAAAGCTTTCACTGCTGCACACATTTGAAATATAAGTTGATTTTTTCCCTGAAGTTGAATGTTGAGATCATTCAGGTGTGCTGTAATATCACAAAAGAAAAAGAGATCTTGATTCCAGGACTCATTTTCAAGCTCTGGGAATTTTATTGGCCCATTTTCTAGGAATTTTGCTACCTCCTCTTTCAAAGCAACAAAACGCTGGAGCACTCTTCCTCGACTCAACCACCTCACTTCTGTATGGTAGATTAAGTCATTGCACTCGGTGTCTACCCCTTCAAGAAAGGCTCGAAATGTCCTATGTTTTAGTCCTCTAGAACGGATGTAGTTTACAATGGAAACTACCACTGACATTACATGCTCAAATTTTAAGACTTTGCTACACAAAACCTGCTGATGCATAATGCAGTGATGTTTGGTTATTTCTCTCCCGATAAATTCTTCAAGAAGAGTAACTGCTCCAACATTTTTTGGCACATAGCTGGAGCACCATCAGTACAAATGGCCACCAAGTTTGTGAAATCTAATCCCGACTTATCATTCGTGCACTTTATCACTTCACTGGAGATTTCTTTTCCGGTTGTGCGACCCGTCATGGAGCACATGCCAGCAAGTTCTTCAGTAATTTCAAAGTTTTTATCAATACCTCTAATAAAAATAAGAAGTTGGGCGGTGTCTTTTAAATCGGTGCTTTCATCCATAGCTAGGGAGTAAAAGCAGAATTCACTGACTCTCTGCTTTAACTGATCACTTAAATTGGTAGAAATGTCAGCTATTCTTCTCCGTACAGTCATGCGTGATAGACTGACATTCTCAAATATTCCCCTCTTTTCTGGACATAACTCAGATACAGCAATCAACATACACTTTTTTAATAACTCGCCTTCTGTCAAGCATTTCCCAGCAGCAGCAATTTCCTTAGAAATTTTAAAGCTTACTTTAGTAACTGTATCGTTCTCAGTGCTCACTTTCTTGAAAATTTGCTGTTCTCTACTAAGGTTTTTCGCTAAACTGGCTGCTTTAATTATTTTTTCATTTGGGCTCAATTTGGCGAGATTGGGATGCTTAGTTTCAAAGTGCCACCGAAGGTGGTATTCTTTCGGAACGGCTAACGTTTCGCGACACACGAGGCACAGTATTTTGTCTTTGGAAATAGTATATAAGTATTTATTCGTCCATTCAGTGTTGAAAACTCTGTGCTCTGATTCTATTTTTCTCTTTTCCTTTTCACTCATGGTATCCATTATGAAGCTCAAGATTTTGTTGAATAAATTCACACACAAGGGAAACACTCACAGTAACACACAAAGAGAAGAGATATCCCACGGCGCATGGCACACTAGCAAGGCACTGACGGTGTGTGGAAGCCTGTAGGTCCAGGGGTCACTATATCACTGCACACAGCAGTCAATCAATGCAGTTGTAGATAAATCTCTGCATTATGCATTTTTGTATAACTTTTATATGACTTTGTATTGAACCTTGGTACTATGTTATAGCGGGCTCCTAAAATAGTATAATTAAGGTAAAAGAAAAATTTCTTCTGTGCAAATTTTTGAAGCAGAGTTCAAATTTGTGTGCCATGAGGCAAATGCGCCCAAGTGAGTAAAATGCTTATACATTTAAAAAGTTTTAATTTGCAATTTGTGTCAATTTATATGGGTTTTCAGATAGACATCATAAGTAAAAAAAAGAAAAACAAAAGTTTGTGTTTTAAATTGAAAATTTTCCTAAAAAATATCAATAAATGATTATCAGCCAAGAATAAGATATGTAATTACAAATGCATTTTAATTTCCTTATTGGTCGAAATGTCAAAGACGGCTAAACTAACCTTACTGTTTTTCCCTGCGATCTTTTTCATTTGCCCATTCAATATAAACTCTGTCCAGATCTATCAGTCCTCCACCCAGCTGGTAACTCTTAATACACATCAGCACCCCACATAGAACCCCCCACTCGCTAGTTTCCCAATACACACAGATTTCTCCTCCCTCCCTCCCAGTGCCCTTCCCCACAGCCCCACCACCACAACTAAACAATGCCCCACACAGACCCCCAGTGCCCTGACACACACAGATCTCCCTCACTGCCCAGCACCCCCCAACAGGCCCCCACTGCCTAGCACCCCAAAACACACAAACCTCCCCCACTGCCCAGCACCCTCCACACCCTCACAGCCCAGCACCCCCCGCACATCTCCCAGACACTCACTCCACCACACCCTTCCCCCTTCCCTGGCCGCACTCACCAGCCCTGCTGGGAGGTCTCTGGCTCCTAGGGTGAGAGCGGCAAGGGGAGTCTCCAGTGGTGAGCGGGAGCCGGTTCGCACCGGTTTGCGGGAACCAGTTGTTAAATTTAGAAGCCCTTTTAGAACCAGTTGTCCTGCGCGGGACAACCGGTTCTAAAAGGGCTTCTAAATTTAACAACCGGTAAGTTGAAGTGACCAGGACCGTAGCTGGGGGGGAGCAGAGGGAGCGGCTGCTCCCCCTGAGCACATTATCCAAAAGTGGCGCCTTAGGAGCCGACCCCATGGGTGCTCCAGCTCTCCGCCCCGCTCCCCGGCCCCAGCTCACCTCCGCTCCGCCTCCGCACACTCTGCCCCGCTTCTCCCCCTCCCCCCCCGCTTCCCGCGAATCA